>NC_080173.1:34494702-35191398 GCF_950295315.1 Erinaceus europaeus
TGCAATCCTTGCTTTGATAAGGTTAGCTTTGGAGTGAGTGAGAGAACTGTAATACGAAGTAGGTGAGGATATCTAAGTCTATGTAGATACTATTTCATTATGAACTTGATACTGACTCACTACAGACTATTGTGTATTTTTGCATTCAGTAGGTATATATTTAGCCCTAATTTATGGATATATGTGAACATATGCTCTATCTCATGGGACCTGGTCTATATCTTGGTTTTGGGACTTTGTTAGGATGTGAACCTTCTGGAATGGAATTAGAGAATACCATGAAAGGAAAGGTCTCATCCTAGTAATGAGGGTGAAGGGTTGACATCCCATGCTGACATCTCTGGACACAGTCTGAAGTGAAGCATGCTGAGGTGGTACTCACTGCATTGATTGGGTTGGAATCGGCGGATGCAATACCATTTAGTGTGACTTTAGAAAGCATGCAGGAAAAGTGAGCCCCACCGCAGAGGTTACAGGCTGGGGGAAATAATAGGCTCTGTAGAGGAAGTGGGAGGTTCCTTCTGTCTTAGGGTTTAAGAAGACAGTAGGTAGTTATTGTCACATAATCACATTGTTTTGGCAATTGAGTTAACTTTGAAAAATCCCTTTGTTAGGATTTGCTGTATCATACACACCGTAACCATATTTTATGTCCTTTGACATTATTTGTGTATAGCTGTGCCACCAGTTGCTTCTGTTCTCCCTGGTCTAAGCTTTTAAGAGAGTCAACATATCAAAGACTCAGTCTATGTATTAAAAGACTCAGTCTGTGCTTTATGGTTTTCTTATTTTCAATGTTATTTATTTCTGTCCTTAACTTTAGTTATTTCTGTCCTTCTGTTTGCTTTAGAGTTCTTTTCTTCTCCTTCTTCTTCTTCTTCCCCTTCTTCTTCTTCTTCTTCTTCTTCTTCTTCTTCTTCTTCTTCTTCTTCTTCTTCTTCTTCTTCTTCTTCTTCTTCTTCTTCTTCTTCTTCTAGTTCTTTAAGTTGTGCAATCAGGTTGTTTACTTGTGCTTTTTCTTATTTCCTAATGTGTGCTTGTATGGCTATGAACTTCCCTCTCAGAACTGTCTTACCTATGTCCCATATATTTTGATAGCTTGAGTCTTCATTTTCATTGAATTCTCGAAACATTTTGATTTCTTCTTTTATTTCTTCTTTGATCCAGTAATGTTAAGTTGTGTACTGTTGAGCTTCCATATTTTGGGACTATTACTAATCTTTTGTTGATTATTAAGTATAGTTTAATTCCACAGTGGTCTGAGAAGATGCTTAGGATGATTTCAATGCTCTTGAATTTGTTGATGCTGTCTTTGTGGCCTAACACATGGTCTATCCTTGAGAATGATCCATGTGGACTTAAGTATAATGTGTATTCCAGTTTCTTGGGATGAATGACTCTGAAAATGTCCAACAGTTCTAGTTTATCTATCTCCTCATTTAGCTCCCTCATGTCTATATTGATTTTCTGCCTGGATGATCTGTCAAGTTGAGAGAGTGGGGTGTTGAAGTCCCTTACTATAACTGTGTTGCTGTTAATATATTGCTGTAGCTCTTTCAGTAGATGTTTGATGTATTTATATGGCTTCTCATGAGGTGCATAGATGTTAATAATTGTTAAGTCCTCTTGATTGAATGATCCTCTGAGCATTAAGTAGTGTTCATCCTTATCTTTTTAAATTTTATTTATTTTTAAAGTCAGTCGTGCTAGATAAGAGAATAGCTGTTCTGGCCCTTTTTTGTGGGCCATTGGCTTGTATGATAGTTTTCCATCCTTTCACTTTGAGTCTGTGTTTATCTTGTTGAGTTAGGTGGGTTTCCAGTAGATAGCTTATTGTTGGGTTGTATTTTCTGATTCATCTTCTTACTCTGTGCCTTTTAATAGGTGAATTCAGGCCATTGACATTTATTGATATGATATATTGAAGATATATTAACGTCATTCTTGTAGATTTTTAGAGTATTCTGATATTTGGCCTATTTATGGTAGTCTGACTATAAGAGAACTTTCAGAACTTCTTTCAGGGAAGGCTTGTTGATAGTTGATTCTTTCAAGTGTTGCTTGTAAAAGAAAGTTTTATGCCTCCATCTAGTCTGAATGACAGTCTAGCAGTAGTCTTGGTTACAGTAGTCTTGGTTGAAAGTCTTTCTCATTGAACACTCAATAGATATCTTGCCATTCTCTTCTGGCCTGTAGTGTTTGTGGAGAAATCTGCTGCTAATATTATGGGTTTTCCTCTGTAGGTGCCTCTGTTTTTCTCTTGCAGCTTTCAGGATTCTTGCTTCATTCTTATTCTTTTCAATTCTAATTATGACATGTCTTGGTGTCTTTAAGTCTGGGTTAATTCTGTTTAGGACCCTCTGGGCTTCTTGAAATTTTGTGTCCTTTATGTTGTCTTGAGAGAGTTTTCAGCTATTATGTCTTGTAGATTGCTATCTTCCCTTCCCTCTTTTTCTTCCTTTGGTAAGCCAATAATGCATATATTATTTCTTTTCTAGTAATCCCTTAGGTCTGTATTGTTATTTTCAGAATCTCTTAATCTCTTTTTGAGATCTCTTACTTCTTTTTCAGTTGTCTCTAATTTGTCCTTGATCTTGCTAATTCTGTCTTCAGCCTCATTTATTCTAGTCTCTCTCCCCTCTACTGTTATCTGGAGTTCATCTATTTTGTTATCCAGTTCTGATACTACTTTAGCTTATTCACCTAGTTGTGTTCTTAGCTCAGCAATTTCAGCTTTCAGCTCTCTAATAACCATGAGATAATTAGTTTTTTCTTCCAGAGTCTCATTTGTTGTTTTTGCATTTCTGATGACATTTCTTTCAAACTCTTTACTCACTCCTGTGATTATTTCCTTAACTAGTGTTTGGATGTTGACCTCATTATTTTGTGCTTCAACCTTTGTGGGGCTTTTAGCTCAACTCTTGTCTTTCTTCATTTCTCCAGTATTTCTCTTGTTGGTTTAACCATTCTATATAGTATGTTCTGAGGTCCCTCTCTCAGTACTTTTCAAATTACTGGTCACTCTTGCCTGGATTGACTTGTATCTAAGTAACGTTCTTAAAGAGTTCACAGTTGTGGAAATTAACAGTTGTTTCAATATTATTTCAATCCCTGAGTTGGAGCACAGTGGCTGTTAAGGCCTCTTTTGTTCTTTTTCTTCCCTGTAGGCTATGGGTGCCTAAGGGTTTTCTAAGTATAATTAGGTGTCTTAGATTAATCCCTCACTCCTGGCCAAGAGATAAAGCATGGTGGGGGAGAGATAGCACAGCTATGCAAAGAGACTTTGACACCTCAAGGATCTAAAGCCCTGGGCTCAATTCAGCTTCTCTGCCAAGCCGGATAGCACAGGTGGGCCTTGTGATTGTCTTAACAAGTCCTGTTTATGGTCTGTAGGATCTGAGACAAATATTCAACATGTTCTCATCAAGAGAGCAATGTGGAAAGGCTCCCACTATACAGCCCCACTGCTAGGCCACTGAGGTGTAGCTCTTCTTCTGAGTTTCCTTGCCAGTTCTCTGTTCCCAGATGTCAGCATAGTGCCTCCCTGCTGCTTCTCCAGCCTCTGAGGGCAGTAGCAATGGAGACTCACAATTGCATTTAGTGAGTCCCAGTGGAATCCTCTCCTTCCTTCAGCAGTCGTTTTGTTGGTAAAGCAGACTGGAGATGGTGCCTTAACTGGTAAACTGCTGTACTGTTACAAGCCACTCAATCTCTTCTTAGGCTCCTACTTGTCCATGATCCACACATGTTTGCACTCGCTGGTGATTTGCGGGGTTCCTGAAGTTGTTCTAGTCCTGCCTTGTTGCAGTCCCAGGTGATCTCCTTCGGTATTCTTAGTTGATCTGGGAGAGGAGAGAAGAGAAACTCAGCTGCTGCCCCTATTTGTTTATTTTTAACTTTGATTTACAAGATTATTAGAGAATAAGGGTATAATTCCACACCATTCCCACCACCAGGGTTCTGTGTCCCCATTCCTTCCTTTGGAAACTGCAGTAGTGCTCCCAAGTTCACAGATATGAGTTGACTATTATTATTATTATTATTATTTTTAATTTTATTTAAGAAAGGATTAATTAACAAAACCATAAGGTAGGAGGGGTATAACTCCACACAATTCCCACCACCCAATCTCCATAACCTACCCCCTCCCCTGATAGCTTTCCCATTCTCTATCCCTCTGGGAGCATGGACCCAGGGCCATTGAGGGTTGCAGAAGGTAGAAGGTCTGGCTTCTGTAATTGCTTCCCCGCTGAATATGGGCGTTGACTGGTCGGTCCATACTCCCAGTCTGCCTCTCTCTATCCCTAGTAGGGTGTGTCTCTGGGAAAGCTGAGCTCCAGGACACATTAGTGGGGTCTTCAATCCAGGGAAGCCTGGCCAGCATCCTGGTGGCATCTGGAACCTGGTGATTGAAAAGAGAGTTAACATACGAGGCAAAACAAATTGTTGAGCAATCATGGGCCCAAAGCTTGGAATAGTGGAGAGGAAGTGTTAGGGAGGTACTCACTGCAAACTCTAGTGTACTTCTGCTTTCAGGTATATATTTTGCAGTAGTTTATGGATACGTGTGACCATAAGCTCTCTCTCACAGAAACTGGTGTATATCTAGGTTATGGGACTTTGTTAGAAAGTGAACCACCTGAGATGAAATTAGAGTGTACTATAAAAGGAAAGGTCTCACCCGAGTAATGAAGCTGAAGGGTTGTCATTCCACTCGTGAAGTCTCTGGACAGAGTCTGAGGTGAAGCATGTTGAGGTGGCAATCATTGCATTGGTTAGGTTGTGATCGGCGGATGCAATATTATTTGGTATGGATTGGGAGAGGCATACGGGAAAGTGGGCCCTATCCAAGGGTTCCAGGACTGGGGGAAGTAGGGGCTCTATAGTGGAGATGTGAGGTTCCTGCTGTCTTAGGGTTCAAAAAAACAATGGATAGTTATAGTTAATATTACCATCACATTATTTGGTAATTGGGTTAACTTTGAAAAGTCCTTTTATTATGGTTTGCTGTACAGTATCCAGTATCTTGTATATAGCTGTGCTATTGGATGCTTCTAATCTACTTGGTCTAGGCTTTTTAGAGAGTCCACATATCAAATACACAGCCTATATATTAAAAAGATTCAGTTTGTGTTTTGAAAAACTTTGAGACATACAATTGATTTTCCCCCTCTCATATTGATTAACTACTGATTTATATGTCTACCTTTTGCTAGGAGTGTACATAAACACCATTCCCACCACCAAAAGACTGTGACCCATCCCTCCCACCCACTCCCACCCCCCACTGTCCAGGAAGCTGCATGTCTACCCCTCACCACAGGGTTTTTACTTTGGTGCCCTACTTACAATTTGATCAGGTCCTGATTTTAATTTCCCTTTCAGATCTTCTTAGTCAACTTCTGTTGATGAGTGGGATCATCCCATACTCATCCTTATCTTTCTGACTTAGCTCACTTAACATAATTCCTTCTAGCTCTGTCCAAGATGGGTCAGAGAAGGTGGGTTCATTGTTCTTGATAGCTGCGTAATATTCCATTGTGTATATATACCACAGCTTTCTCAGCCACTCATCTGTTGTTGGGCACCTGGGTTGCTTCCAGGTTTTAGCTATTATGAATTGTGCTGCTATGAACATAGGAGTACACACCTCTTTTTGGTTGGGTGTTATGGAGTCCTTGGGGTATAACCCCAGGGGAGGAATTACTGGATCATATGGAAGGTCCATGTCTGGCCTTCTGAGAGTTTTCCAGACTGCTCTCCACAGAGGCTGTACAAATTTACATTCCCACCAGCAATGTAAAAGGGTTCCTCTGTCCTCACGTCCTCTCCAGCATTTGTTGCTGCTGTCCTTTTTGATGTATGCCATTCTTACAGGAGTGAGGTGGTATCTTAGTGTTGTCTTAATTTGATTTTCTCTGACAATCAGTGACCTAGAGCAGTTTTTCATATGTTTGTTAGTCTTTTGGATCTCCTCTGAGGTGAATGTTTTGTTCATATCCTCTGCCCATTTTTGGATGGGGTCATTTGCTTTTTTGGTGCTAAGTTTGCTGAGCTCTTTATATATTTTGAAGATTAGTTTCTTGTCTGATGTATGGCACGTGAAAATCTTCTCCCATTCTGTGAGGGGTCTCTCTTTGTTTAATAGTTTTTTTGGATGTGCAGAAGCTTTTCAATTTGATGTAGTCCCATTGGTTTGTTTCTGCTTTAGTCTTCCTTGCAATTGGGTTTGATTCATCAAAGATGTCCTTGAGGTGTAGGTGGGAAAGTGTTATACCAATGTTTTCCTTTAAGTATTTTATGGTTTCTGGTCTGACATCTAGGTCTTTGATCCATTTGGAGTTGATTTTTGGTTCTGGTGAGATAAAGTGGTTCAATTTCATTCTTCTGCATGTTTCAACCCATTTTCCCAGCACCATTTATTGAAGAGAGCCTCCTTTTTACATTTAATCCTTTGGTCCCCCTTATCAAAGATTAGATGCCCATAGGTGTTGGGATTTATTTCTGGGCTTTCAATTCTGTTCCACTGGTCTGTGTGCCTATTTTTGTTCCAGTACCATGCTGTTTTGATGATGATGGCTTTATAATATAGTTTAAGGTCTGGGAGTGTGATGCCTCCATTTCTGTTTCTTTTCCTCAAGATGGTTTTGGCAATTATAGGTGTTTTCAGGTTCCAGATAAATGATTGTAGTGTTTGTTCTATTCTCTTAAAGAAGCTTGGTGGAACTTTGATGAGTATTGCATTTAATTTTTATATGGCTCCGGGAGAATATTCATTTTGATGATATTTATTCTTCCTATCCATGAGCATGGGATATCTTTCCTTTTCTCTGTATCAGTTTCTATTTCCTTGAGTAGCGACTCATAGTTTTCAGCATACAAGTCTTTCACTTCTTTGGTCAACTTTATTCCTAGGTATTTGTTTGATTTTGCTGAAACAGTAAATGGGAGTGATATCTGGATGTCTTCTTCTTCAGATTTAGTGTTTGCATAAAGAAATGCCACTGATTTTTGTACATTGATTTTGTAGCCTGATATCTTGCTATATTGCCTAATAACTTCCAGTAGTTTTCTGCTGGATTCTTTAGGTCTTTCTATGTATACTATCATATCATCTGCAAATAGTGAGAGCTTGACTTCTTCCCTTCCAATCTGTATTCCTTTGATTTCTTTCTCTTGCCTGATTGCTATGGCAAGAACTTCCAATACTATGTTGAAGAGTAACGGTGACAGTGGACAGCCCTGTCTAGTCCCCGATCTGAGGGGGAACGCTTTCAGCTTCTGTCCATTGAGTATGATGTTGGCTGTATGTTTGCTATATATAGACTCCACTATCTTGAGGAATTTCCCATCTATTCCCATTTTTTGTAGAGTTTTGAGCATGAACGGGTGTTGGATTTTGTCAAAGGCTTCCTCTGCATCTGTTGAGATAATCATGTGGTTTTTGGCTTTGCTTTTATTGATGTGGTGAATGACATTGATTTACTTACAGATGTTGAACCAGCCTTGCATTCCTGGGATGAATCCCACTTGGTCGTGATGAACAATCTTTTTGATATGTTGCTGTATCCGGTTGATCAAGATCTTGTTTAATATTTTGGCATCAATGTTCATCAGAGATATTGGTCTGTAGTTTTCCTTTTTTGTTCTGTCCCTATCAGCTTTTGGTATCAGGGTGATGCTGGCTTCATAGAAGGTGGAAGGGAGTATTCCTGTTTCTTCAATCTTATGGAATAGCTTAAGAAGTATGGGTATTAACTGTTTCCTGAAAGTTTTGTAGAATTCATTTGTGAAGCCATCTGGTCTAGGACTTTTGTTTTTGGGGAGATTCTTAATAACGGTTTCAATTTCTTTGTCTGTGATTGGTGTATTTAGATTTTGTAGTTCTTCTTGGTTCAGTTTTGGAAGGGCATATGCTTCAGGAATTGTTCCATTTCTTCCAGATTCTCTAGCTTGGTGGCATATAGTTCTTTATAGAAGTTTCGCAGTATTCTCTGGATTTCTGTGGTGTCAGTTGTGATATCTCCTCCATCGTTTACAATTCTATTAATTTGAATCTTCTCTCTTTTTTGTTTGGTGATTCTGGCTAGGGGTTTGTCAATTTTGTTTAATCTTTGAAAGAACCAACATTTGGCTTCATTGATCTTTTGTATGGTTCTTTATTTTCGATGTTGTTTATTTCTGCTCTAACTTTAGTGATTTCTGTCCTTCTGGTTGCTTTAGGGTTCCTTTGTTCCTCTTCCTCTAAGTCCTTGAGGTGTGCAGTAAGGTCGTTCATTTGAGCTTCTTCTTGGTGTTTAATATGTGATTGTATGGCTATAAGTTTCCCTCTCAGTACTGCTTTAGCTGTGTCCCAAATGTTTTGATAGGTCGTGTCTTCGTTTTCATTAGTTTCCAGGAACATTTGAATTTCCTGTTTGAGTGAGTCTCTGTCTCAGTGGTTCTTAAGGAGTATGTTGTTTAGTTTCCAAATTCTGTGTCTTTTAATAATTTTCTGTTTGTTGTTAAATGTTAGTTTTACTCCACTGTGGTCTGAGAAGATACTTGGGATGGTTTCAATGCTCTTGAATTTATTGATGCTGTCTTTGTGGCCTAACATGTGGTCTCTCCTTGAGTATGTGTTACGTGGATTTGAAAAGAAGGTGTATTCCATTTTTTTGTGGTGGAGGAGTCTGAAAATATCCAAGAGGTCTAGTCTGTCGATATCTTCATTCAGTTCTCTTGTATCTTTATTGGTTCTCTGCTTTGTTGATCTGTCTAAGTGTGAGAGTGGGGTATTGAAGTGTCCCACTATTATTGTATTACTATTGATATATTTTTGAAATTCTTTCAGTAGGTGCTTAATGTATTTAAATGGCCCCTCATTGGGTGCATAGATTTTAATAATTGTTAAGTCTTCTTGGTTGATTGATCCTCTAATCATTATGTAATGTCCTTGCCTATCTTTTATTACTGTATTTAATTTAAAATCTATTGTGTCTGAGATGAGAATGGCTGTTCCTGCCCTTTTTTGTGGTCCCTTAGCCTGTATGATAGTTTTCCATCCTTTCACCTTAAGTCTGTGTTTATCTTGTTGTGACAGTTGGGATTCTTGCAAGCAGCATATGGTTGGGTTATGTTTTCTGATCCATCCCCCTACTCTGTGCCTTTTGGTAGGTGAGTTTAAGCCATTGACGTTTATTGATATTATGGATTTAATGTATTGTAGTGCCATTGTTCAAAAAAATTGTTTGCTCTGATATATTGCAAGTATTATACTGATGTTCTTGTTTATAAGAGGTCTTTCAGAACTTCTTTCAGGGCTGGCTTGGTGATGGTTGCCTCCTTTAACTGTTGTTTTTTCTAAGAAGGTTTTGATCCCTCCATCTAGTTTGAATGAAAGTCTAGCAGGATATATTATCCTTGGTTGAAACCCTTTTTCATTCAGGGCTCGATAGATATCTTGCCACTCCCTTCTGGCTTTTAGAGTTTGAGTGGAGAAGTCTGCAGATAATCTTATGGGTTTTCCCTTGTATGTGACTTTTTGTTTTTCTCTTGCAGCCTTTAGAATCTTTCTTTATCCTTACTTCTTCTCATTGTGACTATGATGTGTCTTGGTGTCTTCAGGTCTGGGTTGATTCTGTTTGGTACTCTCTGGGCCCCTTGAATCTTGATGTCCTTTCTGTTATTCAGGTCTGGGAAGTTTTCTTCTATTTTTTCCTCTAGAATGTTTGCTTCTTTTGAGATCATCATACGAATGTTACTTCTTTTGAGATCATCCCATATGTCTCTGTTGTTGTTTTCAGTGTCTCTCAATCTCTTTTTAAGCTCTTTCACCCCTTTCTTCGTTTTCTCTAACTCATCCTCTGTCTGACTAATTCTGTTTTCTGCTTCTGTTAGTCTGCTTTCCCTTGCCTCAGCTTCTTTCTTCATTACAGCTATTTCAGCTTTCAGTTCTCTAATTGTCTCAAGATAATCAGTATTTTCCTTGGGTGTCTCAACTGTTGTTTCCCTCATACTGCCATTCCTTTCCTCCAATGTTGTTTTCATTTCTGTGATTAGTAAGTTTATTATTGCTTGCATACTTTTCTTATCTATGGTTACTTCTGGCTGATTTGTAGTTTCTTCTGGGCTCTTGTCTTCATTCAGTGGAGTAGCAGTTTTATTTGTTTTTGATCTACCCATATTTTTGATTTATGTGTTTCTTTTTTTTTATGCTCTGTTGTTCCTCAGTTGTTGTGTCTTGAGTACAAGTAACCCTGTACTAAATACCTTTATGACAATTGCACTCACCAACCTCAGGAATTACAGTAGCAACTGAAGGAAGTATTGAAGTAGTTTAGTCGTTACCAGTTAGCTACACAATTTCTCCAGTCCGTGAAAAAATAGTAACCAAATCCCAGTGAAGAAAGAAAAAAGAAAGGATAGCAAGAATAGACAGTTATGCAAATCTACTATCCACTGTATATTCTAGGGGTAACAAGAGGGCAAAGGGAACTAGAGCAGAGATATACACATAGAGAGTCCACTCTGAGTCAGATTTCTTCCCCAAAATAATTCACAAATTCAGACAGGCAAAGAAGAAGGAAGAAGTGTATGACAAGATTAAAAAAAAGAGAGAGAGAGGGAGAGGCAAGAGAGAGAAAAGGGAAAAGATAAGAAAAAGAGCTGTAATTAAAGAGCAGTGAAAGGAAATTCCCAAATGTGTATCAGTGAATTCAAAAAGCACACTGTTTGTTGGTGTGGGGGCTGGGGGCTGTGACTTTGGAAGCTGTAGGATTAAGGAAGAAGGGATGAAAAGAATGAGAAAAAGAAAAAAAAGAAAGAAAGAGAGAGAGAAAAAAAAGAAAAAGATAAGAAAAAGAACAGTCATAAAAGGGCAGTGAAAGGAAAGGGTTTTTTTAATGTATTTATTTTTAATTATTTAATTAGCTATGCGGGGTGAGGTGGGGGTGTTGGCTACTTAGAAAGAATAAAGGCCAGAGGTTTCAGAAGGGTATAGACTTAGAATTCATGATACTCTGTGGTGGGACAGGAATTTGGTAAAGAAAAGGACTGGTTATGGGGGGGGGCGGGAAGGAGGTATGCTTGAAAATTAAAAGGAAGAAAAAAAATTTTTTTTTCCTTTTTTTTTCCCCCCCTTTTTCCCTACTCTAATTCTTAACCCAAATTAAGTTATAGTCACCTCCTTGGTGTCGCCGCTAGGACCCCTTATTGGCTGGCCTGCTAAAGGCAGAAAATCTTACCATTTCCAGGAGATGTGGTCAGAGCTCAGCCACTAGCAGCTTCTCAGTCCGCCATCTTCCGGGAAACTCCCCCCCCCCCCCCCCGAAGCTTTTTTAAAGGATTTCTCAAAGATGAAAACTAGCTCCAAGTTCTTTTGATCCAATGAGAGGTGTACTCAAGGATGTCCTCGGATCTGCCCTCAGGGTCGCGGTGGTCCCTGGAGACTCCCAAGAGGAAGCCCCCGAGCTACAGTGCTCCCTCCCGGTCCTTTGCCGGCTGCCCAGCAGCACTCTGCAACCGGCGGAGGAGCCGCCTTCCCGGGCGAGGACAATGCCCGGCGCACCCGCCTTGCCCGCCGCAGACTGGGAAGTCTGTAGCAGCCCGCCCGCTAGTCCGCGCCACCTCTACTCTAATTCTTAACCCAAATTAAGTTATAGTCACCTCCTTGGTGTCACTGCTAGGACCCCTTATTGACTGGCCTGCTAAAGGCAGAAAATCCTACCGTTTCCAGAAGATGTGATCAGAGCTCAAGCCTAGCAGCTTCTCAGTCCGCCATCTTCCCCAGAAAATCCGCAACTTTTTATTTGTTAGATGAACTGATGCCCATGAGTTAATGTATCCCTCGATAAAAGTAACTAGATCTTTAACTTTATGTATTTTCTTTAAGTCAGAGAAACCAGAATCTTGAGCAGGTGACTTGACCCCTGGCCTAAAGTGGCAGGTTCGGGCCGCGCACTCTGTCCAGCACTCAAGTACTGACACTAAGCACAGGCAGCTAAGCGAGCTCACTCTCCCCAGTGCCCATGGACTTCCAGATCGAGGTCCCCCAGCAGTCCCGTCTGGGAGATTTTTGTCATTTTCTCATCCCTATTCCCCTTGCACAAGCCCACCCCTGTACACTAGGTTCCAGCCCACCAGAATCCCCACCCCTGGCGCTTGAACCTGGGCTGACCCTCCTACAACTGTATCTCTGTTATTATTATTTTTATTGATTTAATAATGATCGACAAAACTGTAGGATAATTCCCACCACCAGAGTTCCATATACCTTTCCCTCCATTGGAAGCTTCCCTATTCTTTATCCCTCTGGGAATATGTCCTTATTTTTCCCTAGTGGAGCAGAGCTCTGGGGAGGTGGGGTTCCAGGGCATATTGGTGAGGTCATCTGTCTGCCCAGTGAAGTCAGGTTGGCATCATGGTAGCACCTGCAACTTGGTGGCTGAAAAGCATTAAGATATAAAGCAGAAAAAATAATTAGGAACCTAAAGGTAAGAACAGAGCAGATGAAATTTGGGTTATTCATTTTGGTAAATGTTAGGAAGTCTATTTTAGGTATACTTCATGACTTTACCAACATTTGACTGAGCCCAACAGCTAACATGCAAGTGGACTAAAAGTATTGTCTGGGTAGATGGTGTCAGAGTTGTAAATAGGACTAGAATGTTGGATCTGGGAAGAAAGTAGCTTCAAATATGGGAGAAGTATATAAATACTGTCAGCTGTAAATCTCTTCAATCTGAGCTAGGGACCATATTCATTACAGGAACCTGTGTAACCTTTGCATCCCTGTAGGTCTGAGCTTGCATTCTGTGGTCACAGCTAGGAACATTCTAGGCTGTACTCTATAAAAATATATATATTTCCTTTCTTTTGAAACTCACACCTATACCTATTGCTACTTTTTTTTTTTTTCCTCCTCCAGGGTTATTGCTGGGCTCGGTGCCTGCACCATGAATCCACCGCTCCTGGAGGCCATTTTCCCCCCCTTTTGTTGCCCTTGTTGTAGCTTCGTTGTGGTTATTATTATTGCCCTTGTTGACGCAATTCGTTGTTGGATAGGACAGAGAGAAATGGAGAGAGGAGGGGAAGACAGAGAAGGGGAGAGAAAGACACCTGCAAACCTGCTTCACCGCCTGTGAAGTGACTCCTCTGCAGGTGGGGAGCTGGGGGCTCGAACTGGGATCCTTACGCCGGTCCCTGCGCTTTGCGCCACATGCGCTTAACCCTCTGCGCCACCGCCCGACCCCCCTATTGCTACTTTTTAATGTCCTTCCTTTTTAAAATTTTTAAGTGGAAATATTGACAAGACCATAGGATAAGAGGGGCACTACTACTGCATACAATTCCCACCACCAGAACTCCCTATCCATTCCTCTCCATTGATAGCATTCCCATTCTTTATCCCTCTGGGAGTATGGACCTAGGGTCATTATGGGGTGCAGAAGGTGAGAGTTCTGGCTTCTGTAATTCCTGCCCTGCTGAACATGGGCATTGAAAGGTCAATCCATACTCCCAGCCTGTCTCTCTCTTTCCCTAGTGGGGTAGGGAACTCGGGAGGTAGGGCTCCAGGACACATGTTGTGGTCATCCACCCAGTGAAGTCAGGTGGGCATCATGGTAACATCTGAAATCTGGTGGCTAAAAAAGAGGTAAGATATAAAGTAGAACAAATTGTTGACTAATCATGAACCTAAAGGCTGGAATACTACAGATGAAGATTTGGGATCTCTGTTTTGGAAAAAGCTAGTAGGTCCATTTTAGGTATAGTATTAGTTTTTTGCTTGCACTTGACATATAATATGCATATGACCTAAGTTACTGTCTGGGTGGATGGTGTCAAAGTTGGAAAAAGGACCAGAAAGCTGGATAAGGGGAGAGAGTAGCTCCCAAATATGGGAAAAGTATATAAATATTGTTAACTGTAAACCCCATTGATTTGATCCTTTTTTTCTCTTCTCTCTCCGGGTCTTGGGATCTTGATGGAATTGCAATTCAGAGCCCTTTGGTCATCTCCCCATAACATTGTTCCCCCTCTGGGTGTATGGACCAGCATTCTTTTAGGGGTGCAGAAAGTGAGAGTTCTGGCTTCTGTAATTGCTTCTTTGCTGGAAATGGGCATTGGCAGGTTGATCCATAATCCCAGCCTGTTTTTCTCTTTCCCTTGTGGGATAGGGGTATAGAGAGATGAGGTTCTGGGATACATCACTGAGGTCAGCAGATGAAGTCTTATATAGGAGGAAATATATGAACAAGGAGGTTTAGTATGGCATGCTGGTGCCTCAGAATAGAATCAACAACACCTAAGTAGTGATTTCCTCAGTGCTTGCAATATTTATTTATAATTTTGGAAAAATTACCTTGTAGGACATCATGTACTTATTCCCTTAATTCATTCATTGCATGAAATTTAATAGTGTAACAAAATAATATGAAATCAGGCTTTCTGAATGACATTTGATTTTAGCTCATTGAAATATTTACTGTCTGTTCAGAGCAGAGAGAAACACTCAGTGTGAAGTGTGCATCAGAGACCAGGATCATCAGTGAGAGCCATAAAATATCTCCTGTGAGCACTTATGGGTAGTAGAACAGTCAGGAGGCTTGAACTCCATTTGGGATGCTTATACCATTGATAGAAGTGTTGGTGCCAGCTGGCCAACCACAGTCTTAGGAGGCTGAGAAATGATGCTCAGCTGCCTAGGTTCTAATTCTCACCTATATCTAGCCAGTGGAGTAACCTTAAGAAGTACTTTCACTTCTCACAGCACATCCACTCAAATGGGAATAGTAATTTTCTATTAGAATATTTACTTCCATTTTGAATACATAGGGTAAAGCTGCCTCCATACTACATTGACCCACTGAGTTGGGGTTGCAGACGCAGTATATATGGCCTGCAAAGCCTAGAACACTTACTTATCTGACAATATACAGAAATGTTTGCTCAACCCTGATTTAGAGCCTAAACTCTACAATTAGACAGAGATAGGCCTAAATTTCAGCTCCAGAGTTTATTACTTATGCTATCTGGGTGGTAAGTGACACTCACCCCTAGATTCACTGGTAAAATGTGGGTAATGATACATACTTGGCTTAGGAAAATTAAGTCAGGTCAGTTATATAAAGAGTTGGACATGATATCTGGAATGGAAGAGCTCAACAAATAGCTGCCCTGATGCTCAGTATTTAGAGAATAAGGCAAGAGTTGGCTGGAGTTGGTCAAGATACAGAATTTGATTTAGGTAATTGAGTCATGGAGAATGTGTAAAATTTACATAAGCAGACTCCAGGAGAGGAAGGGGACTCAGAATAAGGCTACACATAGCAGAGTTAAATTTTATCCTCTGTTAGTGACATTTTTATATGTCATGCTGGTTAGTTCCTGGTAGGTCTGAAGGCCTTGGTTGAGGAATTAGCTGTGAAATGAATTGCATAGACAGACAACAGTTAGTTGACTACTTAGGCTCTAAATTAAATTTTAACTTGTGACTCATCCACCCCCATAGTATATCCACATAGTTCATCCACTGCTGAAGAATCACACTAATGCTTCAATGAACTTCAGACCAGGCAGGGCCCCTTAACCCCAGGCATTGGTATAGACCTATATTACAGTTTCCTAATGTTGTTTGTCATGTGCTCAGAGAGCTGAGGTGGAGGGTGGGCGTTCTAATTAGCCTAGGAAAATTCTATTTGAGAAACTGGCTCTGTTGTTTCAAAGAACAACCTTCAAAGAATTCCAAATGTGACTACTAGTGATTTTGGGATATGGCCATTGCTTTGAATTTTGCATGAACCCTTTCAAAATTATCTGTACTTGATTGTACAAAGCAGTCACTGCCTTTCACAACCAGCTTGAACTTGATTCTTTCAGAGGTAGGAAATAGCAGGAGCTAGCTAATGGCCTTGAGTTTCCAGTCCTGCTGACTTAGGCTGGGTTGGGAGGCTGCCTGATTCACTGGGCTTCTGTGTATAGCCTCACTAATTGGGCATAATCAAGATGCTCCTGAGAAATTTCAGAGACTGAGTGGTCCTGTCCAGTCTGATTCATCAGCTCCCTGTGGAGAGAATAGTGCTGGTATAGGCATAACAATTTTAGTTTTCTCACCAGTGTGGGCATGGTCTCCAAGGTTTAATGTTATTTTGGGATTCAGTGGACTTGTTTATTATTTACCAAACAAAAAGGGAAAAAAATAAACCAAGTAAGATGGAAAGAGGAATCAGACTATGCCAGGAGACTGAATCACAGGACATGGAAATATACAACATGGCATTTCCCTTGTTGGTAGAAAATTCACTGGAATGGTCATTTGACTCATTATGTGGTGCATAGGTTTAGATTTCTATCTGTTGAAAAGTGGGTTAGTAGTTTCTCCTTCCTGGAATTATAATGCATCCTCATGTTAATATGCAAACAGCTTCTACTTTTACTAACAAAGGATGGGGACTCTTTTATTGTTTAACAAAGACATCTGACATGCTTTAGAACAGTATTTTCTTCCCTTACAATGGTTTGTGATTTTTGAAAAAGGATCATTTTTGGAACTTAGTCCATTTACATGCCCTTGACTTTCATACCTTTATGGGGTAAGTGGTTACATAAGAATCAACATCTGCCAGTCCTTGGCATTTGATGATGTTTTTCAGTGTCTCTGTCTCAAGCTCACATATTGTTTCCTTTATCTACTTTTCCTAAACCAGAGATTTGTTAGCTAATTCAAGTTTAAAGGCACTGGAAGTTGTCCAACTGTCTTTATAACTGACCTGACTTATTTTTCCTAAGCCAAGTATGCATCATTACCCACATTTTACCAGTGAATCTAGGGGTTAGCATCACTTACCACCCAGATAGCATAATTAATAAACTCTGGAGCTGAAATTTAGGCCTATCTCTGTCTAATTGTAGAGTTTAGGCTCTAAATCAGGGTTGAGCAAACTTTTCTGTAAGTTGTCAGATAAGTAAACATTTTAGGCTTTGCAGGCCACATATACTGTTTCTGCAACCTCAGGCTTAATCTACTGCACCACCTCCGGGACCATTTGTCACCTCTAAGAAGTCTTATTCCATAAAGCTAAGCTCCTGCAATCCCAGGGCATACTCCACCATGGTCAGTATTAGTTGACTTATTTCTTGCTTGATATTTTCTGCTAGAGTTATGAGAGCTCTCTCTCTCTCTCTCTCTCTCTCTCTCCCTCCCTCCCTCCCTCCCTCCCTCCCTCCCTCCCTCCCTCCTTCCTTCCTTCCTTCCTTCCTTCCTTCCTTCCTTCCTTCCTTCCTTCCTTCCTTCCTTCCTTCCTTTGTCTCCAGGGTTACTGCTGGGGCTTGATGCCTGCTCTAAGAATGCATTGTTCCTGGCAGCCATCTTTTTTCCCATTGTTGTTGCTGCTGTTGAATAGGACAGAGAGAAATTGAGGGAGAAGGGGAAGACAAAGAGGAGGAGAGAAAGATAGACACCTGTAGACCTGCTTCACCACCTGTGAAGTGACCTCCCTGCAGGTGGGGAGCTGGAGGCTCAAACCAGAATCCTTGCTCCAGTTCTTTCGCTTCTACTATGTGCACTTAACAGGGTGCTTTACCACTCAGCCCCCAATTATGAACTTTCTAAGGGCAGGGACTATGTCTGGTTCCCCATGGTAATCTCTGGCTTATGTTGATGACCCGGGCTCACAGTAGGGACTTGGTAAGTGTCTGTTGCATGGCGTATCTGAATGAATGTGTGCATGAATGAATGAATGCACACAGCAGAGCTACATCTGTGCACTAGATCTCTAGGCATTCTGCCAATTCCCCTAACAAACTTACCCAAAATAGTTCTCCTGTCTTTCTGAGTGTGAACCTCCTTCTACACATCTGTCACTTCAAGTGTGATTCTGCAAAATTTGGAAAAGAACACACAATGAACCACCTAGTTTTCTGAATTGTTAGCTTTCTTTCTTTCCTTTCCTTTCTTTTTCTTTTCCTTTCTTTTCTTTTTCTCCTTCCTTCTTCTTCTTCTTCTTCTTCTTTTTTTTTTTTGTATTTTCCTGTCTCTCTCACTTTTTTTTCCTCTTAAGTAAGGCTGCCCTACATCATTGCCACAATAAGACTTTTTATGCATATGGTTCTACAAATAAAATTTTATTGAAAAAGCAACTGTTGCCTTTGTCTATCTTACTTGAAGTCATGTTATCTCAAATATTAAAGAACTGTAAGAGGAGTGGAACAAAATGTCTATTATTTTATATCCCCTGGAAGTTCAGCTCTATTTTTTGTTCCCAATATTCCGTCACTTGTTTTGACAAGGGCAGGCATCTGATCTATCAAAATAACCCCTGGTTTTATCTTTCACTAGGAAAAGTTCTTTATGCTCCTTCAGAATCAGTACTTTAAAGAATTACTCTGTTTCTTTAACTGCTCAATGGGAATAAAAATGCCTGGACTATAAGATTATCCCGTGGAAATAATCATTTCTTAGATAAAGAGAACACACACCTTGTGCCAGACACAATATTGTAGACACATGATCTCTGCCCTCAGAGAGCTGTGGAGGAGGCATATTGCTGAGAGCTAGGGGCATGGTGGGTACCTTGCATCATTAAATAGTATCATCCATTTTGTTTTCTCCCTCTTTGTAATCAAATAATTAAAACCTTTTGCAACTCTGCATTGCTTTTCTCTAGAAAAACTGAGATTAACTCTGGGGCTTGGAAAAATGAAATCAAACTACCCCTACATGGGAGCACC
Source organism: Erinaceus europaeus (assembly GCF_950295315.1). Classification (NCBI taxonomy): domain Eukaryota; kingdom Metazoa; phylum Chordata; class Mammalia; order Eulipotyphla; family Erinaceidae; genus Erinaceus; species Erinaceus europaeus. The sequence goes on from NC_080173.1 coordinate 34,513,411, forward strand.
CATTATTAAATTTTTTGGACTTTGATTGAACCAAGACAGAATCTTACAAATACCAGTGTACTTATAAGAACCTCTGACACTTGACTGGACAGAGCTGGGCAGTGGAGTCTACCCAGTGAAACCCACCTGACCTTTGGTTACCTTTTATTCTCATTATCATGCTAAAATGATAAACATATTTAGAGTCAGAATCAGTGAACTGAAGATACAAAGGGCCAACAAAGAGTGTAGGGCACACCCTATAGCACATTCTTATACCTTCTGCAGAGGCCTTCTCAGACTCCTTTGTGGATTTTGGAGAGTCAGGTTGTGGATATTAATAGATAGGATAGCAGTTATTGTAGCTGACAATATAAGCACTTGTAGAAGTGAAACAAAACAAGTTGACAGTGGGAAATTGCATTTTCCCCTTCTGTAGTAAAAACACAAAGGACATGTCAGAATAAAGAATTTAACCTCTCTCTTCATCTCTACCCCCAACTCTGGTCTTACTGACCCTGCTCTGTCCCCCAGCAGGTGAATTTCTCCTTGTTCTGTGGTGTTAGATAATCCCAGGCAGCTTGCATCATACTACTTTGGAGTTTGCTCTGAGGTTGATAAAAAGTGTGGCTGGGAATGTAGCTGAGCTTTTAAAAGGACAAGATTTTTAAGTTCACATCTGGTAATTATAGAGCCAGTAAGCCTTTTGCTCACAGATTGGATAATTGTTTATGGAGGGTGGGATTTGGGAGGTTAGTGGGCGTGTGACCTTATGCATACCCAAATAGTTGACGGAGTCAAATGAGAAGTTCTCCATTTTGGAACTTTAGGTGTTGGTGAGATGAGCAGAGGGTAATTTCCACAGGATCAAGCCCTAATTTCACTGTCACCATTTTGGCTTGTATACACCAGGCCTACTCTATTTGTGTCATTTAGAACTTTAGAACAGGCTGTTCTGTAAATATTACTTAAAAAAATAATGTACTACCACCTTCTAAAATAAACTAAGAGCTGTGCTTTTAAGAGCTTTTCTTCTGTTATTTGTTTATTTACCAGAGTACTTCTCAGTTCTAGCTTATTATAGTGCTGGGGATTGAACCCGAGATCTAAGCCTCAGACATGAAAGTCTTTTGCTTAATCATTATGCTATCTCCCTGGCCCCTTTCTGTTAATTTTTATTTGGAGTTGAACTCCAGATTTTATGAGTTTAAATCAAGTAATATCTTCACTTACTCAACTCTTTTTTTCATTTTTGTAGTAACTTGGAAAAATGGCAAGGAAAGAATCTTATTTTTTGTTTTGCTGTTATCATTCAGAACTTTGCAGCTAATTATTAAAAATGATAAACAGTTGTAGCCACAAAATTTTCACAAAAAAGTGGACTAAATTGAATGCAGATGTTGGGAGTAGCATAAGATGGTGGTAACAAGCAGGGCGCACAGGCAAGACTGAGCAAATTCTATTTGCCCTGTACAGGTGTTAAGGAAAGTTGAGCCAATTAAAAAGAGGTAGAGATTTCACTGAAAATCTTGCTTTATCAGCCTTCCTTGAAAAATTAGAACTCTTGTCATCTAGATAGGGAGCACACTTGGCTTTTTCCATGGGCCCCCTTAACTTCTCTCTAGCTTAGAGGCTGAATATAGTTGCAGTGCTGCACACACACTATGACACCTTTGGAATCCCAAAGTATTCTATACCTTGCTGTCTTCTCTCCTGTGTCTGCCTTCTTATTTTAGTGTGTAACTTCTAATGTGACAAAAGAACTCCAAATGCCTTGGACAGTAGGCTCAACTTTGCCTCCCTCCCTCTGTGAAGCTCATTTCTTATGACAGGCTGGTTCTTGAAATATAGTGGTAGTGAATCAAGAGGAAAGGCATTGGAGAGGAAGACAAAAAAGAAAAAATGAGAGAAAGTAAGGGTACAGGAAATTTGAGGGGAGAAAAGGGGGCTCGTAAAGTTCCAGAAATCTGAGCATCTTTGGATTTGAGAGCAGCTTGTGGGATTTTAAATAAAGTTCAAAGTATATGTGTACATCACAGTGCTCAAGAAAGACAAAAGGGTTAGAGTTATTTTGAAATTGCTGGACTGAGTTTTTCTCAGATGGGGTTGAGTCAGGAGACAGAAAATGTACCAATTATTTCAACAGAGAAAATGTAAAAATTCTCAACCAGATATTAAAGAAATTTGAAAGCAACAAGAGAATACTGAGGTACATAAGTCATTGCCACTCCATAGATTGGGTTTATTAAAATTTAGGAGCTCTGAGGAGGATTCTTGTGGGCTAGATCACATCATGTCCAAGATGATTGAGGCTGATTTATTGAGTTCTGAGTGGAAAGCTGGGGCATGATACCAAGATCTTTGAGCAGTGGAATTTCCTGTTTGTTGGTAGAGTTTTTGAGCTAAGGCAAAAAGCAGAAGATAGGGACCCTGATCTCAGGAGGAAGAAGGCTAGAACTATGCTCTCTGGGGGAGACAATGAGGTTGGTATACATTCATGCCCATTTATTTACTAGAAAAAAGACTGCAGACTTCTTTTCTAATGTAAGGTGCTTTTCTTTTCTTTTCTTCCTTCCTTCCTTCCTTCCTTCCTTCCTTCCTTCCTTTCTTTCTTTCTTTTTTTTTATAAGTTCTGATGTAAAACAGACATGTAAGACCATGACATGTAAGTTTAGAAACTTACACTATAAAAGCTTCACCATTTTTGAAGCTTTCCTGCTTTTGAAGTTTCCCCCTTTCAGGTGGGGACTGGGGATTTGAACCTGAGTTCTTGCACATGATAATGTGCAGTCTACTGGGTGACTCTGTTTTTTAGACATCTTTCTCTACTGTTATCATTATTCTCTTTCACTCCCTATCCCTGCATCGTTGTATAAATACTTCCATTGTTTATTAATTAGGTAACCTTGCCTCAGCTATGCATCTCCTAATGCTTTTTTGTCTTTTACCATACAAAAGATTGTTTCACAAACCATCCATTTTTCATTCATTAGTTGAACCATAACATCAGTATTTTACTTTCAGAGTAAAATACTGCAGCTTCTCCGAGTAATGTTTGGATAAGTTCTTGCCTTTCAAACTAGACTTTAGTTTCCTGATAGTTGTGCTGTGCCTCTCTTTTTTACTGCTGTTTCTCCAGGGACTGGCATAGAATATATATTCAATAAAAACTGTAAAATTAATAGTTGGACAAACACATTAAAGACACACCTGCATTCAAATTGTTGTTTCTTAATACCAATAATACTAAAAATAGTAATAATAATAATTATTATATTATTATTGGGGCTTGGTGCCTGTATGATTAAGTCACTGCTCATGGTGGCCATTTTTGCTTTCATTTATTTGATAAGACAGAGAGAAATTGAAAGGAAAGGAGGAGGTAGGGAGGGAGAGCACTGCTTCACAGCCCATGAACCCCCCCCACACACACACACCAGTTGGGGATTTGGAGGCTTGAACCCTGGTACTTGCACATGGTGTACCATTGCCTGGCCCCAGCATGTGTTGTTTTCAGAGCTCATAAGCTGAGTCTCCATAATGTGTCTTGGTGCTATCATTGGCCTTTATGAGAATAAACATCCATATTGGGGTCCAGTATATTTGGTTTTCATCAGTGCACCCCATAAGGATTTAATTGGTGCATCCTACAGTTTTTTTCTACATCAGTCCAGTTCTTAAACAATAGGCTGTGTGTTTCGAACTGAGAATACATGATCATGTCCTTAAATACCTACCAGATGGAGTATAAAGTATAATGATCTTTGTCACATAGTGAAAATTGTTGAGTGGATGATCCAGTAACACTAGGGCACAATGGAATCAACTGATGTTACATAGATAAAAGAATGCTCCCTTCTTATTTCTGATTTGCTTAGGCGATGAACTGATGATTGACTTGATAACAGAAAGAACAGCTAGAAAAAAAAACCTAGTAAAGTTACAGGCCCTTTGGAATATAACTAAAATATGCCTACTAGCTATCTACAAAATGGAGAACACCTCCAACTCTTCATCTGCACAATTCCAGCCTTTAGTTTCATGATTAGTCAATAATTTGTTTGGCTTTGTGTGTTACCTCTCTTTTCAGCCACCAGGTTCCAGATGTTAGCATGATGGCAACCAGACTTCCCTGAACAGACAACCCCACCAATGTGTCCTAGAGCTCTGATTCCCCAGAGCCCCACCCCACTAGGGAAAGAGAGAGGCAGCCTGGGAGTATGGATTGACCTGTCAATGCCCATGTTCAGCAGGGAAGCAATTACAGAAGCCAGACCTTCTACCTTCTGTATCCCACAATGACCTTGGGTCCATACTCCCAGAAGGTTAAAGAATAGGAACGCTATCAGGGGAGGGGATGGAATACAGAGTTTGGTGGTGGGAATTGTGTGGAGTTGTACCCCTCTTATCCTATGGTTTTGTCAGTGTTTCCTTTTTATAAATAAATAATAAAAAAAGAACAGCTAGAAAGGCAATAAATTTAATCCATTTTCATGGTCAATACATCCTATGCTGGTGCCTGGGCCTTCCCTTTATTAAGGGATGGAATTTTTTTCTTTTTTTTTTTTTGAAACTTCTTGAGGTTTTGGTGGGGGGGGGCACAAAGGAGTTCAGCTCCTGGTTCCTCACTCTGAGCAGTGGGACAGACATTTATTGGATAGTAGGAGACTTGGTTGCAGTAATTCTGAGTTTTGTGTTCAGCAGACTATATGAAATCATAGTGCTATCAGGCCCTTGAGTGTGCTGACCAGGAAGCGGGGACAAAGTGGAGAAGTGGGCGAGGAGGAGCTGAAGGAGAGAAGGGCTCTTTTTAGGGACATAGAGGTCAGATTGTGCTTCTGGGCATCAAGGCGTAAGTGACCAGCTTAACCTAGGTTAATACATTCTGAAAGGCTTAGGGTCTTCTTATGTTTGCTTTCCTTGCTTCTTCTTCTTGGTTCTTTATCCAAGAGATATGAGCAATGAAATCATATTTATTTTACAAATGTAAAAGGGTATTTTGTTTTATGTGATATTTGAAATAACCATCTGCCTCTTTCTGCATGTTTGCTCTAATAAGTCCTAGCAATACAGGTATAGCCGGGTTAAAAGCCAGGGATAATGGAGTGTATTCTCTAGAGAAAACAGAATGTTAAATTTCAACAGATGGGATTACTGAAATAAATAATCCTTTTTTGTTATTGTTGCTATTAAATTCTTCATCCTAATATTATTTGAAAAGCTAATTTATATAATATTTTGTGAAGGAAGGTAGTTTATTATTTAAATAAACAGCTTTACAGTAAAGAGCAATTATTTAATTGAGACAGCTTTGTTTTGTGCCTTTTTGGGAGAGGTTAAGTTACTAAAGATTAAAATACTATAATTTGATAATTACTTTTTTTTTTTTTTCTGTATCCAGGGTTATCGCTGGCACTCAGTGCTTACACTATGAATCCACTGTTCCTGGAAGCCATTTTTTCTATTTTGTTGCCCTTGTTGTTACCCTTATTGTTGTCATTATTATTATTGTTGTCATTTCTATTGTTGCCGGACAGGACAGAAAGAAATCGAGAGAGGAGGGGAGACAGAGAGGGGGAGAGAAAGATAGACACCTATAGACCTGCTTTACCACCTGTGAATTGACCCCCCCCCCCCTCCGCAGGTGGGGAGCCGGAGGCTTGAACCCGGATCCTCATGCAGGTCCTTGCACTTTGCTCCATGTGCACTTTACCCTCAGTGCTACCACCTGACTTCCTGATAATTACTTTTAAGTGCTTTTAGTTTGTAAGTGTTGAGGACATAGTGATTATTAGCAGGGAAAAGTTTCTGTCTTGATGGAGTTCGTGGTCTAGTGAGGAATGTTGACTGTGGAAGTATTTCTGACAAAAACAGTGAGTGTTGTATGCAATTATGAACTATGGCTGTGTGTGCTTGTGCAAAACTCAGGTTTTTAGTCTAAATATATCTTTAAGGATGAATTAGAATGAGCGCTGGTAGGTGGAGTCCATGGTATAAGGTGAGAAAGCTGTGGTGAAGTTCCTAGGCAGGGGTGTGGGTCTGCTAGCATTTTAGTGGGATTAGAGGAAATCAGACAGAGACAGACTGAAGGGCTTGAAATTCATGAGCGTACTGCCGTTCCTTTACTTGAAGAACTAAATTCCCCGCAGTGAGCTGAAAGAAAATCATTTCTTCCTCTTCTTTTTTATAAAATTATTTTATTTTTATCTTTTTGAGGAAGGAACACACACACACACACACACACACACACACACACACACAGGTGAGGGGAGTGGGAAAGTGACCAAGCACTTACTCAGCTCTGGCTTATAGAGGTGCTGACAGTTAAACCTGGGACCTCAGAACCTCTGGCATGAAAGTCTTTTGGATTTATGCTATCTCCCCAGCCCACATGAGACTATTTCTTCATCCCGTGAGCCATCTTTTTTTTTTTTTTTTTTTTTGGCTCTCGGTAACGTCTTCTTAGTCTTTTTAGTTTTGTATTTTGTTCTTTTCCTTTTCCTTTAATTAAGGATTGTTCTAGTAAAGGTGAAATCTAGAAAACATGGGTGAGTAATTGCTCCTTTTTTGTATCGTACCTGATGGATGACCTTGTAGAGACCTTGTATTGATTCTGCTCCCCATTACAGTGTAACTCTTATCTCTGAGAGCAGAAATTAGGTGCCTTTATTTCCTTGCTAACCACATGGTTCATGTAGCTTGTGGTCAGTATGGCTGAGTGCTGCTGAGTTGTACTTTCAAGGATTTTTCATGGGTCCTTTGGAAGTTTGCTATTATGAAATCAGGTTTTTGGGTTTTTTTACTAGTGACTTAATAAGGTTTTATAAGATCATAAAATTATAGGAGTATGGTTTGCACTGCATCTTATTGCATCACCACAGCAATAGCTGCTATAGTTCTCAGAAAATCTTAGTTTGCTGCTGCTGCTCTTCTTCCTTTTCTTCCTCTTCTTCTTCCAATTTCTGCTGCTGCTTCTGCTGCTGTTCCTCCTCCTCCATTTCTTCTTTCCTTTTTCTTTCTTTCCTTCTCCATCTCCTCTTCTTTCTCTCTTTCTCACTCTTACACACTGCCTCTGTCAAGTTCATGTATTTCAATCCTCTATATTCCATATATGAGCAAAACCACCATGTAGTCTTTTGCTTCCTTCACTAAGGATAACCACTTCCAGTTCCATCTGTTTTTCCCTGAGGGACACAATACCATCTTTTAAAATTGCATAGGAGTATTCCATTGAAGATATATCCCACAATTTCCTCTTTTAAAATTCTTCTTCTCCTTCTTCTCCTTCTCCTCCTCCTCCCCCTCCTCCCCCCTCTCCTCTCCCTCCTCCTCCCCCTCCTCCCCCCTCCCTCCTCCCCCTCCTCCCCCCTCCCTCCTCCCCCTCCTCCCCCTCCTCCTCCTCCTCCTCCTTCTTATTCTTCTTTTTTCCTTCAGGGTTATTGCTGGGGCTTGGTGCCTGCACTATGAATCCACTGCTCTTGGAGGCCACCTTTCCCATTTTGTTGCCCTTGTTGTTCTTATTGTTGCCATTGTTGCTGTCATTGTTGTTGGATAGGACAGAGAGAAATGGAGAGAGGAGGGGAAGACAGAGAGGAGGAGAGAAAGATAGACATCTGCAGACCTACTTCACTGCCTGTGAAGCGACCCCCATGCAGGTGGGGAGCCAGCGGCTGCAACCAGGATCCTTACACTGGTCCTGCTTTGCGCCATGTGCACTTAACCCGCTGTGCTACTGTCCAACTCCCACCCCCCATAATTTCTTTACCTGGTTGTCCATACATGGGCATGAAATTGGCTTTTAAATGGATCTGAATACATGCTTAATACTGCAGATAGCAAATAAATTGTAGATTCCTACCTATTTTAATCAAAAGCTCCATCCCAAGAGATATTTATTATTATGGATTCTAATACTGAAATTCCCATTAAAGCCTTATATCCTTGCATTGCTGAATGATACATATTTCTGTGACTACAGTATTGTGTGAATTTGGGCTAAATCCTGTGATATCAAAAAGTAGTATTGTGGGCTTAAAATAATTGATTGGGCACACATGTTACAAGGCACAAGTACCGGTGTTCAAGACCCTGGTCCCTACCCGCAGGGTGAAAGCTTCACAAGTAGTAAAACAGTGCTGCAGGTGTCTTTCTCTCTCCCTCTATCACTCCCATTCCTTCTCAGTTTTCCTTTATTGCTATCCTCTAAGTAATTAATAAAGACAAGAAAATATTAATACAGTACTTTTATTTATTATTATTTCTTTTTAACTTGTTTATTTGTATAAGATGGAGAGGGGAAGAAAAAGGTATCAGAACTCTGTATTTTTGGTATATAATGGTGCCAAGAACAGGACCTGGGCATTCAGGCATGCAACCTTGCTAACTCATCGAGCTATTTCTCTAGCCCCTGTACAGCATTTAAAAAAAACAATCTGGAACACTAGAGCTAAAACAGCCTGCCAGGTTGCCCTGAGCTGAGATCATTGTTTGGAAAAGACTTTATTTTCTGAGAAACGGGTTGTCTGGTTGGAACCTGGAGGGTGAGGCAGAGTAGCAGGTCCAGCACTGAAGGCCTGCAGGGTTCAGAGGGACAAACCAGCAGGCTCTGTGATCACTGTTGAGAAGACCCCATCCTTGTTACTCTTTGCCTCTCTGGCCAGCTGACAAGAGTATCTAAATTGGTGGGTAGCAGGAGCTACAGAAAGCACCTCTATAAACTTCCAAGAATGCTCTGTCCCTGAGAGCTCAAGCCATTACTATTTGTACATGGCTAAAGAGTGCTGTGCTACCATGCTTGAGAAACATAAATATGCAACAAAGCAAAGGACTCTGGGGAATAAGGGAAGGGAGGAGGTTGGAGGGGGCTTTGGGGTCCTGATACATGATGATGGAAAATGGCCTATCCTGGGGGTGGGTGTTAAGAGTGTATTGCAGACACGTCTCACTGCAAGATGAGAAACTGTACATGAGTCAACATCTGGACTAACCACTGGTAGGCCCCCCCCAATAAAATGCTTTAAAAAGGAAGACAGAAATAAGCAAACAAGAAGTTTACTTTTCTCTCTTTCTTCCTTTCTTTCTTCCTCTCTCTCTCTTTCTTTCTTTTGTATCACAAGCAGTTAGAAAACAAGGTGTTTCAGTTAAAAGTATTTTCTTGGGAGTCTGGCGGTAGTGCAGTGGGTTAAGCACACATGGCACAAAGCGCAAGGACCGGTATAAGGATCACGGTTTGAGCCCCTGGCTCCCCACCTGCAGGGGAGTCGCTTCACAGCAGTGAAGCAGGTCTGCAGGTGTCTATCTTTCTCTCCCCTTCTCTGTCTTCCCCTCCTCTCTCCATTTCTTTCTGTCCTATCCAACAACAATGACAACAATAATAACTACAATAATAAAACAACAAGGGCAACAAAGAGTAAATAAATAAACGTTTTAAAAAAGTGTTTCCTTAGTGGAACAAAGCTCTGGAGACTGAACAAAAGACTCAGGATGGCAAACAGGATTAGAGAATTTTCTTAGGTGTGTCCACTGGGGTGATACTTGGTAATATGTAGCTTTGTGGCTTCAGAATGGAATTCATCTACCTTATTCTTTTAACTTTTTTATCTAAAAAGTTGGTGAACTCATAACACAAGCCCTTCACACATGGTCTTTCTTGATTGTGGTGAGTGTTGCAAGTGGGAGCAAATGAATTTCTCTTTCTAGCATGTAGCTTTCTTTTTCTTGCTAACAGGAAGCCAGACCCTTTGAGGATATAATCTTTTGCTCTGAACATCCTCTGCCTTTTCAAAATGGAAGGCTTGGCTCCTAGGAGTTTTTGGTCACAGTGCACCAATTTTAATTGGAAGAAATACCCCCTAACTTAACAGTGATGCATTGTGTCTGTCCCCAGAATGACTTTCATTACAGGTTCCCAGAGTTTAATGCCAGTTTCTTGAGAATAATCTTTGTAAGATGGAAGAGGATAGGAAGTCGAAAGTCTCCTGTAATAGATTTCATCCTTCAAAAATAACCATGACCTGTTACATTAAGTATTAATTGCAAGTCTATTTCAGTTTTTAAATAATAATCTGTCTTTAAAGATTTACATGGGTTCATCTGAGCTCAGTCAGATACATTTAAAACAGTGGACAGAATAATCAACTGCTGGGTACCATTCAGTGGTTCAAATTAGTTTTAGAATATTTTTCTCCCAAGAAGTAGGACATTTATTTTTAGGCCATATATACTTAAAACTTTTTTTCCCTGTTGAAAACTACACAAAAGTAGAACAAGTTTATCTTAAGAGAAAGTCTGCCTACTTTTAAAGTTTTCTTAAAGGTGGCAAGAGGCTTTACATTTTCTAACATATAGGGAGAAGAGGAAACTAATATCTATAAATTTGGTTCATTGTTGAGGATAAACTATAAAGGAGGCTGTTGAATATTTGGAATGTTCACTTTATGATTAAAGAACACTTGGTTGTTTTCTGGGCATGAATTTGGTGCCACCTTGTGGGCAATTGTCAGATTGTTAAGCATGCCATTAAAAGAAAACGTTCTGAGGCAATTAATGATGCTTAAACAATATGCTCTGTAAATTGCGTTGATTAAAAAGTAACCCCAAACCTACTGATTCTCCTGCTAAGTTTGTGCATCTTCTTCTTAGAGGTAATATTTCTACTTAATTTGAGAAATCATTTGCTTCTTCCTGAGAGATTTTGGTACCTTGCTGAGGTACTAGTGCATTATTACCCAATGGAAATGTTTTTCTAGGTGGCTGTTTTTTTTTTTTTTTTTTTTTTTAAGTCTTGTGTTCCTAATATATTTTAGTATGGCTTTCTTAGTTTTTTATTAGCTAGGTATTAGTTATTGATGTATATGTTCTTAGTGGTGATAGATAATACTGCTCTTACTAGGAGGAAAATGATAAAACCAAAACAGATTACCCTAAACAGACTCTCAGATAAGTAAAGGTTTGAGAAATTCTCATTAATTAATTTAATGTTAAATTTTTGTATATACTTAACAAACCACAACATTTGGTATTTTCCCCCTACTTTGTTGAAGAAATAGTGATTTATAGGATGATTATTACAGTTGGTACGTTAGTTAATAAGATAATAAATGAAGCATAATATGTGATGCAACGTGACTCAAAGATACAGCTTTTATGTAAGTTTCATGACACCTTCAAAGATGCTGAGGGTGGGATTTTTTGACCCACTTTATTGCAATTTTTACAACAGATCACATCAGATTAATCCTTGCTTTGACAAATTTGGTCATGATGGAGCAGGATTAGAATCCAAACTCCCAGATCAACTATTGTTAGCTGATGGCCTTCCTATTTATTAGTCACAGGGTGACAGAAAGGAACACATCTGGCATGATGAGGGTTTTGAGAAAATGTATGTGTGTGTGTGTGTGTGTGTGTGTGTGTGTGTGTGTGTGTGTCTGTTTCAGGGTTGGGAGGAGAGAAAGAGGAGAAAGAAAGAAGGGTGGGAGTTGGGCTTCTTGTTACTGGAGAATGGAATTAGAAAACATTAAAAAAATTTATATATTTATTTTTATTTTCCCTTTTGTTGCCCTTGTTGTTTTTATTATTGTTGTTATTGATGTCATTGTTGTTGGATAGGACAGAGAGAAATGGAGAGAGGAAGGGGAGAGAATGATAGACACCTGCAGATCTACTTCACCACCTGTGAAGTGACTTCCCTGCAGATGGGGAGCCAGGGGCTCGAACCAGGATCCTTATACCAGTCCTTGTGCTTCATGCCATGTGCACTTAACCCGCTGTGCTACTGCCTGGCCCCCAGAAAACATTTCCTTGGTGGTCCAGGAGGTGGCACAGTGGATTGGATTTTGAAGCATGAGGTTTCTAGTTCAATCCCCAGTAGCACATCTACCAGAGTGGTGTCTGGTTCTTACTTTCTTTCTCCTCCTTTCTCATTACTAAAGAAAATCTTAAAAAAAAAAAAATTCCTTTGGTTTTTAAAGGGAAATTTCATCCACTTGTTTCTTTGATTAAAAATCTTCTATGATTCCTTTGCCTACATAACAAAAATCCATTATCTCTTTAAGTTATTCTCAGTTACTTGGTTTCTCCTGCTAACCACACCTTACTCCAGCAATACCAAAGTTCTATTAATGCCAGTGTCTCCCACCCTCATATCCCTATACCCTCACTGCTACAGTTCCTCTCCTCTCCTCTCCTCTCCTCTCCTCTCCTCTCCTCTCCTCTCCTCTCCTCTCCTCTCCTCTCCTCTCCTCTCCTCTCCTCTCCTCTCCTCTCCTCTCCCCTCCCCTCCCCTCCCCTCCCCTCCCCTCCCCTCCCCTCCCTCTCCCCCTCCCTCTCTCCCCCTCCCTCTCTCCCCCTCCCTCTCTCCCCCTCCCCTCCCCTCTCCCTCTTTCTTTCTTTCTTTCTTTCTTTCTTTCTTTCTTTCTTTCTTTCTTTCTTTCTTTCTTCCTCTCTCTCTTTCTATCTTACATCTCTATTGGAGGATTTATAGTTTACAATTGACAGTAAAAAACAAGTTTGTTACATGCATAACATTTTCCAGTTTTCCACATAACAGTCAACCCCCACTAGGTTCTCTTCCACAGTTCCTTTTCTTAATTCCCTACTGCTTTCTTTCTTTCTTTCTTTCTTTCTTTCTTTCTTTCTTTCTTTCTTTCTTTCTTTCTTTCTTTCTCTATACCCCTACTCCTGTCTTGAATACTTTCTTCTTTTTCCTGATGAAACAAAAACATTCTAGAAGGCTCAGCTCATAGTACATCTTCTCCAGAATTATTCTCTGACTTCTCTAGTGGTCTGGAAAAAGTGTCTCACTTCAGTGTTCTTGCACAATGCTGTGAGACTGTTGGTATGTCTGTTTTCCTAATTAAACTGTGACATCCTTAAAAGGAACCCTGCATATTATTTACCTTTATGTAATTAGAATTGAGTATAAGAGTTGACCTATATTGTCACCATAGAGGTAAAGGACAGAGTAAGTTGCAGAAAACAGTGCATCCATCAGGTGTGGAACTGAGGACTCAAGGCTTCTGAAGTCTCTTGCTTTTTTTACTGACCTTTGTTCCTTGGAATGAGACATCATTATCATTCTTATGCCTTTGTCTTTTGTGTCTCCAACTTTAATCCCCCCACCTTTTTTTTTTTTTTTTTCTGTTCACTTGCAGACATGGCCACTTTTTTTAAAAAAAATTTCTTTATTGGGGAATTAATGTTTCACATTAAACAGTAAATACAATAGTTTGTACATGTATAACATCCCCCAGTTTCCCATATAACAATACAACCCCCACTAGGTCCTCTGTCATCCTTCTTAGACCTGTATTCTCCCCACCCACCCACCCACCCCAGAGTCTTTTACTTTGGTGAGATACGCCAATTCCATTTAAGGTTCTACTTGTGTTTTCCCCCCCCCCCCCCGATCTTGTTTTTCAACTTCTGCCTGAGAGTGACATCATCCCATATTCATCCTTCTGTTTCTGACTTATTTCACTTAACATGAATTTTTCAGTGTCCATCCAAGATCGGCTGAAAACAGTGAAGTCACCATTTTTTACAGCTGAATAGTATTCCATTGTATACCACAACTTGCTCAGCCACTCATCTGTTGTTGGACACCTGGGTTGCTTCCAAGCTTTGGCTATTACAAATTGTGCTGCCAAGAACATATGTGTACACAGATCTTTCTGGATGGATATGTTGGATTCCTTAGGATATATTCCCAGGAGAGGAATTGTAGGATCATAGGGTAGGTCCATTTCTAGCCTTCTGAGAGTTCTCCAGACTGTTCTCCACAGAGGTTGGACCAATTGACATTCCCACCAGCAGTGCAGGAGGGTTCCTTTGACCCCACAACCTCTCCAGCATTTGTTGCTGTGACCTTTTCTGATGTATGACATTCTCACAGGAGTGAAGTGGTATGGTATCTCATTGTTGTCTTTATTTGCATTTCTCTGACAATCAGAGACTTGGAACATTTTTTCATGTGTTTCTCAGCCTTTTGGATCTCTTTTGTGGTGAATCTTCTGTCCATGTCCTCCTCCCATTTTTGGATGGGGTTATTTGTTTTCTTGCTGTTGAGTTTGGCAAGCTCTTTATATATGTTGGTTATTAAAATCTTGTCTGATGTATGGCATGTAAAGATCTTCTCCCATTCTGTGAGGGGTCTCTTGGTTTGGGTATTGATTTCTTTTGCTGTGAAGAAGCTTTCTAATTTGATGTAGTCCCATAGGTTTACACTTGCCTTAGTCTTCTTTGTAATTGGATTCATTTCATTGAAGATGTCTTTAAAATGTATGCGGAAAAGAGTTCTGCCAATATTTTCCTCTAAGTATCTGATACTTTCTGGTCTAACATCCAAGTCCTTGATCCACTTGGAATTTACTTTTGTATTTGGTGAAATATAGTGATTCAGTTTCATTCTTCTGCATGTTTCAACCTATTGTTTCCAACATCATTCGTTGAAGAGACTCTGCTTTCCCCATGTAATAGTCTGGGCACGTTTGTCAAAGATTAGATGTCCATAGGTGTGGGGGCTCACTTCTGGGCTCTCAGTTCTATTCCACTGGTCAGTGTGTCTATTCATGTTCCAGTAACAAGCAGTTTTGATGACAATGACCCTATAATACAGTTTGAGATACGGTTCTGTTCTTTTTTCTCAAGATTGTTTCGGCAATTCTAGGTCTTTTCTGATTCCAGATAAACATTTGTATCATTTGTTCTATTCTCCTAAAAAATGGTGTTGGGATCTTGATGGGGATAGCATTAAATTTGTAGATGGCTCTGGGTAGTATATTCATTTTGATGATGTTAATTCTTCCAACCCATGAGCATGGAATATCTTTCCACTTCTTTTTGTCTTTTTCGATTTCCTTGAGTAGTGACTCATAATTTTCAGTATGCAAGTCTTTCACTTTTTTGGCTAGGTTTACACCTAGATATTTTATTGTTTTTGTTGCTATAGTAAAAGGAATTGATTTCTAGATTTCAATTTCTTCTAACTTAGTGTTTGCATAGAGGAATGCCACTGACTTTTGAATGTTAATTTTGTAGACTGACACCTTACTGTATTGCCTGATTATTTCCAAAAGCTTATTGCTGGATTCCTTAGGTTTTTCTGTGTATACTATCCTGTCATCTGCAAATAGGGAGAGTTGGACTTTTTCTCTTCCAATCTGAATCCCTTTAATTCCTTCCTCCTGCCTGATTGCTATGGCAAGAACTTCTAACACTATGTTGAATAGTAATGGTGATAGTGGGCAGCCTTGTCTAGTACCTGATCTGAGGGGAAATGCTTCCAGTTTTTTACCATTAAGTATGATGTTGGCTGTAGGTTTGCTATATAGACTCCATTATCTTCAGAAATTTTCCATCTATTCCCTTTTTTTGTAGTGTTTTGATCATAAAGGGATGTTGTATTTTGTCAAAGGCTTTCTCTGCATCTATTGATATGACCATGTGGTTTTTGGTCTTGCTTTTGTTGATATGGTGGGATCACATTGATTGATTTACGTATATTAAACCAACCGTGCATGCCTGGGATAAACCCCACTTGGTCATGATGAACAATCTTTTTAATATGCTGCTTTATCTGGTTGGCTAGAATTTTGTTCAATATTTTTGCATCTATGTTCATCAGAGATATTGGTCTGTAGTTTTCTTTTGGTTGTGTCCCTGTCTGCTTTTGGTATCAGACTTCATAGAAGCTGGCAGGGAGTATCCCAGTATCTTCAATCTTCTGAAGACTTTTAAAAGTAGAGGTATTAGTTCTTCTTGGAAGGTTTTGTAGAATTCATTTGTAAAACCATCTGGTCCAGGACTTTTATTTTTGGGGAGATTTTTGATAACTGTTTCAGTTTCATTAGCTGTGATGGGCCTGTTCATGTTATCCACTTCCTCTTTACTTAGTTTTGGAAGTTGGTAGGTTTCTAGGAAATCATCCATTTCTTCCAGGTTCTCTAGCTTGGTGGCATATAGTTGTTCATAGAAGCCTCGCATGATATGTTGAATTTCCGCGTTGTCTGTTGTGATATTGCTTCTTTCATTTAGTATACGACTTATTTGGGTCTTCTCCTTTTTTTGTTTTGTGAGTCTGGCTAAAGGTTTGTCGATTTTGTTCACTCTTTCGAAGAACCAACATTCACTTTTGTTGATCTTTTGTATGAATTTCTTATTCTCAATGTTATTTATTTCTGCTCTCACTTTAGTGATTTCTGTCCTTCTGGTTGCTTTAGGGTTCCTTTGTTCTTCTTCTAGGTCTTTAAGATGTGCATTCAGGCTGTTTATTTGTGCTTTTTCTTGTTTCCTAATATGTGTGCTTATATAGCTATGAACTTCCCAAATATTTTGATCACTTGTGTCTTCATTTTCATTGATCTCTCAAAAAATTTTGATTTCTTCCTTTATTTCCTCTTTGACCCAGAAGTTGTTAAGAAGTATACTGTTCAGCTTCCACATTTTGGAACTCTTACTAATCTTTTGTTGATTGTTAAGTGTTAGTTTACTTCCACTGTGTCTGAGAAGATGTTTGGGATGATTTCAATGCTCTTGAATGTGCTGATGCTGTCTTTGTGGCCTAACATATGGTCTATCCTCGAGAATGACCCATGTGGACTTGAGTAGAATGTGTATTCCAGTTTCTTGGGATGAATGACTCTGAAAATGTCCAATAGTTCTAGTTTATCTATCTCTTCATTTAGCTCCCTTATGTCTTTATTGATTTTCTGCCTGGATGATCTGTCACGTTGAGAGAGTGGGGTGTTGAAGTCCCCTACTATGACTGTGTTGCTGTTAATATATTGCTGTAGCTCCTTCAGTAGACATTTGATGTATTTAGATGGCCTCTCATTGGGTGCATAGATGTTAATAATTGTTAAGTCCTCTTGATTGAATGATCCTCTGAGCATTAAGTAGTGTCCATTCTTATCTTTTTAAATCTTATCTATTTTAAAGTCTGTCGTGTCAGATATGAGAATAGCTGTTCCTGCCGTTTTTTGTGGGCCGTTGGCTTGTATTATAGTTTTTCATCCTTTCACTTTAAGTCTGTGTTTGTCTTGTTGACTTAGGTGGGTTTCCTGTAGACAGCATATTGTTGGATTGTATCTTCTGATCCATCTTCCTACTCTGTGTCTTTTAATAGGTGAATTTAAGCCATTGACATTTATTGATATCAAAGATTGAAGATATTTTAATGCCATTCTTGTAGAGTTTTAGAGTGATCTTATATATGACCTATTTATGGTGGTCTGACTGTTTATAGAAGACCTTTCAGAACTTCTTTAAGGGCAGGCTTGGTGACAGTTTATTCCTTTAACTGTTGCTTCTCTGAGAAGGTTTTGATGCCTTCCTCTTGTCTGAATGACAGTCTAGCAGGATATAGTATTCTTGGTTGAAAGCCTTTCTCATTGAGCACTCGATAGATATCTTGCCATTCTCTTCTGGCCTGTAGTGTTTGTGTGGAGAAGTCTGCTGCTAATCTTATGGGTTTTCCTCTGTTGGTGACTCTTTGTTTTTCTCTTGCAGCCTTCAGGATCCTTTCTTTATCCTTATTCCTTTCCATTCTAAATAGGATGTGTCTTGGTGTCTTTAAGTTTGGGTTAATTTTGTTTGGGACCCTCTGGGCTTCTTGAATCTTTATGTCTTTGATGTTGTCTAGACTAGAGAAGTTTTTAGCTATTATGGCCTGAAGAATGCTTTCTTCCTCTCCCTCTCTTTCTTCCTCTGGTAAGCCAATAATGCGTATATTGTTTCTTTTGAAATCATCCCATAGGACTGTGTTGTTGTTTTCAGCATCTCTTAATCTCTTTTTGAGATCTCTTACTTCTTTTTTAGTTGTCTCTAATTCATCCTTGATCTTGCTAATTCTGTCTTCAGCCTCATTGATTCTATTCTCTCTGCCCTCTACTATTATCTGGAGTTCATCTATTTTGTTACCCTCTTCTGATACTGTTTTAGCTTGTTCAGCTAGTTGTGTTCTTAGCTCAGCTATTTCAGCTTTTAGCTCTCTTATAACCTTGAGATAATTAGTGTTTTCTTCTAGAGTCTCATTTGTTGTTCCTGTATTTCTCATTACAATTCTTTCAAGCTCTTTACTAACTATTGTGATTATTTCCTTAGCTAGTGTTTGGATGTTGAATTCGTTATTTTGTGCTTCACCCTTTGGTGGGCTTTTAGCTGGACTCTTGTCCTGGTTCGTTTCTCCAATATTTTTTCTTGTTGGTTTAACCATTTTATATATTATGTTTTGAGTTCCCTCTCTCAGTATTTTTCAAATTACTGATCAATATTTCCTGGATTGACTTGTGTCTAAATAAGTTAATTAAAGGGCTCACAGTGGTGGAAGTTAACAGTTGTTTCAATAGTATTATAATCCCTGAGTTGGAGCTCAGTGGTTTAAAGCCTCTTTTTTTTTTCTTTTTCTTTTTCTTCTCTGTAGGCTATAGGAGCCTGAGGGCTTTTAAACTATAAGTAGGCTTCTTAGCTTAATCACTGACTCCTGACCAAGAGATAAGGCAGGGTGTGGCAGAGATAATCCAGTGGTTATGCAAAGAGACTTTCACAGCCCCACAGGTATGCCAGGGAGGTATAGGTCTTCTCCTGAATTTTCTGGTTAGATCTCTCTCCCCTGGTGTCCCTCCCTGCCGCTGCTCCAGATTCTGAGGGCAGTAGCAATGGAGACTCAGAGTTGACATTTTGTGAGTCTACGGGGATTCCTCTCCTCCCTTCAGCTGTTCCCTTGTTGGTGGAACAGACTGGAGGTGGTGTCACAACTGATAAACTGCCTAACTGTTACCAGCCACTTAATCTCTCCTTAGGCTCCTCTCTGTCACAAGCCAAGCGTGTTTTGGTGTTTTGGTGATTTGGTGGGTTCCTGAAGTCATTTGATTCCTGTCTTGTTTCAATCCCAGGTGGTCTCCTTTGGTATTCCTAGTTGATCTGGGAGAGGAGAGGCGACGACATGGTTACTTTTTTTTAGTTTTTTTTTTTTAAATATCTTTTTTTGATAGAGACAACCAAAAATTGACAGGGAGGGGAGTGATAGAGAGGGAGAGAGAGAGACAGAGACACCTGTAGTGCTACTTCACCACTTGCAGAGCTTTCCCCTTCCAGGGGACTCGAACCTTGGTCCTTGTGCACTATAATGTGTGCTCAACCAGGTGTGCTACAACTGGGCCCCTCAAACATGGCCTTTTCTACATGACTGTGGACATGGTACCTGGAAGCTCTAAGAAGCAGATCCCCAGAAACCCATCTCTCCTTTCAAATTACACCCCCTCTGTCACTAGTCATTATTCTAATTTTGTAGTAGTTTTCTTTATTCCCTTATTTACTACATAACTGCCATTTTATTAAGTATTTTCCTCCATACAAAAAAAATCTGTGCTAAGTTTTCTATAGTATATAAACTCATGTTCGTAACCCTTGGAGACAAGTGAAATTGCTTTCCCCACTTTGCAGATGAGGATCCTGTGGATTAGAGAGAGGTTTAATGACTTACTTTGGGTCATGTAGCTGGTGTGTGGCAGAGCTAGGGTCTGAACCTGCTTTTGAATTCCTTGACCACATAACCTGAGCTCCTGGGGTCTGTTCTGAAACGTTGAGATTTACCTGGTAGCTGGAGTATGGGAACTGTGGTTTGGCATAGCAGATATGTGCCTTCCAGCTTATAGATGTGGATCAGCCTGTTGGCAGTTGTTTCTTTAGAAAGATCAGCATTCCAGAAGGGGAAAAAGATGGAAGAAATGAAGTACCTTGGAGATTAGACCATTGTTATTTATTTATTGATTGATTGATTGATAGAGTGTGAGAGGCAAACAGAGAGGAGAGAGACTTCTTCAGCACTGATTTACAACTCTGACACTTCCATCTGTGAGTGGGACAATGGGCTTGAACAAGAGTCTTCAAACACGCTAACATGTGTGCTCTATTGGGTGGACCACCACCCACCCGCCTGTTGCAATTAATTCTTAAGTAATTCTTAAGGCTCCTTCGGTTTATGCACCATTAGGGTCTATTTCAGCAGGTCTTGGTGCTGAGATTTTGCTTTCTGTATTTAATAATTTATAAATCTTTTTTTCTTTTTAATTGCTTCCATGGTTATTGCTGGGGCTTGGTACTGGCACTACAAATCCACTGCTCCCTGTGGCTATTTTTCTTTTTTCTTTCTTTCTATTATACTTGATAGGACAGAGGGAAATGGTGAGGGGAGAGGAGATAGAGAGAAGGATAGACACCTGCAGAATTGAATCAACACTTATAAAGTGCCCTCATGCAGGTGGGGAGCAGGAGCTCAAACCCAGATCCTTGCACATGGTAATATGTGCACTTAATGGGGTGTTCCTCCCCCTGGCTCCTCATTTATAAAATATTTTAAGAGTCACAGGACTATGCCTTGATCATGTCTCTCCCATGCCCATATTGACATATTGAGTTTGTAATATATCTATGTCCCTTTCTAATAGAAGTCAGATTTATCTATGGGTCAGTGTCTAGATTTTCTAGCAAGTTTCCTTTATAAGTGATAAAATTGAAATCCTAAACATATACAGAAACATTGTTGCATAAATACTTTCCAAGGCCACAGCTTTGTCCACATTAACTAGATCTTCTTTTCAGTCATATGCCACAGAAACTTTCTTATTGGTCAGTTGGTATTCATTAACGCACTCCTATCAGTCCTGCTTATAACAGCTAGTAGGATTTTTTAAAAACAATTTTTTAAATATTTTTCCCCTTTTGTTGCCCTTGTTTTTTATTGTTGTTGTAGTTATTATTATTGTTGTTATTGATGTTATCGTATTTAGATAGGGCAGAGAGAAATGGAGAGAGGTGAGGAAGATAGGAGGAGAAGAAGATAGACACTTGCAGACCTGCTTCACTGCCTGTGAAGTGACTCCCCTGCAGGTGGGGAGCCGGGGGCTGGAACCGGGATTCTTACAACAGTCCTTGCACTTTTTTGCCACATGTGCTTAACTGGCTGCTCTACCGCCCCACTCCCAGATTTTTTTTTTTCCTCCAAGTTTATCGCTGGGGCTCAGTGCCTGCACTATGAATTCTCTGCTCCTAGAGGCTGCTCCCCTCCACCCTTTTGTTGCCGTTATTGTATAGGACAGAGAGAAATCAAGAGAAGAGGGGAAAACAGAGAGGGGGAGAGAATGACACCTGCAGATCTGCTTCACTGCTTGTGAAGTGACCCCCCCTGCAGGTGGTGAGACAGGGGCACAAACCGGGATCCTTATGCTGGTCCTTGCACTTTGCACCATGTGTGCTTAACCCGCTGTGCCACCACCTGCCCCCAGCTAGTAGAATTTTTGTATTTCTGTTTGCATTTCTTCTCACCAAGTTCCTGTGTGATTTGGTCCTAGTAATCCTTCACCAGGCTCAATACTCTCCACCTTTTTCATCGTTTAAACCACAACACTCAACAAAACTCATTTTCATATGTCAGTATTAGTAATTACATCACATGTAGATTATTATTACTATATAAATAATAGGCACAAAGAGGTATAGTAACCTGTTCAGAGTCATATAACTAGTAAATAGTAGGTGGAGTTGGGAATCAAATGAGGTCCACTGGATCCGAAGTTCAAGCTTTTACCCACTAATTTGCTGTCACTCCTTCCTAGACTTCTCTAAGTATTTTTAATACACTCTACTCCTCTCTTCTGGAATTTTGCACTGGGTCGTCTTCTGTCTGAACTACGTTTCCTTCAACTTTACTCATTTAACTGTCATCTTTTCTCCTTTCAGAGCGTATCTCTAATGTACTTGTTGCACTGCCTATGTGTTAAGGCAAATTATCTTTTAAATTATCTTTAAGATTTTATACATATGTATTATTTGAGTTCCCCTGTAGACTATTAAGATCCACAAGGGTTGAGAACCATCCATCCAGTTTATCCCCTGATCTCCCATTCCTGGTGCACAGTTGCATACTTTGCATGTTTCTCCATTCAGCAAATGAGTGAATGAGTGAATGAAAGTATGGCTCACGGTAGAGTACAGAGATATAATTGTTTTTACCAGATATAGTTTGCAAGTAAGCTCTAACAAATAAATTCAGCTTCTAATTATTGTACAAATGGCCTTTTTGGTCTGGTGCCCAATTGATCTGGATTTTTAGTATGTATTTTTAGTTCTCAGTCTACTTCCCTTTGGCCCTGCCTTCTGATTTACAAGGCTCCATTAGGTTAAGGTTTCCTGCCCATGGTATTGCATTTCATCTTAATGTCTATGGGACATAAATAACACTTATGCAAAATGTTCCATTCTGTTTACAAGAATCTGCTGTTCATCAGACTATCTCCTCATCATGTTTTTTTTTTTTAATTTTTAATTACAGTTTTCTCAGTTAACTTGAAATAATATTTTTAGTTGAAAGTCAGAAAATGATGACCCCATTTAAGGGGAAATTATGGAAGACACAATTTTTCCCATGTGGCTGGAGAAGATGACCCCCACATGCTGTTTTTTTTTTTAAATTTCTTTATTGGAG
The DNA here is from genome assembly GCF_950295315.1 of Erinaceus europaeus. NCBI lineage: Eukaryota > Metazoa > Chordata > Mammalia > Eulipotyphla > Erinaceidae > Erinaceus > Erinaceus europaeus. Next base: position 34,535,873 of record NC_080173.1, read on the forward strand.
GATTCCTCAGATGGTTTAACTACCTTCTCACACATTGGCATCTGTGGTGTGTGTGTGTGTGTGTGTGTTGTGCTTCTTTACCAGTATGTATTAGAGACTTTGATTCTGTTCAGCCCACATTACCTCTTTCTGTATAGTGCCTGGTTCTAGTGAGGGTTGTGCGAATGATTGATAGCTCCAACTGAGTCATTAACATGAATTAGCCAACACAAAAACTAGAAGAGTTGGGATAGAACATTTGAGAGCATTCTGTAATAGTGCATAAACCAAAGGAGCCTTAAGAAGTGCTTTAAGGGGGTGCGTGGTGGCTCACCCAATAGAGCATGTTACCATGAATGAAGACTCATGCGTTCAAGTCCCTAAACTCAGCTAGCAGATAGAAGTGTCAGTAGTGGTGGAGCAGTGCTGCAGATCTCTGTCCTCCTTCTGTCTATCTCTCACACTGTGAAGAAAGAAACTACTTCAGTATCCTAGATACTTCATTTTCTTCCATGGTTTTTCCTTCTGGAATGCTAATCTTTCTAAAGGAACAACTGTTATTCGGTTTGGATCCACATCTCACTCACAGGTAGAACTTAAGAAAAAAGGGTTGGAGTCAAGATGGCAACTTAAAAACAACAGCTGACATGAGCTCCAAAAAGAAGCAGCTGACAACCTGGGATTCTCTGGATAGGGTAGGATACTGGTCCATCAGTAGGAGGGTGAACAAGGGGTGGTCAGGGTGACACCAAAAAAGAGTCCTGTAACCCATTCTTGGGCTGGCAAACAGAAGTCAAAAGGACAAAGAAAGGAAAATCTTTGGCTTGTTTCTGAACTCACTCCTCTCCCCCACCCTAAAACCAGCCCCTCCTAGCAGACTTCCTGCTGAGTTATTTTCTTTAGCAAGATTCCTGGTTCACCAGGGGTGTCATTCCAAGCCTTTTTCTTTTTGTTTTCCTTCTCTCTCTCTCTCTCTCTCTCTCTCTCTCTCCCTCTCTCTTTTTTAGATGTGGTTGAAGCTCTATTTGAGTGACAAAAACCTATACCTGACCAATCAGAGCCTCAGCCCTGCCTGGGAAAGAATATTTGGAGGTTTTTTTTTTTGTTTTTTGGATACTTCTTATAATTGTCTGTCTTTTCTCAGGCTGCTTGGAGCCAATCGGGAGCAGTCCAAGCATCAGACTGACTGTTAGGGTTTTTTACTCTATTTTATTTTATTATTAATATTTTTATATACACGTGTCCCTTTTCCCTCCTCCTTCTTAACTGACCAAAATTAACTGTTGTTGTTTTTTCCATTGATAGTTGACTGGGTGTCCTATCCATTGTGGGAGGAACTTGTTTCTCTCTCCCTCTGACCTCCAACTCTCCATTTTCTCTCCTCCTACCTAATTAAAAAAGAAACAAACACACACAAAAAAACACCTCTTTCCTTTCACTGCTTATTTTCCCCTTCTTTTGCTTTCTGAATTCAGTGATACTCATTTGTGAATTATTTTGGGGAAGAAATATGACTTGGAGTGGACTCACTGTGGACTCACTGTGTGTGTCTCTCTCTTTTCTATTTCCCTTTCTCCTCTTTCTATCCCTAGACTTTATAGTGGACAGTAGATTTGCATAATTGTCTATTCTTGTTTTCCCTTTTCTCATTTCTCTTTCTTTTTATTTTGGTTTTGGTTGCTATTTTTTCTTGGATTGGAAATGTTGTTTGGCTAACTGGTATTGGTTGAATGGCATCAACCCTTGCTTCAGTTGCTATTGTAATTACTGAGATTGGTGACTGCATTTGTGAAAGGTTTTTAGTATAATGTGGTTTTCACTCAGAACACAACCACTGAAGAATGACACAACAGAAAAATAAAAAGCACATAAAAAATATGGTTAAATCAAGAGCAAATAAAATTGCTACCACAGTGAATCAGGACAGGAGCCCAAAAGAAATTCCAGATTAGTCAGAAGTAACCATAGATAAGAAAAGTATGCAAGCAATAATAAACCTAATAACAACAGAAATGAAGACAATTATGGAGGAAAGGGCTAGAATTAGGGAAACAACAGATGAGACCCTCAAGAAAATATTAGCTACCTCAATGTAATTAGAGAACTTTAAGCTGAAATAGCTGAGCTAAAAGGCAGAAAAAGCTAATACTATAACTGAACTGAAGAAAGAAGCTGAGGGAAGGGAAGCAAACTAACAGAAGCAGAAAACAGAATTAGCCAGACAGAGAATGAGCTAGAGAAAACTAAGAAAGAGGTAAAAGAGCTAAAAAAGAGATTGAGAGACACTGAAAACAACAATAGAGACATATGGGATGATCTCAGAAGAAGTAGCATTTGTATAATTGGCCTACTTGAGGAAGAAAGAAAGGAAGAGAAAGTAAATATTCTAGAAAAAAATATAGAAGAAAATTTCCCAGACCTAAACAACAGAAAGGACATTAAGATTCATGAGGTCCAGAGAGTCCCAAACAGAATCAACCCAGACCTGAAGACAACAAGACACATCATAGTTACAATGAAAAGAAGTAAGGATAAAGAAAGGATCCTAAAGGCTGCAAGAGAAAAACAAGAAGTCACATACAGTACTATCGTAGACTATCAGCAGACTTCTCCACTCAAACTCTAAAAGCCAGAAGAGAATGGTAAGATATCTATTGAGTCCTCAATGTAAAAGGGTTTCAACCAAGGATAATATATCCTACTAGACTTTCATTCAAATTAGATGGAGGTATCAAAACCTTCTCAGATAGGCAAAAGTTAAAGGAGGCAACCATCACCAAGCCTGCCCTGAATGTAGTTCTAAAAGACCTCTTACAAATAAGAAAATCACCATACTACTTGCCATATATCAGAGCAAATAAAAAATCATTGAATAATGGCACTACAAAATAAAAATAAAAAATTATTGAATAATAGCACTACAATACATTAAATCCACAATATCAATAAATGGCTTAAACTCACCCATTAAAAGTCACAGAGTGGGAGGATGGATCAGAAAACACAACCCGACCATATGCTGCATGCAAGAATCTCACTTGACCCAACAAGACAAACACAGACTTAAAGTGAAAGGTTGGAAAACTACCATACAGGCTAATTGTTGGGACAGTTTGGTTGCAAATGATCTGTTTATTGTACAGAAGGTAAGGAGGTAGTAGCAGAAGGGAACAAAGGACATTTTTTACATCTAGCGATAATGATGGGAATGAGGAGAATTGATAGTGGTAGAGGGGAGTTCTGGAGTGAATAGTAGCAAGGGAGAAGCAGACGGAGAGGAGCCTTGAAGGCAGAGAGATAAGATAGAGGAGTTAGATCAAAGCGGAGGAGGGGATTAAGGAAATAGAAAGAAAAGCCTTTTGGTCAAGGCAGAGTGTAGATATATGGAGTATGTGTGATCAAAGCAGGTGAACTATAGTGAACTTTAAGCAGGCAAACTATTTTGTTTATAACAAGGAAATGAGTTAAGTGTTAGGGGGTGTGGGTTCTTGTGATGCTTGGGAGACTGACAAGGGGAAACTGAGTCAGGAAAGCTTTTCCCCTCCATGCACGACCCCTGAATGGGAAAGACTGACAGGCGGGGTATCTTTTCAGACCTCCATCTTTATGATGTGAGTTCCCCTATGCTCTTACCATGCTTTCACAATTATCCCCACAGCTAATGAACCACAAAATAAGGCAGCAACATCCAGTCTCATCTCTGACACAATAGACTTTCAATTAAATAAAGTAATAAAAGATAGGCAAGGCCACTTCATAATGATTAGAGGATCAACCAACCAAGAGATTTAACAGTTAATAATATCTATGCACCCAATGAAGGACCATCTAAATACATCAAACACCTACTGAAAGAACTACAAAAATACATCAATAGTAATACAATAATAGTGGGAGATTTCAACACCCCACTTTCACACTTAGGCAGATCAACAAAGCAAAAAATCAACAGAGAAACAGAGAATTAAATAAAGAGATGGACAGGCTAGACCTCCTGGACATTTTCAAAGTTCTTCACCCCTCAAAACAGGAATACAGATTCTTTTAAAATCCACACAGCACATCCTCAGGGATAGACCACATGGTAGGCCACATAGAGAGTGTCAGAAAATTCAAAAGCATTGAAATCATCCCAAGTATCTTCTCAGACCACAGTGGAGTAAAGCTAACATTCAACAACAAAAAGAAAATTACTAAAAGTCACAAAATGTGGAAACTCAACCGCTGGATCAGAGAGGCACTCAAGCAAGAAATTCAAATGTTCCTGGAAACAAATGAAAATTAAGACACAAGCTATCAAAATATTTGGGACACAGGTAAGGCAGTACAGAGAGGGACACTCATAGCCATACAATCACACATTAGAGAACAAGAAAAAGATCAAATAAACGACCTTACTACATGCCTTAAGGACTTATAGGAAGAGGAACAAAGGAACCCTAAAGCAACCAGAAGGACAGAAATCACTAAAATTAGAACAGAAATAAACAACATTGAAAGAGAACCATACAAATGATCAATGAAGCCAAATGTTGGTTCTTTGAAAAATTAAATAAAATTGAAAAACTCATAGGCAGACTCACTAAAAAAAAAAAAAAGGATAAAACTCAAATAAATAGAATTTTAAATGATAGAGGAGATATCACAACTGACACCACAGAAATCCAGAAAATCATGCAAAACTTCTATGAAAAACTATATGCCACCAAGCTAGAGAATCTGTGAGAATTTCTGGAAACTTATGCCCTTCCAAAACTGAACCAAGAAGAACTACAAAACCTAAATGGACCAATCACAGACAAAGAAATCAAAGCAGTTATTAAGAATCTTCCCAACAACAAAAGTCCTGGACCAGATGGCTTTACAAATGACTTCTGCAAAACCTTCAGGAAACAGTTAATACCCATACTTCTAAAGGTCTTCCATAACATTGAAGAAACAGGAACACTCCCTTTCACCTTCTATGAAGCCAACATCACCCTGATACCAAAAGCTGATAGGGACACAACAAAAAAGAAAAATTATACACCAATATCTCTGATTAATATAAATGCAAAAATACTGAACAAGATCCTGGCCAACTGGACACAGCAGTACATCAAAAAGATTGTTCATCATAACCAAGTGGGATTTATCCCAGAAATGCAAGACTGGTTCAACAAAATTAAGTTAATCAATGTCATTCACCACATCAATAAAAGCAAAACCAAAAACCACATGATTATCTCAATAGATGCAGTGAAAGACTTTGACAAAATTCAATACCCATTCATACTCAAAACTGCAAAAAAGGGGGAATAGATGGGAAATTCCTCAAGATAGTGGAGTTCATATATAGCAAAAATACAGTTAACATCATACTCAACAAACAGAAGCTGAAAACATTCCATTATCAACATTACTCTTCAACATAGTATTGGAAGTTCTTGCCATAGCAATCAGGCAAGAGAAAGAAATAAAAGGAATAAAGATTGGAAAGGAAGAAGTCAAGCTCTCACTATTTGCAGATGATATGATAGTATATATAGAAAAACCTAAAGAATCCAGTAGAAAACTACTGGACATTATTAGGCAGTATAACAAGGTGTCAGGCTACAAACTCAGTGTACAAAAATCAGTGGCATTTCTTTCTCAAACACTAAATCCGAAGAAGAGTATATCCAGAAATCACTCCCATTCACTGTTGCAACAAAATCAGTAAAATACCTAGGAATAAAGCTGACCAAAGAAGTGAAAAACTTGTATACTGAAAACTATGAGTCACTATTGAAGGAAGTAGAAAATAATACCTAGAAATGGAAAGACATCCCATGCTCATGGATTGGAAGAATTAATATCATCAAAATGAATATTCTCCCCAGAGCCATGTACAAATTTAACACAATACCCATCAAAGTTCCACCAAGTGTCTTTAAGAGAATAGAATAAAAACTACAATCATTTATCTAGAACCAGAAAACACCTAGAATTGTCAAAACCGTCTTGAGGAAAAGAAACAGAAATGGAGGCATCACACTCCCAGATCTGAAACTATATTATAAGGCCATCATCATCAAAACAGCCTGGTACTGGAACAAAAACAGGCACACAGACCAGTGGAACATAATTTAAAGCCCAGAACTAAACCCCCACACCTATGGACATCTAATCTTTGATAAGTGGCCCCAAAGTATTAAATGGAGAAAGGAAGCTCTCTTCTATAAATGGTGCTGTGAAAACTGGGTTGAAACATGCAGAAGAGTGAAACTGAACCACATTATCTCACCAGAAACAAAATCAACTCCAAATGGATCAAGGACCTGGATGTTAGACCAGAAACTCAAATACTTAGAGGAAACACTTTCCTCTAGGAAAGGTGGAACACTTTCCCACCTAAACCTCAAGGATATCTTTGATGAAACAAACCCAATTGCAAGGAAGACTAAAGCAGAAACAAACCAATGGGATACAAAAAATTGAAAAGCTTCTGCACAGCCAAAGAAAGTATCACACAAACAAAGAGACCCCTCACAGAATGGGAGAAGATCTTCACATGTCATACATCAGACAAGAGACTAATCACTAAAATATACAAAGAGCTCAGCAAACTTAGCATCAAAAAAGCAAATGACCCCATCCAAAAATGGGCAGAGGATATGAACAAAACATTCACTTCAGAGGAGATCCAAAAGGCTAACAAACATATAAAAAATTGCTGCAGGTCACTGATTGTCAGAGAAATGCAAATAAAGACAACATTGAGATAACACCTCACCCCTATGAGAATGGCATACATCAAAAAGGACAGCAGCAACAAATGCTATAGAGTCTGTGGGGACAAAGGAACCCTTCTTCATTGCTGGTGGGAATGAAAATTGGTCCAACCTCTGTGGAGAGCACTCTGGAGAACTCTCACAATGAACTCTCTTTCGTATGACCCAGTAATTCATCTCATAGGGATATCCCCCAAAGACTCCATGACACCCAACCAAAAATATATATGTATACCTATGTTCATAGCAGCACAATTCATAATAGTTAAAACCTGGAAACAAGCCAGGTCCCAACAACAGGTGAGTGGCTGAGAAATCTGTGATATATATACACAATGGAATACTACATAGCTATTAATAACAATGAACCCTCCCCCGGCTCCCCACCTGCAGGGGAGTCGCTTCATAGGCGGTGAAGCAGGTCTGCAGGTGTCTATCTTTCTCTCCCCCTCTCTGTCTTCCCCTCCTCTACATTTCTCTCTGTCCTATCCAACAATGAACAACATCAACATGGCAATAATAATAACCACAATGAGGCTACAACAACAAGGACAACAAAAAGGGGGAAAATGGCCTCTAGGAGCAGTGGATTCATGGTGCAGGCACCCAGCCCAGCAATAATCCTGGAGGAAAAAAAAACAAAAAACAATGAACCCACCTTCTCTGACCCATCTTGGATGGAGCTAGAAGGAATTATGTTAAAGTGAACTAAGTTAGAAGGATAAAGATGAGTATGTGCTGATCCCACTCATAAACAGAAGTTGAGAAAGAAGAATAGAAAGGGAAACTCATATCAGGGTTTAAGTGAATTTGGAGTAATGCACCAAAGTAAAAACCCTGGGTTGAGGGTGAGGGTGTATGTTTGGCTTCACGGGGTGGGGAAAGGGGGTGGGTAGAGGGAGAATGGGATGGGACATAGTCTTTTCGTGGTGGGAATGGTGTTTATGAACACTCCTATTAATTTGTAGTCATATAAATCACTAATATGAGAGGGGAAAATTGATTGAATGTCTCAAACTTTTTAATGCAATACCATAGGCTGAGTATTTGATAGGTAGATTCTCTTAAAAGCTTAGAACAGGGAGAACAGAAGCAACTGGTGGCACAGCTATATACAAATGATCTCAAATGACATAAATTATGGTGATGTTGTGTATGATACAGCAAATCCTAACAAAGATTTCTCCAAGTTAACCCAATTGTCAAATAATTTGATTATAACTATATATTGCCTTCTTTTTTTTTTTCTTTTTTTTTTTTTTTTCCTCCTCCAGGGTTATTGCTGGGCTCGGTGCCTGCACCATGAATCTACCACTCCTGGAGGCCATTTTTCCCCCCTTTTGTTGCCCTTGTTGTAGCTTCATTGTGGTTATTATTATTGCCCTTGTTGACGCAATTCGTTGTTGGATAGGACAGAGAGAAATGGAGAGAGGAGGGGAAGACAGAGAAGGAGAGAGAAAGATAGAAACCTGCAGACCTGCTTCACCGCCCGTGAAGCGACTCCCCTGCAGGTGGGGAGCCAGGGGCTCGAACTGGGATCCTTACGCTGGTTCCTCGCTTTGCGCCACATGCGCTTAACCCACTACGCCACCGCCCGACCCCTATATATTGCCTTCTTAAACCCTAAGACAAAAGCGACCTGCTTCCTCTGTAGAGCTTATATTTCCCCCAGTCCTGGAACCTCTGGGGTGGGGCTCACTTTCCTGCATGCTTCTCTCAATTCCTATCAAATGATATTGAATCCACCAATCCCAACCTAATCAACACAACAAGTACCACCTCAGCATGCTTCACTTCAGACTGTGTCCAGAGACATCAGGCATGGAATGTCAACCCTTCACCCTCATTACTCAGATGAGACCTTTCCTTTCATAGGATTCCATTCCAGGAGGTTCACTTCCTACCAAAGTCCCAAAACTTAAATATAGACCAGGCCCCATGAGATAGAGCTGTTCACATAGAGATGTTCACATGTATCCATAAATTAGGGCAAAATATATACCTGAAAGCAAAAGTACACAATAGTCTGCAGTTAGTCAGTATAAAGTTCCTAATAAAATAGTGTCTACTTAGGTGCCCTCCTCACCCACTTCCTATTACAGTTCTCTCACTCACTCCAAAGCTAACCTTATCAAAGCAAGGAGTGCAAAATTTGAGTAAGGGCAAGAGATTAGCAAACTTTAATCACTATCAGGCCATTCCATCAGCTGAGGCCTAATCGAAGAGTCCTGAGATTCTCAAACAGACATGATGGGCTTAGACCTCGAATAAATCCTTCTCTTCATTGTAAGTGGTCATCTCTATCAGGAACAACACAATAGACCCCTTTGTGGGCCCTCATAGGACCCTGCCCTCAACTTGGGTCAACAACAGTACAGAATGTTCCATCCTCTGAAGGGAGGTTGGACGACATACTCTATGCTACACCTGAGGAAGATGGGTCCTGATATTGGAGCAGCTTGGAACGTTCCTACTGATGACCACAGAATGTAAGGTCAGATCTACAGGGATGCAGAGGTCACATAGGCTCCTAAGCTGAATATGGGCCCCAGATCAGATCAAATCAATGGGGTTTGTAGTCAACAATATTTATTTATTTATTTATTACTATCCATTTTTGGATAGACAGCCAGAAACTGATAAGGGGTAGATAGGGAGGTAGAGAGACAGAGAGACACCTGCAACACTGCTTCAGCACTCACAAAGCTTTCCCCCTGCAACTGGGGACCAGAGGCTCGAACTGGGGTCCTTGTGCATTGTAATATACATCCTTTCAACCAGGTGCACCACCACCTGGCCCAGTCAACTATATTTATACCCCTTTCCGGTATTAGCATGTTACTCTCTTCCCTGATCCAGCTTTCTGGTCTTTTTTCCAGCCATGACATCATCTCCCCAGACAATAACTTGGATCCACCAGCATGTCAGATTTCAGGCTCAGGGGAAAGAAAAAAAAAAAACAACTAGTATAGCCACAGGCCCTTTGGAATATAACTAAAATGTGCCTAGTAGCTATCTATAAAACAGAACCCCCCCCACTCTTCATCTGCACAATTCCAGCCTTTAGTTTCATGATTAGTCAACAATTTGTTTGACTTTATATATTAACTTTTTTTCAGCCACCAGGTTCCAGATGTTTCATGATGGCAACCAGCCTTTCCTGGACAGTCAACCCCACCAATGTGTTCTGGAGCTCTGATTCCCCAGAGCCCCACCCTATAAGGGAAAGAGAGAGGCAGACTGGGAGTATGGATTGACCTGTCAATGCTCATGTTCAGCGGGGAAGCAATTACAGAAGCCACACCTTCCACCTTCTGTATCCCACAATGACCTTAGGTCCATACTCCCAGAGGGTTAAAGAGTAGGAACGCTATCAAGGGAGGGGATGGGATACAGAGTTATGATGGTGGGAATTGTGTTAAGTTGTACCCCTCTTATCCTATGGTTTTGTCAGTGTTTCCTTTCTATAGAAAAAAAAAGAACTTAAGAAAAAAACAAAAGAACAGGTAGGGAAAACATAAGGTAAAACTTGGACTGGGTCTGTTGCACCAAGGAAGAGGATTCTGCGGAAGGAGGGATAAAGATGGGATGGAGGGATATTGCTGTATTATGTGGGAGGGGGCCAGAGCCTGGGGGGGAGCAAGTGTTTCCCAGATACATAGACAGCTATCATAGGGAGATGAGGCTTTGTGCCTATGTCTTAAGGACGGTCCTGAGAGTGACTGAATTATGTTTCAGATTGTGTTTCATTTTATTCTTTGCAATTTTGTATTTTGTTATGTTTGAATGAAGTGTTATTTTTCTAGGATGATTTGAATAATACTAAATTCAATAAATTTCTTAAAAGATGAGTGTAGTATTTAAAATACATTTACTCAAAAATGTATTCTTCTAAGAAGAATTATATGTTCATTTGGAAATATCAGTACATAGTATAAAGAAGAAAATGAAAGTTAATTTTAGTTATCATCAATAGACTCTCTACTAGTTTAGTTGACCTTTTGAAGTATGTTCTTATTGTCTTCTATGTGCATATATGTAAAGGTAAAATAAATAAAAATTTTAGACAAATTGGTTCAGTGCTTTTTGTGCAGTCTTTGTGCATTTTTATTTAGTGTTTTGCTGTGAACAGTTTTCCTAGTTGCAACTATATGCTAGACAGGGTTTTTTTTTTAATTTTTAATTTACATTGACAAGACAATAGGATAAGAGGGGTACAACTCCACACAGTTCCCACCACCAGCTCTTCATATCCCATGTCTTCCCCTGATAGCGTTCCTATTCTTTAACCCTCTGGGAGTATGGACGCAAGGTCATTGTGGGATGCAGAAGGTGGAAGGACTGACTTCTGTAATTGCTTCCCCGCTGAACATGGGCATTGACTGATTGATCCATACTCCCAGCCTGCCTCTCTCTTTCCCTAGTAGGGTGGGTAGACAGGGGTTTTATTATTCTCTGCTTCATATTCCACCAAATGAACAAACACAATTTCTTTAAAAAATTCTGTCAATATCAGGCATCAGATTTTTTTGGTGGATTTTGTCAACTTGAGAAACTCAAAGAATGTGCTGGCACCTAAATGCTTGTCTGCCTCTCTGATGGTTTCCTTGGGTTCCACTGTTAGGAGTGGATTCAGGATATCAAAGGAAAGGCACATATTGCACTTCAGTTTCTCCTTCCAGATGGGCACCCTGCCCTCTGAGAGGTTATTTCAGTTTACATTTCTACCAGCTGTAGAGGAGAGGAAGTGTAAGAATTTAAAGGATGATCTCTGACAATTAGCTCATGTGCCTGGTTAAATGATTTTTATTCTATCTATAAGGAGCTACACACTTTGCGAAACAAGTATGAACATGTATTGGATACTGGAAAAGACTTGGCAGCATGAAATGAATATCTGAACTTTCAAGTGAGAAGTGAACACATAAATTCCTCCAGGGTTATGTGCCTGTACTACAAATCCACTGCTCCTGGAGGCCTTTTATTTATTTATTTTTCTGTTTTTGTTCTCTTGTTATTGTTGGATAGTACAGTGAAAAATTGAAAGAAGAGATAAAAGCAGAGGGGGAGATAAAGATAGACACCAGCAAACCTGCTTCACTGCTTGTGAAGCGATCCCATTGCAGGTGGGGAGCCGGGGGCTCAAACTGGGATCCTTAGGCTGGTCCTTGCACTTTGCGCCATGTGGAGTATTCATTTCTTAGTTCAAACATGCTATGCTCTTACTGTTAATATCAAGTACCTGGAAAATGCAGTGTCCACTTGTTTTCATTTTTTTTCTTTCTTTACCTCCTTTTCTTCTTCACTCATTCTACTTCCTTCTTTCTTTAAGAACAGAAGTTCTCAGATATCTCCCTGGGTCTGATTGCTAGCAATGCAACTGTAGGATCAAAGGTGCCTAAGTCATTTCAGATTTTTATAATGGATAGTATAGACAGGTAGTTTATAAACAGCAGACATTTATTGATTACAATTCTGATAGCTGGAATCATGATCTCAGCAAATTCAAGTTCTAGTATGAGTTTTCATCTAGATTGTAGGTAGTCATTTTCTTGTTGTACCTTCAATAGGGCAGGAGAGAACAAGAATAATCTCTTGGGTCTCTTCTAAAAGGCTACTAATCCCACTAACAAAATCTCTACTAAAGTGACTGATCACCTCCTGAAGGCCTATCTCCTAATGTGAACATATTGAGGATTAGATTTTAACATATGAATTATAGGGATGCACATATTCAGGTCATGACAAAGGGATAAAAGTATTTCTGTTTTTTTTTTTTTTTTTCCTATCAGGGGTTTGTGCCATATGATTCCACTGCTAGACATTTGAAAAAAAAATTTAATCACAGAGGGAAACTGAGATGAAGAAGGGAGAGACAGAGTAAAAAGGAGAGATACCACAATACTACTCCATCATTTGTAAAAGAATCACCCTGTGTGTAGAGAACAAGGCTTGAACCTGGGTCCTTGCACACAGTAACTTGTACTCTATTGACTGCTACCACTTAACCTATGAAATATGGCTTAAGGACCTAAAAAAATTATTTCATTTAGATATTCAGCAAAGACTTACTGAATATTTACTCTGTGACTATAGTATGTTTCTGCATGTAGCTAATTGACCCATGAGAAGATTTGACTTTGATACACTAACTATTGTTTTCCACTCACAAATTAGATGGAAATGATTCCTGATGTGAAGCTACAGATGAAATAGAAAGATCACTGGTCTTGGAATGAGAAAAACCTGGCTAGAGAAGTCTTGACTCTGTTGATTGCTATTGATTAGGTTACTCACCACTCTAATTCCTCACTGGGAAATCTAGCCAGTTCACAGAGCTGTTAGGAGGCAATGCAATGATTTCAATCACGACACCATTGTTGGCACCAGTAGGCATTCAATTACCTATAGCTGGTATTACTATTTCTATTATTATTATCATTGTGGTGATAATTCTGTGATTTAAAAGAAACCTCAATCCTGTAACAATACTACAATAAGTATGTTTATATTTGAAGTCATATGATTTATACATCTAAATATAAAGAATAGAAAATAAATATTTTTAAATGTTTTATTTTTTTATTGGTGATTTAGTACTGATCTATAAGATTGTAAGGGCTATAATTATAATAAAGGTATAATTCCATACAGTTCCCACCATCAGTTCTGTGTTCCATCCTCTTCATTGGAAACTTCTCTATTTAACCCTCTGGGAGTATGGACCAAAATTCTTTTTAAGGTGCAAAAGGTAACTTCTGTAGTTGCTTCTCTGCTGCACATGGGCATTGGCAGGTTTATCCATACCCCCAGCCTGTTTCTATCTTTCAGTAATGGGGTAGGTCTCTGGAGAGGTTAGGTTTCAGCAAGCACTGGTGAGGTCATCTGCACAGTAGGGAATCGTAGTAGCATCTGGAACATGGTGGCTGAAATGCAATAAGTTGGAAAACAGGAAAAAATGTTTAATAAACAGGAACCATAGAGTCAGAATAGAGCAGATAAAAGTAGGGGCCTTAGGGTAGCTAGGAAGTTTATTTTTGGAGTGTTCTTAGGAGCTTATATCTTTTCTTTTTTTTTTCTTTTTTCTTTTTTTTACATTCAACAGTAAATACAATAGTTTGTACATGTGTAACATTTCCCAGTTTTCCATATAACAATACAATCCCCACTAGGCCCTCTGTCATCCTTTTTGGACCTGTATTCTCCCCCCAACCCATCCCAGAGTCTTTTACTTTGGTACAGTAGGCCAATTCCAGTTCAGGTTCTACTTGTGTTTTCTCTTCTGATCTTGTTTTTCAACTTCTGCCTGAGAGTGCAATCATCCCATATTCATCCTTCTGTTTCTGACTTATTTCTCTTCACATGAATTTTTCAAGGTCCATCCAAGATCGGCTGAAAACAGTGAAGTCACCGTTTTTTATAGCTCAGTAGTATTTCATTGTGTATATAGACCACAACTTGCTCAGCCACTCATCTGTTGTTGGACACCTGGGTTGCTTCCAGGTGTTGGCTATTACAAATTGTACTGCTAAGAACATATGTATACACAGATCTTTTTGGATGGGTGCATTGGGTTCCTTAGGGTATATCCCCAGGACAGAAATTGCAGGGTCATAGGGTAGGTCCATTTCTAGCCTTCAGAGAGCACTCTAGCCTGTTCTCCACGGAGGTTGGACCAATTTACATTCCCAGCAGCAATGCAGGAGGGTTCCTTTGACTCTACACCTCTCCAGCATTTGCTGCTGCTACCTTTTCTGATGTATGACATTCTCACAGGAGTGAAGTGGTATCTCATTGTTGTCTTTATTTGAATTTCTCTGACAATCAAAGACTTGGAGCATTTTTTCATGTATTTTTCGGCTTTTAGGATCTCTTCTGTGGTGAATATTCTGTCCATGTCCTCCCCCCATTTTTGCATGGGATTATTTGTTTTCTTGCTGTTGAGTTTGACAGGCTCTTTATATATTCTGGCTATTAACTTTTTGTCTGATGTATGGCATATAAAGATCTTCTCCCATTCTGTGAGGGGTCTCTTGGTTTGGGTATTGATTTCTTTTGCTGTGCAGAAGCTTTTTAATTTGATGTAGTCCCATAGGTTTATGCTTGCCTTAGTCTTCTTTGTAATTGGATTTGTTTCATTGAAGATGTCTTTAAAATGTATGCAGAAAAGAGTTCTGCTAATATTTTCCTCTAAATATATAATAGTTTGTGGTCTAACACCCAAGTCCTTAATCCACTTGGAATTTACTTTTGTATTTGGTGAAATATAGTGGTTCAGTTTCATTCTTCTGCATGTTTCAACCTATTGTTTCCAACATCATTTGTTGAAGAGACTCTGCTTTCCCCATGTAATAGTCTGGGCACGTTTGTCAAAGATTAGATGTCCATAGGTGTGGGGGCTCACTTCTGGGCTCTCAATTCTATTCCACTGATCAGTGTGTCTATTCATGTTCCAGTACCAAGCAGTTTTGATGACAACATCCCTATAATACAATTTGAGATCTGGGAGCGTGATACCTCCAGTTCTGTTCTTTCTTCTCAAGATTGTTTTTGGCAATTCTAGGTCTTTTCTGATTCCAGATAAACATTTGTATCATTTGTTCTATTCTTCTAAAACATGGTGTTGGGATCTTGATGGGGATAGCATTAAATTTGTAGATGGCTCTGGGTAGTATATTCATTTTGATGATGTTAATTCTTCCATCCCATGAATATGGAATATCTTTCCACTTCTTTGTGTCTTTTTCAATTTCTTTGAGTAGTGACTCATAATTTTCAGTATACAAGTCTTTCACTTCTTTGGTTAGGTTTATTCCTAGATATTTTATTGTTTTTGTTGCTATAGTAAAAGGAATTGATTTCTGGATTTCAGCTTCTTCCAACTTAGTGTTTGCATAGAGGAATACCACTGACTTTTGAATGTAAATTTTGTAGCCTGACACCTTACTGTATTGCCTGATGATATTCAAAAGTTTCTTGCTGGATTCCATAGGTTTTTCTGTGTATACTGTCATGTCATCTGCAAATAGGGAGAGTTTGACTTCTTCTCTTCCAATCTGTATGCCTTTAATTCCTTGATCCTCCCTAATTGCTATGGTAAGAACTTCTAACACAATGTTGAATAGTAATAGTGATACTGGGCATCCTTGTCTAGTATCTGATTTGAGGGGAAATGCTTCCAGTTTTTCACCATTGAGTATGATGTTGGCTGTAGGTTTGCTATATAGACTCTACTATCTTGAGGAATTTTCCATCTATTCCCATTTCTTGTAGTGTTTTGATCATAAAGGGATGTTGTATTTTGTCAAAGGCTTTCTCTTCATCTATTGATATGACCATGTGGTTTTTGGTCTTGCTTTTGTTGATGTGGTGGATCACATTGATTGATTTATGTATATTAAACCAACCTTGCATCCTTGGGATAATCCCCACTTGGTCATGATGAACAATCTTTTTAATATACTGCTGTATCTGGTTGGCTATAATTTTGTTCAACATTTTAGCATCTATGTTCATCAGAGATATTAGTCTGTAGTTTTCTTTTTTGGTTGTGTCCCTGTCTGCTTTTTGTATCAGAGTGATGTTGGCTTCATCACATCAGAAGCTGGCAGGGAGTATTCCAGTGTCTTCAGTCTTCTGACTTTTTTTGGTTTGTTTATGTTCAAAACTTTATTGAGTTCACCTCTCAGTGTTTACCACTCCAAAATTTGGATGAGAGACAAGGGAAACAAGTGGAATGTGAACTGAGTTTTCAGCACAGAATTGATGTTAAAATAGACACACAACCAGGACATGAGTGACTGAGAGGTGTTGCATTAGTCTCCACAGTTACCCTACCAAGCACTGGACTTTGAATTTCTCTGTTGCAACTAATCACAGTCAAAGGTTGTGAGTTTTTCAGGGCCACAGGAGACTGAGAGGTACAAACAAGTCCATGAATCAAGACCAGCCCTGGAAGACTTTTAAAAGTAGAAGTATTAGTTCTTCTTTGAAGGTTTTGTAGAATTCATTTGTAAAACCATCTCGTCTAAGACTTTTAATTTTGGGAAGGTTTTTGATAGCTTTTTCAATTTCATTAGCTGTAATGGGCTTGTTCTTATTATCTAGTTCCTCTTTACTTAATTTTGGAAGTTCGTAGGTATCTAGGAAATCATCCATTTCTTCCAGGTTCTCTAGCTTGGTGGCATATAGTTGTCCATAGAATCCTCACATGAGGGAGTTGGGCGGTAGCACAGTAGGTTAAGTGCAGGTGGCGCAAACTGCAAGGACTGGTTGAAGATCCTGGTTGAAGCCTCAGGTTCCCCACCTGCAGGGGAGTTGCTTTACAGGTGGTGAAGTAGGTCTGCAGGTGTCTATCTTTCTCTCCCCCTCTCTGTCTTCCCTTCCTCTCTCCATTTCTCTCTGTCCTATCCAACAACGATGACATCAATAACAACAATAATAACCACAACAATAAAAACAATGGTAACAAAAAGGGAATAAATAAATAAATGTTTTTTTAAAAAAGAATCCTTGCATGATATGTTGAATTTCTGCGGTGTCTGTTGTGATATCTCCTTTTTCGTTTATGATCTGATTTACTTGGGTCTTCTCCCTTTTTTTATTTTTTGAATCTGGCTAAAGGTTTGTTGATTTTGTTCACTCTTTCAAAGAACCAACATTTACTTTTGTTGATCTTTTGTATGGTTTTCCTATTTTCAATGGTATTTATTACTGCCCTAACTTTAGTTATTTATGTTCTTCTGGTTGCATCTGATATCTGTGGCTGATATCAGCATGAATTCTGTCCTGGATTCCTGGTTTCTTTGTGTACAAGAGCAGCAGGTAGGTGTCCTCTTTGAAGTAGCTTACTTTGATAGATACACAAAAGGTCAATAGAGTTTTCAACTATATTGTAGATTATTAGCTCTTGAGTTGGTATTCCTCTATAGTAGGGTAGGGTAAGTCATAGAGATGAAGTGAAGGGTATCCTGATACATTTAAAGTCAGCTCTCTCTGTCTTCACCACCACAGAGTTGCTTCCTTAGTCATTCTTTTATCTTGTCTCTGTTTTCTGACCTCTTTTCCCAGGATTAAAATAGCTCAATGTGCTGCATCCAGTGTAGTTATTGCTCATGGTCAGGAACTGTGCAGAGTGAATCACCATAAGTAAGAAGGCAACTGCTGAGCTATGCCTGAGGCCAGCTGCTGTTGAAGATAGGTCCACAGAATACTCTGTTGCTGGTGTAGAGCAAGGCTGTCTCTCATGATCCATGAAAACAAAAGGAGTGGTGGGTGTTTTTATCAGCAGGATCTTGGGAATGCTTGACAGTAGATGTGACATTTGGACTGATATTTGAGGATTCTCTCCTCTAAAATGTGGTACCCTGTTGTTGTCTTTATTTGCATTTCACTGATAGTCATTTACTTTGAGCATTTTTTTCATGTCTGTTGGTCCTCTGTTCTTTGGTGAAAATTCTGTTCATGCCCTACCCCATATTTTAAAAAAAACTTTAAATTTTATTTTTATTTTATTGAATAGAGAGAAGTTAAGTTGGGAAAGGGAGAGAGATACACCTATAGCACTACTTCATGACTTATGGGGCTTCTCCCCTGCAGGTAGCAACTGGGGGCATAAACCCATGTCCTTGTTTATGGTAACATGTGTGCTTAACCAGATGTGCCACCACCTGCACCCAACTTTCCCCACCTTAATAGGTTTTGTTGATTTTATATATATATATATATATATATATATATATTTCTTATTACTCTTTTATCTGTTGTATTATATGTGAAGATCTTCTTCCATACTTTAGGGTGTCTTTCTATTTTGGTGAGGATTCCTTCTGCTGTGCAGAAGACTTTGTTTGATGTGTTCTCATTGATTTATTTTTGTTTTTGTTTTCTTTTATGTTGGACTTGAGTCTTTGAAGATATTTCCAAGTATAGATTGTGAAGTGTTCTGCCAGTGGTTTCTTTTATGTACTTAATAGTTTCTGGTCTAATAGCCATGCCTTTGATCCATTTGTAGATGACCTTTGTGCATGGTGTCAGGTGGTGGCCCAGTTTCATTCATCTTCAAGCTTCAACTCAATTTTTCTCAACACCATTTGTTGAAGAAAGTCTCCTTTATCCTTTTAATGTTCTGGGCCAAACTAGGGGGCTATTTTATTGTATACTAGAGAGAGAGAGAGAGAGAAAGGTTTGTTCACAGAGAAAGGTAACTTCATCCTGGTTGGGAAAATATATACGTTATATATGTATGTTTAATGTGGTGCTGCTACCTCTCTCATACATGATACTTTGCACTCTGGGTCATTTAAATTTTTTTTTTTTTTTGCCTCCAGGGTTATTGCTGGGGCTCTGTGCCTGCACTATGAATCCACTGCTCCTTGTGGCCATTTTTTCCACTTTGTTGCCATTCTTGTTATTACTGTTGGATAGGACAAAGAGAAATGGAGAGAGGAGGGGAAGACAGAGACGGGGAGAGAAAGATAGACACTTGCAGACCTGCTTCACTGCTTGTGACCTGAGCCCCCAGTGGGAGGCTTGAACCAAGATCCTTATGCTGTTCCTTATGCTTGGTGCCATGTGCGCTTAACCCGCTTTGCTACTGCTTAGCCCCCATTTTCTTAATTTAAAAAGAAAATTAGAGAGAAAGTTAAGAGGTAGAGATGGAGAGAGAAGAAAGATACCACAGCATCTACTTTGCAATCTATATAAGACCCCTGGGACTGCTCATTGTGCTCTTATGTGATGTGGGATTTCAGCCCTGGCCTACAAGCACATTATGGCACAGATACTATTGAGTAAGCTCTTTCCCAGGCCCTTTCCTTTCTATGGAAGCTGTATCTCCTACTGGTGAATATTTCTAATTCTGTTACTGCTTCCTTCCACTTTTGATGCTTATACTTGTCTACTACGTTCTATATTCTTTTCCATGGATTTTTTTTTTCTTATTTCTACATTTTGTCCATGTGATCCACCCTACTTCCAACTTTTCCCTTTTGCCTCTAGGAAGTTCTTTGTTCCAAGGCCCCTCTCAGTGTTCCCACTCTCTGTCAAATTGTTGCTTGTCCTTTGACCGGATTGATGGCTCTTCTGTGCTGCCTCAGTGTTTTGTATGCAGTTTCTTATGCCCACATACCTTTCTGTTGTAGTTATGTTTTCTTCAGTTGTCACTTTCTGTTGACTGAGAACTTCCCAAGGCCAAGGACAAATTTTTTTTTCTCTGTCCTTGAATATCCAGGGCATTAGCACAGCGAATTAGATACTTTCAGGAAAAGTGAGTTGAGTGAATGCTGCCTGTGAGTAGTTGTAGCAGAAATGAGTGACCATCTTATGCTTACTCCACGGGTGGGTTCACATGGAAGGAAGAACTCATTGTTAGATAGGAGGCTTGATGTAAGATTATATTATAACCTTAAAAAAACGTTCTTAAAAAAAGGAAAAAAATCTTGTGTAAAAAGTTATCCTTAATAACATCAATTACAACAACAATAAAAAGACAACAAGGGCAGCAAAAGGGAAAATAAATAAATAAAATAAAAAAGTTATCCTACCCGTAGTTTATTGAATTAACTACTAAATAGCTTTCAAAGATATTATCCAACATACTTATGGTGGTTTTTGCCATTAATACTAATTATACAATACTGAGAAAAGCTGTTTTTTACTGAATTCATAGGCCACATATGTGTAAATAGGCTAAATATGTGTAGATACATATATTTATAAATGCATGTAAATTTACTTATCACTACAACTCTTATTCTCATTTTATAGTGAAAGAAGTTGAAGGCAAATGAATTTCATAAATAATGTAGACATAAACTTTGATAGAACTAGTTTTGCTTATCTCAGTATATTCAATAGTGTTCCCCAAATGATTTCAGTAACTCCTATATCAGAGTCTTCCTTTTTCTTTTTAAAGTTGACTTCCATTTTTATTTAAAGAAGTATGAGAGAAGTCCCTTTACAGACACCATGAACAATCTATGTTTGTTCCTTCTCCTGTTTTTTTTCAAAACACATAAAGCCTATAATTCTTTCCACACTTATTTCCCTTTGGATTTTAAAACAAGAAATAAAGCCTGCAAAGATACAACAAAAAATTCTCATTTTATAGGCAGGAAAGATTCTCTAAGGGCATTGTTCACTGGTTTTGTACAGCAAACTTTTCTCTGCTTACAGCTTAAAATTAAAGACCCCAAATAATAGTGAGATGAACAATCATGCATTTCAAAAGTGTACAGATAGATACCTGCATTCAAATAGAGCCATTGGCTTTGCTGTAACTTGATGAGCTCTTCAGTATATTGAAATTTATGTAAGTCAGTGCTAATAATTCATCTTATTAGGAAAAAACAGCAGTAGGACCTGGAGTTAATAAGATATCACATTAAGGTTTGCTTCAATTTAAATTCATCTCTCATTCAATAATGCTTTTGTTCTGGCACAAACAGTGTCTTCACTGTTAGGTACTTTATATTCATGTTGGACTTGATAAGTTTGCTCTGTTCCAGATTCAGATTTGGAAGCTGTTTTTTCTCCTTCCTGACTCAAATGTATTATAAAGTAAAATAAATATCCATGGATGAAAAGTCACTTTTCAAGTCTCTGTTTATAAATACTTCCTAGTGTTCTTTGGGAGATCATTCTATTCTCTTTCACTGGCTCAAAGATTTGAAAAATTATCTTAAAGCATATGAAATACATCTATATGCTCATGAATGCATAGCTAGTCTAAGGAAAGCCTTTGTTTGTATCAACACATGTCAGATTAACCAGATAAAATAAAAATAACTTTAATTGATATTTTTTGTCATTGCCAGGGCTTCTTTAACTGCTCTAGACCAATGTTTTTTTTAGTATTTATTTGTTTATTTATTCCCTTTTGTTGCCCTTGTTGTTTTATTGTTATAATTATTGTTGTTATTATTGATGTCGTCATTGTTAGATAGGACAGAGGGAAACAGAGAGAGGAGGGGAAGACAGAGAGGGGGATATAAAGATAGATACCTGCAGACCTGCTTCACTGCTTGTGAAGCAACTCCCCTGCAGGTGGAGAGCCAGGGGCTCGAACCAGGATCCTTCAGCCGGTCCTTGTGCTTTGTACTACGTGTGCTTAACCTGCTGCACTACCGCCCGACTCCCTCTGGACCAACTGTTTTAAAAAGAGATACAGAGACAGAGAGAGGTAGGAGACACCACAGCACTAAAGTTTCTCCCAGTGGTACAGTACTCTGTGTAGTATATAGGAGCTTGAACCTGGGTCTTGCTCATGGCAAAAGCAGGTATTCTCCTAAGTGAGCTATGTAGCCAACCCCTCAACTTGGTATTATTTAAGGTGGTATCTAGGGATCTTACTTCTCAGTAATATAACATATTCTTCTGGTGATGGTATCTACAAGAGAATATTTATTTTCAATTTCTGCTTTGTCTTGCTTAAAGATAGACTGGGTCTCCTGTGCCTTATTATTATTTTTTCTAAATCCTTGACATTTATTCCACATACTTTTTGGGGGAAATATTCCTCCAAAGTCCCTAAGCTCGCAAGTGGAAGAATGTTAAATCTTTCAAAATACCCTGAAGGTATTCTTGAAGAAGTCCTTTCAGGGACAAGAGTTACTTCATCCTTGTTGGAATTAATCATCTGTTCCAATTGCTCAAGTCTTGGTCTTGGAGCTGCTGGGGTATGGTGTGTGGTTACGGCAGCTGCACCATCAGTGGTATGTGGTGGAAGAGATGCATCTGGGCCAAAGATGTTTGATTCCAGTGTGGAAATCTGGCTTGTGGCAGCTGTTGCACATACTCTGACACTAATTATGTGGTAATGGGATCCTTCAGCAGTTCAGTGACCAAAAGAGACAGTGCATGAGGCTAGAAGGAAAAGTCTGGGACAGAGTAGTGTGCTTCAAGTTGGTGCTTGAACTCTGTAACTAGAAGAGCTATATCTCTGTGGTGACTTTGGGTGAGAAGAGGTTGACCTTTTGGGGTCTCAGTTTACTCTTCTATAAAAGAAGCATCCCTTTTATCATCAGTATTCAGTGATCCTGTTGTCTCTTCCAAATGCTTATACCACATTCCAAGTTGTAGCAAAATGAAATGGCCAAACTGAAATCTCTGTTTAGGTTAAAGGTTTTGTTTGTATATGATACAGCCAACCGTAACCTCACTTTTGGTCCTTTTCTATATGAGAAATTCTTAAAGGATCTGAAAACTGAGTTTTAGAGAACAGAAGCAATCTGCTAGTGTCACATAACTCACTCAAGGCTGTGGGGCTCTGCAGCTAGTGAACAACCAAATAGCTTGACCTGAGGCTGTCTGACATCAGTGATAAGAGATCTAAATTTGAGATAACCCCTAATCAAATCTTCAGGGCTTTTTCAAACTGTCAACTTAATTATTCCTTTATTTCTTCCAGAAAGTCTATGATTTTCTTTAAGTTCTCCAGTTTCCTAACTCATCATGTCTGGTCAGCCTGATCTGACTTGGCTGTATGGAGATTACTGCTTTTCAGGAATCTCTTGTCATTAATAACATAACCACAGCACTATTATATTATATTCATGTTTTGCTTTTTGTCTTTGTTTTTAACAGCAAATGTAGTAGATTTTATTTTTTGGAGCCAGAACCTCACTCGTGTAATTTTACCACTTCTGCATTGATTTTTTCCCAATCAGAGAGAGAAAAAAGGGAAGATGGGGGTGAGGACAGGGGAAACACAACAGCACTGGTACTGTGGCACTATCAGATGATGCTAAACTTGAACCCTTACACATGCAAGGCACATGCCCCACTGAGTGAACTATCTTATCTCCTGTAGTAGATTTTTCATACAACTTCCTTCCAGAGTAGCTGCTGCTGCTGCTGCTGCTGCTGCTTCTCCTCCTCCTCCTCCTCCTCCTCCTCCTCCTCCTCCTCCTTCTTCTTCTTCTTCTTCTTCTTCTTCTTCTTCTCATTCTTCTTCTTCTCATTCCTCTTCTTCTTCTTCTTCTTCTTCTTCTTCTTCTTCTTCTCCTTCTCCTTCTCCTTCTCCTTCTCCCTCTCCCTCTCCCTCTCCCTCTCCCTCTCCCTCTCCCTCTCCCTCTCCCTCTCCCTCTCTCTCCCTCTCCTTCTTCTTCTTGCATTTGCCCTTCTTCCATAGCCAGCCAACAGTGTCAGGTTGAAAGCTGTCAGGAGCTGCTTGTTGCTGGCTTTGAAAGTGACTGGGATCCATGTGGATTCAGTCGGCTAGGAAGGATCGTCAGTTTCCCCAATGAATGGGTACTCACGGGATGCACCTTCTGATAGGCAGGGTCAGCTGCCACAGTTGACTGATTTATACTGGACAACTGGCCTATGCCAGGACAGTTCTATCTTCTATTCTGAGTATTTACAGTTTGGAACAAGCAGTTCTTGAAACCAAGTTATAATTTATCACAGAGACCCATGGTATGTCTTTCATCCTTTTTTTCCACATTTTTTATTTGATTTGATTAAGAGAAATACCTTGTTATCTTTCATATTTGTTCTCTTCTTTAACTTCAGGGTAAGTCAGTTTCTGTTGCTTCCAGCTCCAAGAATATTTACTAACCTTGCAGTGCTAGATACATGGACAGATGCCACTGTCTACTAAGACTGCTATAACAAAAATGCTGTAGCCACGTATTTGTCAGAGTCCTGAAGTCTGAGAAGCCTAAGGTCAAGACTCTGGCAGATTCAGTGTCTGGTCACTAGTGACTACTTCCTGATTTAATAGATGGCCATTGTCTCACTGAGTCTTCACATGGTAAATTAGGCAAGGAAGCTCTGCGAAGGCTCTTTTAATGGGCACCTATTTCATTCAGAGGGCTCAACTTTCATCATTACCTCTTAAATGCTTCATATATTAGTGTTGTGTTTTAATATATAAATTAATGGAACAGTCTATAGAAGTAGGCAATAAAATTGTTCTTGGAAAATGTGTACTGAGCGAAAAAGAGAACTAGAAATTTAAGCAACCTTATTTAAGCAAACTTATGTTCTATAAAATCCACCCTTTATAGTACACAATCCAATAATTTAGTATGTTTACAGAGTTGTGCAACCATCATGACTATGTAATTAAAAGAAAATCCACCATTTTTTCCTAATCCCTATATTCTCTAGTAGTCTTTGCTCAGCCCCCACCACCCCAGAAGTTATAAATAAGAATATATTTTACCATTTGTTTATTTATGTTTAACTTGGCAGGATACATTTTTTGACTTGTTTGACTATGTTTGAATGAAGAATATTTGTTTATGTTATTTTTATTATATTATTATATATATTATGTTTATTATATTATTTGTTTATTGTTATGTCATTTTTGACTATGTTTGAATGAAGAATATTTGTTTATGTTAGTATTATATGGTAGGGTCTAGTATTGAGGAACACTACTTAAAGCTTACTTGGATTGTAGTAATCTCACAAACTGACTTTTCAATATGCTCCCTTTTTAAAATTGAGTTGTTTTGCTTATTTAAAGTAAAAATGATTGAGGCTTGGAATCATGTGATTTTTAACTTAAAAAAGAAAAAAACGGGGGAGTCGGGTGGTAGTGCAGTGGGTTAAGCGCATGTGGCGCGAAGCACAGGGACCTGCATAAGGATCCCGGTTCCAGTCCCCGGCTCCCCACCTGCAGGGGAGTCTCTTCACAGGCGGTGAAGCAGGTTTGCAGGTGTCTATCTTTCTCTCCCCCCTCTGTCTTCCTCTCCTCTCTCCATTTCTCTTTGTCCTATCTAACAATGATGACAACAATAATAACTACAACAACAATAAAAAGGGCAACAAAAGGGAAAATAAAATAAAATAAAATAATTAAAAAAAAAGAAAAACCTTAACATGTTGTTGCTATGTTCTCTAAGTAAAGAAAATAAAGCAACCAAGAAGAGATATATAGAACTAGATAGTGCCTCAGCCATCAAGCAAAGAGGAATTTAAATAATTTATTTTTCTGTAGTCCACTAGGGCAGAGTTTCTTACTCAGGTTATTAAAGGTAGACTGTCACAGCAGAATTGACATCATTCCTTTCTCTGAAGCAACAAAGAAGGCATCTTGAAAGTACAACTTCTTAGTGAAATTTTATGTTTGGTGGCAGGATTTATTTCATACATGTGACAAGATAGCTGAGTCTGGAATGATAATTCTTCAGAGGAAAACCTCCTCTCAACGGTCATATTGAGACATTTCAGCTAATATACAGTCAAATTGACTTTGGGGAGAAGTTGATTCCAGAATTTTACAGTGAGGAGAGAGGTAGGTATCGTTACCCAGCCCATATTCATTGCATTCTTCTTGTCCAAATTAGATGATAGTTTGAAAAAAAAAAAAAAGCTCTCCTACATTTATCTTCTACCCTAGGGGGAAAAAAAAGAGAGGTAAAAGGAGGTTTGGCCCTTTAAAGTTTCATCTTGGTTCTGATAAATCAACTACAGTAAGCATCTTTTCTCTACTATATGCACTTTAGGGTCAAACAGAGCTGATTTTCCTGTAGTTTGCACTTATACTTGTGTTCATCTTTTATTACATATTCTTTGTTTAGTAGATTTTGTGGATTTATGGCCAAATCCTCATATGACATGATAATGGAAAAATTCCAATTTTAATAATATTTTTTACAATTATATGTTTAGTTACTTTTCTAGACACATTTAAGAATGTCACAATTTTTAAATTTATATTTTATTAAATCTGTACCAGACTGAGTTGTGTTGACAACTCATTTGTTTTTAATTTTTTTATCACTATGCTTTCTTAGGTATTACTGACTAATACTGAGCAAAGAACTATGACCTTCAAAACAGAAATGACTGAGAGCCCCCAGTAAGGCTATTTATAGACTAATTAATGGAATATCAATTTTATTATTCTTTCAGTTGGTTTTAAAAACAACTGTTTCCAGTTTTCCCTTATTTAAAAAAAATACCAAGGTGCCTATGCTTAGCATTTTGTTTCCCACAGTTGCATTGATTTTATGAT
Source organism: Erinaceus europaeus (assembly GCF_950295315.1). Lineage (NCBI taxonomy): Eukaryota > Metazoa > Chordata > Mammalia > Eulipotyphla > Erinaceidae > Erinaceus > Erinaceus europaeus. The sequence goes on from NC_080173.1 coordinate 34,562,576, forward strand.
AAACAATTTATGTTTATGATATACTTTTCCCTTTTCCAAGTGGGGGGAGAGAAGGAAAGAATTTTTAATTCCATCTTGTAGCCACTACAACTGTCTCAAGAGTAACGGTAACAGTGAGTATTTTTTGCATATTAATTATGTGCCAGGTCCAGTTGTTTGTGCTTTATGGGAACTTGCTTACTAACTTGATGAGCATCTTATGTGGTCTTTGTACAAACCCTGTCAGTTACTTATGATTATTATTTCTTATTTATAGGTGAATAGTTCCATGTATTCAGAGTATTTAAGTAATTTTTATAAGGTGACATAGGTTGTCATGGGTAGATCCAGGATTTATAGCCCATTCTTCACCACTCTTGGAAGACTAAGAAAGTTGAGTAATTTTCCCTGATCATGTAACTGGTTAGTAGCAAAGCTGGTGTATTAGAACTTAAGTCCTTAACTCTTAGCTTAGGACAATATTACAATACTGTGCCACCTTGTATCATCAGGTCTGTAATAAAAACCAGAAATCCTCTTTGCTCACAAAAGTAACTGCCAAGAGGACTTTCTCACATGTACTGTTCTCACTGTTATGAATCTTGGCAGAATGTCCTATGTTATCAACAAAAGTGTGTTTCATACTTATCACTGACAGTGTGTCTGTGTGAAGAATCCAGGGACCCAGTGCTTTGGTGCTTTTTGGAAACTACCTGTCAATATTTACTGAGCTGTGTGTGCTTATTCTGCTCTGACAGAGAAAGTCTAGGACCATATGTCTAAATGTTAGATAGTTATATTTTAACCTTTCTTAGCAGAGTGACTCTTCCACAGCACACTGGGGCCACGTGTTTTTAGCCAACATCTGCTGTTTGTCTTTTTACACACATGACACGACTCATGGAAGGCCTGGAGGCATAAGAAGTGCTGTACATTCTGCACGCAGAATTATGGAAAAAGGGATCAGGGAACCTGCCCTTAAAATTTGATTAGAGACAAACTGGAAAATGATAAATAGAAAAATAAGAGTCACGGGAGAAGTAGAGCTGGCCAAATTGTCTGCAAAGAGATTCTGTTTTCTTTGAAAGAGTTATGTTAAGCCCTTGCTTTAAAAGGAATATATATATATATATAATCATGACTTTTGAGCATAAGCCAATTCATATTTTTATATAACTCAGAGACGGTTTTCATAGCAATGAAACCCTAAACTGCTTTATAGTACAAAACTTTATCATTTTTTTTTTGTTTTTTCCCATAGTGTGGAAAAGAGCTTAAGGTCACAAATTTTTTCAAATCTGCCAGGAACTCATATTTTCCATGTTTGGGATAAGGCACAGTAGATTTCAAACATCTGGCAAGTCCCTATTTAAATAATTGTGTGTTCCATGCACATCATACATATATAATTATATTTTCATTCTATTTACCTTTTTGTGTTTTAGACATTCTGAAATCTGGATTCGATTCTGACTCCAGTAGCTATTGGAAGTCGGTCTCCCAAATGTTGGCTAAGGCAAAGTATATTTTCCCCCTTTTCCTATATAATTCATGTGCAGCTTGGTTTTTTCTATTTCATTGTTCTCCTTTTTTTATTTCTTCATAATTAAGTAACTTTGGGAGCTCATAAGATTATGAAAAAATAAAGTTTAGTAGTGTTTTTATAGCATGAGAGACTTTTCAGTTAGCTGGAGGGGACCTCAATCTTAGACTTTGGTCTGTATCCACTAACTATGTATGCAGTCACAGCCCTTAAGCCAGCCTGACTTAACCTTTTTTTTTTTCTCTTTCTTTTTCTTTTTTGCCTCCAGGTTTATTACTGGGGTTCAGTGCCTACATTACAAACCACTGCCTCTGTGGCCATTTTTTCAATTTTTTTAATATGACAGAGAGAAATTGAGAGGGAGGGGGAAATAGGGAGAGAGAAGGATAGACACCTGCAGACCTGCTTTGCCACTTGTGAAGCAACCCCCCTGCAAGTGGGGAGTTGGGGGCTCAAATTGGGATCCTTGCATGGGTCCTTACGCTTTGTACTATGTGTGCTTAACCCAGTCTGCCACTGCCCAGCCTCCTTATTTATCCTTTAGTAAAGTGGTTGCAGTGCTGTCAGATGAGTGAGCTGGTGGACATGAAACATTTTGAATTTGAGAGAGAGGTCTACTTTTCCTCCTTTTTTTTCTCCCTCATTCCTTCAACCTAACTCCAGCAAAGCCTAGAGAAATTGAAACCCATTCTCCTTCATATTTTTTCCCTGTATGGACTGTCTGGTGAGACAATTTCCCTCCTGGTTAACTCATCTTTTATTTTTTTCCTTGCATATTTCACTCACTATTTACTGGGTTCCTATTATGTGCTAGATTTGGGAGGATAATGTAAATTTGGCCCAGAACCTGCCCTTGAGAGTCTCACTTTCAGCCTTCTGCTTCCTGTCTTGGAGTTTTCTCTTTCTTTCTTGTAACCAGAACAATATTTTTAAAAGACATATCTGTTTTTATTTAGGAGAGCCTACTAGGAAATGTTGTCTGCCATAATGCCAGTACCAAAAGTTATTAGGACCTCCTTTATTGTCTGAGATTTGCAGTCCACTGGAAGGTGATTTGAAATCATTTGGAAGGCATAATCTCTTTAGCTTCCACTCTGCTTACCTATGCTTAAAAGACAGACTAGTGATTTTAAACTCTTTTTTCCCCCCTGTGGAATGAGGATGTGATTTTTTTTTTTTCATCTACTAGGAAAGAGTTCAAAGTATAGAATCAAGTGCGTGCACAGGTTAGGGAAGGTACAAAAAGTATTGAGTGAAGGGCAGGTATTAGGATAACTATGACACATTTTACTTATACTTTCAGCAGAGTGCCTGTAGAAAGTACCTGAATGCACACTGTCACAACTGCTTTGCTGCTCACTGTGATGTTCTCAATGCCAGCCTGGGAAGCAAATGAGTTTTCCTTTTGTACATTAGTTGCAAATAGCTAAATCAGGTGGGGAGTATTAGCTTTCTGAATATTTCTACTGCCACTCACTTCTTTTTTGTTAAAGTTTATTTACTTATTTGTTCTCTATATTTTTTAATTTCTTTATTGGGGGAATTAATGTTTTACAGCCGACAGTAAATACAATAGTTTGTACATGTATAACATTTCTCAGTTTTCCACACAACAATACAACCCCCACTAGGTCCTCTGCCATCCTGTTCCAGGACTTGAACTTTATTTTATTTTTATTTGAGAGGACAGAGATAAATTGAGGGAAGTGGGAGGTAGAGAGGAGGAGAGAAAGACAGAGGAGGAGAGTGAAGACCTGTTTCACTGCTCATGAAACGAATCCCTTGCAGGTTGGGAGCAGGGGCTCAAACCTGGGTCTTTGTGCATGTTAATGTGTCCACTTAACTGGGTGCACCACTGCCTGACTCAACACTCACTTTTGTACTTGAAAGAAGTCTTGTCATCTGTTCTACACATTGCCATAAATGATATGTTGACTAGGACATAGTCAGTGGGCTGAATTACCTGGTGATATTCTATCCTGTGGCGTGGGAAGACTTCTGTCTCCTGATGTGCCATGGGATGAAAGCCACAAAAGGAACTGAAAAGTTGAGGCCACAACATTACAAAGAGATGGCCCTAGAGAACAGCTTTACATGTTGCTGCTTGCAGGTAGGTACCTCATGTATAGAGCCAGCTGAAATAATCACAGATTATTGATTCAGTGGAGTTTGCTTTCACATAAATGGGCCTTCATAGTTGAAAATGGGATGAAATGATTCAATTTAAAGAAATGAAATAATCTGGGAAGGGGGGAATTGAAATCTGTAATTTTTTTTCTTTCTGATTTCTTTTTTACATTACCTTTTGGTCCTTAGATATGATAATTTGACTGTCAGAGATTGTTTTTTTTACTTGTGTCCTGATCTTTTTAGAGCTAATATATATATATATATATATATATATAATTTAGCTTGTCTTCTCTTAGCAATACAGTCTAATTTCAAGGATTTACAAAGCAAGCCTCAGTGAGTTGTCCTTGGAGTACCCCTTGTGATTTAATTATTGATGGGATCCAGTGTTGTGGAGGTGAAATGGTTTAGATTTATCTCTTATCTTCCCTGTAATAGGCACTGCTATCATCTTCTTCTTAGCTGCCAAAGCAGAAATTTATTATTATTATTTTTATTATTATTGGTTTACCCTTAAGATGAACAACACATACTGGGATGGAGTCCAGGATCCCAGAGATAGATTCTGGCTTTGGCAATATGTATGTGCTCTTGAGCCTGCTATTAACCTGTGTGAGTCTGAGTTTCTCATTTATAAAATGAAATTAACAAGTTATTCTTGAAATGAAAGTCTCTTGTATCTAAGACCTCTAATCCTGTGTCAGGTCAGTGGAATGTGATTTTATGTTTCTGTTGTCATGGAAGCATGTTTTAGATTATTTTGAGTTATATAAATGGTTATTGCATATCTGGCAATTTCAATTTCTTCACCTTTATATGTATTAGCTTAATTCTTACAACAACCCTATATAGTAGGAATTATTACTCTCTCCTTTTTACAAATGAAGAAACTGAGACATAGACAAACATTGTTTTTAGTGGATTATTTATTAAAATGCTGCCACACTCTAAAATTGAAATTTTATATGCTAAATATCTAGCTAGATATGGATATTGGTAAATGAACTGTGGTAATTAAGTTGAGTATCTTAAGAGTTTAACAGTAAAGGAGAGCGTGGAGGAGGGACAAAGGAAATAAAGGAGTGTATTGCTCAAATTCTTTCTCATCCTCAAGTATATTATGCAGAAAGATGATGAAAGTTCTATAAGACATTAACATTTTGCCCAATTAAACATTTATTTATTTTTTATTATATTTTTTAATTTATTTCTTAGAGACAATCAGAAATTGAGAGGGAAGGGGAAGTAGAGAGGAAGAGAGACAGAGAGACACCTGCAGCACTACTTTATCACTGGCAAAGCTTTCCCCCTGCAGGTGGGGACCAGGGGTTCAAATCTGGGTCCTTGTGCATTCTGACATATATGCTCAACCAGGTGTGTCACCACCCAGCCCTGGAAAATATCCTTTTTTAAGGAATGAGATTCAGATTAATTTTAAATACCTTAAAATTAAAAAAAAATTAAATGACCTGAGAGCATTTTATTTATTTATTTTATTTTTCATTATTTATTTATAAAAAGGAAACACTGACAAAACCATAGGATAAGAGGGATACAAATCCACATAGTTTCCACGACCAGAACACCATATACCATCCCCTCCCCTGATAACTTTCCTATTCTTTATCCTTCTGGGAGTGTGGACCCAAGGTCATTGTGGGGTACAGAAGGTGGAAGGTCTGGCTTCTGTAATTGCTTCCCCACTGAACATGGGCATTGACAGGTCAATCCATACTCCCAGCCTGACTCTCTCTCTCCCTAGTGAGGAAGGGCTCTGGGGAATCAGAGCTCCAGGACACATTGGTGGGGTTGTCTGTCCAGGAAAGTCTGGTCAGCATTATGGTATCATCTGGAACCTGGTGGCTGAAAAGAGAGTTAACATATAAAGCTAACAAGTTGTTGACCGATCATGAACCTAAAGGCTAGAGTAGTGCAGATGAAGAGTTGGGGGAGGGGTGTCTCCATTCTATAGATAGCTAGTAGGCATATTTTAGTTATATGCCAAAGGGCCTGTGCCTATACTAGTGTGTTTTTCTTGTTTTTTTTCCCCTGAGCCTGAAGTCTGATATGCAGGTGGATCCTAGTTATTGTCTGGGGAGATAATGTCATGGCTGGAAAAAGGACCAGAAAGCTGGATCTGGGAAGAGAGTAGCTCCCAAATATTGGAAAGGTGATTAAATACTGTTGACTGTAAACCCCATCAATTTGATGTGATCTGGGGACCATATTCAGCTTAGGAGCCTATGTGACCTCTGCATCCCTGTAGATCTGACCTCACATTCTGTGGTCATCAGTAGGAACATTCCAATTTGCCCCAATATCAGGACCCATCTTCCTCAGGTGTAGCATAGAGTATGTTGTCCAGCCTCCCTTCAGAGGATGGAACATTCTCTACTGTTGTTGACCCAAGTTGAGGGCAAGGTCCTATGAGGGCCCACAAAGGGGTCTGTTGTGTTGTTCCTGATAGAGATGACCACTTAGAATGGAGAGAGGGATTTATTTGAGGTCTAAGACCATTATGTCTGTTTGGGAATCTCAGGACTCCCAGAATAGGGCCCCAGCTGATGGAGTGGGTGGCCTGATAGTGACTAAAGAGTCATCACTAAAGGATGCCAGTCTCTTGCCCTTACTCAGCTTTTGCAGTCCTTGCTTTGATAAGGTATATCTTTGGAGTGAGTGAGAGAACTGTAATAGGAAGTAGGTGAGGAGGGTACCTAAGTCTAAGTAGACAGTATTTCATTAGGAACTTTATACTGACTCACTGCAGACTATTGTGTACTTTTGCTTTCAGGTTTATATTTTGCCCTAATTTATGGATACATGTGAACATATGCCCTATCTCATGGGACCTAGGTTATATCTAGGTTTTGGGACTTTGTTAGGAAGTGAACCATCTGAAATGGAATTAGAAAATCCTATGAAAGGATTACCTGAGTAATGAGGCTGAAGGGTTGACATTCCATGCCTGACATCTCTGGACACAGTCTAAAGTGAAGCATGCTGGGTGGCACTCATTGCACTGTTTAGGCTGGGATCAGCAGATGTGATATAAGTTGGTATGAACTGAGAGATGCATGCAGGAAAGTGAGCCCCCCCTAGAGGTTCCAGGACTGGGGAAATAAAGGCTTTATAGAGGAGCCGGGAAGTTCCTGCTGTCTTAGGGTTTAAGAAGGCAATAGATAGTTATCGCTATAAACACATTATTTGGCAATTGGGTTAACTTTGAAAAATCCCTCTGTTAGGATTTGCTGTACCATATACAAAATCACCATAATTTATGTCCTTTGGCATTATTTGTATATAGCTGTGCTACCAGTTGCTTCTGTTCTCCCTGGTCTAAGCTTTTAAGAGAGTCAACATTTCGAGGACTCAAATAGGCATATTTTAGTTATATGTCAAAGGGCCTATGGGTATACTAGTTTTTTTTCTTCCCTTGAGCATGAAATATAATATGCAGGTGGATCCAGATTATTGTCTGGGGAGTGTTTCCTTTTTATAAACAAAAAAATAAAGAATGAAAAGAAAAAGACACAAAGAAATAGAAAGATACTCCATGTTCATGAACTGAAATAAGTAACACCATGAAAATGAATACTCTACACAGAGCCATATACAAATTTAATGAAATCTCCATCTAGGTTCCCCCACCCCAAATTTTTTAAAAGCTACAAACACTTACCTGGAACCAGAAAATACCTAGAAATACCAAAACAATCTTGAGAAGACAAAAAAGAACAGAACTGGAGGTATCACATTCCCATATCTCAAACTATATTACAGGACTATTGTAATCAACCCCACCTGGTACTGGAACAAAAACACACATGCTAACCAGTGGGATAGAAGTGAAAGCCCAGAACTAAGCCCCCATACCTGTGGGCATCATATTTCTGACAAGGGGACTCAAAGTATTAAAGGAGAAAGGAGAGTTTCTTCAATAAACAGTGTTGGGGAAACTGGATTGAAACATGCAGAAGAATAGAACTGAACCATTACATTTCACTATACATAAAACTAAGCCCAAGTGGATCAAGGGGTTGGAAGTTAGACTAGGAACTATCAAGTCCATAGAGAAAAATATTGGCAGCACTCTTCTCCATCTAAATTTTATAGGCATCATCAGTGTTACAAATCCAGTTGAAAGAAAGACTAAAACAAAAATAAACCAATGGAATTAAATCTGATTAAAAAGCTTCTGCACAGCAAAAGAAACCACCACCCAAAGAGACATTTTTAAAAAATTTTTTTAAAAATTTTTTATTTAAGAAAGGATTAATGAACAAAACCATAAGGTAGGAGGGGTACAACTCCACACGATTCCTACCACCCAATCTCCATAACCCACCCCCTCCCCTGATAGCTTTCCCATTCTCTATCCCTCCGGGAGCATGGACCCAGGGTCATTGAGGGCTGCAGAAGGTAGAAGGTCTGGCTTCTGTAATTGCTTCCCCGCTGAACATGGGCGTTGACTGGTCGGTCCATACTCCCAGTCTGCCTCTCTCTTTCCCTAGTAGGGTGTGTCTCTGGGGAAGCTGAGCTCCAGGACACATTGGTGGGGTCTTCAATCCAGGGAAGCTTGGCCAGCATCCTGGTGGCATCTGGAACCTGGTGATTGAAAAGAGAGTTAACATACGAAGCCAAACAAATTGTTGAGCAATGATGGATCCAAAGCTTGGAATAGTGGAGAGGAAGTGTTAGGGAGGTACTCACTGCAAACTCTAGTGTACTTCTGTTTTCAGGTATATATTTTGCAGTAGTTTATGGATACGTGTGACCATAAGCTCTCTCTCACAGAAACTGGTGTATATCTAGGTTATGGGACTTTGTTAGAAAGTGAACCACCTGAGATGAAATTAGAGTGTACTATAAAAGGAAAGGTCTCACCCGAGTAATGAAGCTGAAGGGTTGTCATTCCACACGTGAAGTCTCTGGACACAGTCTGAGGTGAAGCATGTTGAGGTGGCAATCGTTGCGTTGGTTAGGTTGTGATTGGCGGATGCAATATTATTTGGTATGGATTAGAAGAGGCATGGGGGAAAGTGGGCCCATCCAATGGTTTCAGGACTGGGGGAAGTAGGGGCTCTATAGTGGAGATCTCACGTGAGGTTCCTGCTGTCTTAGGGTTCAAAAAGACAATCGATAGTTAATGTTATCATCACATTATTTGGTAATTGGGTTAACTTTGAAAAGTCCTTTTGTTATGGTTTGCTGTACAGTATCCAGTATCTTGTATATAGCTGCGCTATTGGATGCTTCGAATCTACTTGGTCTAGGCTTTTGAGAGAGTCCGCATATCAAATACACATCCTATATATTAAAAAGATTCAGTTTGTGTTTTGAGAAACTTTGAGACATACAACTAATTTTCCCCCCTCTCTTATTAATTAACTACTGATTCATATGTCTACATTTTGCTAGGAGTGTACATAAACACCATTCCCACCACCAAAAGACTGTGACCCATCCCTCCCACCCACTCCCACCCCCCACTGGCCCAGGAAACTGCATGTCTACCCCTCACCACAGGGTTTTTACTTTGGTGCCCTACTTACAATTTGATCAGGTCCTGCTTTTAGTTTCCTTTTCAGATCTTCTTAGTCAACTTCTGTTGATGAGTGGGATCATCCCATACTCATCTTTATCTTTCTGACTTAACTCACTTAATATAATTCCTTCTAGCTCTGTCCAAGATGGGTCAGAGAAGGTGGGTTCATTGTTCTTGATAGCTGCATAGTATTCCATTGTGTATATATACCACAGCTTTCTCAGCCACTCATCTGTTGCTGGGCACCTGGGTTGCTTCCAGGTTTTAGCTATTATGAATTGTGCTGCTATGAACATAGGAGTACACACCTCTTTTTGGTTGGGTGTTATGGAGTCCTTGGGGTGTAACCCCAGGGGAGGAACTACTGGATCATTTGGAAGGTCCATGTCTAGCCTTCTGAGAGTTTTCCAGACTGCTCTCCACAGAGGCTGGACCAATTTACATTCCCACCAGCAATGTAAAAGGGATCCTCTGTCCCCACATCCTCACCAGCATTTGTTGCTGCTGTCCTTTTTGATGTATGATATTCTTACAGGAGTGAGGTGGTATCTTAGTGTTGTCTTAATTTGCATTTCTCTGACAATCAGTGACCTAGAGCAGTTTTTCATATGTTTGTTAGCCTTTTGGATCTCCTCTGAGGTGAATGTTTTGTTCATATCCTCTGCCCATTTTTGGATGGGGTCATTTGCTTTTTTGGTGCTAAGTTTGCTGAGCTCTTTATATATTTTGGTGATTAGTTTCTTGTCTGATGTAAGGCATGTGAAGATCTTCTCCCATTCTGTGAGGGGTCTCTCTCTTTGTTTAATAGTTTCTTTGGCTGTGCAGAAGCTTTTCAATTTGATATAGTCCCATTGGTTTGTTTCTGCTTTAGTCTTCCTTGCAATTGGGTTTGATTCATCAAAGATGTCCTTGAGGTGTAGGTGGGAAAGTGTTATACCAATGTTTTCCTCTAAGTATTTGATTGTTTCTGGTCTGATATCTAGGTCTTTGATCCATTTGGAGTAGATTTTTGTTTCTGGTGATATAAAGTGCTTCAATTTCATTCTTCTGCATGTTACAACCCAGTTTTCCCAGCACCATTTATTGAAGAAAGCCTCCTTTTTCCATTTAATCCTTTGGGCCCCCTTATCAAAGATTAGATGCCCATAGCTGTTGGGATTTATTTCTGGGCTTTCAATTCTGTTCCACTGGTCTGTGTGCCTATTTTTGTTCCAGTACCATGCTGTTTTGATGATGATGGCTTTATAATATAGTTTAAGGTCTGGGAGTGTGATGCCTCCATTTCTGTTTCTTTTCCTCAAGATGGTTTTGGCAATTCTAGGTGTTTTCAGGTTCCAGATAAATGATTGTAGTGTTTGTTCTATTCTCTTAAAGAAGCTTGGTGGAACTTTGATGGGTATTGCATTATATTTGTATATGGCTCTGGGGAGAATATTCATTTTGATGATATTTATTCTTCCAATCCATGAGCATGGGATATCTTTCCATTTCTTGGTATCAGTTTCTATTTCCTTGAGTAGCAACTCATAGTTTTCAGTATACAAGTCTTTCACTTCTTTGGTCAACTTTATTCCTAGGTATTTGATTGATTTTGCTGAAACAGTAAATGGGAGTGATTTCTGGATGTCTTCTTCTTCAGATTTAGTGTTTGCATAAAGAAATGCCACTGATTTTTCTACATTGATATTGTAGCCTGATACCTTGCTATATTGCCTAATAACTTCCAATAATTTTCTGCTGGATTCTTTAGGTTTTTCTATGTATACTATCATATCATCTGCAGATAGTGAGAGCTTGACTTCTTCCCTTCCAATCTGTATTCCTTTGATTTCTTTCTCTTGCCTGATTGCTATGGCAAGAACTTCCAATACTATGTTGAAGAGTAACGGTGACAGAGGACAGCCCTGTCTAGTCCCCGATCTGAGGGGGAATGCTTTCAGCTTCTGTCCATTGAGTATGATGTTGGCTGTATGTTTGCTATATATAGACTCCACTATCTTGAGGAATTTCCCATCTATTCCCATTTTTTGTAGAGTTTTGAGCATGAACGGGTGTTGGATTTTGTCAAAGGCTTTCTCTGCATCTGTTGAGATAATCATGTGGTTTTTGGCTTTGCTTTTATTGATGTGGTGAATGACATTGATTGACTTACGGATATTGAACCAGCCTTGCATTCCTGGGATGAATCCCACTTGGTCGTGATGAACAATCTTTTTGATATGTTGCTGTATCCAGTTGGCCAAGATCTTGCTTAATATTTTGGCATCTATGTTCATCAGAGATATTGGTCTGTAGTTTTCCTTTTTTGTTCTGTTCCTATCAGCTTTTGGTATCAGGGTGATGCTGGCTTCATAGAAGGTGGAAGGGAGTATTCCTGTTTCTTCAATCTTATGGAAAAGCTTCAGAAGTATGGGTACTAACTGTTTCCTGAAAGTTTTGTAGAATTCGTTTTTGAAGCCATCTGGTCCAGCACTTTTGTTTTTGGGGAGATTCTTAATAACGGTTTCAATTTCTTTGTCTGTGATTGGTGCATTTAGATTTTGTAGTTTTCTTGGTTCAGTTTTGGAAGGGCATATGCTTCAGGAATTGTTCCATTTCTTCCAGATTCTCTAGCTTGGTGGTGTATAGTTCTTTATAGAAGTTTCGCAGGATTCTCTGGATTTCTGTGGTGTCAGTTCTCATATCTCCTCCATCGTTTACAATTCTATTAAATATGAGTCTTCTCTCTTTTTTGTTTGGTGTGTCTGGCTAGGGGTTTGTCAATTTTGTTTAATCTTTGAAAGAACCAACATTTGGCTTCATTGATCTTTTGTATGGTCCTTTTATTTTTGATGTTGTTTATTTCTGCTCTAACTTTAGTGATTTCTGTCCTTCTGGTTGCTTTAGGGTTCCTTTGTTCCTCTTCCTCTAAGTCCTTGAGGTGTACAGTAAGGTCGTTCATTTGAGCTTCTTCTTGGTGTTTAATATTTGATTGTATGGCTATAAGTTTCCCTCTCAGTACTGCTTTAGCTGTGTCCCAAATATTTTGATAGGTTGTGTCTTCATTTTCATTTGTTTCCAGGAACATTTGAATTTCCTGCTTGAGTGAATCTCTGACCCAGTGTTTCTTAAGGAGTATGTTGTTTAGTTTCCAAATTCTGTGACTTTTAATAATTGTCTGTCTGTTGTTAAATGTTAGTTTTACTCCACTGTGTCTTAGAAGATACTAGGGATGATTTCAATGTTCTTGAATTTATTGATGCTGTCTTTGTGGCCTAACATGTGGTCTATCCTTGAGTATGTGTTATGTGGATTTGAAAAGAAGGTGTATTCCAGTTTTTTGGGGTGAAGGACTCTGAAAATATCCAAGCAGTCTAGTCTGTCAATCTCTTCATTCAATTCTCTTGTATCTTTGTTGGTTCTCTGCTTTGTTGATCTTTCTAAGTGTGAGAGTGGGGTATTGAAGTCTCCCACTATTATTGTATTACTATTGATGTATTTTTGAAATTCTTTCAGTAAGTGCTTGACATATTTAGATGGTCCCTCATTGGGTGCATAGATGTTAATAATTGTTAAGTCTTCTTGGCTGATTGATCCTCTAATCATTATGTAATGTCCTTGCCTATCTTTTATTACTTTATTTAATTTAAAATCTATTTTGTCTGAGATGAGAATGGCTGTTCCTGCCCTTTTTTGTGTCTCCATTTCTCTCTGTCCTATCCAACAACAGCAACATCAATAACAACCAGAATAACTACATCAATAAAAAAAAAGGGCAACAAAAGGGAATAAATAAATAAATATTTTTTAAAAGTAAAAAGAAATAAAGAAATTGACCTACCCTATGACCCTGCAATTCCTCTCCTAGGAATATATTTTAAGAAACAAAATACACCAATCCAAAAAGATCTGTCTATGCCTATATTCATAGCAGCACAATTTGAAATAGCCAAAATCTGGAAGCAAGATAGGTGTTCAATAATAGATGGGTGGCTTGAAAAGTTACAGTATATATACACAGTGGAATACTACTCAGCTATTAAAAACAATGAATTCACCGTCTTCATCTCATCTTGGATGGAATGTAAAGGAATCATGTTATGTGAGATAAGCCAGAAAGAAGAGGGTGAATATGGGATGATCTCACTCATGAACAGAGTTAAAAAATAAAACAAGAAAGGGAAAACTCAAAGCAAAACTTGAACTGAAGTTGGTATATTGCACCAAAGTAAAGGACTCTGTGGGAGCAGAGTGTGTGCTCATGTCCTGGTGCACAATGGTGAGGACTTAAGCTGGAAATTACTTTGTTTTGCAGTAAACTGAAAAATTTTACACATGTACCAACAAATATATTTACTGTTCACTGTAAAGTATTAATCCCCATTTGCAATGGTGTTTATGTACTCTCCTATTAATCTGTAGTCATATAAATCACTATTTAATTAATATGAGAGGGGAAAAACTGATTGAATGTCTCAAACTTTTTAATGCACAGACCATAGGCTAAGTCTTAGATATGTTGATTCTCTTGAAATCTTAGACCAGGGAGAACAGAAGCAACCTGTGGCACAGCTTATATACAAATAATGCCAAAGGACATAAATTATGGTGATGTTGTGTATGGTACAGCAAATCCTAACAAAGGGATTTTCAAAGTTAACCCAATTGCCAAAAGGATTCACTAATTCCATTTCAGGTGGTTCACTTCCTAACAAAGTCCCAAAACCTAGATATAGCCTAGTTCCCATGAGATAGGGCATATGTTCACATGTATCCATAAATTAGGGCAAAATATAAACCTGAAAGCAAAAGTACACAATAGTCTGCAGTGAGTCAGTATAAAGTTCCTAATGAAATACTGTCTACTTAGACTTAGGTACCCTCCTCACCTACTTCCTATTACAGTTCTCTCACTCACTCCAAAGATATACCGTATCAAAGCAAGGACTGCAAAAGCTGAGTAAGGGCAAGAGACTGGCATCCTTTAGTGATGACTCTTTAGTCACTATCAAGCCACCCACCCCATCAGCTGGGGCCCTATTCTGGGAGTCCTGAGATTCCCAAACAGACATGATGGGCTTAGACCTCAAATAAATCCCTCTCTCCATTCTAAGTGGTCATCTCTATCAGGAACAACACAACAGACCCCTTTGTGGGCCCTCATAGGACCTTGCCCTCAACTTGGGTCAACAACAGTAGAGAATGTTCCATCCTCTGAAGGGAGGCTGGACAACATACTCTATGCTACACCTGAGGAAGATGGGTCCTGGTATTGGGGCAAATTGGAATGTTCCTACTGATGACCACAGAATGTGAGGTCAGATCTACAGGGATGCAGAGGTCACATAGGCTCCTAAGCTGAATATGGTCCCCAGATCACATCAAATTGATGGGGTTTACAGTCAACAGTATTTAATCACCTTTCCAATATTTGGGAGCTACTCTCTTCCCAGATCCAGCTTTCTGGTCCTTTTTCCAGCCATGACATTATCTCCCCAGACAATAACTAGGATCCACCTGCATATCAGACTTCAGGCTCAGGGGAAAAAAAAACAAGAAAAACACACTAGTATAGGCACAGGCCCTTTGGCATATAACTAAAATATGCCTACTAGCTATCTATAGAATGGAGACACCCCTCCCCCAACTCTTCATCTGCACTACTCTAGCCTTTAGGTTCACGATCGGTCAACAACTTGTTGGCTTTATATGTTAACTCTCTTTTCAGCCACCAGGTTCCAGATGATACCATAATGCTGACCAGACTTTCCTGGACAGACAACCCCACCAATGTGTCCTGGAGCTCTGATTCCCCAGAGCCCTTCCTCACTAGGGAAAGAGAGAGTCAGGCTGGGAGTATGGATTGATCTGTCAATGCCCATGTTCAGCGGGGAAGCAATTACAGAAGACATACCTTCCACCTTCTGCATCCCACAGTGACCTTGGGTCCATACTCCCAGAGGGTTAAAGAATAGGAATGCTATCAAGGAAGACGATGGGATACGGAGTTCTGGTCATGGAAATTGTGTGGATTTGTACCCCTTTTATCCTATGGTTTTTGTCAGTATTTCCTTTTTATAAATAAATTTGAAAAATGCCTACTAGCTATCTATAAAATGGAGAACCATCCTCAACTCTTCATCTGCACTATTCCAGCCTTTTTTTTCATGACTAGTCAATAGTTTCTTTGGCTTTATATGTTAACTATCTTTGTGTCATTTTCTATTTACTCAAATAGTGACTCATAATTTTCTATATACATGTCTTTCACTTTTTTTAGGTTTATTCTGAGATATTATTGTTTTATCTACTATATTGAATGGGGGTGATTTAGGGATTTATTCTAGTTTTTTAACAATACATTTTACGTTGTTTATGAGACTGTCTTTGATCATGTTGAAGTAATTTAATGACTAATAAAATTATTACTTGGAAATACAGTTTGCTTCTTAGAAAATGTAAACCTATAAGTGAGGAGTTGCTTAGGATGACTAATTTATTCTTTTAAGAGTCATTATGTCTATCATAATTATCTAACTTTTATCTGCTTTTACTAGTATTTGTGACATTGAGACCAGATGGTGCAGTGTTTTGAATAGAGGTCTTGTGTTCAGATGCCTATTCAATGGGCTGTGTGATCTACCTAAGTGGGTAACTTTAAAACAAGTTACTCAGCACTTTACATCATCTTTTCTCCTAAATGGAAGTCTTAACAGTGGCTCTCCACAGGTGATTGTGGGAATTGAAAATGCTTATACCTGTGCATGACATATGGCAAGCTCTATATACAGATTTTTGTCATTACTCTTCTTTAATAAGTCTCATCTGTCTTTGCCTCTGGGTGTTTATATTTTCTTTCATCTTTCTGTCTTCACTGACTCTAGTTTTCTCTTCAAGACACAGATCATTTGTGGCTCTTGGTTTAGGGTGTTTTCCTACTTCTCAAGCCTCCCTGCATTTTCCAGCCTACTGGCTGTAACTTCTGTCATAATTCTCATAACAGAGTGCTGTCACTGTCAATTTATTTGTCCACATGACCTTTGAGCATGCATCATCTTTTCTTTCTTGATATTCCATGAGATGAGGAAGACACTGGACAAATTCATGATTAGGATCTAGGACCAACTTTCCCTTCATCCCTCTCTCTTTCTTCTCTCACTCTTATTTCTACTTTAATATTTATTCTTTTCTTTTTTATTAAATATATACCTTCCTTTTATTCTTTTTTTTTTAACATTTACTATCTTTATTTATTAGATAGAGACATCCAGATACCAAGAGGGAAGGGGGAGATAGAGAGGGAGAGAGACAGAGACACACCTGTAGCCTTGCTTCACCACTCACAAAGCTTTCCTTCTGCAGGTGGGGACTGGTGGCATGAATCTGGGTTTTTGCACACTGCAACATGTGTGTTCAACCAGGTGTGCCACCACCGGCCCCCCTTTTCTTTTATTCTTAAACTGGTACTTGATGTGTATTCTTAATTAAACTTAAGAGGTAGGCATTATGGCCATTTCCATTTTGCAGGCATGGAAACAAAGTATCAGGGTGACAGGTCACTTGCTCATCAATGAGGAAGCACCTTTACAGAACTGTCTTGCAGTGTTGCTGGCCAAACCACTTTCAATGGACTTCGATTTATTTTTTTATTTATATTTTTTTTACCAGAGCACTGTTCAGCTCTGGCTTATGGTGGTGCAGGGGATTGAACCTGGGACTTTGGAGCCTCAGGTATGAGAATCTTTTTGCATAATGATTATGCTATCTACCCCTGCCCTGGACTTAGATATGTCGTCATCAAGAGTATTTAAGTGACTTGAAGACAGTTGTATACTCTGTTCCAAGAAGCTTGGCAGCAGCCACATTACTAAGTTGAAGGCTGTTGGTATTTCTGTGCCCTTTGTTTTGATGTGGTTTGGAGGTGGGGGGAAGAAGAAGAGGAAAGTGATTTTACTTTTTCATCTCACCTTGTTTCTTTGTGACAGCTTTATTGATATAGAATTGATGTGCCATACTATTCACCTATCTAAAGTGTGGAATCAGTTGGGTTTTAGTAGATTTACAAACTTGTGCAAATATTACCACTGTCTACTTCCAGAACATTTCATTGCCCAGAGAAACCCTATACTCCTTCATAGTCAACTTATACTCTCTTCAATATTCTTCAGTACTTCATGGAAATCATTATCTACAATTTTATTGATTTGCTTACTTAGTTTGATGTTTTAGATCAGTGGGATCATATGTCTTATGATCTTTTGTCACTGGCTTATTTCACATGGCATACTATTTTCATGGTTCATTCATGTTTCAGTGTATATCAGTACTTCATTCTTTGTATGGCTAAAAACATTCCATTGTGTGAATATGCTATATTTCCTTTACTCATTCATCAATTGATTGACATATAGGTGTTTCTACTTTTTGGCTACTATAATTAATGTTAGTATGAATAATGCTTAGTAATGTATATGGACATCCAAGGAATGCCTAAATACAATGTATTAATAGTGTACCCCTATAATGGAGTAATATTCAGTTATAAAATGAGTAAGACACTTACATCCTACAACATGCACGGATGTGGAAAACCTGCTAGGTAAAATAAATAATTCATTGCATGATTCTGTTGATGTGAAATGTTTAGCATAAGCAAATATATAGTAATAAAAAGTAAACTGGTGTTTTCCAGGGCTTGAGAAGGAAGAAGGAGATGATGGGGAATGACTGATAAAAGCTATGGGGTTTCTTGTGGGGAGAAATGGTGAAATTTTTCTAAAACAGATTGTAGTGAGGGTTGCACATCTTTGTGAACATACTGAAAACCACTGAAATCTATACTTCACAAGAGTGACTTACATTTAAAAAATTCACAATGACCATCATTAAATAAATGCCAGTTGTTCACTCTGTACTCAGTACCCTGTGAGACACTGAATGATGCACAGATGAGAAATAAAGTACCTGTCCCACATGCTTTAAGAATTTTCCAATAGGTGCTCCTAAATGGAAAGATGGGAAAAATACCCATAAAAAGTTTAGTCAAGACAGTGGGTCACTCAGTGTCCCTCTCTGGGTGTAGATTACACTCAGATCTTAACATCTATGGATCAGAAATATTTCAAAATATGAACTGCTTCAGCATTTTTATAACTTAAACTTGGTATTATTCATGCCTTACACTGCTATGGTATCCCTGCAGACAAGATGTGCACTTTTTCTGTCTGTCTTGATTCTCAGGTTAGCATCATGTCTGGCTCAGATAGGAGGAATATGTGTTGATGAATGAATGAGTGCTACTATGGGGCTCTCAGTTTGTTCAAAGGAAAAAATATCTTTTTCTGTCCTGACTAGCCTGGAGGCTATCCCTATGAGGAAGGTGTTATTGAATTTACCAACTGTCTTTGAGAAAAGTGTTTTTCTTTTCTTACCACTGGTTGATGTGTGTCTGGTGCTTCCCCTGTGACTTTGGTTGAAGTGCTGACCTTGAATAATAAGTGGGTACTTCTATAAAACACCCAAGAAATTTGGGTTCCCAGGTCAGTAAGTGTTAGGAAGCAAGAGGTGTGAAAAAAAAATCATTTTTTCCTTTTTTTTTTAAAGTCACTTTTATTAACATCAGTGCTGTAGATTCTATGTAGTTTATGGATCTTTGCTGTAATAAGAAATTGTTTTTTTTCTTTTTCCTTTTTTTCTCTCTGTGAAGATACTTTGTGTTGATTAAGTTCATTTGTTAAATATCCTTTGCTTGCACTGGACTTTTCTTTGTGTTGATTTTTTGCTTCATTTTTTTTTTCCATTTCCCATGCTGTTCAGTTACTGGATGCCAGAAGAACCAAGGTTTGTCCACTCTGCAGTTTGTTTGGTTTGCTCTGCACAGCCTCACCTCCTTGTGCGTTTGAGTGTGTCTGTCTCTTTGTGTTTGTTCCCTTTTGCTTGCAGATGCAGTAATCCTGTTTACTAAACCTGTTCACAGCTTTATTTGTAAAAAAAAAAAAAAGTCCTTGTTTGTGTCTACTTGTAGTGGATGCTATTATTTTCATTTTTAAATGAACATGCATTTATCATGGAAAATAATGGATAGTAGATTTAAGACCTTCTAAGGAAACAGAGAATACTGAGTCTGGAGCACTGTGGGTGTAAAGAAGGTGTGTTTGTGAAAGTTTCCCTCTAACCCTTTCCACTTCCTCAATTAAAACTCGGTAGATGTATAATTTCCCTTGTGACTGACTCTAATATACTGTTTCTGTGTATGTGTACATTTCTCTTTTCCTGAGACATTCAGAAAGCATCACTGAATTAATCCCCCCCCCACTCCATGTGCTGTCCTATGCTTCTGAAGTCACTTTGGAGGACTTCACGGCTGGCCCTCTGGACCTCATGATTAACATCCCATCTTCATAGTGTGATAACAGCATATCGTACCTGGAATTTTCATTGACTGTTTCTCCTTTCTCCTCTCCTGTTACATTTTTCTTTATATAGCACCTGCAGTTGACAATCCAGGCCCTTCAAGATGAGTTGCGAACCCAGAGAGACCTCAACCACCTCCTACAGCAAGAGAGTGGCAACCGTGGAGCCGAACACTTTACCATTGAGCTGACCGAGGAGAACTTTCGGAGGCTCCAAGCAGAGCATGACAGACAGGCTAAAGAGCTGTTCCTTTTGAGAAAGACCTTGGAGGAAATGGAGCTGAGAATTGAAACGCAGAAACAAACCCTCAATGCCCGAGATGAGTCAATCAAAAAGCTTCTTGAGATGTTGCAAAGTAAAGGTTTGCCATCCAAGAGCCTTGAGGATGACAATGAACGGACCCGGCGCATGGCAGAGGCTGAGTCTCAGGTCAGCCATTTAGAAGTGATTCTGGATCAAAAAGAGAAGGAAAACATACATCTTAGAGAGGTAAGGATAATCACTCTGTTCTCTGAAGCCATATATTCTGCTAGTTAAAATAGTTACCTCGTCATTTGTACAGGGTGGAAATACTCTGTTGTCTTAACAAGATTCCATTTGTCATCTGTTTTATAACCTGGAATTTGGCATTATTATTTTTTTTCTCTTCTCACCACACACATGTTCCATTATTATTCAACAGATTCAGGGTACAAGTGTGTGAAGCACATGCCAGCTGTAAGGTGGTTTCCAGTTGCCTTCTCACAGATGGCCATACTTTCAGGGTCTTTTAAGTACAGTGATATTTACATTTTACTTGTTTATCAAATATCTCTCTAAAGGGAAAAATGAATAGGTAATTAGAAAAGCAATGAATCTAAGTATTTTTGTTGCTGAATTGGGGCTGGAATTTGTAGAAAGTGAAGTGTATGGATATTTCTGGAAATAATCGTAAAATGTGCAGACCAATTTTAAAGGGTTAGGTTTAAGATAATCTTTGTCTGCATTTACAGTAGATGAAGACAGAGTGTTCCAGGCTTTCTGAGTATGCATTTTGCACTTAGAGGATTAAATCATTCAAAGTTCTTCAGAGGCAGACTCTCTGGACTGCTACCTCTATTGAATGTTGGATGCTCAGATATCTGAGAGTATGTGGTTGGAGAGAGCTTAGAAAAAATATGAGTTACAGCCAAGGTTTGAAATTTTTATAGCAGTTCCTTTCCACTATGGTGGATGTGGATTGCAAAAGTACCATGTAGGCAAAATGCTGTGGGAGACATCCATCTCACAGAAATTAGGAAGCAATAAAATGGCATTAAGTCTATTTTCAAAATATTCTATAGCAATAAATAAACATTCCAAAAAGATATTTTATTCCAGACTAAACTATATTTCTTGGCAGAATAGAAAGCCCTTCTTATGAGTCACTTGTTTGGTTGTTAAGAAAACATGACTTCCATTTTGAAGCTTGCAAATACAGATACTCCTAAGAGTTTTCTCTGATGTAGAATATTACCTCTGGGAATAATGGAAGTCTAGTGATGGCAGACTTGGTAGATCAAACACATTGAAATATGTGAGGACCCAAGTTCAAGCTCTCAATTCCCACCTGCAGGGGGAAAACTTCCCAAGGTGTAGATCAATGTAGAAGGTCTGCTTCTCTCTCTCTCTCTCTTTTTCTCTTTCTGTCTCTCATCCTCTATCTACTCCCCCCCCCCCAAAAAAAAAGCCTGCCAGAATTGGTGTCACCATGGAGGCAGAGAACCTCAGCATTAACCTTGTTTCAAAAAAAGAATATTTGCACAGACCATTTGAACAAATTTTTGTGTATTTTCAGACTTACCTCTATGCTTATTCTCCCTTATTATATTTTCATCAGATCCTGTGACAACATGTTTGGAAACCACATAGCTTGGTCTTCTAGAGATACTTAAAGAGATGTTTTTTTTTTTTTTTGGGGGGGGGCTGGTCTTTGTGGCTTTTCCCTTTCTTTCTTCCTTTCTTCCTTCCTTTCTCCCTTTCTTTCTTTCTTTCTTTCTTTCTTTCTTTCTTTCTTTCTTTCTTTCTTTCTTTCCTCCAAGGTTATCACTGGGTCTTGGTGGTGGCACTATGAATCCACTGCTCCTAGAGGCCATTTTTTCCATTTTTTTTTTTTATTGGGTAGGACAAAGAGAAATTGAGGGAGGAGGGGAGGTTAGAGAGGGGGTGAGAAAAGTAGACACCTGAAGGCCTGCTTCACCTCTTGTGTAGCGACCCCCTGCAGGTATGGAGCCTGGACTCAAACTGGGATCCTTATGCAGGTCCTTGAGCTTTGTGCTATGTGCACTTAACCCAATGCACTACTGCCTGGCCCCATCTTCCTGGTTTTTCTATCCATAGTTTAGTATTATGACTTCCAATAACCCCAACTTGTTGGAATTTATACTCTAGTGTAAATTCTTTATTTTGAGGCTGAACCTAGTGACTTGCCTCTAAACAATATAGAACATGGATAAGGTATGTGATGCCAATTCTATTTCTATGATTAGGTTGCATAAGACTTTATTTTAATCTTACTACAAATGTTATTGTCTTCCCAACTTGAATGTTTTGATGAAACGAGGTGCTTTAGGCCCAGATGGTAATGACCTGAGGGCATCACAGAAAGCACCCTCTTTCAAACATCTACAAACTAATGAAAACTGCCAGCTAAGTAGTGATTTCCAGTGTAGTGATTTACTACCATATGGATCCTTCCCTAGTGGAACCTCAGATGAGATGTCAGGCCATGGACCTCAACTGACTTCATTGTAACTTGTGAGAGTCTGTGAAATGGAGAAACCAATCAAAGTATGCATGGATTCCTGGTCCACAGCAAATGTGAGATAATCAGTATGAGTTGGTTTAGGCTGAAATTTGGAGAAATCTGTTATTTTACAATAGTTAACACAGTAGAGCAGAAGCAAAAAAAAAACTTTTTTGCCTTCTTTCATAGACTTTTAATTTTATTGCCTTCAGGGTTATAGCTGGGGCTCAGTGCTTGTTGGATGAGCCCACTGCTCCTGGAGGCCATTTATTTAGTTATTCAGCTGGAGATAGAGAAATTAAGAGGTAAGAGAGAAAGAGAGACACATTTAGTACTGCTTCACTTCTTGTGAAGCTTACCCCCGCAGGTGGAGGCTGGGGGCTTGAGCCTTGGTCCCTGTGTATGGCAGTGTGATCTCTACACGGTGCACTATTCTGGCCCTTCTCTATAGACTTTACATTTAGTTTACAGAACAGACACAATGGTAGCAATGATTACTAAAATGTTTTTACTTGTATGTATAATGCCTAAATATTTTTTATATTGTACCAAAGTAAAGGACTCTGGGAGGGAAGTGATAGGAGGGAATAGAGAGGGCACTGGGGTTCTAGTGCATTGATGGTGGAAAAAGACATTGCAGTCAAGAATATTTTACAGATAACTATCATCAGGAGATGAGAAATTGTACCTATCTGATAACAGCTGTACTGTAAATGACTACCCATACCCAATGAAGTGATTTGAAGAAAAAATAAGATTTTTCAAATTTTTAATATGATCTCATAACTATATTTTATAGATTATGATAGCGAAAAAAGCTGCTGATTTATTTTGGATGCATGCATAGCATGATAAAGGTGCCACAGAAGACTATATGCAACATTGACTTCTGTTCCATGTTGAGCTCTTATGGTCAGAATGGAGTTGGTCTTCTATTTTTAGATTCTGTTAATTGGTGGTAATTAATAAATGGGTGTGTTGATTCTGCCTTCACCTAAATTAAACCTAATTTCATAAGATTGGTTGGTTCTTAAAGTAGAATGGTATTGCTTTAGGTCTTACTTAGAACCTTAAACATTAGTCTAATAAGAGCCCACAGGAAATGGGATGGAAAATGTAATCTAGCATATGTTTCCTTAAGCATAAGACCAAAATCTGGGAATGATGTTTACCTTGGTTCTTCAAGAAGGGAGAATGTGGAAGAGTCACCTACATGCATATCTATATCTATATATCTATATCTACACGTATATCTAATTTTATCTTAAACTTGAACTCTTCAATTAAGACTTGAAAGACCTGAAAGGACCCTTCTTAAGAGTATAACATTGATTTATGAGAACCATTTGTTACATTTTTAGGAATTTTGCAATCCCACTCTTAAATCTTTGGTAGCTTAAAATTGGTCATGGTAGGGGTATATATGCTAGGGAAATCAGCAAATGTTATTCTCTCAGGCACTCATCCATTCCATTTCTGAAAGTCTACTTATCATCACAACTCTGAATAAATGCCATTAAATGTTTACCCACAATATAGCAAGAAGAGGCACTGATGAATCACATAGTTATTACAAAATTGTGATTATATATGCTTTAACCACTCATAATACATGAAAAGAAAAGCATGCAGATGAACACTCACCTGCCAGGCATTGTAGCCAAACATTGATTCACATTCAGTTCTTCACATCACTTTATTCATCCAATCATCCATCTTTACAATGAAAAATCACTGAGGGTTTGTTTTGGAGTAAAACAAAGCTAACTGATGAAATCTGATTTCATGATGTTTATATTCTCTTAGGATAAAATGGGTGATAGTTTAATAGCTATATAGAGGATAGTTTCCGATAGTTTCAGGAAGATGCAACTGCTAGGGTTGCTTCATGATGGGTGGTCAAGGAAGATCTATTGGAGGGAGTAACATTGTGAACTGAGACCTGAATGACAAAAATAGCTAGCTGTGTGAGACTCAGATGACTGTCCAGGTTAGTAGATAGATCCATACAGAGGATGTTAATTCTATTGTTTTAAACATTTTAAGTGTGTGTGGGGGTGGGAAGCAATCTTTTGACCCTTTATTATACATATATGCAGCACCAGTCATTTCTAGGAGGGACAGGAGAGGCAGTCTTTCAAGCTTACATGATTTGCTTTTCTCTAATTGTGTTCCTTCTAAAAGGAGCTTAGGAAAATGCTACACTAGAAGGTAAAAACTGTGCTTATAGTTTGTGACCTACAAAATTTGTTATAATATACAAAAAAGGGATTTCCCATGGCCAAATAACTGAGTAACTTCCTTTGTTACTTATTCCAAGAAGTAAAGTTTATTGTAAGCTGTTTCTGTATTCTCTACTGAGTTTTATAATGTTCTCTGGCTGAAGCGTGATTTTTTTTTTTTTTTTTTTAGTGGAAAAATGTGGCTGACCACTTTTGGTATTAAATCAGTAAGAATAACTCAGCTTGAGTTGCCTGACCTCTGTTAATTTAAATGAATCTGAAGCAGAATTTAAAATATACTGGAGGTTCGAAGTTCACCATATTTCTGATTTCATTTTCATTTTTGCACAGTTTGACCATATTGTGGCTAGATAGCATGATGCTAAGAAATGGAGTGTGAGTGGTTTTGTGATTCATCCTTAGGCATAGGTGTTGAATCTCCTATAAACCTCATCTCCTGCAATACTGGCCTTGTCCAAGCTATTGTTCCAGGAGATTTCAAATTGGCAAGAGGTGCACATAGGGAAAGTTGGGTTGCTGTAATGTCTTGTCTCTTGGTGGTCTGGAAAAGGCTGAGGGTGAAACCACATCTTTGCTTGGCAGGAAACAATAACAAAAGATTATGATCTCAACTTATTTGGAAGACCAAAACCATTGCCCAAAAACTACAATCGGCATGCTAATGTGAGCTGAAGTGTTGGCTGAAACTCAGCATTACTCACTAACTAGTGTCATCTGATGCTTTCAGATACACATTGATTTGATAGGATGAAGTCTGATATGATAATGGCTCACCTTGTTCTTTAGCTTTTTCTGCAAGGAACAGATTGTTCCCTGTAAAGGTTTTAGTAATCAAGTGCTCAAAATACTACTGATCTCACTAAAAACATATGGGTTTATGTACAAGGATTCTCACTTTTCATTCTTCTTAATATTTTCTTGACTTATTATTAGTAGAAAATCAAGTCTTTGGATTCCTTATACTATACAGTGCTTGAAAAGAAAAGATGTTGTTTGTTTGTTTATTGCTATTCTTGTTGATCTTCTGTGCTAGTTCCCTTGAACAGTTTGCCTTTCTTTAGTAGTAAAGGCAAAAGAGCACACAGGTTATTAAGGAGCGCATTTGCTGCTAACCCAGAACAAGTAAGGAGCCAAGACACTGGTCCTAGTCTCCATACATGCCTGTGAAGGGGCTTGGGTTGCAAGGAGCAGGGCAAGGCAGCATGAATTCCTAGTTATTTAAGGAGGTTATTCCCAGGCCAGTCAAGTCGACCAAAGCAAAGTTTGTGACCTAAAAGTTCTTAAGCTCACAATCCTGCTGATGACCCAAACCTCCCATTATAATCAAATTTTTAAATGGTACCCCAAATTTTTAAATGGTACCCTATTCTTTTCCCCTCCTCCCCTACCCACTCAACCATATGGTCTGTTTCTCTTTAGCAAAGCCTTGCCTCTAGTTCTACTGACTGAGACATGATTTTGCAGATGCAGACATTTCTTATTTTGACTCTAGAACTTCAACAGATTCTTCAACAAAGCTTATCATAGAAAAGATTCTCTGAGGCCAGGCGGTAGCACAGTGGGTTAAGCTTACGTGGTGCAAAGCACAAGGACCGATGTAAGGATCCTGGTTCAAGCCCCCAGCTCCCCACCTGCAGGGGAGTCGCTTCACAGGCAGTGAAGCAGATCTGCAGGTGTCTATCTTTCTCTCCCCCTCTGTCTTCCCCATCCTCTCTCCATTTCTCTCTGACCCATCCAACAATGACTACAACAACAACAATAAAAGCAACAAAAAGGAAATAAATAAATATTTAAAAATTTTTTAAAAAAGTGCACATGGGTGCTCGCTTCGGCAGCACATATACTAAAATTGGAACGATATAGAGAAGATTAGCATGGCCCCTGCGCAAGGAAGACACGCAAATTCGTGAAGCATTCCATATTTTTTGCAGCTATCAAGAACAATGAACCCACCTTCTCTGACCCATCTTGGACAGAGCTAGAAGGAATTATGTTAAGTGAGCTAAGTCAGAAAGATAAAGATGAGTATGGGATGATCCCACTCATCAACAGAAGCTGAGTAAGAAGATCTGAAAGGGAAACTAAAAGCAGGACGTGACCAAATTATAAGTAGGGCACCAAAGTAATAACCCTGAGGTAAGGGGTAGACATGCAGCTTCCTGGGACAGTGGGGGGTGGGAGTGGGTAGGAGGGATGGGTCACAGTCTTTTGGTGGTGGGAATGGTGTTTATGTACACTGCTAGTAAAATGTAGTCATATACATCACTAGTTAATACGAGAGGGGGAAAATTAATTGTATGTCTCGAAGTTTTTCAAAACACAAACTGAATCTTTTCTCAATATATGCAGTGTAATTGATATGCAGACTCTCTCAAAAGCCTAGACCAAGTAGATCAGAAGCAACCAATAGCACAGCTATATACAAGATACTGGGTACTGTACAGCAAACCCTAACAAAAGGACTTTTCAAAGTTAACCCAATTACCAAATAATGTGATGATAACATTAACTGTTGATTGTCTTTTTGAACCCTAAGACAGCAGGAACCTCATATCTCCACTTAGAGCCTCTACTTCCCCCAGTCCTGGAACCATTGGATAGGGCCCACTTTCCCGTATGCCTCTCCCAATCCATATCAAATAATATTGCATCTGCCCAACACAACCTAACCAACACAACGATTGCCACCTCAACATGCTTCACTTCAGACTGTGTCCAGAGGCTACACGTGTGGAATGACAACCCTTCAGCTTCATTACTCGGGTGAGACCTTTCCTTTCATAGTATACTCTAATTCCATCTCAGGTGGTTCACTTTCTAACAAAGTCCCAAAACCTAGATTTACAGCAGTTTCTGTGAGAGAGAGCATATGTTCCCATGTATCCATAAACTACTGCAAAATATATACCTGAAAGCAGAAGTACACTAGAGTTTGCAGTGAGTATCCCCCTAACACTTCCTCTCCACTATTCCAACCTTTGGGTCCATGATTGCTCAACAACTTGTTTGGCTTCGTATGTTAACTCTCTTTTCAGTCACCAGATGTCATCAGGATGCCGGCCAGGCTTCCCTGGACTGAAGACCCCACCAATGTGTCCTAGAGCTCCACTTCCCCAGAACCCACCCTACTAGGGAAAGAGAGAGGCAGACTGGGAGTATGGACTGACCAGTCAACGTCCATGTTCAGTGGGGAAGCAATTACAGAAGCCAGACCTTCTACCTTCTGCAACCCACAATGACCCTGGGTCCATGCTCCCAGAGGGATAGAGAATGGGAAAGCTATCAGGGGAGGGGGTGGGATATGGAGAATGGGTGGTGAGAATTGTGTGGTGTTTTACCCCTCCTACCCTATGGTTTTGTTAATTAATACTTTCTTAAATAAAAAAAAATTAACTTAAAAAAAATTAAAAAGAAAAGTGCACATGGTGCAAAGCTCACAGACCAGTGTAAGGATCCCAGTTCGAGCTCCAGGCTTTCCACCTACAGGGGAGTCGCTTCACAAGCAGTGAAGCAGGTCTGCTGGTCTGTCTCTCTCTCCCCTCTCTGTCTTCCCTCCTCTCTCCATTTCTCTCTGTCCTATCCAACAGCAATGGGAACTATAACAGCAGTAACATCAACAATAAGGGCAACAAAATGGAAAGATGATCTTTAGGAGCAGTGGATTTGTGGTACAGGCACAAGCCCCAGCAATAACACTGGAGACAAAATAAAATTCAAACATAAGCCACCAAATAAATAAAATATTTTACACACAGTCTTTTTTTAAATCATTTTTTTTAAAAACATTTTTTCAAGACTGTTATTTTGTCAGGGATGCAGATTCACAACTCTCCACAATAATGTGCTAACCCACCTTGTCTGCCCCCACTATAATTTCTCCCCCACCCCCTTAATGGTCAGAACCCAGATATGTGGGTATAGGTCAAAGATTTTTTTGTGTATTATTCTGTCTGTTCCCTTGCTTTATTTCCTAAATCCCACAGGTGAGTGAGATCATCTGGTATTTGTCTTTCTTCTTTGGAATTGTTTCACTTAGCAAGAGCCCCTCCATTTCTGTCTGTGTTGTAGCAAAACCAAAATGTTCAAATGAGTAGTGCACAATCTTTTATAAGAATTGCTTCATACAGGGAGTTGGGTGGTACCGCAACAGTTTAAGTGCACGTAGCACAAAGTGCAAGGACCGGTGTAAGGATCCCGGTTTGAGGCCCTGGCTTCCTACATGCCTGGTCGCTTCAAGCAGTGAAGCAGGTCTGCAGGTGTCTTATCTTTATCTCACCCTCTCTGTCTTCCCCTCCTCTCTCCATTTCTCTGTCCTATCCAACAACGACAACATCAATAGCAACAACAACTACAACAATAAAACAACAAGGGCAACAAAAGGGAATAAATAAATAATTATTTAAAAAATATTAAAAAAAAAGAATTTCTTTATACATATAGTATAGTTTTAACCTGATCAGTACATTCTATCAATATTCCCAGGACTCAAATATTTCTTATGGGTCCTCATAAATATTTCAAAGAGCAAGGAAAAAGTCAAGTACTTTGAGAATTATTCTCCATATTACTTCCTAAACACTGGAAAAGTTCGTAATGATTGTGTCATTACAATATTCTTGTGTTCTCTTTATCATTGTTGTGTGTTTGGAGTTGAGAAGGAACTTCAAAGGTAACCTTAAGTGAAAGTTTTCCTTTTTTTTTTTTTTTTTGGACATTGTTGGGCACAAGTTAGACATCCATGTGCAGGATTGTGAGAGCACCCCTGGCAAATTTGTAGTTTATTCAGGAATTCATGTGGGTAGTAACAGAAATAGCTCACATTTATTGGTACCTTTTCAATGCACAGTGCTGTGCTAAGTAAATTTTGTTTTTATCATTGGTATTATTATGGATATGGAAATTGGGGTCAAGAAGGTACTTGTTTCCAGTCATGCACAACAAATACAGGTGCTCAGATCAGAACCTGGGAAATCTGATTCCAGAGTCTATACTTGTCACCACTGCCACTGTGTGCTACCACTTCTTGGGATAACAGCATGGAGAAGACCTTGAATGACATTTTAATACTATGCAGCTTACAGAACAGACAAGTGACTTTATGACAGAACTGGCCTTCAAAGGCAGGAAGAATTTCAACATGCAGAAGAGGTAGAGAAGTCTAATTGGAAAAGGGAGCGCTGAGCCATGCCTTAGAGATGAGAATTGTGGATTTGGGGAGCAGCCTGTTTGGTTTGGAATGGCTGGTACTCCACCTGCCAGGAAAATGAAATAAAGCTGAGCAGGAGGTTTGAGTTCAGATCACTGCAAATTCAGAGCCTCTGACACAGAAGATTGACCTTGACTTAGTAGGTTCTGGGTTGTCTTTTGGAGAATGGCATGGCCAGCAAAGGATGTTAACACAAATTGTTAGTAGGATGGGTTGTAAGAGACTAAAAGCATGGCAAAGAGCTGAAATGGATACTGTGGTTGTTCAGGTGACAGTGCCTGCATCTGGATCGTGGCCATGGAAATGGAAGGGAAATGTCATTTCTACCTGCAGACAGGGCCCTGACAACTCAAAACTGAGTACTAGTAAGTGCTCGGAGCAGATAGCTGCTGGAGGAACTGGTCATGGGCAGTTAGTGAGCCATCAATAGGAGGGCCTAGATTTAGGATAAGATTCTGGAGGTGGGAGTTAGATGAAATCTGCATGGTGCTGTCCAAACAGTGTTGATTGAGAACGTGGCTGAGAAAGGATTGTGAAGTTCTGCCTACGTGCAGAGGATATTTCTGATTATTGACAATTTTTTGTTTTGGTTTACATGTTTTATAAATGATTTATTTATTTTTTATAAGAGAGATCAGAGTACTGCTTAGTTCTGCTATATGGTGGTACCAAAGATTGAATATGGGCTTTCTGGAGCTTCATGTGTACAAGTCCTTACTCTGACACTGAGCTATACCTCTGGCCTAAAGCCTCCAGTTGTTTTTGTGATCATTTAACTAATTAAATTAATTAATTTTTAATATTTACTTATTTGTTTTGTGAGTGTGTGAAAGAGAGAGAGAGAGAAACAGACAGACAGAGAGAGGTGGGGTAGATAGAGACCAGAGCACTGCTCAGCTCTGACTTATGGTGGTGACAGGGATTGAACCTAAGACCTTAGGACCTCAGACACACTAACACTGTGCTCTGACAAGCTGAACTATTTCCCATGGGCCCTTTGTGATAATTTTAAAAGTTGTCTTTTTTCTGACTTCCACTGTGATTTCAGAGTCTTCTTTGAAACTGCAGAAACTTTGAAAACTGCATACTTCTCCTTCATGCCTCTTTTCTGAGTGAGCATTTAATTTTGAATGCAATGTAGCTGTTCATATTATATGGAATTTTTGTTGCTGATGCCAACAGACTCCTTTTGTTCTCACAGAGTTTTGTTTTCTCCAAGCGCTCCAATTGCAAGATGAATGCTGATGGTGCATCTCAACAGAAAAAGTATTCCCTCTGGACATTCAGTGACAGCACATCCAAAAGCAGGGTTTCATAATGTTTACGCTTGTATTTCTGGTGACTTAGAAATGCATTCATTTCTGTTTAGTGTCATTTACCTTATCTTTTAAATTATAAATCATTCTTTAAAGTTTGAACACAGTATGGTAATTTGAAATGGCCCAGGTTTTACCCCATATTGACTTTAATGAGTGTAATTAGTTTCTTTTTACAGTAACATAGACTGGTGGAGCCCCAGGGAGCCATTAGGCATAAGGCCTTTTGGAACCTGCTGAGAAAAGAAAGTGACAAGGTAGGGGTGAGGGTGGGGGAAGGTGTAGGGAGAGGCTGCCAAGGAGTGTATGGAATGTCAGGAGGTTATACTAGAAGAGACTACAATCCTCATTGCTCTGCTTCTTCTGCTTCATTTTGTGTCTGACTACTTTTTCCAAGTGATTCTTTCAGTAGCTGCCCTAATTTACTGTCATCTTCATCTGATGAAACAGTGAACCCCAAATATATTCTCATTGATGAGCTTGGAAAGAACCCCAAACACCAGTACTGTGAGTACTACAGTGTGCTTCACGAGCTACAGTTTTGGGAAATTGAGACAGGCATAGCTACACTGTTCAGGGGGTAGTTACCTTAGATGTGGTGGAGGTCTTGTGCTTTGTTGAATACATTCCATTTTAATGAGTTTTCTTCATGCTCCAAGTAATGTCTTGAGGAAACAAAGGCTCTGAGAAATTTATTGATGATATGTAACATTTAACTGGACATTCACGAGCATCCATCTGTACTTGTCATTTTCTCAGAAGAGTCCTTTAATCCTCCCACCAGCACTCTGGGTGTGGTGAAGGTTCCTGTCTCTTGGTTGAGGAGACCTAGGCCCAGAAGGGTGGTGTTTCTGATCCAGGGTCTCCAAACAAGTAGTGACAGATCTGAGATTCAAATTCTGGCCGTTGACTCCAAGTTTCTGTTCCTAGCCATTTCTTGACACTTCTAGGTATTTCAGCCTAAAATCCCTGAGAAGATGAGACTAGAATTTTTATCTTTTGGCTTCTTGCTCAGGGATATTTTCTTTCTGAATGTAAAGAAAGGAAAAATACAAAAATCTCTGATAATTCTTTGTGGTGGGAAATCTGCTATGCATTGCAGATGTCTAGCAGCCTCTTGGATCTCTACCCACTAAACTTAAGTAGTACAACTTGCCATATATTTGTGAGAGCCAAAATATCTCCAGACATTACAAAATTTCCCTCAGAAGGCTGGGCAAAATTGCCCAGGTTATGAACTTTTGGTGGACATTGATTGACACATCTGGTGGTGTGCCTCTGGCTGTGGAAAATCCAGTAATTCCTAGTCCCACCTGCTTGAAACTGTTTTTACTGAGGAAGGACAGCCCAGTTCATGACACTTCTTGACCCAAAGACTGACTCCAGGGGACTGAATGAACTAGGAAACAGATGTTTGCAATGGGATGTGGGAGACTGAAGCTGAAAAGAAATCTGCCTCTCTGATCTCCTCTCTCATGCTCCTTATTTCTGAGAGAATGTAGGGCTGAAAATGAAACAAAACCTAGAAAAGAAATGTAAGGAATGGTTGTGGGTGGCATGTCGATCTTTGCGTGATCTTTGCACGTGGGGAGATTAGAACTTGGTGAAAACAAAAGATGTTTGGTTTTTTTTTTTTTTTCCAGGAGTATTTATGGAGTAGTAATTGAGATCTGAGATGACAAGTAAATTTCACTTTTAGACTACTGGACTCTCACTGTTAATTGGTAGTTTTACTTTATAGTGAAAGTTGTTATCCTTGTTTTCCCCAAAATGGCCTTTGGGCCTTACTTTCTGTTTTTTAAATAAACATTTCTATACAGGAATTGCTGCACCCTCCCTAGTTTCACCAAACTTCAGAGTAATTTTGGAGTGTGGTGGTTTTATCATGTGGAAATGCAATACAGATGTTCAGAATTACCTTTATACCCCCCACCCCTTAAAAATCATGACCACACATGCTTGCTCTAAGTACTATTAAGTATTTTTATTATTACTATTAAAAAAACTCTTGCTCAAGGCAGAATCCTATTAAATCTCAAGTAAAGGAAAATATTAAAGTTGCAGCAAGTATTTATATATAGCACATTTAAAAATCCGAAGCCATATTTGGCTTTTAAAAAATGCAATTGAAACCTCAATTTTTTTCCTCAAACAAGTCCTCTAGTTTTATCCTATTTTCCTCACTCTCAGACTTTCAAGTAAATCTTCCCCATTCTATCTGACCAAGTTTCCTCTAGCTTTGTGTTTTTCTCTTGATCTTTTTAATTATTATTTATTCCCTTTTGTTGCCCTTGTTGTTTTTTATTGTTGTAGTTACTATTGTTGTTTTGATGTCGTCGTTGTTGGATAGGACAGAGAGAAATGGAGATAGGAGGGGAAGACAGAGAGGGGGAGAAAAAGGTAGACACTTGTAGACCTGCTTCACCGCTTGTGAAGCAACCCCTCTGCAGATGGGGATCTGGGGGCTCAAACCGGGATCCTTACCCAGGTCCTTGCGCGCCATGTGGCTTAACCCGCTGCACTACAGCCCGACTTCCCTCTCTCTTGATCTTATGCATATCTTTGAGCATACTGAATTTCAATAGGAGGATCTGGACTATTAGCATAACTTAGAACATATTGTTAAGCTATTAATAAAGTTCTCTTATCTCAGAGAATCCATAGATACATTGCTGAGTTGTTTTTGTTTGTTTGTTTGTTTGTTTGCTTTTTGTATTCTTCAGGATTTGCACAGTGGAATCAGTGGCCATTTACCCATTATCACCCCTTAATATACTCCAGCTCCCAACCACCCCCATAACCTCCTTAGAAAGTATAGCTGTCACTCTGGCCTTAGTTTGAATTTATTAGTGCCACTTGGCCAGGTTTGAACACATTTCTCTATATATATGTGTTAAAAACTATTTTTTTCAGGTTATATTATTATGTTAAATTGCCACTAGGGTTATAGGTGGGACTCGGTGCCTGCATAATGAATCCACAGCTCCCAGTGACCATTTTTTTTAACCTCCCTCCCCCTTTCTTTTAATACAGAGAGGGAGATGAGGTATGATAAAGAGAGACACCTGTAGCACTTGCTCCACTGCTCATGAGGCTTGCCCCATACAGGTGGAAATTAGGGGCTTGAATCTGGGTCTTTGCTCATGATAATATGTGTACTCAACCGAGTATGCCACTGCCTGGTTTTCTCAGTTTATTTATTTATTTTTACTCAATTTGATGATAAAGCCCTAGATGGGTGCTTTCTATTTATTTATTATTTTTGCCAGCAGGATTAGTGGGGCTCATTGCCAGCACTATTCCACTGTTCTGTGTGACATTTATTTTGATATAGGCTGAGAGACAGAGATGGGAGGAGATACAGAAAGAAGGAGTGACACCTGCAGCATGTCCTCTACTTGTGAAGCTTCCTCCCTACAGATCGGGATTTCAGACTTCAGAATCAACATGCCACCTAATGTGCACCTTTCAGTTGCTAGCAGTTCTGGTTTAGAAAAAAAAAATTCTTTAAAACCTTTTTATATTCCACCCATCCAAACAGAAGTGCATTGTAAGGTGATTTTCTTTTTTCCCTTTTCTTCAGGTTTATTGCTAGGACTTGGTGCTTGCATAATGAATTCACAGCTCCTGGAACCATTTCCCCCCCCCCTTTTATTTCTTTCTTTATTGAATAGGACAGAGAAAAATTGAGAGAGGAAAGGGGAAATAGAGAGGGAGAAAGACAAAGAGACACCTGGAGTACTTGCTTCATGGCTCTTGAAGCTTCTCTCCTGCTTCATGGTGGTTGGGAGCAGGGCCTTGAATCTAGGTTCTTGAGCATGGTAGCATGTGTGCTTAAACCAGTGTACCACTGCGAAGTCCCCTATAAGGTGATTTTCTTTACAGGACAGAGGACACTGATGTCATTCTGCCGGAGTCCATACAAAAAGGAAGAGACAAAACCCAACTGTGCTTTAGACAGCAGGGATGACTTTAAGCATTCCAGGAGACATTCATAATAACAGTTGTGTTTTTACTAGTGGTCTCTATTGCAATTCTTTCAGTCTGCATTCAGAATTTATAAAGTTTTAAGCAGTTGAAGTTGAGTTGCTTTAAAAAACAGAATACTACACAATGATTGGATCCTTTGCAATTCTATACCAAGAACACCATAAAAATCTGTCAGGTTCTGGCGCCCTATTCGGGTAGTCCTGCCCAAACAGATATGATGGGCCTAGATCTCAAATAAATCCCTCTCTCCATTGTTACTGGTCATCTCTATCAGGAACAACAAAATATACCTCTTTGTGGGCCTCATATGGGTCCTTCCTTGCCCTCAACTTGGATCAACAATGGATCCAAGAATGTTCCATTCTCCGAAGGGAGGATGGACAACATACTCTATGCTACACCTGAGGAAGATGGGTCCAGTCAACACCCATTTATTATTTCAGCAGGGAAGCAATTACAGAATCCAGACCTTCCACCTTCTGCATCCCACAATGACCTTGGGTCCATATTCCCAGAGGGATAAAGAATGGGAAAGCTTTCAGGAGGGGATGGGATACGGAGATCTGGTGGTGGGAATTGTGTAGAGTTGTACCCTTCTTATTCTATGGTTTTGTTAATGTTTCCTTTTTTAAATAAATAAAAAAATCTTTGAGGTTCTAAGATTCTGTGGGTTTTCTTAGGATACTTCTTGAACAGCTGTTAAAGGTGGAGTGATCACAGAAGTTGAGCGATGACATGATGATACTTGTGCAAAGTGAGAACTTTGAGCATGTGATGATATAGCTTGCTTTAGAGGGTCTGCAACTTTACTCTCCTTATGCTAGGCTGTGGTTGTTTTTTTTTTTTTTTTTCATGTGGAACCCCTTACATAAACAAATGTGTTACTTCTTGATGACAAGATTCAGGGAGATGGGTCCAAATAACATTAAGTAGAATCACAATGGCCTGCCAAGGAATCTGTGTGGCACTCTTTGAGATTTATCACAGGGCTAGAGAAAGATGCATAGAATCTCATCTTGCGAGGTCCTGGCTCATCTTGAGAGGGTGTTGTTAATATCATAAATTATCATGTTTGTCACCACTGTAAAAATGGAAGGTGTAGGCAGAGTTCAGTGTTGTTCTCAGTTATTGTTCAGAAAAACTCTGAGGCTTGGCTGGTGATGTTCCACTATTTAAAAAGGGCAGTGAAATAACTTGCCTCAGACCTCACAAGGGACTTGACCTCAGAAATGAGAACCATTGTATCATCTACTGTTCTGTAGAAAGTCAAAATAAATTCTAGTCATTTCTTTCCCCTCAGTTCCTTTTTCCCCCTCTGATTTGTTTTCTTTGAAACATTCCCTTTCTATTTAGGTTTCTCATCTGGTTTCTATTATGACATCATTTGAAATCTTTTTCTTTCTCTTAATATGTCGATTTCTTTCTCATTTACTTTAATGTCAATCATTTTTTTCCCTTTGTGATTTCATTTGCATTGCTTTATGGCTTTATGGGGTTAATTATCTTTGCTGTCATATTCCAAGTAGAAGTACTGGGCTTTTGCAAGAGACCAAAGAACGTTAGTGAACTTTACCAGAAGCATCTGGTCTAATACAATTTTAATCAGAAGTTTCCTCTACCTCCTGAAAAACCTTCTCAGCTACCTGTACCAGTTTATTTTTTTGTCTTAAGTCAAATGACCTATGCAAAGCACTTTGCACAGGTTTTGGCTTAACATAATATTGTGTGTTTCCTTGAAGAAAAGGTGAGGAGGGATTAAGTAAGGGTTATCTTCATACACAAGTTGATTCAGTTGTAAAGCAAGTTAAGGATCCATTTACAAACTATTGATTTCTATCTTTAGAATTAAATCTTGGCTGGTGGAATTTAACAGATCACTTTTTGGGGCACAGATGTTTGTACTCAACTTTGCAAACTCAAGAGGCACCCTCTTTCAACTATCTTATTTTACTTTTTTTTTTTTTTTTGCTTCCAGGGCTGGGGCTCTTTGCTTTTTGACTTAGAACAGTTACCTTAAATGAATGTAATTCATGAATACATGCAAGTTGTGACACAGTAGGTGTTCAGTATGTGGATTTTTGTTGTTGTTGTTGCTGTTGTTCTTTTTTTTTTTTTTGCCTCCAGGGTTATCGCTGGGGCTCGGTGCCAGCATTATGAATCCACTGCACCTAGAGTCCATTTTCCCCATTTTTGTTGCCCTTGCTGTTGCCCTTATTGTGGTTGTTATTGTTGTTATAGCTGTTGTTGTTGCTGGATAGGATAGAGAGAAATGGAGAGAGCAGGGAAAGATGGGGAGAGATAGACACTTGCAGACCTGCTTCACTGCTTGTGAAGCAACCCCCTGCAGGTGGGAAGCTGGGGCTGGAACCGGATCTTTACACTGATCCTTGTACTTTGCGCAGTGTGGACTTAACCTGCTGCGCTACAGCCCAGCCCCCTAATTTTTGTTCTTTCTATGCACCTGTCTTCTCTCCAGGCTGCATTCTTTGAAAGCAGGAGTGACATTATTCTCAGCTTCAGTATCGCTAGCACCAAGCACATAGTGGATGCTCATTATTGATTTATCATTATTAAAAACAATCTTGCCTCCAGATAAAACTGTACATTCCTTGAGAATAGAGATCCTCACAAGGATTATTTTTGGTTATAATATACTAAACCTGAAGTGACCAAAAAGATTTGCTATGCATAGAAAATAACTCAGGAAAGAAAGCATGACATGAAACAACCAGAAGCTATTAACAACTTTTGGAATGCCATAAAAATTCTTGTAAGCAGTGTTTTCACTAAGTACCTTTTATTGAGCATTTTCTTTTCTGGATACTTAGTTAAGTATATCATTTACTCATTATATGTTTAATCCCCGTTAATAGGATTTATAGTCCTTTTATAGATAAGGAAACTGAGTTACAGAGAATTGTCTTTCTCAGGGTAGCATAATTAACATATTAGAGTTAGAAGTTGAATAGCATTCTTTCCATTACCCTCTTTTGTTTATAGAAATAATCAGTCCCAGGGAGGGAGGGGGGTAAAATTAAAGGAGTAGTCAACACCCATAGAGTATTTCCTAACCATTATTGTGGTGGCAGCTATAGCCCTGTTTATTAAAAAGAAATAAAAGTTCAATAGATTTAAATAGACATATACTGAACACTAATGTGGAAAGTTGTACTTTGTAGTCTGGGCCTCTTTTTTTAAATTTTCCCTTTTGTTGCCCTTATTGTTTTATTGTTGTTGTTGATGTCGTTGTTGTTAGATAGGACAGAGAGAAATCGAGAGAGGAGGGGAAGACAGAGAGGGGGAAAGAAAGATAGATAGGACAGAGAGAAATGGAGAGAGGAGGGGAAGACAGAGGGGGAAAGAAAGATAGACACCTGCAGATCTGCTTCACCGCTTGTGAAGCTACTCCCCTGCAGGTGGGGAGCCGGGGGCTCGAACTGGGATCCTTATGCGGGTCCTTGTGCTTCGCACCACATGCTCTTAACCTGCTACATTACTGCCTGACTCTCTAGTCTGGGCCTCTTTCACAAAGGATTATTAGCGCCGAATATGTCCAGTGAACATTTTTTAAAATTATATATATATATATTTTATTATTTATTTATTCCCTTTTGTTGCCCTTGTTGCTTTTTATTGTTGTAGTTATTGTTGTTATTGGTGTCGTCATTGTTGGATAGGAGAGAAATGGAGAGAGGAGGGGAAGACAGAGAAGGGGAGAGAAAGAGATATCTGCAGACCAGCTTCACTGCCTGTGAAGTGACCCCCCCTGCAGGTGGGGAGCCGGGGCTTGAACCGGGATCCTTACCTGTCCTTGAGCTTCGCATCATGTGCGCTTAACCCGCTGTGCTACTGCTGGACTCCCCCAGTGAACATTTTTTTTTGGTGGTGGTGGGGGTTTCTTAGACTTCATCAGTGTAGTCTGTCCAGAATGGAGCGTCTTTTCCTCCAGTTGATGGTGCTCCCATCTGACTGACTTCAGCAACTGTGTATTTCTTAACTCAAACCAGATACTGGGAGTCCTCCTAAATTTCTCTTTTTCCATCGCTGCTGTTATGTTTCTTATTGCTGCTCCATCAACTTACTACACTTAGTACTTTGCAGCATAGATTTATTCTCATACAGTTCTGGTAATAGAAGTCTGAAGATTTTTTAAAAAATATTTTATTTATTTATTAAATAGATAACAGAGAGAAATTGAGAGGGAAGTGGGGATGGGGTTGGTGCGGGGGTACAATTTGCAGCACTGCCTCACCACTTGTGAAACTTCCCCTCTGCAGGTGGGAACCAGGGGCTTGATCCTGGGTCCTTGTGCATTGCAACATGTGCACTCAACCAGGTGTGTCACCACCTGACCCCTGAAAACTTTCTTTAATCTCTTTAAGATAAGTACTTGAATTTTCATTTAGTTAAGAGTTTTTTTTTCTTTTTTTTTTTTTTACCAACATAGTCAAGATTATAAGTTAATTATGTTCCTGGGGACACTAAATTCTTCCAAAGTTGTAGGTCTAATGCAAGATCTATGTAAGGGTAACAAAGTTGTTATTCAGTAACTGACCTTTAAGTTTATATTTTGATTATTTACTCACAGAGGTGTATATAACAAAAATAATATTGATGTTATAGATGCACATACTCTGCAATATTTTCATTTTTATTACTTCCTTTTAACATAGCTTAATTTGAAACAAAAGACTGCATAAGTGGACTTGGAACCAACAGAGCTTACAAGTTGGTATTAGTTTGCCTTTCTTACTAGAAAATTGTGAATAATCTTGTTGGTCATTATTAAATCACTAATAAAATAAATTTAAAAAATTGAAACTATATAGGTACATCAGTCACCATGAGGAAAAATTACAAGAAATCCTTTTCTAATGTCTGAGATCAATTGTTTGAAAATATTGTTTTAATTTTGGGTTGAGGTGAGTTGGGTAGTAGCATAGCGGGTTAAGTGCGGGTAGAGCAAAGTGCAAGGACCAGCATAAGGATCCTGGTTCCAGGCCCTAGCTCCCCACTTGCTGGGGAGTCACTTCACAGGCGTTGAAACAGATCTGCAGGTGTCTATCTTTATCCCCCCTCTCTGTCTTCCCCTCCCCTCTCCATTTCTCCCTATCCTATACAATAGCGATGACATCAATAACAACAACAATAGTAACTACAACAACAATAAAAACAACAACAAGGGCAACAAAAGGGAAAATAAATAAATAAAGTTTAAAAATAAATTTGGGATGAGGAAAAAAAACTACCTTTATTTTTATTAATTATGAAGGAATAGGATTCATTGATATGTTAATTTTTCTTAAACTTTTCAACCTGCTAGTAACTTAACTATTAGTCTGATTTTGTTTCTACTACCAAAATAGCTCCTAAAACTAATTTAGAGCATTCACTACTGAATACTAAAGGAGTGAATTAAATTATTCATCTATAAAATTTTTATTATTTCAAACTTTATGTGAATTTTTCTAGAATACCTTTCATTAATTTAATTAAATAATGAGGTATGTGTATTTATTTGTATAAAAGCTTAATTTAATTATATTTACCTCTAAACTAGTAATCTCTGTATTGTTCAATAGTAATCCCTATTATGATCAATCAGTTAAAATTCTTTCAGAGCCACTCTACTGAATCAAACTTTCCCTTCCTTCCATTTTCCTTCCCTCCCTCCCTCCCTCCCACACCCCCCATTTATTTCTTTCAATATTTTTTTTATTGAGGGGTTAATGGTTTATAGTGTAGTCTTTTATTTTTCTTGCCACTCCTGTTACCAAAGATCTTGTTCCCATCACCCCTCCCATAGAGAATCACTATAGTTCTCCCAGGCTTAATATAGGTTGACATTTTTTTTCCACATTCATATGTTCCGTGCTCTATATTCTGCATATGAGTGAAACAATTCTGTACTTGTCCTTTACCTCCTTACTTCCTTCACTAAGCATGATCTCCAGTTTCATCCATTTTATCCCACAGAATGCAATATCATCTTTTTTTAATACTCCAATGAGTATATTTAGTCATCTGTTGAAGGGCATTTTTGTTGTTTCTATGTTTTTGCTATTGTGAATAAAGCGGCCATAAACATGAGGGTGCAGATAGCTCTTCAAGTCATCATTATTATATCTTTTTTAACATATATTTTATTTTATTTTACTTTTTTATTTTATTTATTTTAAAAGGAGACATTAACAAAACTGTAGGATAGTAGGGGTACAACTCCACACAATTCCTACCACCAGATCTCTATATCCCATGCCCTCCCCTGATAGCTTTCCTATTCTTTATCCCTCTGGGAATATGGACCCAAGGTCATTGTGGGTTGCAGAAGGTGGAAGGTCTGGCTTCTGTAATTGCTTCCTCACAGAACATGGGTGTTGACTGGTCAATCCATACTCCCAGCATGCCTCTCTCTTTCCCTAGTAGGGTGGGTCTCTGGGGAAGTGGAGCTCCAGGACACAATGATGGGGTTGTCTGTCCAGGCAAGTCTGGTCGGCATCCTGCTGGCCTCTGGAACCTGGTGGCTGAAAAGAGTTAACTTACAAGGCCAAACAAATTGTTGAACAATTATGGACCTAAAGGCTGGAATAATGCAGATGAAGTGTTGGGGGGTACTCACTGTAGACTATTGTGTACTTTTGCTTTCAGGTTTATATTTTGCCCTAGTTTATGGATATATGTGAATATATGCTCTCTCTCACAGAACCTGGTCTATATCTAGGTTTTGGGACTATGTTAGGAAGTGAATCACCAGGAATGGAATTAGAGAATACTATGAAAGGAAAGATCTCACCCGAGTAATGAAGCTGAAGGGTTGTCATTCCACACCTGAAGTCTCTGGACACAGTCTGAAGTGAAGCATGCTGAGGTAGCACTTGTTGCATTGATTAGGTTGTGATCGGTGGATGCAATATTATTTGATATGAATTGAGAGAAGTATGCAGGAAAGTGGGCCCCACCCTAAGGTTCCAGGACTAGGGGAAATATAAGCTCTATAGTGGAAATGGGAGGTTCCTACTGGGTTCAAGAAGACAATGGATAGTTATTGTTATCATCACATTATTTGGTAATTGGGTTAACTTTGAAAAGTCCCTTTGTTAGGGTTTGCTGTATAATACCCAGTATCTTGTATATAGGTGTACCACTGGTTGCTTCTGTTCTACCTGGTCTAGGCTTTTGAGAGAGTCAACATATCAAAGACTCAGCCTATGTATTAAAAAGACTCAGTCTGTGTTTTATAAAGTTCAATACAATCAATTTTTCCCCTCTCATATTAATTAAATAGTGATTTATATGACTATACTTTAATAGGAGTGTACATAGGCACCATTCCCACCACCAAAAGACTGTGTACCCTCACACTCACCCACCCCTGTGCCCCAGGAAGCTGAACGTCCACCCTCCCCCTTACCACAGGGTTTTTACTTTGGTGCCCTACTCTCAATTTAGTCAAATCCTGCTTTTAGTATCCCTTTCAATTCTTCTTTCTCAACTTCTGTTGATGAGTGGGATCATCTCATACTCATCTTTATCTTTCTAACTTAGTTCACTTAACATAATTCCTTCTAGCTCCATCCAAGAGGGGTCAGAGAAGGTGGGTTCATTGTTCTTAATAGCTACATAGTATTCCATGCTTTCTCAGCCACTCATCTGTTGTTGGGCACCTGGGTTGCTTCCAGGTTTTAGCTATTATGAATTGTGCTGCTATGAACATAGGAGTACACACATCTTTTTGGTTGGGTGTTATGGAGTCCTAGGGGTATATCCCCAGGAGAGGAATTACTGGGTCATATGGAAGGTCCCTGTCTAGCCTTGTGAGAGTTCTCCAGACTGTTTTTCAAAGAGTCTGGGCCAATTTACATTCCCAGCAGCAGTGCAGAAAGGTTCCTTTGTCCCCACAGACTCTCTAGCATTAGTTGCTGCTGTCCTT
The DNA here is from genome assembly GCF_950295315.1 of Erinaceus europaeus. Taxonomy (NCBI): domain Eukaryota; kingdom Metazoa; phylum Chordata; class Mammalia; order Eulipotyphla; family Erinaceidae; genus Erinaceus; species Erinaceus europaeus. The sequence continues at coordinate 34,605,614 of NC_080173.1, forward strand.
TTTGTTGTATGCCATTCTCACAGGGGTGAGGTGTTATCTCAATGTTGTCTTTATTTGCATTTCTCCAACAATCAGCGACCTGCAGCTATTTTTCCTATGTTTGTTAGCCTTTTGGATTTCCTCTGAAGTGAATGTTTTGTTCATATCCTCTGCCCATTTTTGGATGGGGTCATTTGCTTTTTTGGTGCTAAGTTTGCTGAGCTCTTTATATATTTTGGTGATTAGTCTCTTGTCTGATGTATGTCATGTGAAGATTTTCTCCGATTCTGTGAGGGGTCTCTTTATTTGTTTGATGGTTTCTTTGGATGTGCAAAAGCTTTTCAATTTAATGTAGCCCCATTGGTGTGTTTCTGCTTTAGTCTTCCTTGCAACTGGGTTTGTTTCATCAAAGATGCCCTTGAGGTTTAGGTGGGAAAGTGTTCCACCAATGTTTTCCTCTAAGTATTTGGTGGTTTCTGGTCTAACATCTAGGATCTTGATCTATTTGGAGTTTACATTTGTTTCTGGTGAGATAAGGTGGTTCAGGTTCATTCTTCTGCATGTTTCAATCCAGTTTTCACAGCACCATTTATTGAAGAGAGCCTCCTTCCTGCATTTAATACTTTGCACTCCCCTTATCAAAGCTTAGATGTCCATAGGTGTGGGGGTTTAGTTCTGGGCTTTCAGTTCTGTTCCACTGGTCTGTGTGCCTATTTTTGTTCCAGTACCAGGTTGTTTTGATGATGATGATGTCTTTATAATATAGTTTGAGATCTGGGAGTGTGATGCCTCCATTTCTGTTTCTTTTCCTCAAGATTCTTTTGTCAATTCTATGTGTTTTCTGGTTCCAGATAAATGATTGTAGTTTTCGTTCTATTCTCTTAATGAAGCTTGGTGGAACTTTCATGGGTATTGCATTATATTTGTATATGGCTCTGGGGAGAATATTCATTTTGATGATATTTTTTCTTCAATTCGAGGAGCATGGGATGTATTTTGATTTCTTGGTATCAGTTTCTATTTCCTTGAATAGTGACTCATAGTTTTCAGTATACAAGTCTTTCACTTTTTTGGTCAGCTTTATTCCTAGGTATTTTATTGATTTTGCTGCAACAGTGAATGGGAGTGATTTCTGGATGCCCCCCTCCCCCTCCCCCCTCCTCCTCTTCTTCTTCTTTTTCTACTTCTTCTTCTTCAGATTTAGTGTTTGCATAGAGAAATGCCACTGAGTTTTGTATATTGATTTTGTAGCCTGACACCTTGCTATATTGCCTAGTAACTTCCAGTAGTTTTCTGTTGGATTCTTTAGGTATTTCTTTTTTTTTTATTCTGAAGACTTTTTTTTAATTAAAGAAAGTATTAATTAACAAAACCATAGGGTAGGAGGGGTACAATTCCACACAATTCCCACCACCCATTCTCCATATCCCACCCCCTCCCCTGATAGCTTTCCCATTCTCTATCCTTCTGGGAGCATGGACCCAGGGTCATTGTGGGTTGCAGAAGGTAGAAGGTCTGGCTTCTGTAATTGCTTCCCCACTGAACATGGACGTTGACTGGTCAGTCCATACTCCCAGTCTGCCTCTCTCTTTCCCTAGTAGGGTGGGTCTCTGGGGAAGCGGAGCTCCAGGACACATTGGTGGGGTCTTCAGTTCAGGGAAGCCTGGCTGGCATCCTGATGACATCTGGAACCTGGTGACTGAAAAGAGAGTTAACATACGAAGCCAAACAAGTTGTTGAGCAATCATGGACCCAAAGGTTGGAATAGTGGAGAGGAAGTGTTAGGGGGGTACTCACTGCAAACTCTAGTGTACTTCTGCTTTCAGGTATATATTTTGCAGTAGTTTATGGATACGTGGGAACATATGCTCTCTCTCACAGAAACTGCTGTAAATCTAGGTTTTGGGACTTTGTTAGAAAGTGAACCACCTGAGATGAAATTAGAGTAGACTATGAAAGGAAAGGTCTCACCCGAGTAATGAAGCTGAAGGGTTGTCATTCCACACGTGTAGCCTCTGGACACAGTCTGAAGTGAAGCATGTTGAGGTGGCAATCGTTGTGTTGGTTAGGTTGTGTTGGGCAGATGCAATATTATTTGATATGGATTGGGAGAGGCATACGGGAAAGTGGGCCCTATCCAATGGTTCCAGGACTGGGGGAAGTAGAAGCTCTATAGTGGAGATGTGAGGTTCCTGCTGTCTTAGGGTTCAAAAAGACAATCGATAGTTAATGTTATCATCACATTATTTGGTAATTGAGTTAACTTTGAAAAGTCCTTTTGTTAGGGTTTGCTGTACAGTACCCAGCATCTTGTATATAGCGGTGATATTGGTTGCTTCTGATCTGCTCGCTCTAGGCTTTTGAGAGAGTCTGAATATCAATTACACAGCATATATTGAGAAAAGATTCAGTTTGTGTTTTGAAAGACTTCGAGACATACAATTAATTTTCCCTCTCGTATTAATTAACTAGTGATGTATATGACTACATTTTACTAGGAGTGTACATAAACACCATTCCCACCACCAAAAGACTGTGACCTATCCCTCCCACCCACTCCCACCCCCCACTGTCCCAGGAAGCTGCATGTCTACCCATCACCTCAGGGTTATTACTTTGGTGCCCTACTTACAATTTGTTCAGGTCTTGCTTTTAGTTTCCCTTTCAGACCTTCTTAGTCAACTTCTGTTGATGAGTGGGATCATCCCATACTCATCTTTATCTTTCTGACTTAGCTCACTTAACATAATTCCTTCTAGCTCTGTCCAAGATGGGTCAGAGAAGGTGGGTTAATTGTTCTTGATAGCTGTATAGTATTCCATTGTGTATATATACCAAAGTTTTCTCAGCCACTCATCTGTTGTTGGGCACCTGGGTTGCTTCCAGGTTTTAGCTATTATGAATTGTGCTGCTATGAACATAGGAGTACACACCTCTTTTTGGTTGGGTGTTATGGAGTCCTTGGGGTATAACCCCAGGAGAGGAATTACTGGATCATATGGAAGGTCCATGTCTAGCCTTCTGAGAGTTTTCCAGACTGCTCTCCACAGAGGCTGTACCAATTTACATTCCCACCAGCAATGTAAAAGGGTTCCTCTGTCCCCACATCCTCTCCAGCATTTGTTGCTGCTGTCCTTTTTGATGTATGCCATTCTTACAGGAGTGAGGTGGTATCTTAGTGTTGTCTTAATTTGCATTTCTCTGACAATCAGTGACCTAGAGCAGTTTTTCATGTTTGTTAGCCTTTTGGATCTCCTCTGAGGTAAATGTTTTGTTCATATCCTCTGCCCATTTTTGGATGGGGTCATTTGCTTTTTTGGTGCTAAGTTTGCTGAGCTCTTTATATATTTTGGTGATTAGTTTCTTGTCTGATGTCTGGCATGTGAAGATCTTCTCCCATTCTGTGAGGGGTCTCTCTGTTTGTTTAATAGTTTCTTTGGATGTGCAGAAGCTTTTCAATTTGATGTAGTCCCATTGGTTTGTTTCTGCTTTAGTCTTCCTTGCAATTGGGTTTGATTCATCAAAGATGTCCTTGAGGTATATGTGGGAAAGTGTTTTACCAATGTTTTCCTCTAAGTATTTGATTGTTTCTGGTCTGACATCTAGGTATTTGATCCATTTGGAGTTGATTTTTGGTTCTGGTGAGATAAAGTGGTTCAATTTCATTCTTCTGCATGTTTCAACCCAATTCTGTTCTCTTTTTAAGTGTAAATGAGGCAAAGCTATGCAAATGGGATCTTCTTTAATGAATAATACTGTTTAATTTGGAGTAGAAATATTTCTTTCATTTTATAATTAAATGTTGATTTTTTTTGCCTCCAGGGTTATAGTTGGGGCTCGGTGCCTACACTGTGAATTCACTGCTCCTGGTGGCTATTCCATTTTATTGGATATAGACTAGACAGAGAATGTTAGAGAGGAGGGGGAAATAGAGAGTGAGAGAGAAAGATAGACACCTGAAGATCTGCTTCATTGCTTGTCAAATGTCCCCCCTGCAGATGGAGAGCAGGGGCTCGAACCTACATCTTTGCTCAGGTCCTTGCACTTCATGCTATATGCACTTAACTGGGTGTGCCACTAACTGGACCCCTGTTTTTTTCTTTAATGCAGCATTGGAATGGACACAGGGCCTTGCACATGTGTGATACTGCTAAACTGCCTCCTGGTGCATTTTAACTTTTTACTACTTGAAGGGCTGGAGGAGGGGGTGTAGGAAATAGATATGGACTGTAAGGAGAGACAGCACTGCTCCACTATTCTATGGCATTTTCCTGATACTGTTCATGGTGCTTTTGTATAGTCTCGCTGCTCAAGAACAGGTCCTATGAGGCATATGGTCTACAGGGTGAGTCACCTCTCCCAGAGTCCCAGGTTCAAATCTGGCACCATCATATACCAGAGCTACTTAATGCATCCCTCTCCCTCTCCATCTCCCTTCCCTGCATCCCTCTCTCCTTCTGATAGGGTTTTGGTTCAAATCTGCACCATCATATACCAGAGCTAATTAATGCATCCCTCTCCATCTCCTCTCTGTCTCCCTCCCTCCCTCCCAAATTCTCTCCCTCCCTCCCTCGGTCTTTCTGATAGGGTTTTGGTTTTAAATCTCAGTTTTCACTCCCCACCTCCAGCTTATAGACTTTTAACTGAAGGCTAGCTACTTGCCTTTTTATGCTCTCATTTTTCCTAGCTTTATAATGAAGAGAGGTACACATCTCATTTTGGACTCAATTTTTCTCAACTTATACATTTTCAAATGAAACTTTTTGAAAGAACAATGGTTCTAATATTGTTGGTACATTTAAATGCTAGTCTCATCAACTCTTTCAGACAACCTTGGAAGAAATGGAATTACTTAGATACAATAAAATTCTTCATTTTACTTACATACAATAAAATTCTTCTTTTGTATTGTACAACTCTGTGACATTTAATAGAAGCACAAAGTTGTATAACAGTTCTGTCTCTTTAAAAACCATCATCTCATCTCCATTTATAACCAGCCTCTCTGCTTACCCCGCCCCCGCCAACCCACAGATGCATTCTCTAACCCTATAGTTTTGCATTTTCTAGAATGTTGTAGAAATGGAATCATATAGCATATAGCCTTTTGTGTCTGGCTTCCTTCACTTCACATAATACATTTGAAATCCATCTATTTTATAGCCTTTATCAATAAGTTATACTTAAGATAATGCTTTTCAAAAAAATAAACCGTATTATTTATGAAGCATTCCATATCATAACCATACTGATGTTTTATGCCTGAAGTTGTCATGAAGCCAGAGTTGTTGCAACCATATAGAATGTTAATAATGTCTAGAGAAGCAGCCTAGTATAACTAGACTATTGAAAAGGTGAAGGGGCTGGGAGCCAGAAATCAAATGCATTCTCCCAGCTATGTCAAGATGGAGTCAAGATGGAGTTGAGAGCAGAATTCAGAGCCTTTATGTTAAAAAAGCAAAATTAATTGAAATTCACGTAGGGTAAACCCTTCTAGTGATGGACTAGTGAGAAAACTTCTAAAAGCCATGGAGGTAAAGATGATAGGTAGATAGGTGTGTGTGTGTGTGTGTATGTGTGTGTGTGTATGTGTGTGTGTGTGTGTGCCATTGTAAGAATGACATGAGATTAATTTCAGAAGGATGCAAGCCAGAACATCTTTGTATTTTGAATGAGAAGGAACTATTTATCATTGTCATTATTATTATTTTATAATAAAGATGAGTCTATGCAAATCTACCACCATTTTCTAGCATTAATGGTAAACACTAGTTTGGAGAGTGGCCAACAGGCATTGAAAATGTTCTACACCCTGAAAAAAGTTGTGTGGTATTTGATGAAGTCTTTTAAATATGTAAGATTACTCTGATGAGCACCTGAGAAATTTCGTGCCAGATCTTTTTTTTTATTTATTTAAGAAAGGATTAATTAACAAAACCATAGGGTAGGAGGGGTACAACTCCACACAATTCCTACCACCAGATCCCCATATCCCACCCCCTCCCCTGATAGCTTTCCCATTCTCCATCCCTCTGGGAGCATGGACCCAGGGTCATTGTGGGTTGTAGAAGGTAGAAGGTCTGGCTTCTGTAATTGCTTCCCCGCTGAACATGGGCGTTGACTGGTCGGTCCATACTCCCAGTCTGCCTCTCTCTTTCCCTAGTAGGGTGTGTCTCTGGGGAAGCTGAGCTCCAGGACACATTGGTGGGGTCTTCAATCCAGGGAAGCCTGGCCAGCATCCTGATGGCATCTGGAACCTGGTGACTGAAAAGAGAGTTAACATACGAAGCCAAACAAATTGTTGAGCAATCATGGACCCAGAGCTTGGAATAGTGGAGAGGAAGTGTTAGGGAGGTGCCAGATCTTTAAAAAAAGTGTCTTGAAACCCGAGTTAGAAAGAGTTCTTGTAGGGGCCAGGTGGTGGCGCACCTGGTTGAGCGACATGTTAGAGTCATAAGCAGATGAAACCCAGGAACTCATTTCTGCATGCACTGCATCCCACCCACTTCTCTGATTGCACTTCTGCAACCAGAACCTGTTTTGAACCTACCTTCTGTTCTTGTTGCTGAGGTTCCATTTCTCCGTGCCAAATTTGTTTCAGATAGAGACAGAGAAAGGAGAAGCACCATAACACCAACATTTTCCCCAAACACAGGAGCGCTCAGCTTTTACCTGGATCATGCTCATGACCAAACTACATGCTTTCAAGAGAGCTATCTTGCTCTTCCTTAAACTTTTCTTTTTAGTCTATACAAACTTGTATTATTAAAATTATAAGTATTATATTATTTGTATAGATTTGTATTTGCATAGAAGTTGACTGAATAACATAGAGCGAGGACTTATTTAAGCACCCAAGTATATGTACATGTTTGTTCCATTTACAATAACTTTAAGTTTCTACTAAACTTGGCAGTTTTCACAGGGAAATGTATGTTACTTGACATGCGTAAGTATCAACTCTCAGAAACAATTCTTGAGGAACGGTAATTGTATCTATGGTTTGTCATTTCTTCTTTGTTTACTGTTCATTTATATTCTTATGTAGTTTACATACTTTCTTACTTTAGTACCATATGACCTTCACTTTAATATTGAATTCAGCCCTTTTTTACGTCTTTTATAAGTCCTTCCATCTTTTATTTACTTATTCGTTTATTTATTTATTTTGCCTCCAGGTTTATGACTGGGGCTCAGTGCCTGCGCTACAAATCCACTGCTCGCAGAGGCCATTTTTCCCATTTTGTTGCTCTTGTTGTCATTATTGTTAATGTTGTCATAGCTGTTGTTGTTGTTGGATGGGACAGAGAGAAATCAAGAGAGGACAGGAAGACAGGTCTTTGATCCATTTGGAGTAGATTTTCGTTTCTGGTGATATAAACTGCTTCAGTTTTATTCTTCTGCATGTTACAACCCAGTTTTCCCAGCACCATTTATTGAAGAGAGCCTCCTTTTTCCATTTAATCCTTTGGGCCCCTTATCAAAGATTAGATGTCTGTAGGTGTGGGGATTTATTTCTGGGCTTTCAATTCTGTTCCACTGGTCTGTGTGCCTATTTTTGTTCCAGTACCATGCTGTTTTGATGATGATGGCTTTATAATATAGTTTAAGGTCTGGGAGTGTGATGCCTCCATTTCTGTTTCTTTTCCTTAAGATAGTTTTGGCAATTCTAGGTGTTTTTATGTTCCAGATAAATGATTTTAGTGTTTGTTCTATTCTCTTAAAGAAGCTTGGTGGAACTTTGATGGGTATTGCATTAAATTTGTATATGGCTCTGGGGAGAATATTCTTTTTGATGATATTTATTCTTCCAATCCATGAGCATGGGATATCTTTCCATTTCTTGGTATCAGTTTCTATTTCCTTGAGTAGCAACTCATAGTTTTCAGTATATAAGTCTTTCCCTTCTTTGGTCAACTTTACTCCTAGGTATTTGATTGATTTTGCTGAAACAGTAAATGGGAGTGATTTCTGGATGTCTTCTTCTTCAGATTTAGTGTTTGCATAAAGAAATGCCACTGATTTTTCTACATTGATTTTGTAGCCTGACACCTTGCATATTGCCTAATAACTTCCAGTAGTTTTCTGGTGGATTCTTTAGGTCTTTCTATGTATACTATCATATCATCTGCAAATAGTGAGAGCTTGACTTCTTCCCTTCCAATCTGTATTCCTTTGATTTCTTTCTCTTGCCTGATTGCTATGGCAAGAACTTCCAATACTATGTTGAAGAGTAACGGTGACAGTGGACAGCCCTGTCTAGTCCCCGATCTGAGGGGGAATGCTTTCAGCTTCTGTCCATTGAGTATGATGTTGGCTGTATGTTTGCTATATATAGACTCCACTATCTTGAGGAATTTCCCATCTATTCCCATTTTTTGTAGAGTTTTGAGCATGAACGGGTGTTGGATTTTGTCAAAGGCTTTCTCTGCATCTGTTGAGATAATCATGTGGTTTTTGGCTTTGCTTTTATTGATGTGGTGAATGACATTGATTGACTTATGGATGTTGAACCAGCCTTGCATTCCTGGGATGAATCCCACTTGGTCGTGATGAACAATCTTTTTGATATATTGCTGTATCCAGTTGGCCAAGATCTTGTTTAATATTCTGGCATCTATGTTCATCAGAGATATTGGTCTGTAGTTTTCCTTTTTTGTTCTGTCCCTATCAGCTTTTGGTATCAGGGTGATGTTGGCTTCATAGAAGGTGGAAGGAAGTATTCCTGTTTCTTCAATCTTATGGAAAAGCTTCAGAAGTATGGGTACTAACTGTTTCCTGAAAGTTTTGTAGAATTCGTTTTTGAAGCCATCTGGTCCAGGATTTTTGTTGTTGGGGAGGTTCTTAATAACGGTTTCAATTTCTTTGTCTGTGATTGGTGCATTTAGATTTTGTAGTTCTTCTTGGTTCAGTTTTGGAAGGGCATATGCTTCTAGGAATTGTTCCATTTCTTCCAGATTCTCTAGCTTGGTGGCGTATAGTTCTTCATAGAAGTTTTGCAGGATTCTCTGGATTTCTGTGGTGTCAGTTGTGATATCTCCTCCATCGTTTACAATTCTATTAATTTGCATCTTTTCTCTTTTTTGTTTGGTGAGTCTGGCTAGGGGTTTGTCAATTTTGTTTAATCTTTCAAAGAACCAACATTTGGCTTCATTGATCTTTTGTATGGTTCTTTTATTTTCGATGTTGTTTATTTCTGCTCTAACTTTAGTGATTTCTGTCCTTCTGGTTGCTTTAGGGTTCCTTAATTCCTCTTCCTCTAAGTCCTTGAGGTGTGCAGTAAGGTCGTTCATTTGAGCTTCTTCTTGGTGTTTAATATGTGATTGTGTGGCTATAAGTTTCCCTCTCAGTACTGCTTTAGCTGTGTCCCAAATGTTTTGATAGGTTGTGTCTTCATTTTCATTTGTTTCCGGTAACATTTGAATTTCCTGCTTGAGTGAATCTCTGACCCAGTGGTTCTTAAGGAGTATGTTGTTTAGTTTCCAAATTCTGTGACTTTTAATAATTGTCTGTCTGTTGTTAAATGTTAGTTTTACTCCACTGTGGTCTGAGAAGATACTAGGGATGATTTCAATGTTCTTGAATTTATTGATGCTGTCTTTGTTGCCTAACATGTGGTCTATCCTTGAGTATGTGTTATGTGGATTTGAAAAGAAGGTGTATTCCAGTTTTTGGAGTGAAGGACTCTGAAAATGTCCAAGAGGTCTAGTCTGTCAATCTCTTCATTCAATTCTCTTGTATCTTTGTTGGTTCTCTGCTTTGTTGATCTGTCTAAGTGTGAGAGTGGGGTATTGAAGTCTCCCACTATTATTGTATTACTATTGATGTATTTTTGAAATTCTTTCAGTAAGTGCTTGACGTATTTAGATGGTCCCTCATTAGGTGCATAGATGTTAATTATTGTTAAGTCTTCTTGGCTGATTGATCCTCTAATCATTATGTAATGTCCTTGCCTATCTTTTATTACTTTATTTAATTTAAAATCTATTTTGTCTGAGATGAGAATGGCTGTTCCTGCCCTTTTTTGTGGTCCGTTAGCCTGTATGATAGTTTTCCATCCTTTCACTTTAAGTCTGTGTTTATCTTGTTGTGACAGATGGGATTCTTGCAAGCAGCATATGGTTGGATTATGTTTTCTGATCCATCCTCCAACTCTGTGCCTTTTGATGGGTGACTTTAAGCCATTGACATTTATTGATATTATGGATTTAATGTATTGTAGTGCCATTGTTCAAAAAAATTTTTTTTTTTTGCTCTGATACATTGCCAGTGTTGTAGTGATGTTCTTGTTTATAATAGGTGTTTTAGAACCTCTTTCAGGGCCGGCTTGGTGATGGTTGCCTCCTTTAACTGTTGTTTGTCTAAGAAGGTTTTGATTCCTCCATCTAGTTTGAATGAAAGTCTAGCAGGATATATTATCCTATATTATCCTTGGTTGAAACCTTTTTTATTCAGGGATCGATAGATATCTTGCCATTCTTTTCTGGCTTTTAGAGTTTTAGTGGAGAAGTCTGCTGATAGTCTTATGGGTTTTCCCCTGTATGTGAATTTTTGTTTTTCTCTTGCAGCCTTTAGGATACTTTCTTTATCCTTACTTCTTTTCACTGTAACTTGGAGTCTTCAGGTCTTGGCTGATTCTGTTTCGGACTCTCTGGGCCTCTTGAATATTAATGTCCTTTCTGTTGTTCAGGTCTGGAAAGTTTTCTTCTATAATTTCCTCTAGAATGTTTACTTCTCCTTCCTCTCTTTCTTTCTCTGGCAGGTTAATTATATGAATGTTTCTTCTTTTGAGATCATTCCATATGTCTCTGTTGTTGTTTACAGTGTCGCTCAATCTCTTTTTAAGCTCATTTACCTCTTTCTTAGTTTTCTCTAGCTCATCCTCTGACTGGCTAATTCTGTTTTCTCCTTCTGTTAGTCTGCTTTCCCTTCCCTTAGCTTCTTTCTTAATATCAGCTACTTCAGCTCTCAGTTCTCTAATTACCTCGAGGTAGCTAGTATTTTCCTTGAGGGTCTCATCTGTTGTTTCTCTAATTCTGCTAGCCCTTTCCTCCATAGTTGTCATTTCTTTGATTATTAAATTTATTATTGCTTGCATAGTATTCTTATCTATGGTTACTTCTGACTGATTTATAGTTTCTTCTGAGCTCTTGTCTTCATTCATTGTATTGGCAGTTTTATTTGCTCTTGTTTTAACCATTTTTTTATTGATGTGTTTTTTATTTTTATATTTTGTTGTTCTTCAGTTGTTGTGTTTTAGTACAAGCCACGCTATACTAAATACCTGTATACCAAATGCAATCACCAACCTCAGAAATTACAATAGTAACTGAAGTAAGGATTGTAGCCATTTAACTGATGCCAGTTAGCCAAACAATGCCTCCAGTCCAAGAAAAAATAGCAACCAAATCTAAATCAAAAAGAAAGAGTAAGTAAAAACGGATAGCAAGAATAGACAATTATGCAAATATACTGTCCACTGTAAATTCTAGGGGTAGCAAGAGGAGAAAGGGAAGTAGAGAAGAGACACACACAAAGAGAATCAACTCTGAGTCACATTTCTTCCCCAAGATAATTCACAAAGGAGTTTCAATGAATTCAGAAAGCCGAAGAAGGAGAAAGCAAGAAAGGAAGACAAGAATGAAAGAAAAGAAAGAAAGAAAGAAAGAAAGAAAGAGAGAAAAAAGGAGCAGTGAAAGGAAAGAGGTTTCCTTTTGTGTGTGTGTTTTTTTTTAATTAGCTAGTAGGAGGGAGAAGGGGAAGGGTGGATAGAGGAGGTAGGTTGATTGAAACAAGTTCCTCTCCAAATGGATAGGACACCCAGTAACCTAGCAATGGAAAATAAACTAAGAGTTAATTTTGGTCAATCTGAAGGAGGTGGGGAAGGGACACCATATATATAATAGTAATAATAAAATAGAACAGAGTAAAAAAACCCCTAACAGTCAGTCTGCAGCTTGGATGGCTCCTGATTGGCTCTCAGAAAGGAAAAGGCTTGGAATGACACCCCTGGTGAGCCAGGAATCTTGCTAAAGAAAAAAGCTCATAGGGGAGCCTGCTTGTGGCAGCTCTCTGGGCCCTGGGATCTGGTTATAGGGGGGCGGGAGAAGGGAGCACTTTGGAAATAATCAGAAAATTTCCTTTCTTTTCTCTCTGTTTTCTAACCCAAATTGTACTATAGCCACCTCCCTGATGTCACCCTTAGGACCCCTTATTCACCGTCCTGCTGAAGGCCACATATCCCTACCCTTTCTAGCAGTTGTTGTAGGAGCTCATGCCAGCAGCTGCTTCCAAGTCATCATCCTGGCTCCCGCATATCTTTTCTTAAAAAGATATTTTATTTCATTTTAATGAGAGAGAGATACAGAGAGAATGACCAGACCACTGCTCAGCTCTGGTTTATGGTTGGGCTGTGGATTGAACCTGGGACCTCAGAGTCTCAGGCATAAAAGTATTTTTGCATAACCATTATGCTGTCTCCCCAGCCCCATTATTATATCTTTTGAGTAAATGCCTAGGAATGGGATTGCTGGATATAATGTTTTTCTATTTGTATTTGTTTAAGGATTCTCCATACTGTTCTTCATAGTGTATGCAACAATTTGCACTTCCACCAGCAGTCTCTCTCTCTTTCTCCACATCCTCTCCAACACTTACCTTCTCTTGTTGTGCAGTAGGATCTCAATGTCTTTTTATTTGCATTTCTCTAATGATAAGTGAATTGGAACATTTCCGCATATGTCTGTGGGTCTTGTGTATCTTTTTTAAAAATGTTTATTTATTTATCTATCCCCTTTTGTTTCCCTTGTTGTTTTTATTGTTGTAGTCATTATTGTTATTGTTGGATAGGATAGAGAGAGGAGGGGAAGACAGAGAAGGGGAGAAAAAGATAGACACCTGAAGACCTGCTTCATCACTTGCAGATGGGGAACCGGGGGCTTGAACCGGGATCCTTAGGCCTATCCTTGCACCTCACACCATGTGTGCTTAACCTGTTGCGCTACCACCTGACTCCTGCATATCTTTTTTTTAGAGAACTGTTTATTCATATTTTCTCCCCACTTTTTTATTGGATTATTCTTTTTCTTTTTGTTGAGCTGTATGAGTTCTTTATAGATGTTTGATATCAACTGCTTATCTAAAGTGTAGTGTGCAAATATCTTTGCCCATTTGTTGGGTTTTCTGTTTTACCTGATGGAACTTCTTTTGTTGTGTAGGAGCTTTTCAATTTAATATGGTCTCACTTGTTCATTCTTGTTTTAGTTTCCATTGCCTATGGGGCGGAGTCTCCAAATATGTCTTTAGTTTTAAGGGCCTGCCTGACATGTTTCGTGGATGTATTCTATGTATTTTATTGTTTCACATCTAATATCAAGATATTTAATTTATTTTTTGTTAATTTTGGTGCATGGTGTTAGATGGTAATGTAGTTTCATTTTTCTGTGTATGGTTGTCCAAATCACCTAACTCTATTTGTTGAAGAGACTTTATTTTCCCCATTGTGCAGTTTCAGCTCCTTTTATTGTATATAATGTGCCTATACACGTGTGGGTTTAGTTCTGGGATCCTGTTTAGTCCTGTTCAGTTGGTTCATATGTCCATTTTTGTTCTAATACCACACTTAACTACTATTGCTTTGTAATATAAACTGAAGTCAGGAATTGTGATATATCCATTTTTCTTTTCTTCCTCAGGAGTGCTTCTGCTATTTGTGTAGTTTGGGGGCTTAGTATGTAGCCAGCTTTGGGGAGGTGTTATTCAACCTATTGTACTCCCCAAATATTACTAAGTCTTGCTTGTTCTTTCTACTGGTATTTAGATTTGTCTGTAGTTCTTAATTTGGAATATATATATATATATATATATACACACACATATATATACATATATATATATATATATATATATTCCTTTTAGCATGTCTCCCAGATTTGTACCACTTGAAATTTCTTCTTCATGTTTCTATCAGGATCATTTTTAAACAATGATTATCTGCCCTTTACAGGACAGATAACAGCCTGTGCAAACATTTCTCATATAAATTATTAGGTATGTATTTACTTGGTTGGTTTAATGGAAGAACCACATCAACTTGACTAGTTTATCAGGGGACCTAGTGCTTGTCCTTGGTACATTTATGGTTAAGAACATCATAAATATCTGTCAACTGGCTTTGGAGACTACATTATCATCTTTAATGGAGAACCACTTTTATATTTTGAATGACTTTCAAGTTATACAAAATTTGCGAAAATAGTGCAGAAGGCTTCCGTATGTCCTTCATTCATCCCACCCTAATGCTAATATATCTTATACAACTTGAGTACTTACATATAACCTTGGCTTTCATAAAATCATTTTTGCATGGTATAGTACAGTGCTACTAACTAAATTGAGGACCTTATTTATTCATTTATTGTAGTGATTTTAATATTCATTTATACAATTACAAGATAACAGGGGTACAACTCTGCATCATTCCCACCACCAGGGTTCTGGATCCCCAATCCCTCCATTGTAAACTATAGCAGTTCTCCTAATGTTGCAGATATGGGTCAAATATTATTTCTGTAATAATCTGTCTATATTTGGCCTTTCTTGGGGGGTAGGGGGGGCCCATCTTCTCTTCCTTTTTAAAATTTTTATTATTTATTGTATAGAGATAGTCAGAAACAGAGAGGGTCAGGGGAAATAGGGAGAGAGAGGGAGAGAGAGAGAGAGAGAGAGAGGCACCTGCAACCCTGCTTCACCACTTGTAAAGCTTTCCCCCTGCAGGTGGGTACTGGGGGCTTGAACCTGGGTCCTTACACATTATAACATATGTGCTCAACTAGATGTGCCACCACCCAGCCCCTCTTCTCTTCCTTTCCAAGTCATATAGTCACCTATTATTTCATTCAAATGTCCCTCTTTTTTTCTTCTCCTCTCTCTGGTTCTTGATAGAGTTGGAGTTCAGAGCCCTCTGGTTATCTTCCCCCTATCATTTCTCCACCATTGGGAGTATGGATCAAAATTACTTTTAGGGCTCAGAAAGTGGGAAATTCTGGCTTCTGCAATTGCTTCTCTGCTTGACATGGTTGTTGCCAGGTTGATCCATACCCCAACCTGTTTCTATCTTTCTCTAGGCGGGTAAGGCTTTGAAGTAATGATGTTCCAAGACACTTTGGTGAGATTGTCTGCCCAGGGAAGTCAGGATGGAATCATGATAGTGTCTGCAACTTGGTGCCTGAAAGGTGGCAATATACAAAGTGGGACAAAATGATTAATGAACAGGAAATAAAAAGTAGGAGTAGGGAGTCGGGCTGTAGTGCAGCGGGTTAAGCGCAGGTGGCGCAAAGCACAAGGACCGGCATAAGGATCCCGGTTCGAACCCCGGCTCCCCACCTGCAGGGGAGTCGCTTCACAGGCGGTGAAGCAGGTCTGCAGGTGTCTATCTTTCTCTCCTCCTGTCTCCCCCTCCTGTCTCCATTTCTCTCTGTCCTATCCAACAATGACAACAACAATAATAACTACAACAATAAAAAAACAACAAGGGCAACAAAAGGGAATAAATAAAATAAAAATAAAAATAAAAGTAGGAGTAGAGCAGATGAGAATAAGAATCTTAGGGTGAAAAGAAGCAAGGAAGGCCATTCTAGGCATGTTCCTAAGGGCCCACAACTATTGTAGTTTTTTGCTTGACTTTGATAGCTGAAATGGAATTGGATAAAAATATTGTCTGAGGGGAGCCGGGTGGTAGCGCAGCGGGTTAAGCACAGGTGGCGCTAAGCGCAAGGACCGGCATGAGGATCCCGGTTCGAGTTCCCGGCTCCCACCTGCAGGGGAGTCGCTTCACAGGCGGTGAAGCAGATCTGCAGGTGTCTGTCTTTCTCTCCTCCTCTCTGTCTTCCCCTCCTCTCTCCATTTCTCTCTGTCCTATCCAACAACGACGACATCAACTACAACAACAATAAAAAAAAAAGACAACAAGGGCAACAAAAGGGAAGATAAATAAATAAAATTACAAAAAAAATATGTCTGAGAAGGTGTCAGAGTAGAGAAAAGGGCTAGAACATTGGATTAGGGCAGAGAGTAGCTCCCATTCTTGAAAATAAATCTATGAATAAAATTAACTATTTACTTCACTTACTTGATCCAGGGCATATAATATATATATTAATTAACTATTTACTTCACTTACTTGATCCAGGGCATATATATATATATAATTATATATATATATATAATATATATATATATATATGTATGTTTAGCACAAGAGCCTGTGTAACTTCTAAGCCCCTATTGATCTGAGCTTGCAGCTCAGAGGGGAACATTGTAGGCTTCACTCATTTCAGGATGAGGACCTTATTTAAACTGTGTTTTTCTACCAATTTTTTTTTATTGTTGCTCTAGAATTCCTTCTTACATGTAGTTGTTATGTCTGTCTGTCTTTGGCACTCTGCAATAGCCTTTTTGTGATTGTTTGTATTTCATGATAATGTTGGCCTTGAAAATATCAGTCATGTTGTGGACTTTCCTTCACTTCAGGTTCCTCAGATGTCTTCCCATGAGTGGGCTGAAGCCATGCATTCCTGGTAAGAACACTGAAGGGACCCAGGTTGTGGTCCACCACCTACTTATCATTATCATTCAAATCTCCAGTCCTCATCTACAAAGGGTGGGGGTCTTCATGATCAGTGCTTCAGATGTCATTCTATTTCTCTCCTCTTCTCCACCTCTCCCTCTCCTCACAATTTCTCTCTGTATTATCAAATGAAAAAAAAGAGAATGTGCTAAAATTTTAAGGAAAAGAAAAGCAAAATAAAACAAACAAACAAACCCCCCAGAAAACTACAGAAGTGATTCTCTGCTTTTCCAGTGGATTGATGCATTCTGAAGTCCACGATGCCACTGTTTTATTGTAGCTGATTATACCAGCCTAACCCTGCTTTTAGGTATTGATGTAAGGGAGTTGACAGAAAGATGACTAATATTTATCACTTATTATATGTGCCAGACACTGTATTAAACACCTCATATTTGATTCATTTAATCTTATAATATCTGTAATGGAGTAGAGCCTATTAATCTCTTGTTAGAGTAATAACTTGAGTCACAGGGAAGTAGATTACTTTGTTCAGAACCTTGACTCAAATTGTAACACAGGACCTATCTATGCTAGCTTACACTGCCTCCATTGTTCTAAGGAGGTGAGGAGGTAGGGAGGTGGGGCGGTGGGGCTAATGTAGCATTCCAGGTCACAAGGGCTTCTCATGGAGCAGTTGCAATCCATATTCTCCTCACAGCCAGCTCCCATGCTGCTCCCCTTAATCCTGTACTCAGCAATTAGGAACTCCTTTGAAAGTCAAAGAGAGCATTCATGAGGTGGGACTGAGGTGCTGACAGTGCAAAGGAGTGGCAAAGAAATAGAAGAGGATGCCTTGAAATAGCAATCATGTTGTAAAGGATGAGAAAAGTTGAAATATCAAGAACAACTGAATTTTTCAGTTTACGTGACAGACATGGTGACAAATGCTTATATCCATCATGATGGAGTCAGGGATTGAAGTGGGGAAAGTAAATTTGACATTTGACAATATAGGTTTGCATTTCAGGCAGGAGATATACAAATATGGCAGCTCTTTATAAGAAGCAGTTTTTAGATACTCCCTGCACTCCCTTTACCCAAAGCCAGGTAGGTCCAAAGATAGGACTAGCATGTATCTATGGACAGGACTAAAAATGAGGAATGGAAGCAGTGCAAAAGAAGAAAAATGAGAAGGAAATATTCAGAGAGGAGGAGGAACTAAGTGGTGAATTTAAGGATAAGAGTTGATTCTTTCATGTAGGCAATCTTTTTATGGAGCCTTCAGCTCTAAACTGTACTTGTTGGTGGTGGGGGGGACTCTGACATGACAGAGACTTTGTTGTGTGAGCTGTGTAAAGGTAAGACCTTCAAGTTGGGTCTCCATGGATGTGGAGAGATTCACTGATAGTTTAGGTGAACTATAAGGGGGAAAAAAAGGATGGGGTCAGGCGGTAGTGCAGTGGGGTAAGCACACATGGCACAAAGCTCAAGGACCAGCATAAGGACCCAATTGGAGCACCTGGCTCCCCACCTGCAGGGGAGTTGCTTCACAGGCTGTGAAGCAGGTCTGCAGGTGTCTGTCTTTCTCTCCCCCTCTCTGTCTTCCCATCTCTCTCCATTTTTCTCTGTCCTATCTAAAAATGAACGACATCAACAACAACAATAATAACCACAACAAGGCTACAACAACAAGGGCAACAAAAGGGAAAAACAAAGAAATAATATATCTTGGAGGACCTGATATGTTAGCACACATATTCTGTTTTCAGTGCCATCCCTAAATAGCTATATGATTTTGCCCAAACTTTAGTTTACCCTCCAAATTCTTTTTTCCCCCTTTTCTTATTTATTTTCTTATTTATTTTTATTTTTAAAATTTTTTATTTATAAAAAGTAAACATTGACTAAACTATAGGATAAGGGGGGTACAATGTCACACAATTCCCACCACCAGAACTCTGTATCCCATCCCCTCCCCTGATAGCTTTCCTATTCTTTAATCCTCTGGGAGCATGGATCCAAGGTCCTTGTGGGATGCAGAAGGTTGAAGGTCCCTCTTCTGTAATTGCTTCCCCGCTGAACCTGGGCATTGACAGGTCGATCCATACTCCCAGCCTGTCTTTCTTTTTCCCTATTGGAGAAGGGCTCTGGGGAATCAGAGCTCCAGGACACACTGATTGGGTTGTCTGTCCAGGGAAGTCTGGTCAGCATCTGGCTAGCATCTGGAGCCTGGTGGTTGAAAAGAGAGTTAACATACAAAGCCAAACAGATTGTTGACCAATCATGGACCTAAAGGCTGGAATAGTGCAGGTTAAGAGTGGGGGGGGGGGGGCTCTGTTTTGTAGATAGCTAGTAGACAGATTTTATTTATATTTCAAAGGACCTGTAGCTATACTAGTGTTTTTTTCTTTCTTTCTTTTTTTTTTTGTCTGATCCTGAAATCTGATATGCAGGTGTATCCTAATTATTGTCTAGGGAGATGATGTCATGGCTAGATAAAGGACCAGAAAGCTGGATCAGGGAAGAGAGCAGCTCCCAAATAAGGGAAAGGTGTATAAATATTGTTGACTGTAAACCCCATCGATTTGATGTGATCTGGGGCCTATATTCAGCTTAGGAACCTATGTGACCTCTGCATCCCTGTAGATCTGAGATCACATTTTGTGGTCATGAGTAGGAACATTCCAAGCTGCCCCAATATCAGGACCCATCTTCCTCAGGTGTAGCATAGAGCATGTTGTCCAGCCTCCCTTCGGAGGATGGAACATTCTTTACCATTGTTGATCCAAGTTGAGGGCAAGGTCCTGTGGGGACCCCCAAAGGGGCCTATTGTGTTGTTCCTTACCTTCCGAATTCTTTTCAAACATTTATTCTTCTGTATTTAACCAATATAAAGTTTGAAGATTCTGTTAATACCGTAATAAAATATTATTAATTATGAAAAATATTAAAATTAAGCTAGCCTTTGACACTGTAAACATCAAAGATTAGATAAATCATGAGTTTCATTATTGAGTTTTGGGAATTGAGTTGGTAGCAAGCACTGCAATATCTCAGGTCAATATTGATGGTAGGTAACACTAGCTAATGCTGAATAATAAAAGATGGCTTCATGTGATCCATGTCAACAGGGGAAATGTCTAAACTTCCAGAACAGGAAATTATAAAATTTGCATCTAAAAATAATCTTATTTTTTGCCTTTTCAAAGCCTTCTTTGTAATCATCTGATTTGATTTTCTTCAATATAATGGCAAAATATTGTGAGGAAATTAAATTTCATCAAACTCCAGCCATTGGTTACATGGCATCAACTTTTCTATCAAGCTTTAAGGAGGATTTTTGAAATAGTGGAGAGAATTTTGACCCTAGTTGTGAATTTGCAAAACTACAGTAACTTGGGGAGAAGTTGAAGTGAACTTGGGACTTCTAAAGCAGTGTTTCTCAACTATGTCACTGTTCAAATTCTAGTTGGGGAGTGAGGAGGGAGGGAGGGAGGTGGTCAGGACCTGTCCTGCACTTTGTAGGATATTTATCAATATCCCTGACTTCCACTTACAAGATACTGTAACACTGCCACCCTTATTATAATTATAATCAAGATAGCAAGTAGTCTCCAGACATTACTTGATGCCTTTGAAGGTGTAAAATTGTCTCCAGTTGAGAACCTTTGGTGAAAAGCCTTGCTACTTAATCTGTGGTCCAACAACCAGTAGTTAATCAGCTTCTTTAAAAATTTTTTTTATAAATATTTATTTTCCCTTTTGCTGCCCTTGTTTTTCATTATTTTAGTTATTAATGTTGTTGTTATTGATGTTGTTGTTGTTGGATAGGACATAGAGAAATGGAGAGAAGAGGGGAAGACAGAGAGGGGGAGAGAAAGACACCTGCAGACTTGCTTCACCACTTGTGAAGTGACTCTCCTGCAGGTGGGGAGCCGGGGCCTTGAACTGGGATCCTTACTCTGGTCCTTGCGCTTTGTGCCACCTGTGCTTAACTTGCTGCACTACTTCTGATCATCAGCTTATTTTGGTTGCTTATAGGAAATGTAGAGACTCAGATTTTGCCCAGGCCTCCAGAGTCAGTTTCTACACTTGTAATAAGATCTGTAGGAAGTCTGTGGGCACATAAAAATTTGAGAAGAGATGTCAAGGCAGTTGTCTAAAAGAGCCAAAACTTTCAGATAAGCTGTTCAACCACACTGAGACTCAACTTTCTCTTCTGTAGAATGGAACTATTGAGATTTGGCTTTCTCTTCTGTAGAATTGAACTATTCAGCTGTCTGAAAAGCCATGATACATTTTTGCATAGAAAAATAAGCCATGACTTTTCTGATAACCCAGCAGAAAATTCTCTGTGTTTTGAGTAAAATTTTGAGAGGAAGATCCAAATGAAGTTGTGAAAAGGGCATCAGGCCCTTTCTAGAGATGGATGACTTACTTCGATGTGTACTTCAATTTTTTAATAGTGGTTTAATAATGATTAGTAAGATTGTAAGATAACTGAGGGTACAATTACACAGTTTCCACCACCAGTGTTCTGTGTCCCATCCCCTCCATTGTAAATTTCCCTATTCTTTATCCCTCTGGGAGTATGGACCAAAATTCTTTTTGGGGTGTAGAAGGTGGGAGGTCTGACTTCTGTAATTGCTTCTCCACTGGACATAGGCATTGGCAGGACGATCCATACTCCCAGCCTGTTTCTATCTTTCCTTACTGGGGTAGGGTTCTGGAGAGGTGAGACTTTGGTACACATTAGGGAGGTTGTCTGCCCAGGGAAGTCAGGATGGCATCATAGTAGCATCTGAAACTTGGTGGCTAAAAGGTGGTAAGATATAAAGCATGACAGATTGTTTAATAAACACAAACCCAAAGGTAGGAGTAGAGCAGATGCAATTAGGGGTCTTCATGTGGGAAGAAGTTAGGATGTCTATTTATTCCTAGAGGCCCATGACTTTAGTATAATTTTTGCCTGAGCCTGATAGCTAACATGCAGAGACTAAAAGTGTTGTCTGGGAACATGGTGTCAGAGTTGAGAATAGGTCTAGAAAGCTGGATTAGGGCAGAGAGTAGCTCCCAAACAAGAAGAAAGTATATGAATACCGTTAACTAATAACCCCCGTCTAGTGTATGTAAAGCTATTTTCTATGACCCTGCTACAATTACATAACCTGATAGTGATATTATAAGATAATAAACAAAAGCATTATATCGGCAGTGCTCTGCAAATAAAAGAAGTCACAAAAATCTCTGTGTATACAGATTTATTATTATTATTATTATTATTTTGCCTCCAGGGTTATCGCTGCAGCTCAGTGCCTGTACAATGAATCCACTGCTCCTGGAGGGTATTTTTCCCCCTTTTTTTGCCTTTGTTGTTGTTATTATTGTTATTGCTATCCTTGTTGTATAGGACAGAGAGAAATTGAGAGATGAGGGGAAGACAGAGAGGGAGAGAAAAAGATAGATACCTGTAGACTTGCTTCACTGCCCGTGAAGCTACTCCCTTACAGGTGGGGAGTCAGGGGCTTGAACCAGTCCTTGCAGTTCATGCCATGAGTGCTTAACCCACTGTGCTATAGCCCAACCCGTCAGATTTTTTTTTTTGGTCTGCTTTTCTTAAAGTTTTGCTCTTATGCCTTAGCTTTCCCATTGATTGGGAAATTGGGGTCCCATTGCTAGGAAATCCATTATCCTGGCCTTGTGAACTCATTATAGTCTCATTTAGAATCTAGAATCCCAAAGAAGGAAGGGCAAAGTTGATGGCAGCTAAGCATTTTAAGAAAGAAGAGGTTCACAAAGTAATTCTTATACTATAGCCGTTGAATTTTTAAGTGAGGCAATTCCTTTTTATAATGATTAGTTACATTTTTAGGCAAAATAAAGATGACTATTTTTGCTTTAGGAATAAACTCATTATTTCAATACTTTAAATTCCTCCCTTTTCCTCATTTTTTACTATGTGAATCCATTGATATAAAACATGTATTTTTTAAAATAATTTTTATTAGTGATTTAATAATGATTGATCAGATTGTTGTATAAGAGGGGTACAATTCCATACAGTCCACCCCACCAGAGAGTTCCATATAACCTCCACTCCATTCCATTCCTTTTTTTTTTTGTTAGTTATCTTTATTGATTGGATAGAGACAGCCAGAAATCAAGAGGGTAGGGGGAAAGAGAGGGGGAGAGAGACAGAGACACCTGCAGCCCTGCTTCAACACTTGCGAAGGTTTCCTCTTGCAGGTGGGGACAGGGGCTCAAATCTAGGTTCCTGTACATTGTAACGTGTGCTTAACCAGGTGCACCACCACCTGGCCCCCATTCTGTTCTTTGTCCTTCCTGGAGTATAACTCAAAGATGTCTATGGGGTGCAGAAGGTGGGAGGTCTGGCTCTGTAATTGCTTCTCCCCTAGACATGGGCAATGACAGGTTCATCCATACCTCAACCCCTAGTGGGGCTGAGCCCTGGAGAGGTGGAGTTCTAGGAAACATTGGTGAGGTTGTCTACTGAGGGAAGTCACGTTGGCGTCATGGAAGCATATGCAGCTTAGTGGCTGAAAAGCATTAAGATAAAAAGCAGAACATTTGAAAAACATGTATTTCAAGGGATTTAGCAGTGGCATTATCATATGCAAGGACATGGGTTCAAGTTTCTAGTCCCCATCTACAGAAAGGGAGGTTCATAAGTGGTGGCACAGTACTGGAGATGTCTCTATCTCTCCCTGTCATTCTCTCCTTTTCTGTTTCTTGCTGCCTCTATCAGAAAAGAAAAGAAATGGGGGAAAATGGCCATTAGGAACAGTGGGATGATTGTGCAGGTATGGGAATCACGTAGGGGTGGGGAAAAAACATTCATTTAAAAATTGCCTACCCAGACATAATAAGAATTGCTGTTCTAGAACTTGGACTGGAGTTTGCATATTAAACCAAAGTAAAAGACTCTGGGGTGGCGGGGAGTAGAGTTCAGGTCCTGGAACAGGATATTAGAGGACCTAGTGGGGGTTGTATTGTTGTATGGAAAACTGAGAAATATTGTGTATATACAAACTATTGTATTTACTGTCCAATGGAAAACATTAATCCCCCAATAAAGAAAAAGAAAGAATTGCTGTTCCCAGCAGTCTGACACAGATAACCCTTTTTATTGCAAAATGAATTACAAATACAAGTACTAACTGAGCTTTCTCCAAGATAAGTGTAACTTTTTTTGTTTTGGTAATCACTGGGTCTCCACCATTCTGGCTTAACATTTTATTTTTTTAGAGACAGAAGAAACAGATTTGGGGTAGAGAGGAGAGCTACCACAGTAATGAAGCTTATCCTAGTGTGGTGGAGACTAGACTTGAAGCTGAGTTACACACATGGCAAAGCAGTACACTGTCCAAGTGAACTGTTTGACTAGCCTGCAATGTAATAGCTTTTATCCCCCCCCCACCGAAAGATGGAAGTAAAGAGGTTCCCCCCCCCCCCAGTTTCTACAAAGCCACTGGGAGTGAGTGGCAGCCTTATCCTCTCACCTTTCTTTGGGAGCTCCTACTCTAGTGTATAGAACAATACATACTTTTATCCAGAAATCAGAACATATCTGAGAGCTTTAAGCAAAGTACCATTTGTTTAATTTTCATAAGTATGGGTAAATGAATCCTCCACAGAAGGAGCCTTTGAATATCACTTTAATCTTGAATGTCACTTTTATCTTGAAGTTATTGTTGGTGCTGACATTCTTCCCAGATGAAGGAGAATTTAAGAATTACAAGAGTTTTGCTCATGTGAGAAGAATTTCAGTGGCACAGGCTGGTTGAAGACCAGCTGATGCTGTGAAGTAAGTTGAGTAACATGGTTCTGTTAGAGAGATAAGATGGCAATACCTTTTTTGCACAGGAGATCACACCTAGTAGATATTCTTTTTATAAAAATATTTTTATTTATTTATTTATTTATTATTGGATAGATACAGAGAAATTGAGAGGAGAGGGAAAGATAGAGGAAGAGAGAGACACATACACGTCTGCAGTCCTGTTTTACCACTCATGAAGCTTTTCCCCTGCAGGTGGGGACCAGAGGCTTGAACCTGAGTCCTTGCACACCATAAAGTGTGCACTTAAGTAGGTGTGCTATTGCCTGGTCCCTTAATTAAAAAAAAAAAATTACTGATTTTACCAGAGTGATGCTCAGCTCTGGCTTATGGTGGTCCTAGAGATTGAACTTAGATTTTTGTTTTGTATTGTGTCTTGAGTGGATAGATTTTATGCATGTTCTTGTAGTTATTGCACTTTTACTTATATTTTTTAATTAAATTTGTTTTGCCTCCATGGTTATAAATGGGTCTTTGTGCCCACATATTTCCACTGCTACTGGCAGATTCTTTTTATTTTTTGTTAGAAGGTAAGAGGCAGAGAGGGAGAGAGAAAGATGGAAAGCAGAGAGAAGGAATGATACCATAGCATTGCTCTACCACTCTCAAAGTCTCTCCCCTGCAGCTGCTTCCTTGTGGTGGAAAGGGCCTTAAACCCTGCTCCTTGCTCATGGTCAAGTGGGTGCTCTGCTGGCTAAACTGTCTCCCAACTCTCTACTTCCATTTATTTCTAGAGATAGTACACTGCTTTACATGGAGCTGCACTTGAACTGAGGAAGGAAACATGTTTTCACTTAATCTGTTTAGGTGCAACAACTTTGGTGGTACTGCTAATAGAGGACTTTATTAGACAGGCATAAGAGGCAAACGAGAATCCGATTACTGATAGAGAATCTGACAGAGGAAGACTTACTTCCTTGCTCAAGTGGTAAACTTTTGGGTTCCCCACCCCCCCATGCCTAAAATGATCACTTTTGCTCATTGCAAAAAGGTATATCCTTGTGTTTATATATTTGTGTGCTTATGTCACTTTTATAGCTCTTATTGCTAGGGTTCTCAAATATAGGCATAAATGCTAAGGGGTATGAACACGGAGGTGATTTTATATTTGCCGCTAGGGTTATTGTTGGGCCTTGGTGCCTGCATCACTCCACCACCATATTCTGGTGGCTACTTTTTTTTTCTTTAATTTTTTTCTAAATAGAGAGTGAGAAAGAGATGGAGAGATAACTGCAGTACTGCTTCATTGTTTGTGAAAACTCTCCTTTCCTTCCACAGTGGGTTCTAGCTTGGTAAAATTCTTCAGGCTTGATCATCTCATGTTCAAAGACCTGCCTATAGGCCTGACTGTTGTACAAGGATAAATTTATTGGGTTCATTTCTTGTAAAAATGAAGGTGGTTTCTTTTTAAAATTCTTTTTTTTTCTCTTTGTTTCCCTCTCTCCCCCTCTCTCTTTTTCTTTTCCTTTCTACCTTTCTCTCCCCCCATTTCTTTATCTGTTTCTTCTTTCCTCCTCTTATGCCTTCATTGGACAGTTGGAAATTTGTTTTTCAACTCAATAATAATTTGACTACTAGCCTTTCTAGTGACATTTATTTCTCTGCCCACTCCCTCCCTCAAACAGTTTGGGTGTGGGGAAGAGATATCTACTGTTTGTTGTGATAGCTGACTTTGGAATGCTGTCTTTGGAATGAACTCCAATGTGGAACAACCATATGCAGTGCTTCATTAACTGATGGTGTGGGAGAAAGGAACTTTCCTTACAAGACAACTCCCTGAGTGGCCAGAGCCTCACCCTTTATGTGTCAACACTTTCAGAAATGATTAACTGTATTGAGGGGAATCTTTATAAATTACAACTATTTGAATACTTCCTGGCTTTTTCACAGATATATCCTAAGCAGATTGGAAACTTCTTCATAGCTCAATGTCAAGATTAACAGTCTATTATTATTCTTTCCCATGAAGGGGAGGATGCCTCTGGATGTTTGGGGAGTATAGGTTTTTTTTTTTTTTCTTTTTTTCTCTTTTGCCTCTTTGGTAAGTAACCTCAGATTATCTCCTTTTATTTTATTATTTTATTTTTGTTATTTGTCATCACTTGGGCTTCACTGCTCTCCACTGACTTTTTCAGATAGAAAGTAAAAGACAGAGGGAGACAGGGAATGACACCATGGCAGGAAGAGTCCCGTATTGTGGTGGGTGACAGGTTTGAACCTGTGTGTTGTGCTCAGGGCAAAGCAGACACCCTCCGAAGCAAATTATATTGCTGGCCCAGATTAGTACCTTTTTTTTTTTTTTTTTGCCTCCAAGGTTGTTGCTGGGGCTCGGTGCCTGCACCATGAATCCACTGCTCCTAGAGGCTTTTTTTTCCACTTTTGTTGCCCTTGTTGTTTTGTTGTTGTGGTGGTTATTATTATTGTTGTTATTGCTGTCATTGTTGTTGGATAGGACAAAGAGAAATGGAGAGAGGAGGGGAAGACAGAGAGGAGGAAAGAAAGATAGATACCTGAAGACCTGCTTCACCACTCATGAAGTCCCCCCCCCCCCCCCCCCGCGTGCGCAACCTGGTGGCTGGATCCAGGATCCTTATTCTGGTCCTTGTGCTTTGCACCAGCCTCCTGGCTCCAAGAGCTTTTTTTTCAAACCCTTGTGACACCACGCCCACCACCAAAGTGGTGATACCTTTCTACAGCTGTTTATCTGGACCCTTTCCAACCTATACCTATCTCTTATACCCTCTCCTTTGGCGACTTCGATTTTACTCTGTAGGATTGTATTTTTTTCTCCTGTTTTTTGTTTGTAAGTTTATTATATATATATATATAATATATATATAATATACATATATAGAGAGAGATAGAGAGAAAGACTAATACCTGACTCTTCCTCCCTTTCCCTCCCTTTCTTTCTTTCTTTCTTTCTTTCTTTCTTTCTTTCTTTCTTTCTTCTTTTTTGCCTCTAAGGTTATTGCTGGGGCTCAGTGTCAGCACTATGAATCCACTGCTCATAGCAGCTGTTTTTCCCCCATTTTATTGCATAGGACAGAGCAAAATTGAGAGAGGAGGGGAAAATAGAGTGGGAAAGAGACACTTGCAGACCTGCTTCACTGCTTGTGAAACTTCCCCCCTGCTGGTAGGGGAAGAGAGTAGGGGCTCAGACTTGCACATAGTACTATGTTCTTTCTTTCTAAGAACTCTCTTCAATGTGGTGAAAGTCGGGCCCAAACATGGGTTACATACATAGCAAAGTAGCACACTATCGAGGCAGCTATTTCACCAACCAGTCTTGCTTTGTCTTTCTCCTCTCCTCTCCTCTCCCCTCCCCTCCTCTCCTCTCCTCTCCCCTCCCCTCCCCTCCCCTCCCCTCCCCTCCCCTCCCCTCCCCTCCCCTCCCCTCCCCTCCCCTCCCCTCCCCTCCCCTCCCCTCCCCTCCCCTCCCCTCCCCTCCCCTCCTCTCCTCTCCTCTCCTCTCCTCTCCTCTCCTCTCCTCTCCTCTCCTCTCCTCTCCTCTCCTCTCCTCTCCTCTCCTCTCCTCTCCTCTCCTCTCCTCTCCACTCCACTCCACTCCACTCCACTCCACTCCACTCCACTCCACTCCTCTCTCCCCTCCCCCTCCCCTCCCCCCTCCTCTCCCCTCCCCTCCCCTCCTCTCGTCTCCTCTCCTCCCCCTTCCTTCTCTCCTTTCCTTTCCTTCCTTCCTTCCTTCCTTCCTTCCTTCCTTCCTTCCTCTTTCCCTCCCTTCCTTCCTTCCTTCCTTCCTTCCTTCCTTCCTTCCTTCCTCTTTCCCTTCCTTCCTTCCTTCCTTCCTCTTTTCCTTCCTTCCTTCCTTCCTTCCTTCCTTCCTTCCTCTTTTCCTTCCTCTTTTCCTTCCTTCCTTCCTTCCTTCCTTCCTTCCTTCCTTCCTTCCTTCCTCTTTTCCTTCCTTCCTTCCTTCCTTCCTTCCTTCCTTCCTTCCTTCCTCTTTTCCTTCCTTCCTTCCTTCCTTCCTTCCTTCCTTTTCTCCTCCTCCTTCTCCTTCTCCTTTTCCTCTTTCTCCTCCTCCTTCTCCTCCTCCTTCTCCTCCTCCTTCTTCTCCTCCTTCTTTTTAAAATATATCTTTCAGACATGAATGACACTGTCTGGTACTGTCTGTTTTTCTGACCATAACACTCTCCAACTCCATCTATTTTGCAAATGACAAAATTTCTTTCTTTTTCCTTCTTTCCTTCCTTCCTTTTTTTTTTTTTTTTTTAAATAGCTGAATGGTATTCTATTGCATCATACCACATCTTTTTTTTTATTCATTCATCCACTGTTGGGCACGGGTTATTTCCATATTTTGACTGTTGTAAGAAGTGCTGCAATTAATTTAGAAGTATATACATCCTTTAGAAATAGTGTTTTTGGTGGGGGTGGGGTAGGGGTGTGGCATCAGTGTACCTGCTTAAGCACACATAGTACCATGCATAAGGATCCACACATGAATCCAGGTTCGAGCCCCTGCTCCCCTACATGCATCAGGTGTCTTTCTCTCTCCCTCTCCCCTCTCAATTTATCTTTGTTCTATCCTAAGTACCAAGCCCCAGTGATAACCCTGGAGGTAAAGAAGAAAGAGAAATAGTGTTTTATATTTTCTAGAAAGAGAATTAGAAGTGAGACTGCTGAATCACTTAACCTGTTTTTAGCATCTGACATTCAAATGATTGGACTAGTTTGCATTCTCACCAATAATGTGTAAGAGTGTCTTTTTTTCCTTCACATTCTTGCGGACACTTGTTTCTGGCCTTTGAGATACAGACCAATCTGAAAGACTGATTATCTGTCATTGCTAACAATATTGATATTTATAGTACTTAGCCCACATTTTTATTTTGAATAAAGAAATTAATAAAAATGCAATAGTATTGACTTACAATATTTTTAGGTGTCAGGTGTATAATCTTTTATTTATTTTTATTTTTTACTTTATTTAAAATATTTTAATTACTTATTGACTTAGAGACAGAGAGAAGTGAGGAGTGGGGATATAGAGAGGGAGAGAGACAGACACCTGAAGTACTGCTTCACCACTTGTGGAGTGAGGGCTGGGGTCTGGAACCCTGGTCCTTGAGAATTGTGGCATGTGAACTCAACCAGGTGTGCCACCACCTGGCCCCATATATATAGTCATTTAAATCATTATCTGTAGATACTAACTTACACTTACTATCATAATTATATTTTCCACTCCTCACCATACAATTGATTTACTTCACTCAATTGACTCACCTTCCACCTTTTCCTCTTTCTGTGTAAAGTCACCAATTTGGTTTCATAGTTTATAAGTTTGGCTTTCTTTTATTTAGCCCATTTGTCTATGTGCACATATGAGTAAAATTAGACAGTATTCATCTTTTTCTGACTTATTTTCACTAAGCCTACTGCCCTTTGGTTCCATCCATGCTATTGCAAGTAGTAGGGTTTGATTTTTCATATAGCTTAGAAGTCCATTATGTATATGCACCACATCTTCTTTTTCTATTCACCCACCAATGGGCATTTAGGTTGTTTCGGCCTTTCACATATAAACTTTCTCAATTTTTTTCTTGCTTTATTTTATTTTTTATATTTAATGGGACAGACAGAAATTGAGAGTGGAGGGTGAGAGAGGGAGAGAGACAGAGAGACCCCACATACCTGCTTCACTGCTGGTGAAACTTCTCCATTGCAGGTGGGACCTGGGGCTTGAACCCAGGTATTTGAACATAGTCATGTGTGCTCTACCAAGTGTAGCACCATCTGGCCCCATATATAAACTTTTTACTGCTAATTCACTGTAGACCAGAAATCAGTTCATCAATTATACAGACTCACCAGCCTCTGAAGACTCACTTGTAAATAAATTGTGTCTTAATAAGTTGAGCTTAGGTCTTTTTCTTTCTTTTTTTTTTAACCAGAGCACTGCTCAACTCTGGTTTTTGGTGGTGCGGGGGATTGAACCTGGTACTATAGAGCCTCAGGCATGGGGGGTCTCATTACATAACTATTATGCTATCTATCCCTGCCCTAGCTTGGATTGTTTAAGATAAAACTTTCAGATCATTGTGATGCCAGTGTTTATATATCTCCTTGTGGTCTTTGATATTGGTGAAATAACACTTGTGAAGATCGGGACCATGAAGGCTTTATACTTCAGAATTAACTTATTTTATTATTTATTTATTTTATTTATAAATGGAAATGTTGACAAGACTATAGGATAGGAGGGGTACATTTCCACACATTGCCCATCACCAGAGCTCCCTCTCCAATCCACTCCCTTGATAGCTTTCCTATTCTTTATCCCTCTGGAAGTATGGACCTAGGATCATTGTGGGGTACAGAAGGTGGAAGGTCTGACTTCTGTAATTGCTTCCATGCTGTACATGGGCATTGGCAGGTTGACCCATATTCCCAGCCTTTCCCTTTCCTTAGTGGGGCAGGGATCTCCAGGAAGCAGGGCTCCAAGACACACAGTGGGGTCCTCTGCCAGAGGAGGTTGGGTTGGCCTCATAGTATCATCTGGAACCTGGTGGCTGAAAAAGAGTTAAGATAAAATGCAGAACAAATTGTTGACTAATCATGAAACTAAAGGCAAGAAAACTGCAGATGAAGATTGGGGTCTCTGTTTCAGAAAAAGGTAGTAGATCTGTTTTAGGTATATTCTGAAGGGCCCATGACTTTACTAGTTTTTTTTAAAATTTATTTTTTATTTAAAAAAGGATAAATTAACAAAACCATAGGATAGGAGGGGTACAACTCCACACAATTCCCACCACCCAATCTCCATATCCATCACCAGAGCTCCCTCTCCAATCCCCTCCCTTGATAGCTTTCCCATTCTCTATCCCTCTGGGAGCATGGACCCAGGGTCATTGTGGGTTGCAGAAGGTGGAAGGTCTGGCTTCTGTAATTGCTTCCCCGCTGAACATGGACGTTGACTGGTCAGTCCATACTCCCAGTCTGCCTCTCTCTTTCCCTAGTAGGGTGGGTCTCTGGGGAAGCGGAGCTCCAGGACACATTGGTGGGGTCTTCAGTCCAGGGAGGCCTGGCCGGCATCCTGACGGCATCTGGAACCTGGTGGCTGAAAAGAGAGTTAACATACAAAGCCAAACAAATTGTTGAGCATTCATGGACCGAAAGGTGGGAATAGTGGAGAGGAAGTGTTGGGGGGGGTACTCACTGCAAACTCTAGTGTACTTCTGCTTTCAGGTATATATTTTGCACTAGTTTATAAATACGTGTGAACATATGCTCTCTCTCACAGAACCTGGTCTATATCTAGGTTTTGGGACTTTGTTAGAAAGTGAACCACCTGGGATGGAATTAGAGAATACTATGAAAGGAAAGGTCTCACCCGAGTAATGAAGCTGAAGGGTTGTCATTCCACACATAAAGTATCTGGACACAGTCTGAGCTGAAGCATGTTGAGGTGGCAATTGTTGCGTTGATTAGGTTGCGATTGGCAGATGCAGTATTATTTGATATGGATTGGGAGAGGCATGTGGGAAAGTGGGCCCTATCCTAAGGTTCCAGGACTGGGAGAAATATAGGCTCTATAGTGGAGATGTGAGGTTCTTGTTGTCTTAGGGTTCAAAAAGACAATGGATAGTTAATGTTATCATCACATTATTTGGTAATTGGGTTAACTTTGAAAAGTCCTTTTGTTAGGGTTTGCTGTATGGTACCCAGTATCTTGTATATGGCTGTGCCACCGGTTGCTTCTGATCTACTTGGTCTAGGCTTTTGAGAGAGTCTGCATATCAAATACACAGTCTGTATATTAAAAAGACTCAGTCTGTGTTTTAAAAACTTTGAGACATACAATTAATTTTCCCCCTCTGATATTAATTAACTAGGTATTTATATGACTGCACTTTACTAGGAGTGTGTTTTTGCCTGAGCCTGACATCTGATATGCTGGTGGACCTAGGATATCATCTGGGGAGATGGTACTGTGTTTTTTAAAAATCAAAATACTTTGGGAACTCTTGCTTCTTTTCAGTTACCCTTTTTAAATTATTTTTTTTGTTAATGATTTAATAATAATTAACAAGATTGTTAAGATAAGAAGGGTACAATTCCACACAATACCACCAAAGTTCTGTATTGCATCCCCTTCTTTGGAAGCTTCCCTACTTTTCATCACACTTTTTTCTAAGCTATTTGAATATAGTTCTTCCCATTTTCTTTTCTTTCTTTCCCTCTTCCTTCTCCTCTTCCTCCACCTCATCTTTCTCCCCCTCCTCTTCCTCCATCCCCTCCTCCTCTCCAGGGCACAGTTCAATTTTGGCTTAAGGTGGTGTAGGGGATTAAATCTGGGACTTTGGAGCCTTAGGCATGAGAGTCTGTTTGCATAACTGTTAAGCTGTGTCCTCCCCCCAGCTTCCCTATTCTTTATCTGTCTGGGAGTATGGACCAAAATTCTTTATAGGGTGCAGAAGGTAGAATGTCTGGCTTCTGTAATTGCTTCTCTCCTGAACATAGACATTGGCAGATTGATCCATACCACTAGTCTGTTTCTATCAGATACATATTCTTATATCTGGATGTGTGGAAGAATTTTATCTACACTTTTTGGATATTGCATGTTTTAATGTTACCCAGACTACACTATGAAATTCCTTTATTTCTTTCTAATAATGAATCCTCAAATTTTATAATTTAGCCTCTTTACAATTAAAAAATTTATTGTCTTTATTTATTTGATAGAGACAGCCAGAAGTTGAGAGGGGAGGGGGAGATAGAGAAGGAGAGTGACAGAGAGACACCTGCAGCCCTGCATCACTACTCATGAAGCTTCTTCCCTACAGGTAGGGACCAGGGCCTTGAAGCTGGCTCCTTCTACACTATAATATGTGTGCTCAACCAGGTGTGCCACCACCCAGTCTCCTAATTTTTTTTAAATTTATAAAATGGAAATATTGACAATATCATAGGATAAGAGAGGTACATTTCCAAACAGTGCCCACCACAGAACTCTGTATCCCATCCCTTCCCTTGAATGCTTTCCTATTCTTTATCCCTCTGGGAATATGGACCCAGAAGGTGGAAGGTCTGGCTTCTGAAAAAGCTTCTCCACTGAACATGGGCATTTGCAGGTTGATCTATACTTCTAGCCTGTCTCATTCTTTCCCTAATGGGGCAGGGCTCTGAGGAGGTGGGGTTCCAGGACATATTGGTTGGGTCATCTGCCCAGGGATGTCATGCTGGCATCATGTTAGAATCTGGAACCTGGTGGCAAAGTAATGAAGCTGGAGGGGTGGCATTCCAAACCTGACATCTTTGGACACAATCCGAGGTGAAATATGGCGAGGTGGTACTGGTTGCATTGAATAGGTTGGGATCAGCAGATGCAGTATCAGTTGGTATGAATTGAGAGAAGCATGCAAGAAAGTGAGCCTCACCCTAGAGGTTCCAGGACTGGGAGAAATACGGGTTTTGTAGAGAATGGGGAAGGTTCCTGCTGTCTTAGGGTTTCAGAAGGCAATAGATAGCTATTGCTATAATCATATTATTTGGCAATTGGGTTAACTTTGAAATTCCCATTGTTAGGATTTGCTGTATCATAAAAGACCTCACCATAGTTTATGTCCTTCAATGTTATTTACATATAGCTGTATCTTATAAAGTGACACCACCAGTTGCTTCTGTTCTCCCTGGTCTAAGCTTATAGGTGATTTAATATTTCAAAACACACGTCTTTATTAGAGATGTATTAACAATTTGAGCCCACTTTTAAAATTCAGTATGATTGTCAGATACCACATCATTAAGTAACCATATTTGTTGAAACATTATACCAGGATAAAACTCACATCCCCCCCCCCTTTTTCCCTCCAGTCTCTGGAGCTCAGTGCTGGTACTACCAATCTACTACTTCTGGTGGCTTTTTTTTTTTTTAATAGAGAGAAATTGAGAGGAGAGGCTAGATAGAAGGAGAGAATGATAGATGCCTGCTTCACCATTTGTGAAGTGACCCCCCCCCCAACAGGTGGGGGCTGGGGCGTCAAACTGGGTGAGATCCTTGTGCTTGGTACTATGTGTGTTTAACTGTATGTGTCACTGCCCAGCCCCCAAAACTCACATTCCTTAATGCCATGAGGAAATCAGCTGAAATATAGTGAGGAAAGGTCTGGGAGGAAGCAAGTGAAAAATCAGGATTTTTAAACAAATATGTTTCACTAAGACTTTTCTGTTAGACTGTGAAAGTAAATTTTGTGAAAGCTTGTCTGCTTTATTCATTGTATGTCCACAATTAAAATTTAAAACTCCTTAGACTTGAATTGTACTAAGTGGGGAATTCAAGTCACTTATGGCAGTGAATTTTAACATAACAAATTAAAAAGTCTGTGACAAACTAAAATTTTGATATTAATCTGAAACTTTCTCAGGTTTCTGCTTCTAATGAATTGCAGAGGGCTAGAACAAATATGTTAATTAGAAATTGCTTAAATCTTGTTATTTTATTTTACTTTTTTTGTGAGTCAGTAAGAAAGGTAAAAGCGACTGAGTTATTGGGCAAAAAGCAAAGATCACTATGAAGTTAAGTTGCTATTTATAAATTATAGAAGTCTGAGTTGAAAAGCTAAAAACTCTCATCCTGAAAATTCATAAGAGAAAATGGGCTAGTTTTGTATTTTATTTGTGGA
Source organism: Erinaceus europaeus (assembly GCF_950295315.1). NCBI lineage: Eukaryota > Metazoa > Chordata > Mammalia > Eulipotyphla > Erinaceidae > Erinaceus > Erinaceus europaeus. The sequence continues at coordinate 34,640,673 of NC_080173.1, forward strand.
TACTGTATTTTTTTTTCTTTTACCTAAGAATGTCTTTTTAAAAAGTCATCTTCATGTTGATAGTAAGTTTTTTTGTTTATTTTGTTGCTTGTTTGGCTTTAGGGGATTAGGACATGGCTATGAAAAATTTTCTGTAGCACAGGAAACTTGTTATGATGAAGTAGTTAAGACTGTATACTCATGAAGGAAGTCCTCTTTAAGTGAGATTATTCTTTATTTTAAACATTTTTTAAAATATTTATTTATTTCCTTTTTGTTGCTTTTATTGTTGTTATTGTAGTCGTTGTTGGATGGGTCGGAGAGAAATGGAGAGAGGAGGGGAAAACAGAGGGGGAGAGAAAGATAGACACCTGCAGACCTGCTTCACCACCTGTGAAGCGACTCCCCTGCAGGTGGGGAGCAGGGGCTCGAACCGGGATCCTTTCACTGGTCCTTGTGCTTTGCGCCACATGCATTTAACCTGCTGTGCTACCGCCCAACTCCCTAGTGAGATTATTCTTACTTGAGTCGAATTGGGAGTGTTGTTGGGAGATCCATGTTTGTATGAAAAACATGAGTTTATCTAACAAGTAAGTTTAGATTGGACCTTAATCTTTTTTTTAAGTTTTATTTTTATTTATTTTAATTTATTCCCTTTTGTTGCCCTTGTTGTTTTATTGTTGTAGTTATTATTGTTGTTATTGATGTCATCATTGTTGGATAGGACAGAGAGAAATGGAGAGAAAAGAGGAAAACAGAGAGGGGGAGAGAAAGATAGACACCTGTAGACCTGCTTCACCGCTAGTGAAGCGACTCTTCTGTAGGTGGGGAGCCAGGGGGGCTCAAACCGGGATTCTCACGCTGGTCTTTGCGATTTCCGCCATGTGCACTTAACCCGCTGTGCTACTGCCCGACTCCCTGGACCTTAATTTTATAAATGGAATTAAGTGCTGTAGAATGAATTTTTAATTATTCTACTAATGAAAGTGGGTGACAAGTTACTGTGTGCTAACTTTTAGAATGAACCAAGAATGAAACTTCAATATCATTTTTGATTTGGGCCCATTTTTTTTTGGACAAAGTTGACAGCTAGTACATTATATATAACTTAATGTTTGACTTTTATCCTATATTTTTAAAAGAATTGTTTTGCCAAAAATATACACTGGAGAATTTCTTCAGGTTTCATAGCAGTTTATCTGTAATCTGTTGTAATTCTCTTTTGAATGTCCTTTTCTGCCATCGTTCTATTTAATCATCCTCGCTTAACAGATCATCACTTATTGATAATTCTGTCTGAGACTCATTGGTTCCCTACCAATTCACTTTCACTGAGTGGAAAATGAGTGCCAGACATGGTGCTGGGTGCTAGGTGATGTGTTGCTTGCACTTTCAGAAGACAAGAGGGAGAGGAGGGGGAGGAGGAAGAGGAACATACTTGGGGAGTAGTTATGCTGAGAATGGTCATTGGAATGTGCGAAGATTGAGCAATTTCATTAAATATAAGGAACTTCTAATCATAGTAACATTTAAAAGGGGTCAGCTTTCATGAAAACAAATGGAGTGGGGTATCATGACAGAGTATAGTCCTGCAAAAGCTTCAGGACTTGTCCTAGACAAAAGACAAATATAGAGGATAGTGAATTATGTAATTTGGCTGAAGTACAGTAGAGACAGAGAGGATCAGAGGAAGTTGAGGATGAAAGGTGGGTAAGGCTTCTTTTTCTTGTAAAGTTTAATGTATTAGAATGGGGTTGGTAGGTGGAAGAACCTTTCTTGATTGCCTACCAGGCACTGTAAATACAGCTTTTGCTAAGATAGACAGTGTTGATCCTATGAGAGACAATAGACTATAGATAGTTACATCATTTCCGTGACTATATATACTTTAATAGTTATAATAGAAAATAATAATACTATAATATAACATGTGAAATCTGTTTAGCTGTTAAATTAACTCTTAGTGGGCAAGAAAACTTTTTCTGCATCAGTGGTTAATAAGCTGAGACTTGAAGCATCAAAAAAGAATTCAAGAACTGGGTAGGGGAAAAGAAGGTGCGGACACACTAGAGGCACAGGGGGTAGCTCTAAGAGATGAAACAGTTGAGTTTATAATAGGAAACCAAGGGAAATTTAGAGATGTGCTGTTTTATGGCAGTCATAGCCACAAGTATACCAAAAGAGAAAACAAACAAAAAACAAAGCATGAAGCCATAGGGAAATACTGAAGAGAGATTTGTGAGGTATGATAGATCATGTTAACTTTAGGAAACTACCCAAGGGTTTTACATAAGGACGAGATGTAATCAAATTGCCATTGTTGGCTTGGGAACAGGTGTTACTTCTTGATTTGAGTGGAGAAACAATGGTAATAAGACTATTTCTAAGGAAGACAGATCAGGACTAAAGTGTGGAATGGGACCAGCCATGGGATGGAGGAAGTAAAGATATGAAAAAGGGCAGAGTTACTTTAAGATACAGACTCTGAATCCTGTTGTTTGAGTCAAATTCTGAGTCTGCCATCTTTAATTTTCCTGGAGGAAGAATTGCTTAGTTGTGTGTGTAGTGCTTGGCCTAAGAGCTGGCTTTGTGTCCACAGCTACAGGAAGCAATAGATGACAGACAGAAAGGGCTACTTGAACTCGCAGCCAAAACTGTGGGAACCATTGTACGTTGCCTCTCCAGGGCTGGGTTGTGGGGGCAATGTTCCCTTGTTCTGGGTGCAGAAATTAAAGGCCTTTGGTGACATTTCATCCAATGTTCTTTTTTTCCTTATTTGGTAAGTTTTTCAGTAAGCTTTTATGGAAAGTCTGTTTTTCTCATCTGCTTCCCATAAGTGTTTGGCTGTGGCAGAGTCCCAGGACTTAGGGAAGAGAAGTGGTTTCCTGAGGATCCCCAACAACATTCTCATACAGTTTGTTTCCCTCAGTTGCAGACCAGATAGACTGATGGGGAAAATCTGCTTTTTCTCTGGAGAAGACTGACTGGTGTGGCAAGGAAGGTAAAATGGGAACTGGATCCCATAGTATAAATGGAAGTTAGACACTGGTTATATGAAACCTAGCTAACACAATAACAAAGAGAACCTTTACTGACAGGGAAATTTGTAGAATCCAAGTGATGGATGCTGCTGGTTCTGAGGCAGGACTGGAGTGGAAAACCAGCAGCTATCAGTATGTTTCAGTGCCTCTGAACACAGGATTCATTTGTGTTACATTTCAGACCATGTGGTAATTTAGCTAACTCCAAACTCTTGAGTTGGCCTCTTAAAGTTACAGCTGAAACCTAGCTGGGAGATGCTCCAGATAGGGTCCTTAATTTTTTGTTGCAGTCAAAAGGAACAAATGTAGCTCCTGGGATTACCTTTCCATGAACTCATAGGGAAGAGGTTCTACCACCTGGTTGTCAGAATGGTGTTTAGTATGATATCACATACCATATCATATCACATTATATTCATGATGAAATATGTATGAATACAGTATGATTTCCTAAGCAGTGTCCATAGGCTATTATAGTAAAATCACTCTAGAACTGAGTTTTTAAAATTTATTTAAGAAAGGAGACATTGACAAAACCATAGGATAGTAGGGGTACAACTCCACACAATTCCCACCACCCGATCTCCATATCCCCTCCCCTCCCCTGATAGCCTTCCCATTCTCTATCCCTCTGGGAGTATGGACCCAGGATCGTTGTGGGTTGTAGAAGGTGGAAGGTCTGGCTTCCATAATTGCTTCCCCACTGAATATGGGCATTGACTGATCGATCCATACTCCTAGTCTGCCTCTCTCTTTCCCTAGTAGGGTGGGTCTCTGGGGAAGTGGAGCTCCAGTACACATTGGTGGGGTCGTCTGTCCAGGGAAGTCTGGTCAGCATCGTGCTGATCTCTGGAACCTGGTGGCTGAAAAGAGAGTTAACATACAAAGCCAAACAAATTGTTGAACATTTATGGACCTAAAGGCTGCAATAGTACTGATGAAGTGTTGGAGGGTACTCACTGCAGATTCACGTGTACTTCTGCTTTCAGGTATCCATTTTGCCCTAGTTTATAAATACGTGTGAGCATATGCTTTATCTCACGAAACCTGGTCTATATCTAGGTTTTGGGACTTTGTTAGGAAGTGAACCACCTGGAATGGAATTAGAGAATACTATGAAAGGAAAGGTCTCATCTGAGTAATGAAGCTGAAGGGTTATCATTCCACATCTGAAATTTCTGGACACAGTCTGAGGTGAAGCATGTTGAGGTAGCACTTGTTGCATTGATTAGGTTGTGATCGGTGGATGCAATATTATTTGATATGAATTGAGAGAAGCATGCAGGAAAGTGGGCCCCACCCTTAGGTTCCAGGACTGGGGGAAATACAGGCTCTATAGTGGAAATGTGAGGTTCCTGCTGTCTTAGGGTTCAAGAAGACAGAGGATAGTTATTGTTATCATCACATTATTTGGTAATTGGGTTAACTTTGAAAAGTCCCTTTGTTAGGGTTTGCTGTATAATACCCAGTATCTTGTATATAGGTGTACCACTGGTTGCTTCTGTTCTACCTGGTCTAGGCTTTTGAGAGAGTCAACATATCAAAGACTCAGCCTATGTATTAAAAAGACTCAGTCTGTGTTTTAAAAAGTTTGAGATATACAATCAATTTCTCCCCCTCTCATATTAATTAACTAGTGATTTATATGACTACACTTTACTAGGAGTGTATATAAACACCATTCCCACCACCAAAAGACTGTGTCCCATTCCACCCACCACCTCCCACCCCACCCCCGCCGCCCCAGGAAGCCGAATGTCCACCCTCCCCCTTACCACAGGGTTTTTACATTGGTGCCCTACTCTCAATTTAGTCAAATCCTGCTTTTAGTTTCCTTTTCTGTTCTTCTTTCTCAACTTCTGTTGATGAGTGGGATTATCCCATACTCATCTTTATCTTTCTGACTTAGCTCACTTAACATAATTCCTTCTAGCTCCATCCAAGATGGGTCAGAGAAAGTGTGTTCATTGTTCTTAATAGCTGCGTAGTATTCCATTGTGTATATATACCATGGCTTTCTCAGCCACTCATCTGTTGTTGGGCACCTGGGTTGTTTCCAGGTTTTAGCTATTATGAATTGTGCTATATGAACATAGGAGTACACACATCTTTTTGGTTAGTGTTATGTAGTCCTTGGGGTATATCCCCAGGAGAGGAATTATTGGGTCATATGGAAAGTCCATGTCTAGCCTTGTGAGAGTTCTCCAGACTGCTCTCCAGAGAGGCTGGACCAATTTACATTCCCAGCAGTAGTGCAGAAGGGTTCCTCTGTCCCCACAGCCTCTCCAGCATTTGTTGCTGTTGTCCTTTTTGATGTATGCCATTCTTACAGGAGTGAGGTGGTATAGAACTGAGGTTTTTTTTTTTTTTTTTCTCTGTTGCATCATCAGCCATTCTGGTTAATGCTTATTACAAAGAATCACCTTATTTCTTATAATTTATACATGAGAGATGAAAAGCAAAGACAAATTTTATGTGGTACTTGTGACATAAGAGTTTTAAAGAAAATTTTACTTAATGAGACAGAGATTCAGAGAGAAAGAGACAGAGAGACCAGAGTAATGCTCAGCTCCTACTTATTTATGGTGGTGCTGGGCATTGAACTTGAGACCTTGAAACCTCAGGTAAGAAAGTCTTTTGCATAACCATTATCCTGGCTCCCTGGGTTTATGAGATATAGTTTCCATGAACTTTGCTAAATATGGTGGGTTAAAATGAGCATAAATCAAAGTTCAAATTGTATAGAGTTTCTGACACGTTCTAGGAAATATTCTGCTCTTCATCTTGAATATCATATGAATCAACAAATAATTAAAAAAAATCTCTTCAGTTCAGGATTGGCAAACTGTGGCACATAGTTCAATTCTATGTTTTATCAGACAAAAGCTTTATTATCAGTGAATGACAATTGGCTTACCTGCTGTCACTGACTGCTTTTCTGCTACGACAGTGTTGAGTGGTTGCAACCGATCATATAACCTGTAAGGCTGGACATGTATTTTATCTGACCCTTTACAGAAAAAAAAGTATGTCCAGCACTGGTTTTGGTCCATGAAGTAGTGGTTTTAAAGCAGCAGTGAGGAATGTTAGAATTCTATGAGGCAGGTAGGGATTTGCATGAATGAGACCTAATAGGGCAAGGCATATACTTCCCTGTTCCCGCCTCCCTCAATCCTGTTTCATCTTGATTAATTTGGCTGACCTATTTGTTCTTTTGAACTGTGGTATGCAACTTGATATGAAGAAAGGATTGTCCAGTTTGAAAAGCATTGTCAGGGCTACTGATCTGAAAGCAAAGGAAAGTATTCAGGACAGAGGGGCTCTCTGAGAATGTCTAATTATCTTCATTGTGAGCTGAAGTGGTTGTTACCTTGACATGATGTCTGCAACTAAAATATAATCCTTGACTGGAATTTGGAAGCTAAGATCTGCCTCTGTAATTATTGACTTACTGGAAATTGTTGTTAGGTCCCTGGAAGCCCATTCTCTCCCTCTCTCTTGACAAAAATGCTTTTTTTTTTTTTTTTCCTGTGGTACAATCAGATTTTAAAAAGATTTGGTGAAGGGGAGAAGTTACATACTTACAAGGGATTGGCTGAAAAGTAAAGTGTGTTAAGCCCCTCTGTTTCTAATTTTAAAGCATCAACTCCTAAATTTGCTCTTGAACTTGATGCCTATGAGCCTTCTTCAAGTGTTTTTATTTTTATGATTTAAGTGAAAAATGAAATGTTAGTTGCAAGATATACTCAAGGTGGGAAATGGAGTCTTGGAATTGGGACAATGAAGATGAGATTATTTGGGTTACTTTAGGTTAAATCAACTAAGCTACAGATGGTTATCAAATTACTACATCTGATGAATATTTGCAAGTATGATACATTAAAGTATGTTACATAACCATAACAATTGGAATATTTTGTCAATTTATGTGGATACAAACTTGAGGCACATATTTGAAAATGAATTTTTAAGGTGTTAGGTCAGGAAAGATAGAATCTATTGTTGGAATGACCAAAGGAGGGCAATGGGTGGGTGGCATTTACTTAATTCCAGGGATCTTATGTATATTGCTCCATTTAATGCTTTCTTTAAAACTCTTTTTCTAAAATTTTTATTTATTTATGTGTATTTATTATTGGATAGAGATACAGAGAAATTGAGAGGAAGGGGGAGATATAGAGGGAAAGAGACAGAGAGAGACCTGCAGCCCTGCTTCACTACTCGTGAGGCTTTTCCCCTGCAGGTGGGGACCAGGGGATTGAACCTGGGTCCTTGGGCACTGCAATATGTGCACTTAACCAGGTGTGCCACCACTTGGCCCCTAAAGACTTTCTTAAAGGATTTTTCTTATTGTCTTTATTTATTTATTGGATAGAGACAGCCAGAATTTGAGAAGGAAGTGGGTGATAGGGAGGGAGAGAGACAGAGAGACATCTATAGCCCTGCTTCACCACTTCTGAAGATTTCTTCCTGCAGATGAGGATCAGGGCTGAAAATGGGGTCCTTGCGCATTGTAACATGCGCATCAACCAGGTGAATCACCATCCAGCTCCAAAACATTTTTAAAATTATATTTATTTATTTATTTATTTATTTATTTATTTATTTATTGCATAGAGACATCCAGAAATGGAGAGGAGAAGGGGAGGTAAAAAGAGAGAAAAGCAGAGAGACACCTGCAACACTGCTTCACCACTCACAAAGCTTTTAGCCTACAGATGGAGCCTGGAGGCTTACACCTGCACCCTTGTACTCTGCAACCAGGTGTGCCACCACCTGATCTCCATTTAATTCTCACAGGATCCATGAGATCAATATTATCTTTATTTTATTTATCTGGGAGTTGGTTACTTTTTTTAAAGACACTGAGAAGTTTTTTAAATTAATTAATTAATTATTGGATAGAGACAGAAAGAACTTCAGAGGGAAGGAGGAGATAGTGTGTGAGAGAGACAGAGAGACACCTACAGCCCTGTCTCACCACTTGTGAAGCTTCCTCCTGCAGGTAGGGACCAGGGACTTGAACCTGGATCCTTGCGCATTGTAATGTGTGTGCTTATATCTAGGTGTGCCACCACCTTGTCCCTAGTTGCTTACTTTTTTAAGGTCACACAACCTGTAAGCACTTAAATATATTGGCTTAATTTAAAAATGTTTTAAATTAGTGATTTAATATTGATTTACAAATTTATAAGATAAAGGCCAGGGTAGATAGCATAATGGTTATGAAAAGAGACTTTCATGCCTGAGGCTCTGAAGTCCCAGGTTCAGTCCCCTGCACCATCAGAAACCAGAGCTGAGCAGTGCTCTGGTTAAAAAAAATAATAATAAAAAAATTTACAAGATAACAGGGGTACAACTCCACACAGAAGAGCACTTCATCCTTCATCTCTCCATTGTAAGCTATAACAGTTCTCCTAAGGTTGCAGATATGGGTTAACTATTATTTATACAACTGTCTGTCTATGTTTGTATATATTTGCCCATTTTTAAGGCCCCATCTTCTCTTACTTTCCAAGTCACACATACATCTGTTACTATACCCAAATGTCCTTCCCTTTTCTCTCTTCTATCTTTGGGTCCTGATGGAGTTGGAGTTCGGAGTCCTCTAGTCATTTCCCCCCTATCATTTCTCTTTCACTGGGAGTATGGATCAAAAGTATTTTGGGGGTGAGTTTTGGCTTCTGTTATTGCTTCTCTGCTGGACTTGGGTGTTGGCATGTTGATCATACCCCCAGCCTGTTTTTTTCTATGTTTTTTAAATTAGTTATTTAATAAATTGTGGATAAGAGGGGCATAATTCCATACAATTTCCACCACCAGAGTTCTGTATCCTGTCTTCTCCAATGGACGGTTCCCTGTTCATTATTCCTCTGGGAGTATGGACCAAAGATCTTTATTGCATGCAGAAGGTGGGAGGTCTGGCTTCTATATTTGCTTCTCTTATGGACATGTGCATTGACAGGTTGATCCATAGCCTCAGTCTATTTCTGTCTTTCCCTATTGGGATAGGGCTCTGTGAAATCTGGGTTCCAGGACTCATTGATGAGGTTGTCTGCCCAGGGAAGTCAGGTTGGCATCATGGTAGCTTCTGCAATTTGGCTGCTGAAAGGCAGCAAGATATAAGCAGTACAAAATGATTAATGAACAGGATCCAGAAAAGAGGAATAGAGCAGATGAGAATAGGGATTTTAGGGTGGAAAGAAGCTAGGAAGTCCTTTTAAGGCATATTCCTAGGGGCCCATGACTATGGTAGTTTTTCGTTGAGTTTGATAGCTAACATGGAGTTGGACAAAGATATAGTCTGAGAAGATGGTGTTAGAGCAGAGAAAACGGTTAGAAAGTTGGGTTAGGGCTGAGAGTCGCTCCCATTTTTGAGAAAATAAAATGTATGGGTAAAATTTACTGTTTATATTGACTTAATTTTTTTCTCCTACTTTAGACTGCCTCTTATTAATTCTTCTCCCAAGAAATTAGGTCACTAGATACAACAAAAGAAAGGATAAATTATGAAAATTACCTAGAAAACAAGAGCAAACCCTCCCTATGTACAAACATGAAAATATGTATCTGCTACTATTGTCTAGATGTTTGGATGATTCTCACTGGGAGATATTGCCCTTAGAGTTACAGTTAGCCCATATTAATTTAATTTTGTAGTTTAGTTTCTATTATTGAATATAAACTTTATTTCAAGTTGATTATAACCTCCTGTTGAGAATGAAGTGTAACAGGATAATGTTTTTAAAGTATTAACTAGACTCATTTTTATTTGTGGTGAGTTCTAGTTTCTCCTAGTTACTCTGTAGTTCTCTTCCAGGCAATTCAAGTGGAAGAGGAGCTTGTAATGGAATTTTAAAAAATCTTAGTAATCTGAAACCTGTTTGATTTACCCTGGGCAGCTACATGTAAAGAGTGTTTTTTCTTTCTTCCCTTCTTTCTTTTTCTTTCTCCCTCTCTTTTTTCTTTTCTCTTCTCTACTTTCTTCTACAGAGAAATGGAGAAAGGAGGGAAAGACAGAGAGGGGGAGAGAAAGAGAGACCCTGCAGACCTGCTTCACCACTTGTGAAGTGACTCCCCTGCAGGTGGGATACCAGAGCTTGAACCGGGATCCTTACCCTGGTCCTTGAACTTTGCTCCATGTGTGCTTAACCCAATGCACTACTGCTCAACCCCCATGAAGAAATATTTTAATCCATAGGTAGAGAGTCCCATCAGCGGGGATGTGGTTGGAATCAGAGGGCAAGTTTGTTTAAGTGAATCTCCTGTATCCTGCCCCTAGTCATATGAAGGAACAGAGAATTAAGATACTCGCCTAGAATCCAGAAATCTCCCAAGATAGTCAAGGAAGAATCTAGAGCAAGTGAGGAACTGAGATTGCTTTCTAATGTGGGTCAGGGAGTTTATTCATTTAATTTTAATGTTGTATTTATTTATTTATTAATGAGAAAGATAGGAGGAGAGAGAGGAAGAACCAGAAGTCACTCTGGTACATGTGCTGCCAGGGATTGAACTTGTGACCTCATTCTTGAGAGGCTAGTACCTTATCCACTGTGCTATCTCCTGGATCATAGGGTCAGGGAGTTTAGATGAAGTACATTCAACAGATTCTTCAGTGTACAAGTTGGTAGTGGTTGAGGATAGCCATATAGAACCCAAGTTCCAGGATGGTATAGAGGAAGCATCCAAGAGTTCCAAAACTTTGACAGATTCTCAGAGTGATGGAGGACTGGGGAGACCTGGGACATGAACAAGAAGTGCTCTGAGTATGACCTTGGTGGAGTTCATGTCAGAGATTAAAGTCATTAGTAGTCAATGCCAGTGGTCAATACCCAAATCATACTACCTGTACATACCTATTAGTAGGTATTCCCCAAACACCGCTTTCCCAGTCTAGCAAAATTAGAGGTAGATAAAAAGATGAGGAAGATTAGAATCTTAAAATACTAATATTTAGCAATGTTGAGCTGCTTTAATTGCACAGATTAAGTCACCTGTATCTCTATTCTCTATCTCTTTTAAAATTTTTAAAAATTAATTAATGTATAAATTTAATAATGATTTACAAAATCACATGTTTGCAGGGGTATGACTCCATATGGTTCCCACCACCCGAGGATTTTTTTTAATTAAAATTTTTTATTTAAGAAAGGATTAATGAACAAAAACATAAGGTAGGAGGGGTACAACTCCACACAATTCCCACCACCCAATATCCATAACCCACCCCCTCCCATGATAGCTTTCCCATTCTCTAGCCCTCTGGGAGCATGGACCCAGGGTCGTTGAGGGTTGCAGAAGGTAGAAGGTCTGGCTTCTGTAATTGCTTCCCCGCTGAACATGGGCATTGACTGGTCGGTCCATACTCCCAGTCTGCCTCTATCTTTCCCTAGTAAGGTGTGTCTCTGGGGAAGCTGAGCTCCAGGACACATTGGTGGGGTCTTCAATCCAGGGAAGCCTGGCCAGCATCCTGGTGGCATCTGGAACCTGGTGATTGAAAAGAGAGTTAACATATGAAGCCAAACAATTTGTTGAGCAATCATGGATCCCAAGCTTGGAATAGTGGAGAGGAAGTATTAGGGAGGTACTCACTGCAAACTCTAGTGTACTTCTGCTTTCAGGTATATATTTTGCAGTAGTTTATGGATACGTGTGAACAAGCGCTCTCTCTCACAGAAACTGGTGTATATCTAGGTTATGGGACTTTGTTAGAAAGTGAACTACCTGAGATGAAATTAGAGTGTACTATAAAAGGAAAGGTCTCACCCGAGTAATGAAGCTGAAGGGTTGTCATTCCACACGTGAAGTCTCTGGACACAGTCTGAGGTAAAGCATGTTGAGGTGGCAATCGTTGCATTGGTTAGGTTGTGATCGGCGGATGCAATATTATTTGGTTTGGATTGGGAGATGCATACAGGAAAGTGGGCCCTATCCAAGGGTTCCAGGACTGGGGGAAGTAGGGGCTCTATAGTGGAGATGTGAGGTTCCTGCTGTCTTAGGGTTCAAAAAGACAATCGATAGTTAATGTTATCACCAGAAACAATCAAATACTTAGAGGAAAACATTGGTAAAACACTTTCCCACATACACCTCAAGGACATCTTTGATGAATCAAACCCAGTTGCAAGGAAGACTAAAGCAGAAACAAACCAATGGGACTACATCAAATTGAAAAGCTTCTGCACATCCAAAGAAACTATTAAACAAACAGAGAGACCCCTCACAGAATGGGAGAAGATCTTCACATGCCAGACATCAGACAAGAAACTAATCACCAAAATATATAAAGAGCTCAGCAAACTTAGCACCAAAAAAGCAAATGACCCCATCCAAAAATGGGCAGAGGATATGAACAAAACATTTACCTCAGAGGAGATCCAAAAGACTAACAAACATATGAAAAACTGCTCTAGGTCACTGATTGTCAGAGAAATGCAAATTAAGACAACACTAAGATACCACCTCACTCCTGTAAGAATGGCATACATCAAAAAGGACAGCAGCAACAAATGCTGGAGAGGATGTGGGGACAGAGGAACCCTTTTACATTGCTGGTGGGAATGTAAATTGGTCCAGCCTCTGTGGAGAGCAGTGTGGAAAACTCTCAGAAGGCTAGACATGGACCTTCCATATGATCCAGTAATTCCTCTCCTGGGGTTATACCCCAAGGACTCCATAACACCCAACCAAAAAGAGGTGTGTACTCCTATGTTCATAGCAGCACAGTTCATAATAGCTAAAACCTGGAAGCAACCCAGGTGCCCAACAACAGATGAGTGGCTGAGAAAGCTGTGGTATATATACACAATGGAATACTATGCAGCTATCAAGAACAATGAACCCACCTTCTCTGACCCATCTTGGACAGAGCTAGAAGGAATTATGCTAAGTGAACTAAGTCAGAAAGATAAAGATGAGTATGGGATGATCCCACTCATCAACAGAAGCTGAGTAAGAAGATCTGAAAGGGAAACTAAAAGCAGGACCTGATCAAATTGTAAGTAGGGCACCAAAGTAAAAACCCAGTGGTGAGGGGTAGACATGCAGCTTCCTGGGCCAGTGGGGGGTGGGAGTGGGCAGGAGGGATGGGTCACAGTCCTTTGATGGTGGGAATGGTGTTTATGTACACTCCTAGCAAAATGTAGACATATAAATCAGTAGTTAATTAATATGAGAGGGGAAAAATCAATTGTATGTCTCAAAGTTTCTCAAAACACAAACTGAATCTTTTTAATATATAGGCTGTGTATTTGATATGCGGACTCTCTCAAAAGCCTAGACCAAGTAGATTAGAAGCATCCAATAGCACAGCTATATACAAGATACTGGATACTGTACAGCAAACCATAACAAAAGGACTTTTTCAAAGTTAATCCAATTAACAAATAATGTGATGATAACATTAACTACCACCCGAGTTTTGAATTCCCAATCCCTCCTCTGCAAACCACCACAGTTCTCCTAAGGTTGCAGAAATGGCTTAACTATAATCTCTACAACTGTCTGTCTAGATTTGCACATAGTTGCCCCCTTTTTCTTCCAGGTCCAGTCCCCTCTTCCCCTCCAAGCCACTAATGACCCTATTACTACATCCAAAAGCTCCTCCCTTTTTCCTCCTCTCTCTGTGGGTCCTGATGGAGCTGGAGTTCAGAGCCCTCTTAGCCTCTTCCTCCTATCACTTCTTCCCCACTGGGAGTATGGATCAAAATTACTTTTGGGGTGTACAAGGTAGGAGTTCTTGCTTCTATAATTGCTTCTCCACAGGACATGGCCCTTGGCAGGTTGATCCGTACTCCCAACCTGTTTCTATCTTTCCCTGGTGAGGTAGAGTTCTGGAGAGGTGAGGTTCTAGGACACATTGGTGAGGCTGTCTGCCCACAGAAGTCTGGATGGAATCATGGTAGCATCTGTATCTTGGTGTCTAGAAGGTGGTAAAACATAAAATGAGACAAACCGGTTAATGAAAGTAACCAAAATGTAGGAATAGAGCAGATGAGATAAGGGATTTTAGGCTGGAAGAAAGCTCAGAAATCTATTTTAGGCATGTCTCTAGGGGCCTATGACTATAGTAGTTTTTGCTTGAGTTTGATGGCTAGTATGAAGTTTGATAAAACCATTGTCTGAGAAAAAAGGGTCAGAGTAGAGAACAGGGCTAGAAAGTTGGATTTGGGCACAAGAGGGCTTATGATGATGTTCCTGATGGAAGTGGCCAGTGGTGTGTACATTTACTCTCCATTAGTAGCTGGGATTAGGAATTCATTAGCTACACTGAAATTCAGTTATAAGAAAATAAGTCATAGTTTTGCATATCAAATATAATTATATTTTCCACATTTTCCCCTCAATAAATGTGATAATTTAAAGCAAGAATTAATTATTTCTATTTTTCACACAGTGACTAAGCTATACTTTATAATTATCTAACAGGTATTAGAAACCATGTTTACTATATTTATTATTTCTTATAATCTGGGAGGTATGTACAATTATTTAATATTGTGTGGCAAATGCTCCACGTTTTGGAACCTCAGGCATGAAAGTCATTTGCAGATCCTGCCTTTAGTTTCCCTTTCAGATCTTCTTTCTCAACTTCTGTTGATGAGTGGGATCACCCCATACTCATCTTTATCTTTCTGACTTAGCTCACTTAACATAATTCCTTCTAGCTCTGTCCAAGATGGGTCAGAGAAGGTGGGTTCATTGTTCTTGATAGCTGTATAGTATTTCATTGTGTAACTAAAAGCAGGATCTGACTAAATTGAAAGTAGGGCATCAAAGTAAAAAACCTGTAGTGAGGGAGAGGGTGGACATGCGGTTTCCTGGGCCGGTGGGGGGTCGGGGTGGGTGGGTGGGATGGCTCACTGTCTTTTTGGTGGTGGTAATGGTTTTTATGTATACTCCTAGTAAAGTATAGTCATATAAATCACTAGCTAATTAATATGAGAGGGGGAAAATTAATTGTATGTCTTGAAGTTTTTAAAACACAGACTGAGTCTTTTTAATACATAGGCCGTGTATTTGATATGTGGACTCTCTCAAAAGTCTAGACCAAGTAGATCAAAAGCAACCAATGGCACAGCTATATACAAGATACTGGGTACTATACAGCAAACCCTAACAAAAGGACTTTTCAAAGTTAACCCAATTACCAAATAATGTGATGATAACATTAACTATCCATTGTCTTTTTGAATCCTAAGACAGCAGGAACCTCACATCTCCACTATAGAGCCTATATTTCCCCCAGTCCTGGAACCTTAGGATAGGGCCCACTTTCCCACATGCCTCTCCCAATCCATATCAAATAATATTGCATCTGCCAATCGCAACCTAATCAATGCAACGATTGCCACCTCAACATGCTTCAGCTCAGACTGTGTCCAGAGACTTCATGTGTGGGACAACAACCCTTCAGCTTCATTACTCGGGTGAAACCTTTCCTTTCATAGTATTCTCTAATTCCGTCCCAGGTGGTTCACTTTCTAACAAAGTCCCAAAACCTAGATATAGACCAGGTTCTGTGAGAGAGAGCATATGTTCACATGTATTTATAAACTAGTGCAAAATATATACCTGAAAGCAGAAGTACACTAGAGTTTGCAGTGAGTACCCCCCCCAAACACATTCCCACCTTTGGGTCCATGATTGCTCAACAATTTGTTTGGCTTTGTATGTTAACTCTCTTTTCAGCCACCAGGTTCCAGATGCCATCAGGATGCTGGCCAGGCCTCCCTGGACTGAAGACCCCACCAATGTCCTGGAGCTCCGCTTCCCCAGAGACCCACCCTACTAGGGAAAGAGAGAGGCAGACTGGGAGTATGGACCAACCAGTCAATGTCCATGTTCAGCAGGGAAGCAATTACAGAAGCCAGACCTTCCACCTTCTGCAACCCACAACTACCCTGGGTCCATGCTCCCAGAGGGATAGTAGTACTCCCATGTGATGCCAGAGCTTGAATCTCAGGCTGCATACATGGCAGGGCACTCACTCTATTAAGTAAGCCATACTCTGAGTCTGCAGAATGAATATTTGATTGAACAATTGCTCAAGTGTCATGTCAGCTGATCAGTATTGGGAATCCAGTTTTGAGCAAGGTAAATAAAGAAAAAAAGTCAGAGATGAATCTTCCTCTCAGTAATGTTTGCTAAACCCAGTGTGCTGTGAATTCTAACTTGGTGTTCAGCTTTTAGAAATACCTATTGAGTGAGGACAGTAGCAGGAGATAGCTCACCCTAGAATAACTCATGTTTCAGGGCCTGGGTTTGAGTCCCTGAGTACTACATGGAAGCACCATTGCAAAGGGTCAACTTCACTAGCAGTGGGATGGTACTCTGATGTTTTTCTGTCTCTCTCTCTCTCCCTCTTTTACCCTCTAAAAAGAAAAAAAAGAGCTCAGAAGGTACAGTAGGCACAAAAATGGGGTGGGGGATATTTACACAGGCACAAAGATAGAGTGGGGGCTAATTGTGGTCCTGTTGAAAAATACACAGAAAGCAAAAGCATTTCAAAAATAAAAAACAAGTTTTTTTGTTGTTTAGTCACTAGTCCTAATATGTTCACAATCTAATCTTTTAGAGATTGGGAGACAGCTCATCTGGTGGACCATCTGCCTTAACATGTGTGAGGCTCTAGGTTTGAGCTGCACAGATGCTGTTGTCTTCTTGTGTTGTCTCTTCTTCTCACCATCCCTCACTCCTTTTTCTATCTGAAATGATAAAAAAAATGAAAAAGTGGCCTGGAAACAATGGTACATTGCATGCATGAGGCCATAGTGCTATATTATAAGGAAATAATAATAATCATTATTATAAATATATTTATTTATTGCATGGAAGCAGGAACACCATTTTGGAATTTGTGTTGCCTATGATTAACTCAGCATCTCATACTTCCCTGAAGCCACTTCCATATGCCTCAATCCACAAAGCTGGATCTGCTGTGTGACTTTTTCTGCTGCTGGCAGTTACTGGAACCCTTGTGTGTAGAGTGTGGTAGCAGAAGTTGGGTTAGATCAGTAGTTGCTAAACACTGCTTGAGAGATTCTAATTCTCTGTGAGGAGTTCAGAAGTATCCACACATAAAGAATTTTCCTCATCAAATGCTTTTGAAAAAATGCCACACCCTCACTGGAGAATTCCCAATTCGTGTGAGCATTCTGGGAGGCAGTCTGTAGGGAAGACTGATTTCCCACAGTGTTTCATCCTACAAGTCTCAACTTTATTTGATGACAGAATTCTGTTAGCAAGGAACATGTTTTGTGAAACAGTGAACTGTGTTTTTTTTTTTTTTCTAAGCTCTGAGAATTTGGGGTTTTAAACATGCCATCCAAGTGTTGCTTAGCAATATTACAGCGACCTATTTTCCCACTAGATGGCACCCTTGAATGAGATTTACTTTTTATTTCTGATGAGTTTCTCTTTGGCCATCTCCTTCCACCCCCACCCCCACCCCCGTTTTTTTCATGCACCAAGAGAGTGCAGACCAATTATTAAATTGATTTTAAGGCCATTTTGGTAACATTTTACAAGCCATTTAAATCAAACAATTGTGTCAACTGTAGGGATAAATATGAGCCCAAATTGAAATAGTATATTGACTTTTTTTCTCACAAGAGTTGGCTTTACAGTTTTTCCTCACTATTTGAACAATGCCAGTTTGTCATATGTTGTACTTGTTTTCAATCAGTCTTTAGCCAGACAAAATTGATTTTGGCCAATAGGTTAGTGTATTGATGGACTTAAATCACTGAATTGTGTGACTATGAGGGAACTTGGCAGTTGAGACTTATTTAATCTATAGGACAGGTAGGGCGCGTCTTCAGCTTTTGCTAGGGATTACTGAAATATGATGACATTTAGATGGCAGTGTACCTTTTGAAGCTCTGACTCTCAGGCCAGGTTGTGTTAAGTGGTCTACCCCTAAAGTCTCCTTCATGTTCTAGTAAATTTTTGATTGACTCCTTTTTTTTGCCTTTAGGGTCATCCTTGGGGCTTGTTGCTGGCACTATGAATCCACCACTCCTGGCGGCCACTTTTTTCTTTCTTTCTTTCTTTCTTTCTTTCTTTCTTTCTTTCTTTCTTTCTTTCTTTCTTTCTTTCTTCCTCCCTTCCTTCCTTCCTTTCTTTCTTACTTTCTCTCTCTCTCTCTCTCTCTTTCTTTCTTTCTCTCTTTCTTTCTTCCTCTCTCTTTTTTCCCCCCTCTTTCATATTATTTGATAAGATAGAAAGAAATTGAGAGGGGAAGGGGTCATAGAGAGGGAGAGAGAAAGAGATACATCTGTAGACCTGCTTCATTGTTTGTAAAGCGTAACACCTGTATGTAGGTGGAGAGTGGGGGCTTGAACCTGGGTCCTTGCGCAGGTCCTTGAGCATAGTACTATGTGTGCTTTAACCAGGTGTGCCACTGTCAGGTTCCTTGATTGACTCTTCATTATTATTATTATTTTTTTTTAGGAGTGCACCTAGTTAAGTAGACATGTTACCATGTGTCTGCTTTTCTCCTTCTCTGTCTCCCCTTCCATCTTAATTTCTCTCTGTCCTATCAAGTATAATAGAAAGAAAAAGAGAGAGGGGGAGAAAAAAGAGGAAGAAATGGCTGTTGGGAGCAGTGGATTTGAGTGCTGGCACTGAGCCCCAAAAGTAACTCTGGTGACTGCTGCTGCTGCTGCTACTACTACTACTACTAAATAATAATAATAATTTGCTAGTAGGCATTAATTTTTTTTTAGTCCGTAGGTTAGTCAGTCTTCCACTGAATCTCATTGTTGTAAGCTTAAGAACTTTAGCACTCTCTCACTCCAAATTCTTGCCTGGAGTTCATAGAGTTTCACACGCTAGTTTAAATGTGCCCGGGAGTTTTGGAAAATGAATGCAACTTTACTTGTAATGCTTTAAGTTTGTTCAACTAAAGGATATTTACTTATTAGAAATGTGTGCCTTTTTAATGATGGAAAGGGAACTTTAAAAAAATAATGAGGAGGCTTCCTGAACAGCTTCCTGAATTACTTAAAGTTGTGTGTGAGTATGTGTGTGTGTGTGTGTGTGTGTGTGTGTGTGTGTGTGTGTGTGTGTGTGTGTGTAGTTGAGAAGCCAAATTCAGCCTGGAGTCTCATCGCTACCTTTTGAAGGTGTCACTTTAAAGTCTCTTAAATGTTATTCCTATAAAAGATTCTTTTTGAACTCCAAACAGCAACCCAAGGACATTAAAAGTTTCACACTTCCTAAAGGTAAGTTGTCTAAGTTGTGATTTTTTTAGCATGATTGTCAGACTTGTACTTATATCTTGTTTTGTGTTGTGCATTTTTCTCTTAGACTTTATCTTCATATAATTCAGCATGGCATGGGCCCTAATTTTTAATTTATCATTGGGCATTAGATTTTTAGCATGGTAGAATTTGTATGCCATACTCTTATTTTGTTTGAATATCTATTTTCAAAGATTGATGCAGATTTTGTGAGTGTGGTTTATAGTGTAAATAGTAGGGCAAGCAGATGATATTGATTATGGTTAATATATACCAGTGTTATTGTTCCAGATACTATATCAAGCATTTTTCAGGTATTAGCTTATTTAATCTTCAGTAATACTCTGGAGGGGATAGATACTACTTCTATTGCATTGTGTGATGAGAAAGATGAGGATTTGAAGGGTTAAGCATTTTAGCTAATGTAACAGTTTCTAAGTGGGCCAGAAAAGACTACTGATGCAGTCTTTCATGCCTTATGTTTTATTACCCTATGAATGAGATGTTCAAGTCCTAAGTATTTTGTGTAATATGCATATGAATTTTTGTAAGGCTGAGGTAGACTAGGCCAAGTGGCCACAAGATAGCAAGAAATTTCAGGATAATGAGAACTCAACCGCCAATTTTGCTCTCAGCTCTAGACCAAGATTTTTTGGCCTGATGGCTTCATATTCAAATATGTTTGCCCATGTTTCTCAAAACACTGAGTTACTATACTGTGCATTAACAGTGCTTGGCTTTGTCTTTTATTCAGAAAACCCCTCCAGGCCTCTGTAATGTGCTAAAAAAGATCTTGTCTAAAACTCATGAAAATAAATAACATAAAACTGTTCTGAATAAATTTG
Source organism: Erinaceus europaeus (assembly GCF_950295315.1). Lineage (NCBI taxonomy): Eukaryota > Metazoa > Chordata > Mammalia > Eulipotyphla > Erinaceidae > Erinaceus > Erinaceus europaeus. The sequence continues at coordinate 34,660,782 of NC_080173.1, forward strand.
AGTTGAGGGAACAGAACCCTTTTCTGTGCATGCATATTGCATACATACACTTGTGTGCACCCATGAACACATGTTCTGTCATTGGACCTAGGACCAATATCCTCCATAGAGAAAGACATCTCAGAATTTCCATTATAAATGATTTTAGGGGTTCATAACTAATACTGTAAAAAAATTTCAGCCTGCCTGGAACTTACTTTATTTGTCTGATAAGTTATTGGAAGGAAGTGTATAACATTGCAAGGAAGGAAGAGAACAGAGATTTTGCTCAGGAGTGGTACAAATATTCATGTAGTCAGTAGAAAGAATGGGAAAGTTGTTGGAAGTATATCAGGGACCTCAAAGACTCAAGTGGCAAAGAGGTAATCATTTGAAGTCTAGATACCAGGGATGGGGTGTAGGGGAGGGTAAATGTAAAGTTTGATCTTTATTTTACTTATTAATTAATTAATTATTATTATTATCATTATTATTATCATCATTATTATTATTTTGCCTTCAGGGTTATTTCTGGGGCTCAGTGCCTGCACCATGAATCCACCACTCCTGGAGGCCATTTTTTCCCTCTTTTTGTTGCCCTTGTTGTTGTAGCCTTGTTGTGGTTATTATTGTTATTGTTGATGTCATTTGTTGTCCAATAGGACAGAGAGAAACGGAGAGAGGAGTGGAAGACAGAGGGGGAGAGAAAGATAGACACCTGCAGACCTGCTTCACTGCTTGTGTAGCAACTCCCCTGCAGATGGGGAGCTGGGGGCTCAAACTGAGATCCTTACACCTGTCTTTGTGTTTTGTGCCAGGTGTGCTTAACCTGCTGCGCTACTGCCCAACCCCCAAAGTTTGATCTTTAACTTGCAGGCTATCGATAATTATAAACCATGAGTCCACTCAGTCTCTCAATGGAGTTTGTAAAATCTTTTTTAAAAAAATTAATTAAGAAAGGGGCCAGCAAAATAGCTCATCTGGGTAGAGTGCTTGTTTTGCTCTGCGTGCAACCTAAGTTTGAGGTCAGCCACTATTGCATTGGAGGGAGCTTCCGTACTATAGTGTCTTTCATATTTCCTTCTATTTCTAACTGAAAGAGTATGGAACAGTGAAACCTCAGTCACAACAGGAACAATAGCAAAATAAACAAATTAGTAGGGATGAAAGCATGATTAGAGACACATAGGTTTAGTTTACTTTTACTATAAAGGCCAAGATTCAGCTCAAATTGTTTTGCCCAAGCAAGCACTGCCTTGGCCAAGGGCATGCATTCATAGAGTGCAAGACAGAACACCAAAAGTTGGCACAAGCTAAGAAAGTAAGAGATGAGATCGTGGCTTTTAAAGAAAAAAGAATTAAAAAAAACTGCAATAATTACTAAATATACTGAGTGTTATCAAGAAGTAAACTAAGTTTTTTACATGCTTTTTCTCATATTCTATTGGACAATTGAAAGTGCCAAAAAAAAAATCAGAGAGAGGAAGTAACCAGCTCAAGTTCACAGAGTAGAAACTGTTGGACTGGAGTTTAGGAGCTGACAGCCTGCGCTGGGAAATGCTTAGTGTTTTCTGATGCCCTGTGCACTGCCATTTCTATAACACAGTTGTTCTCAGCTCTGAGGCTTATTAGAACAATCCAAGGAGCTTAAAATGCAGATTTTAGAGTATTTTAATTTTTTTAAATATTTATTTATTTATTCCCTTTTGTTGCCCTTGTTTTATTGTTGTAGTTATTATTATTGTTGTCATCATTGTTGGATAGGACAGAGCAATATGGAGAAAGGAGGGGAAGAGAGAGAGGGGGAGTGAAAGATAGACACCTGCACCTGTGAAGCAACTCCTCTGCAGGTGGGAGGCCTGCAGATGTCTCTCTTTCTCTCCCCCTCTCTGTCTTCCCCTCCTCTCTCCACTTCTCTCTGTCCTATCCAACAACAATGACAACAAAAACAGTAATAATAACTACAACAATAAAGAACAACGGGGCAACGAAAGGGAAAATTAATAAATAAATATAAAAAATTAAAAAATATAGAAAGTTCAACTCATAAAAATTGATAAGCAAATTTCAGGTCATTTTTAATATTCATTAAATAAACTTTTAAAAATTTTATTTGTATTTATTTATTGGAGAGAGAAATTAGGAGGGAAGAGAGGGGGAAAAAGAGAGACAACCACCTGCAGCCCTGCTTCACTGCTTGTGAAGCTTTGCCCTTGCAGGTGCAGAGTGAGGGCTTAAACTTGGGTCTTTGTGCACTGTAATGTGTGCACTCAACCAGGTGCACCACCACCTGCCCCCCACAACTTCTTAAGTATTCAGTTCACAACATTTTCGTAGCTTGATTGATCATTTGCTTCATAAACTTTTTAAAAATTATTTATTTCCATTTTGTTGCCCTTGTTTTTATTGTTGTTGTAGTTATTATTGTTGTTGTTATTGATGTCATCATTGTTGGATAGGACCGAGAGAAATGGAGAGGAGGGGAAGACAGAGAAGGGGAGAAAGATAGACACCTGAAGACCTGCTTCACCACCTGTGAAGTGACTCTCCTGCAGGTGGGGAGACGGGGGATCGAACTGGAATCCATATGCTGGCCCTTGTACTTCATGCCACGTGTACTTAACCTGCTGCACTACCGCCCAACTTCCTGCTTCATAAACTTTTATCTCTAAGGAAAACATGTAATGCTAATAGATACGAATACTTGAGTTCTCATATTTAGTTGAAATTAGTTACTACAGATTAACTAAACTTTCTGGGGGGTTTGATATGATATTTCAAATTTTCTAAAAGCAAGTATTTGATTATTGTTGTTGTTTTTTAAGTTCATATCAGTTATTAGTACTCTATTAATGTAAGGCTGTGATCAGGGCAGCACTTGCTTGGGGGAAAGCAAAACATCAATTAAAGAAAATTCAGAGCTCACATTTAGTCTGTAACATCAGATGACTGGTTATATTTTATGGGTTGTTTATATAACCAATATCCATGGGAGTGGTCCATGCCTGAACTATACTAATTGTTAAATAATTGAATCTTACTCTTGGGAAGATGTACTCCCGCTATGCAAATGATCCATGTTTACATATGGTCTGGGTTTCCTGATGGCTATGGGTTACAAAGTTGGCAAGACAGACTACATCTGCTCTGTTGCTGTCAATTTTGTGTATCCCCAGAATGGCAAAATGGTGCAGTAGTTAAAAGTGAAGGGTCTGACATCAGTAGACTCAGTTTACCACTTAATGACAGTATAGCTTTTGAAAAGACACCTGCCTTCTCTGTTTTCTTATCTTTAAAGTAAACTATTGTGAGGCTTAGAATATGTTAATTCATAAACAGGATTGTAATACTAGGGGGTCCCATTGTAAATTCCAGCAAATGTTACACTTTGCTATAATGTGAAACTAGTAAGTTTAGAACATTGGTTATGATTCTGTTCTTCTCTTCCCATGGGACATCTGGCAATGAGTGGAGACAGTGACACACAATGTGGTGTATATGTATGTTGGGATGTTCCTGGCATTTGATAGATAGAGACGGGTTTTGCTATTAAGTGTCTGAAAGTTGACAGAACATTCTAGCTCACAAACACACATATACACACACATTCCCTAACCATTAATGTTAATGATGTAAAAGTTAAGAAAAACTTTAACTTAGAGTTCAAAAAAGCACATGTAAGCGAGGATAAATTAGCCAAGAAAAGTGAGCATACTAAGTGAGCACATTATAGGAAGACATTTTATGAATCTGAGTATTTCATTGAAGAATCTGGGGAACATACTTACTGTGATCATCAGAAAAGAAGTATCACACAGGAGAGCAAAAAGAAGTTTGCTTTGGGGCCTGGTGGTGGCACACCTGCTTGAGCGCATGTATTATAATGCGCAAGAACCTGGGTTGAGTCCCCATTCCCCACTTGCAAGGGGAAAAGCTTTGCAAGTGGTGAAGCAGGGCTGCAGGTGTCTCTCTGTTTCTGTCCTATATCATCCCCTTCCCTCTTGATTTATGCCTGTCTCTATCCAGTAAATAAATACAGATAATAAAAAAATTTAAAAAAGAATTTTGCTTTTAGGAAAAAGTTGACCTACCACCTAAGAGTTGGGGGAATACAATTGAGCAAGTTGTGGGACTGCTGTTTGGTGATCAAGCTAAAGGGCATGCCTCTTCCTGCTACTTCTAAAGCCACTGTATGAGAAACATTCAAGTAGTGGAGGAACTTTTGTTGCTTTTAATAGAAAACTAAAGGTATGTATTCATATATAGGTCTGGCAAGTTGTAGACAGTATTAGGTTAGGTCATTTGAAACTAGTGACCAGCACACTGGCTTTTTCTTTCTTCTTTCTTTCTTTCTTTCTTTCTTTCTTTCTTTCTTTCTTCCTCTTTTTCTGGCATAAGGTGATGCTGGGGATCACCTTTTTATTTATTTATTTATTTTCTTTTATTTGTTTAATAGAAAATATCTACAAAACCTTTTTATTTATTTTCTTTTATTTGTTAAATAGAAAACATCGACAAAACAAAAAACATCATAGAATAAGAGGGGTGAAATTCTGCACATTTCCCACCACCAGAGTTCCATTCCCTCCATTGGAAGCTTTACTATTCTTTATCTCTCTGGGAGCATGGACCCAAGATCATTATGGGGTGCAGAAGGTGAGAGGTCTGGCTTCTGTAATTGCTTCTCTGATGGACATGGGCATTGACAGGTTGATCCATACTCCCAGCCTACCCCTATTTTTCCCTACTGGGGCAGGGCTCTGGAGAGGTGGCTTTCCAGAGTACACTGGTGAAGTCATCTGTTCGAGTGAGTCAGGTTAACATCATGGTAGCATCTGCAACTTGGTGTTTGAACATGTATTCCTTTGCTTCCTCCTTTCTTGTGGCACTCGGTTCAGTAGTTCTTATAAGGCGGAGTTGATTGTGGAAAATTCCTTTAGTTCTTGAACATTTTGAGAAAACCTTTATTTCTCCCTCATATCTGAAGGATAATTTTGCAGGAAACAATATTTGTGGCTGGAATTCCGTTTCCTTTAGAAATTTGAATATATCATTCCACTCTCTCCTTGTCACGAGAGTTTGTAAAGAGAAATTTGATGAAAGTCTTATAGCTGCTGAAGCCCTAAAAGTGTCTCAATAAAAGCCATTTTAAAAAAAAGAAAGAAAGTCTTATAGCTCTGTCTTTGTATGTAACTTCTTTCCTTTCCCTAGCAGCCACCAAATTTTTTTCCTTGTTGACTTTTGATCATTTTATAATAATGTGCCTTGGCGTTGGTCTTTTTGTATTTATAAATCTGGGTGATCATTCTGCCTCTTGGATAAGAATGTTCTGATGGTTTTCTAAGTGAGGGAAGTTCTCTGCTAGAATTGCTCTGAAAATGGACTCTGGGCCTTTCGCCTTGTCCTCCTCTTCAGATATATCTATCATTCTTATATTCAATTTTTTTTTATGGAGTCTGCAATTTCACAGAGAGTTGCTTCAGTCTTTCTAAAACATTCCTCTCCCTCACTTTTGAATTGAAAGAGTGTCCTTGCTGTATCTTCTGCACTGGAGACTATTTCTTCTGAATGTGTGAATCTATTTGCCAAGCCTTCTACCTGGGCCTGGGTTGCAGTTGGGGTGTCTTTTACTCCTTGGAGTTATGACTGAAGTTCTTTTAACAACTTAGTGTTCTCTGTTATAAGCTCATCTCTCATGTGTTTTAATTCCGTAGTAACATGCTTTTTTAATTCTTGCTTAAATTCTTGGAGAGCCCTTATAATGAGCTCTGTGTAGTCTGTCTCTGAGAGTCTCTCTAAATCTGTAATTCCTTGGATTTCCTCTATTTCATTTCTGTCTGGCTGATACGGCATAGTTGGCTGTTTAGTTCTGTTTCTCTGCTTGTGCATTTTTTTGTGCTGGTTATTGATACCAGCAGGTAGTGCTATTGTGATCTCTAGGTTTCTCTTGCTTGTATGATCTTGGGTGTGTGGGATGGGGTGGGAGGGTGGAGGGGTGGTTGCTTTGGGCTGTCTTGTGGTCACAAATGCCCTCTTTTATGTTGTGTCCTTGCCTTGAATTCAGTAGGTAACCCCCCCACCCCAGTCAAAGACTGAGAGGTTTTAAGCCCTTGTCTCTTTTCTTCTGACACTAAGAACGATGTTGCTTGCTGCGCTTAAAGTGAAATCGCCAAAATGGCACGGTCATATTCAGAAGAAATGTGGCATTTGTTCTTGCACTACTTTAAATATCTTCTAAAATGAGATAAATAACTTTAGATATTTTATCATGTACATTCACATTTATTCAGTAATTTACCAGATGCAGTAATTCAGAAATTTAAAATAATGATTAGTAATGCTTTACCCCTTTAAATTAATACTTTATGTTCTGACAGAAATTGGTTATTGTACATGTTTCTGTGTTCTGTTAAATAAACTCTTCATGGATTTTCTTGAGCTCTTTGATGTTTTGGGCTTATTTCACAGATTGCTTTCATAAAGGTGAAATATAGCCCAGCATTTTAGAAATACAATTCTGTGACCCAATGAGGAATTTGTCATAATAGTCTCTGTCTGTACCTATAGCTTTCCCTTTGTTGGAAGTGTAGAATTTGAGAACAGGTGCTGGAATATGTGTGTTTCCTCCCAATTTATCTAAGTTTAATTTCACTGCTCTCAGACTTTCTGAAACTAAGAAGTTCTTTATTCAAGACTGACCTAATTAGGGAAGCTTGGGAAAGCTTGTAAAGGGTTATGTTCCCTCTCTTTCCTGTCTATATAAATAAATTAAAATGGACTATGAAGAAACTCATACTCGAATCATGTACAATTCTAGATTTCATTGCAATATGTTTGTTTTTCACATTTGAGGAGGAGGTTCTACTTAACTATACTCATGATTTACAGTAGCCAGAGATATATTTCAACCAGTTCCATGATATACTAGAAAATGACATAATATAGAGACATTATTTATGCATCCAATCAGAGGGGCTGAGTTGGTTCTAATACTGTGCTTATGGTTTGAGCAGCATGCATAGTAAGCACATCTGTCTTTGTAATTTGTATAAAAACATTAGAAAAATTAAGACCCGGATTAGTATTTCACAATTGACATCTATAAATATTTTAAAGATTAAGTTCCTAAGTAATAATGGTAAATACTTCCCTGTGTTTGTAATCTTTGGCTCCATTTAGTATGGCTTTAAAGTTACTGTTTGAATGCTGAGTCTTGAAGTAATCTTTGCATAGATTTCCTATCTTACATATTTTAGAAAAGGTCTTCAGTGCAAGAAGGTGGTTAGATATTAATTGCCAATTGACCATTAGAGGCTGATAAACTGTGATTCCTTTACCACATGGAGAACTTTAATATGTGGTATTTCTGGTATTCTGTGTGTATGTTTCTGTAAGCATTTCAAACTAAACCATAGTTTTACATAATGACATTCTTGATAAAAGGCATACAAAAAAAACCCATTAAGATATAAAGCAGAAAAAAATTGTTTAATCATCAGGAACCTAAAGGTAGAATATAGCTGAGAGGTAGGCAAGGACAAACCAGAAACTGCAACTCACCCTAGGATTTCTTTTCTCTTTTTTTTCACTCTAAGCTTTCTCTTTGGAATAACTCTGTAAAAAATAAATTTTATTATTTTTTCTGATATCTTGAATTGCTGTTTTTGCTGTGCTTTGCCTTAGCGCCCTGATTAGAAAAAAAAAATTTAGAATAGGTTTAAACTGTAAACATGATTGAATTGAGGGTTTTGTTTGTTTGTTTGTTTTGTTTTGTTTTTTGCCAAAGAACCAGAGATGGGCTGCTCCTATCATTTATGGGACCAGGGCAAGTGTTGATGGAGTCATATACCAGATGCCTGGCCACATAATATTGTATAAGTACTGCGTGTTAACCGTTTGCGCCACTGGAGCTCCTCTAGCCACATATGCTACAGCTCCTTTTCTTTTTTTTAAAAGTTTTTTAATTGTTTTAATATCAACAAAACTATTCCATGTAATTCCTATCACCAGAGTTCTGTATCCCATCCCCTCTATTAGAAGCTTTCTTACTCTTTATCCCTCTGGGATTATGGACCTAGGATCATTATGGGGTGCAGAAGGTGGGAAATCTGACTTCTGTAATTGCTTCTTCACTAGACATGGGCATTGGAAGGGGGAGAGCAGAATTACTAAGGAATCCTATCTGCCTAGACTCTCATTTTGTCCTTGGTTTCCAAGGATAAAGCTTTGGTTCGTCATCTTTTGGGCTCTCACTTCAACATCCTCTTGCCCGAGGACAAAGTTTAATCAAACAAAACTTTTGTGCACACTTGGAAAACAATCACATTTTATGGTTTGACATCTGCTAGGATTTATACAGTGTGTGACCCAAGACAAAGACCCCTTTGGGGAAATTGAGGGGCATGAACACCAAACACCTAACTAGTAGTACAGAATGATAATATATATATATATTTTTAAAGAAACTACAAATCTGTTCCACCCAAGTTACAATTTACAAGTGTCCTTGCGTCTAATAAAGTGCCAGAAGTGGGTGGAATGGAAAGAAGAGCTCATTTAAATAATGCATTCTTCCCATCATTGTTATCTCATGAGTTTTCTTTTTCTTCCGAAAAGGAAACTTTAAAAGTCACATGTACATCTTGACTTTGAAAGCAAGAAAAACCATCCAAGTGCTCTCCTGTCAGAAATTTTCCATTTCTTGGAGATTTCAGGTGTGTGAATCATTTCCTTCTGTCCTATAGTGGGAAAAAAGAAAGCAACATGATTTTACAGTTCAGTTGAGAAGGCCAGGGTTGGCATTTTCTAGGGAAGATTGCTTATCATAGAGAATAGCTATTTCTTAAATGGATTTCTGCACAGACCTTACAGGAACAGTTTGCAGATGTGGGCGGCATTCCCAAGAAAAGATTTTTAGAGTGACTGACATACCCAAAACCTTCCCAGAGAAAGGAAGACGTGTCCTTTCTCAATTTCATTTATGTTTTCTCTCTGATCAAAAGACCAATTTATCCATGGTGGCACCTGAAAAATAAATTTTTTAACAAGGTTGCTTCATGGTGAAGATGAAAGTGCAAGCAAGTATTAGGCCAACTGGAAGGGCTTGAGTGTGTGGATTTATACTTCTTCTTGCAATAAACACATGTGGAGTGCAGAGAGGGTGATGCTGTCATCTGGTGGAGAGCCCCACTGACACTGGAGAAATACCAGGATAATGAAGTTTACAATATAGTGTTAGGTATAGACAGGTATTTGGTGGGTTTGTGAGTCTGTTGATGCAAATACAATCTGAAATTTTGTTGGGCTCTAGGATATGGGCAGAAAGACATAGAGGGTAGAGGAAACTAGACAGGTTTGCTTTTGCTCCACATACTGCACCAGGATGTCCTGTAAAAGATTGGTTAAACTGTTTAAGAATTGCTTCCCCTATATATTTCATATGTTGTTTTGCCTTGATGTTTTTTTCACCAACATGTGTGTTGATTGTTCATTTAACACCTGTAATATGTACCTTTCTTACACTGATTGAAGGGATTATCCTTGTTTACATGTCTGATTTTACTCCAGGGCTGTGAGCTTTTCAGGGTAGTACTTAGTCATCTGTTTTTCTCTCTGTTCTCAACAGAATGATTGAAGTTCTGGAAACAGTTGTCACGTAGTAGAGGTTGGTTGCATGGAACCAGGAAAGCAAGGTCTCCCTCAGTGGTAAGACCAGATTTGCTTTCAAATTGTTATTATAGAGGGTCCAAAGTGCATCAAAGAATAAATAGACTGTAGCACCTGAGAAGCTGTTACCACAAACCTGATTTTAAATGGCATAGACTCTGAAACAAATCTCCAGACACATCATATTCACAGTTTAATTTCTAAAAAAAAATCATAATAAGCAACAACTAAAAAAATAAACCCAGGATGACTTTTTCCACAGAGAAGTCACTGTCTCTTCAAGAGGAAAACAGTATTGCAATGGAATCCACTCAAGAAGAGTATTTTTCTGTTCCCAAGGAAACAGTCTGCTTAGCAGATGGTCTTCATAGCTAGGGTCTTGATAGTTGCAGGATTGGAAGCTATCATCCTGACATGGAGAGGAAAGAAAGTTGATTTTCTGGGCATGTGGTCTTTAAACTAAAATGATTTCTCAAGTGACACTTGAAAGAAAAGTATGACAGTATTCTCTGAAGCTATGGATTTACATGTAGCCCTCTGCTGCTCAGATATGTACTAACCATGGATATTTATTGATTTATTTTGAGCAAGACTATAAGAAATGAGCTAAGATTATCAGGAAAGACTTCTATTAGTGTACATACACACCTTGTATTCCTTTATGCATTATTCTTTCTGCCTTGAGCAGTTTTTCTCCAGAGAAAAATGACCTGAAGTCATTTTATGTCTTACATCTTTCAGATTCCAGCTTTATGGTCACTTCTACAGGGAAGTCCTCCTGAATTCACAGACCTAGTTTGGTTCTTCTCTTTAACAGATTTCAAGTTATTCTATAGCAAGGCTATATGCCTGTGAAGCCAAATATATGAAGAACTAGTTATCTGTGATGTTGGATATGTTCTATTCCGCCTCATTTGAGTATGATAGCCACTAGTCACATGTAACTGTTGAACTCTTAGTGTGACTGGTGTCCTAAACTTTTAGTTATTAATTAGTTAACTTTTAAATAATTAAAACACTTATGTGATAACATATGACTAGTGGCCATTGATTTTGACTATTGAGGTCTACAGGAAAACCAGCAGTTTAGTTGTAATGACAAATAGTAGAAATCAGACCTAGTATTTGGGAGACAGAGGGGAATATTAAGGATGCTGGAAAACCAGAAACCTGAGGCAGTTGTTACTCAGTTATAGCCATTTAAAAACAGAGAAATTTTATATTAAAATTTCTTTATTAAAAATGTTGGTAACTCTAAATTCTTGGCCAGAATTTGCCTATGTGTAAATATTTTGTTACTTCTACTATTCATGGCAGGCTTTGTTTTTCTGCTTAACTTCAGGTAAATGGAGAGACAGAAAAAGAGATACCACATCACTGGTTGATTGTTCATAGAGCTTCCCTTGGTGTCGTGTTGGTGTTCCCACGTGGTACCCCATGGGAGTTCAAAGCTGAATTCCCACACGCTGCAAAGAGTGTGCACTATTGGGTAAACTGTCTCCTGGACTCAGATTTAATTAAAACTGTGTTTTCTACAGTTTGGCTGGGCCACTTAACGTTTTTCCCCCTGAATTACTGAAGTTTTGCTGTGTAGCCAGTTCTGAGCATATTTCATATGGCCTTTGGTTATGTTGAAGTTTGATGCTGTTGCTATGAAGTAATTGTTGAATTTATTTTGTGTCTTCACTGCATATCCTCTGGGCTTTTCTTAAGCTTTCCTTTTAGGGAAGGCTTTCAGGAGTGTATGGGTTAGTATCCATGAATTCCTGGAAGTTCTGGATGGTTGGAAAATGATTCACACAGGATTGGACCTGCAAATCATATGGTAAACTCTTGCCAGCTTCATTGACTATCAATCTTTACTCGGTTGGAAATAAATAAAAGAGATTAGTATCTACACAAATCTTCTCAGCGATGGCTCTGACATAACCAAAATTCTTTAGAGTAGTAGTTATCTGAATGTGGTTCTTAGACTAGCAGCAACAGCATCACTGGAGAACTTATTATAAACCAGTTTTTCTGAACCTATCTTAGATCTATCGAATTCGAAATTCTCAGTATGGGCTCATTAGTCTACTTGTATTATTATTATTGTTGTTGTTTTATTATTATTAATTTTTAAATATTTATTTATTCCCTTTTGTTCCACTTGTTTTATTGTTGTAGTTATTACTGATGTCATTGTTGTTGGGTAGGACAGAGAGGAATGGAGAGAAGAGGGGAAGATAGAAAGGGGTGAGAAAGACACCTGCAGACTGCTTCACCACTTGTAAAGGGACTTCCCTGCAGGTGGGGAGCCAGGCTCTCGAACCGGTATCCTTATGCAGGTTCTGGCACTTTGTGCTACCTGCACTTAACATGCTGTTCTACCGCCCGACTTCCAGCAGTCTACTTGTTTTCTCTTTTTTAAAATTTCTTTATTGGGGAATTAATGTTTTACATTCGGCAGTAAATACAACAGTTTGTACATGCATAACATTTTCCGGTTTTCCATATAACAATACAACCCCCACTAGGTCCTCTGTCATCCTTTTTGGACCTGTATTCTCCCTCCAACCCAGCCCAGAGTCTTTTACTTTAGTGCAATATGCCAATTCCAGTTCAGGTTCTCCTTGTGTTTTCTCTTCTGATCTTGTTTTTCAGCTTCTACCTGAGAGTGAGATCATCCCATATTCAACCTTCTGTTTCTGACTTATTTCACTTTACATGAATTTTTCAAGGTCCATCCAAGATTGGCTGAAAATGGTGAAGGCACATTTTTAATAGTTAAGTAGTATTCCATTGTGTATATATACCACAACTTGCTCAGACATTCATCTGTTGTTAGACACCTGGGTTGCTTCCAGGTTTTGGCTATTACAAATTGTGCTGCTAAGAACATATGTGTGCACAGATCTTTTTGGATGGGTATGTTGGGTTCCTTAGGATATATCCCTAGGAGAGGAATTGCAGGGTCATAGGATAGGTCCATTTCTAGCCTTCTGAGAGTTCTCCAGACTGTTCCCCACAGAGGTTGGACCAAGTTACATTCCCACCAGCAGTACAGCAGGGTTCCTTTGATCCAACAACCTCTCCAGCATTTGCTGCTGTTACCTTTTCTGATGTATGACATTCTCACAGGTGTGAAGTGGTATCTCAGTGTTGTCTTTATTTACATTTCTCTGACAATCAAAGACTTGGAGCATTTTTTCTTTTAAGTTTTTTATTTATAAAAAGGAAACCTTGACTAAACCATAGGATAAGAGGGGTACAACTCCACACAATTCCAACCACCAGAACTCTGTATCCCATCCCCTCCCCGATAGCTTTCTTATTCTTTAACCCTATGGAAGTATGGACCCAAGGCCATTATGGGATGCAGAAGGTTGAAGGTGTGGCTTCTAAAATTGCTTCCCTGCTGAGCGTGGGCATTGACGGGTCGATCCATACTTTCAGCCTGTCTCTCTCTTTCCCTAGTGGGGAAGGACTCTGGGGAATTGGAGCTCCAGGAAACATTGGTGGGGTTGTCTGCCCAGGGAAGTCTCGGTATCATGCAAGCATCAGGAACCTGGTGCTTGAAAAGAGAATTAATGTTCAAAGCCAAACAAATTGTTGACCAATCATGGACCTAAAGGCTAGAATAGTGCAGATGAATTTTGCAGATGAATTACTGATTGCTATGGCAAGAACTTCCATTACTATGTTGAATAATAATGGAGATAGTGGGCAGCCCTGTCTAGTACCAGATCTGAGGGGAAATGCTTGCAGTTTTTCACTATTGAGTATGATGTTGACTGTAGGCTTCCTATATATAAACTCCACTATCTTCAGGAATTTTCCATGTATTCCCATTTTTTGTAGTGTTTTGATTATAAAGGGATGCTGTATTTTGTCAAAGGCTTTCTCTGCATATTGATATGTCCATATGGTTTTTGGTCTTGCTTTTATTGATGTGGTGGATCATGTTGATTGATTTACATATATTAAACCAAACTTGCATGCCTGGGATAAACCCCACTTGGTCATGATGAACAATCTTTTTAATATACTGCTGTATACTGGTGGCTAGAATTTTGTTCAATATTTTAGAATCTATGGTCATCAGAGATATTGGTCTGTAGTTTTTTTTTAGTTATGTCCCTGTCTGCTTTTGGAATCAGAGTGATGTTGGCTTCATAGAAGCTGGAAGGGGATATTCCAGTGTCTTCAATCTTCTGGAAGACTTTTAAAAGTAGAGGTATTAGTTTTTTTTTGAAGGTTTTGTAGAATTCATTTGTAAAACCATCTGGTATAGGACTTTTATTCTTGGGGAGGTGTTTCCAATTTCATTAGCTGTGATGGACCTGTTCATGTTATCTGGTTCCTCTTTATTTAATTTTGGAAGTTCTTAGGTATCTAGGAATTGTCCATATCTTCCAGGTTCTCTAGCTTGGTGGCATATAGTTGTTCATAGAAGTCTCGCATGACATGTTGAATTTCTGTGGTGTCAGTTGTGATATCTCCTCTTTCCTTTATGATCCAATTTATTTGGGTCTTCTCCCTTTTTTATTTTTTGAGTCTGGCTAAAGGTTTGTTGACTCTGTTCACTCTTTCGAAGAACCAACATTTACTTTTGTTGATCTTTTGTACGATTTTCTCATTTTCAATGTTATTGATTTCTGCCCTAACTTTAGTTATTTCTGTCCTTCTGGTTGCTTCAGGGTTCCTTTGTTCTTCTTCTTCTAGGTCTTTAAGATGTGCATTCAGGCTGTTTATTTGTGTTTTCTCATGTTTCCTAATGTGTGCTTGTATGGCTATGAACTTCCCTCTCTTAAATGTGTCCCAAATATATTGATAGCTTGTGTCTTCATTTTCATTGAAGTCTCAAAACATTTTGATTTCTTCCTTTATTTCCTCTTTGACCCAGTAGTTGTTAAGAAGTGTACTGTTGAGCTTCCACATTTTGGGACTATTACTAATCTTTTGTTGATTGTTAAGTGTTAGTTTAATTCCACTGTGGTCTGAGAAGATGCATGGGATGATTTCAATGTTCTTGAATGTGCTAATGCTGTCTTTGTGGCCTAACATATGGTCTGTCCTTGAGAATGACCCATGTGGACTTGAGTAGAATGTGTATTCCAGTTTCTTGGGGTGAATGACTCTGAAAATGCCCAATAGTTCTAGTTTATCTCTCTCCTCATTTAGCTCCCTCAGTTCTGTATTGATTTTCTGCCTGGATGATTTGTCAAGTTGAGAGAGTGGGGTGTTAAAGTCCCCTACTATGACTGTGTTGCTGTTAATATATTACTGTAGCTCTTTTAGTAAATGTTTATTTATTTATTTTTTATTTAATAAAGGATAAATTAACAAAACCATAGGGTAGGAGGGGTAAAACTCCATACAATTCCCACCACTGTTGTATGCTTCACATTGGTTTAGTCTCACCCCCCCGCCACTGGGAGATTGTGGTTTAGCCACTGCTAGTTCCGCACCTCTCTTTCTCCCTGCCCCCTACCCTACGTACTGAGAGAGTCCCTCTCTGCCGCTGGAGGAGGAAGATGGAGGATGACATGGTGTGGTGATGGTGTGGTGATTAGATTAGACTAGTTTTTGAATTGTTGCTCCTGAATAAAGAAATACAGCTTCTCTGCTAAGTCGTGTGTCCTCGAGTCTCTGTCTACTACCGCGAAGCTAGCCCGGTGATAACAACACACCACCCAATCTCCATATCCCATCCCCTCCCCTGATAGCTGTCCCATTCTCTATCCCTCTGGGAGCATGGACCCAGGGTCATTGTGGGTTGCAGAAGGTGGAAGGTCTGGCTTCTGTAATTGCTTTCCTGCTGAACATGGACGTTGACTGGTCAGTCCATACTCCCAGTCTGCCTCTCTCTTTCCCTAGTAGGGTGGGTCTCTGGGGAAGCGGAGCTCCAGGACACATTGGTGGGGTCTTCAGTCCAGGGAGGCCTGATCGGCATCCTGATGGCATCTGGAACCTGGTGGCTGAAAAGAGTTAACATACAAAGCCAAACAAATTGTTGAGCATTCATGGACCCAAAGGTGGGAATAGTGGAGAGGAAGTGTAGGGGGGTACTCACTGCAAACTCTAGTGTACTTCTGCTTTCAGATATATATTTTGCACTAGTTTATGGATACATGTGAACATAAGCTCTCTCTCACAGAACCTGATCTGTATCTAGGTTTTGGGACTTTGTTAGAAAGTGAACCACCTGGGATGGAAATTAGAGAATACTATGAAAGGAAAGGTCTCACTCAAGTAATGAAGCTGAAGGGTTGTCGTTCCATACGTAAAGTCTCTGGACACAGTCTGAGCTGAAGCATGATGAGGTGGCAATCGTTGCGTTGATTAGGTTGCAATCAGCAGATGCAATATTATTTGATATGGAGTGGGAGAGGCATGCGGGAAAGTGGGCCCTATCCTAAGGTTCCAGGACTGGGGGAAATATTGGCTCTATAGTGGAGATGTGAGGTTCTTGCTGTCTTAGGATTCAAAAAGACAATGGATAGTTAATGTTATCATCACATTATTTGGTAATTGGGTTAACTTTGAAAGGTCTTTTTTGTTAGGGTTTGCTGTATAGTTCCCAGTATCTTGTATATAGCTGTGCCATTGGTTGCTTCTGATCTGCTTGCTCTAGGCTTTTGAGAGAGTCCGCATATCAAATACACAGCCTATATATTAGAAAGACTCAGTCTGTGTTTTAAAAACTTTGAGACATACAATTAATTATTCCCCTCTCATATTAATTAACTAGTGATTTATATGACTACACTTTACTAGGAGCGTACATAAACACCATTCCCAACACCAAAAGACTATGTCCCATCCCACCCACCGACCCCCACCCCCAGGAAGCTGCATGTCTACCTCTTACCACAGGGTTTTTACTTTGGTGTCCTACTTTCAATTTAGTCAGATCATGCTTTTAGTTTCCGTTTCAGATCTTCTTTCAAAACTTCTGTTGATGAGTGGTATCCGATACTCATCTTTATCTTTCTGACTTAGCTCACTTAACATAATTCCTTCTAGCTCTGTCCAAGATGGGTCAGAGAAGGTGGGTTCATTGTTCTTGATAGTTGTATAGTATTCCATTGTGTATATATACCACAGCTTTTTCAGCCACTCATTTGCTGTTGGGTACTTGGGTTGCTTCCAGGTTTTAGCTATTATGAACTGTGCTGCTATGAACATGGGAGTACACACCTCTTTTTGGTTGGGTGTTATGGAGTCCTTGGGGTATAACCCCAGGAGAGGAATTACTGGATCATATGGAAGGTCCTTGTCTAGCCTTGTGAAAGTTTTCCAGACAGCTCTCCACAGATGCTGGACCCATTTACATTCCCACCAACAGTGCAAAAGGCTTCCTCTGTCCCCACAGCCTCTCCAGCATTTGTTGTTGCTGTCCTTTTTGATGTATGCCGTTCTCACAGGAGTGAGGTGGTATCTCAATGTTGTCTTAATTTGCATTTCTCTGACAATCAGTGACATAGAGCAGTTTGTTAGCCTTTTGGATCACCTCAGAGGTGAATGTTTTGTTCATATCCTCTGTCCATTTTTGGATGGGGTCATTTGCTTTTTGGTTGCTAAGTTTGCTGAGCTCTTTGTATATTTTGGTGATCAGTTTCTTGTCTGATGTCTGGCATGTGAAGATCTTGTCCCCTTCTGTGAGGGGTCTATTTGTTTGTATAATAGTTTCTTTGGATGTGCAGAAGCTTTTCAATTTGATGTAGTGCCACTGGTTTGTTTATGCTTTAGTCTTCCTTGCAAATGGGTTCGATTCATCAAAGATGTCCTTGAGGTTTAGGTGTGAAAGTGTTTTACCAATGTTTTCCTTTAAGTATTTGATTGTTTCTGGTCTAACATCCAGGTCTTTAATCCATTTGTAGTTGATTTTTGTTTCTGGTGTGATAAAGTGGTTCAATTTCATTCTTCTGCATGTTACAACCCAGTTTTCCCAGCACCATTTATTGAAGAGAGCCTCCTTCCTCCATTTAATGCTTTGGGCCCCCTTATCAAAGATTAGATGTCCAAAGGTGTGGGGTGTTATTTCTGGGCTTTCAATTCTGTTCCACTGGTCTGTGTGCCTATTTTTGTTCCAGTACATCATTTGATGATGATGGCTTTATAATATAGTTTGAGATCTGGGAGTATGATGGCTCCATTTCTGTTTCTTTTCCTCAAGATGGTTTTGTCAATTCTAGGTGTTTTCAGGTTCCAGATAAATGATTGTAATGTTTGTTCTATTGTCTTAATGAAGCTTGGTGGACCTTTGATGGGTATTGCACTAAATTTGTATATGGCTCTTGGGAGAATATTCATTTTGATGATATTATTTCTTCCAATCAATGAGCATGGTATATCTTGCCATTTCTTCGTATCAGTTTCTATTTCCTTGAGTAGTGAATCATAGTTTTCTTTTTCTTTCTTTTTTTTTTTTATTGTTGTAGTCGTTGTTGGATAGGACAGAGAGAAACGGAGAGAGGAGGGGAAGACAGAGAGGGGGAGAGAAAGATAGACACCTGCAGACCTGCTTCACTGCCTGTGAAGCGACTCCCCTGCAGGTGGGGAGGCGGGGTTCGAACCGGGGTCCTTATGCCGGTCCTTGTGCTTTGCGCCACCTGCGCTTAACCCACTGCGCTACAGCCCGACTCCCGCGACTCATAGTTTTTAGCATACAAGTCTTTCACTTCTTTGGTCAACTTTATTCCTAGGTATTTGATTGATTTTGCTGAAACAGTAAATGGGAGTGATTTCTGGATGTCTTCTTCTTCAGATTTAGTGTTTGCATAAAGAAATGCCACTGATTTTTCTACATTGATTTTGTAGCCTGATACCTTGCTATATTGCCTAATAACTTCCAGTAGTTTTCTGGTGGATTCTGTAGGTCTTTCTATGTATACTATCATATCATCTGCAAATAGTGAGAGCTTGACTTCTTCCCTTCCAATCTGTATTCCTTTGATTTCTTTCTCTTGCCTGATTGCTATGGCAAGAACTTCCAATACTATGTTGAAGAGTAACGGTGACAGTGGACAGCCCTGTCTAGTCCCCGATCTGAGGGGGAATGCTTTCAGCTTCAGTCCATTGAGTATGATGTTGGCTGTAGGTTTGCTATATATAGATTCCACTATCTTTAGGAATTTCCCATCTATTCCCATTTTTTGTAGAGTTTTGAGCATGAACGGGTGTTGGATTTTGTCAAAGGCTTTCTCTGCATCTATTGAGATAATCATGTGGTTTTCGTCTTGCTTTTATTGATGTGGTGAATGACATTGATTGACTTATGGCTGTTCAACCAGCCTTGCATTCCTGGGATGAATCCCACTTGGTCATGATGAACAATCTTTTTGATATACTGTTTTATCTGGTTGGCAAAGATCTTGTTTAATATTTTGGCATCTATGTTCATCAGAAATATTGGTCTGTAGTTTTCCTTTTTTGTTGTGTCCCTATCAGCTTTTGGTATCAGGGTGATGTTGGCTTCATAGAAGGTGGAAGGGGGTATTCCTGCTTCTTCAATCTTACAAAAACGTTTAAGAAATATGGGTACTGTTTCCTGACAGTTTTGTAGAATTCATTTGTGAAGCCATCTGGTTCAGGACTTTTGTTGTTGGGGAGATTATTAATAACAGTTTCAATTTCTTTGTCTGTGATTGCTCATTTAGGTTTTGTAGTTCTTCTTGGTTCATTTTTTGAAGGTCATATGCTTCTAGGAATTGTTCCATTTCTTCCAGATTCTCTAGCTTGGTGCCGTATAGTTCTTCATAGAAGTTTCGCATGATTCTCTGTATTTCTGTGCTGTCCGTTGTGATATCTCCCCCATCATTTAGAATTCTATTAATTTGATTCTTCTCTCTTTTTTGTTTGGTGAGTCTGGCTAGGAGTTTGTCAATTTTATTTAATCTTTCAAAGAACCAACATTTGGCTTCATTGATCTTTTGTATGGTTCTCTTATATTTATGTTGTTTATTTCTGCTCTAATTTTAGTGTTTTCTGGCCTTCTCATTGTTTTAGGGTTCCTTTATTCCTCTTCCTCTAAGTCCTTGAGGTGTGCAGTACGGTCGTTCATTTGAGCTTCTTCTTGGTGTTTAATATGTGATTGTATGGTGATAAGTTTCCCTCTCAATACTGCTTTAGCTGTGTCCCAAATATTTTGATAGGTTGTGTCTTCATTGTCATTTGTTTCCAGGAACATTTGAATTTCCTGCTTGAGTGACTCTCTGACCCAGTGGTTCTTAAGGAGTATGTTGTTTAGTTTCCAAATTCTGTGACTTTTAATAATTGTCTGTTTGTTGTTAAATGTTAGTTTTACTCCACTGTGGTCTGAGAAGATACTTGGGATGATGTCAGTGCTCTTGAATTTGTTGATGCTGTCTTTGTGTCCTAAGATGTGGTCTATCCTTGAGTATGTGTTATGTGGATTTGAAAAGAAGGTGTATTCCAGTTTTTTGGGGTGAAGGACTCTGAAAATATCCAAATGGTCTAGTCTGTCAATCTCTTCATTTAATTCTCTTGTATCTTTGTTGATTCTCTGCTTTGTTGATCTAATTGTGAGAGTGGGGTATTAAAGTCTCCCACTTTTATTGTATTACTATTGATGTATTTTTGAAATTCTTTCAGTAGGTGTTTGATGTATTTAGATGGTCCTTCATTGGGTGCATAGATATTAATAAATGTTAAGTCTTCTTGGCTGTTTGATCCTCTAATCATTATGTAATGTCCTTGCCTATCTTTTATTACTTTATTTAATTTAAAATCTATTGTGTCTGAGATGATAATGGCTGTTCCTGCCTTTCTTTGTTGTCTGTTAGCCTGTATGATAGTTTTCCATCCTTTCACTTTAAGTCTGTGTTTATCTTGTTTTGTTAGATGGGATTCTTGCAAGCAGCATATGTTTGGATTATGTTTTCTGATCCATCCCCCAACTCTGTGCCTTTTGATGGGTGAGTTTAAGCCATTGACATTTATTGATATTATGGATTTAATGTATTGTAGTGCCATTGTTCAACAAATTTTTGTTTGCTCTGATATATTTCAAGTTTTATAGTGATGTGCTTGTTTATAAGAGTTCTTTTAGAACCTCTTTCAGGGCCAGTTTGGTGATGGTTGCCTCCTGTAACTGTTGTTTGTCTAAGAAGGTTTTGATCCCTCCATCTCGTTTGAATGAAAGTCTAGTAAGATATATTATCCTTGGTTGAAACTCTTTTTCATTCAGGGCTCAATAGATATCTTGCCATTCTCTTCTGGCTTTTAGAGTTTGAGTGGAGAAGTCTGCTGATAGTCTTATGGGTTTTCCCCAGTATGTGACTTTTTATTTCTCTCTTGCAGCCTTTAGGATCCTTTCTTTATCCTTACTTCTTCTCATTGTGACTATGATGTGTCTTGGTGTCTTCAGGTCTGGGTTGATTCTGTTTGGAACTCTCTGGGCCCCTTGAATCTTGATGTCCTTTCTGTTATTCAGGTCTGGGAAGTTTTCTTCTATTATTTCCTCTAGAATGTTTGCTTCCCCTTCCTCTCTTTCTTCCTCTGGTAGGCCCATTATACGAATGTTACTTCTTTTGAGATCATCCCATATGTCTCTGTTGTTGTTTTCAGTATTTCTCAATCTCTTTTTGAGCTCTTTCACCTCTCTTAGTTTTCTCTAACTCATCCTCTGTCTGGCTAATTCTGTTTTCTGCTTCTGTTAGTCTGCTTTCCCTTGCCTCAGCTTCTTTCTTCATTACAGCTATTTTAGCTTTCAGTTCTCTAATTGCCTCAAGATAATCAGTATTTTCCCTGGTGGTCTCAAGTGTTGTTTCCCTAATACTGCCATTCCTTTCCTCCAATGTTGTTTTCATTTCTGTGATTAATAAGTTTATTATTGCTTGCATACTTTTCTTATCTATGGTTACTTCTGGCTGATTTGTAGTTTCTTCTGGGCTCTTGTCTTCATTCATTGGAGTAGCAGTTTTATTTGTTTTTGACCTACCCATTTTTTTGATTTATGTGTTTCCTATTTTTAAGTTCTGTTGTTCCTCAGTTGTGTTTTGAGTACAAGCATAACTGTAATAAATACCTTTATGACAAATGCTATCACCAACCTCAGGAATTACAATAGCAACTGAAGCAAGGATTGAAGCAATTTAATCACTACTAGTTAGCCAAACAATGTCTCCAGTCCATGAAAAAATAACAACCAAGTCCAAGTAAAGAAGAATGAGAAAGGAAAGAAGGGATAGCAAGAATAGACAAATATGCAAATCTACTATCTACTGTATATTCTAGGGGTAGCAAGAGGAGAAAGGGAAGTAAAGCAGAGATACACACATAGAGAGTCCACTCTGAGTCAGATTTCTTCCCCAAAATAATTCACAAATGTATATCAGTGAATTCAGAAAGACAAAGAAGGAAGGAAGTAATGGAAGACAAGATTAAAAAAAAGAGAAATAAGAGAGAGAAAAGAAAAAAGATAAGAAAAAGAACTGTAATAAAAGAGCAGTGAAAGGAAATTTTTTAATTGATTAATTAATTTTTTATTTTATTTTATTTTTTAATTAGCTAGAAGGAGGGAAAAGGGGAGAGTCTGTAGAGGAGGTAGGAGTAGTGAGACAAGTTCCTTTCACAATGGATAAGATGCCCAGTCCCCTAGCAATGAAAGATACCCTAAGAGTTAATTCTGGTCAACTTAAAGGAGGGGGGGGGAAAGAGATACACCTTTATATAATATTAATAATAAAATAGAGCAAGGTAAAAAAACTGTCCCAGTTTGCCTCAAGCCTCCTGAGCAGAGGCAGCTGATGGTTAAGAAAGAAAAAAAAATACCTGAGGACTAGACAAGAGTAGCAGGAATACACAGTTATGTAAATCTACCATCCACTGTATATTCTAGGGGTAGCTAAAGGAGAAAGGGAAGGAGAGCAGAGATACAGGCAGAGAGAGTCCACTCTGAGTCAGATTTCCTCCCCAAAATAATTCCCAAATGTGTATCAGTGAATTCAGAGAGCTGAAGGAGGAAGGAAGAAAGGATGACAAGAATGAGAAAAAGCAGAAAAAAAAGAGAGAACAAAGAAAAAGAAAAGAGAAAAAAAAGAACATTAATAAAAGTGCAGTGAAAGCAAAGAGTTATTTATTTATTTAATTATTTTTTATTATTTAATTAGCTATGCTGGGGGTGGGGAGAGAATGGGTAGGGGTGGTAGGAAAAGTGAAATAAGTTATTTTAGCAGTGATGGTCCCCTAGCAATGGAAAATACACTAAGAATTAATTTTGGTCAACCTGAAGGAGAGGGGGAAAGGGGTACATGTTTATCTTGTATTGATAATAAAATAGATCAGAGTAAAAAACCTGTCCTGTCTTCAACTTGGATGGCTCCCAATTGCCTCAGGCCCCCTGAACAGAGGCAGCTGGTTGGCTACTTAGAAAGAAAAAAGGCCAAAGGTTTCAGAAGGGAATAGAATTAGAATGAATGACACCCCCTGGTGTGACAGGAATCTTGGTAAAGAAAGAAGCTCAGCAGGGAAGCCTGCTAGGAGCAGATCTCTGGTCCCCAGGGACTGGTTATGGGGGGGGAAGGGGATGGGTGCACTTCGGGAATAATAATTTAAAAGAAAAATTTTTTCTCCTTTCTTTTTACTTTATTTTCTAACCCAAATTGAGTTATAGTCACCTCCTTGGTGTCACTGCTAGGACCCCTTATTGACTGGCCTACTAGAGGCAAAAAATCCTACCGTTTCCAGTAGATGTGGTTGGAGCTCAAGCCACTAGCAGCTTCTCATTCCACCATCTTCCAGCAGTAAATGTTTTATATATTTAGGTGACCTCTCATTGGGTTCATAGATGTTAATAATTAAGTCCTCTTGATTGAATGATCCTTAAATAATGAGCATTAAATAATGTCCATCTCTATTTTTTTATATATTTTTATTTTAAAGTCTGTCATGTCAGATATGAGAATAGCTGTTCCTGCCCTTTTTTGTGCACCATTGGCCTGTATGATAGTTTTCCATCCTTTCATTTTGAATCTGTCTTTGTCTTGTTGAGTTAGGTGGGTTTCCTGTAGACAGCATATTGTTGGGTTGTGTTTTCTGATCCATATTCTTACTCTGTGCCTTTTAATAAACGAGTTCAGGCCATTGACATTTATTGATATCAAAGATTGAAGATATTTTAACACCATTCTTGTAGATTTTTAGAGTGTTCTGATACATGGCATATTTACGGTAGTCTGACTATAGGAGACTTTTCAGAGCTTTTTTCAGGGCAGGTTTGGTGATAGTTGAGTCTTTCAACTTTTTCTTGTCTGTGAAGGTTTTTATCCCTCTGTTTAGCCTGAATGACAGTACTTAAAGAGTTCACTGTTGTGGAAATTGACAGTTGTTTCAATATTATTTTAATCCCTTAGTTGGAGCACAGTGGCTTTAAAGCCTGTTTTGTTCTTTTTCTTCCCTGTAGGCTATGAGAGCCTGGGGGCTTTTAACTATAAGTAGGCTTCTTAACTTAATTAAGACTCCTGACCAAGAGATAAAGCAGGGTGGGGCAGAGATAATACAGTAGTTATGCAAAGAGACTCTCACAGCCCCACCATTAGGCCATTGAGGTATAGATCTTTTCCTGAGTTTCGTAGTTAGTTCTCTGTCCCCTGGTGTCAGCACTGAGCCTCCCTGCCACTGTTCCAGATTCTGAGGGCAATAGCAATGGAGACTCACAATTCCATTTGGTGAGCCTCAGGGGAGTCCTCTTCTTCTTTCAGCTGTTTTTTTGTTGGTGAAACAGACTGGAGGTGGTGTCTCAACTGGTAAACTGCTGGACTGTTAACAGCCACTTAATCACTCCCTAGGCTCCTCTCTGTCCACAAGCCACACATATTTGAACTCACCAGTGATTTGGTGGGTTCCTGAAATCGGTCTAGTCCTGTCTTTTTTCGGTCCCAGATGATCTACTTTGGTAATCCTAGTTGACCTGGGAGAGGAGAGGAGAGAAACACAGCTGCTGCTCCTTCATAGCCCTGCCTCCAGCAGTCTTTTTGTTAACAAGCCACTCATTCACAGTAGAGTTTTGAAACCACTGCTTCTGAAGATAGGAGAAAAAGGTCTTTGACATTGTCCCATTTCCTGCATGTAATTGCTACGTAAGTTGTAGACTAAACTTTAGTTTTCCTTTTGGCTCATTTTCTGAGTTCATTTCATTTTGAGTTCATTTTATCATCATGCCAGGATTCATTTTTCCTATTTGTCTATCAGTCATCTCTCTCTCTCTACCAACTCTATCACATAATCTGTATTCTGAGAATTACAAACCAGTGGTATATCTGAAGGAGGGATTTTGTTTTTTATTAGGAAGGCAGCTGGTAGAGATAAACTTTTGTAGTGAACTTTGATTATCTTCTGTCTTGGATAACATTGCTCCAGAATCACAACTGGTCAAGAAATGTAGGGCATGCTACTGTGGCTTCAGCACATTACAAGAAGAATGCCATTGTACTAGGAATCAAAGCAGAGGGAATGGAACCCCTCAGTGTGAATCCTGTAGCTAGTAAGTGAGTGATCCAAGGCATACTCACAAACCATTACAAAATCACCACTGATGCTGCTTCCTCAGTGTCATGGGTCCATGGCACTGTAGCTAACAATTGCTTCTCTCTGGACTTCTGCCACTAGAGAGTCCATGTTCTCAAAGCTCTTAAAATCACACTGCCTCTTATCCTCTCCAAAGTCTACATTTCCAATCCAAGAAATGTGCTTTCAAAAGCTACTGCAGGTGTTGTTTTGACTTATGATTATCAGAACTTAGGAGTAAAATAGAAATGATGGAAAAATAAGTACATCAAAACTTTGAAGATAGCTAAAGAACTACTAACTTAATTTTTACAACTTTTGGAATTGGAAAATAATCATAGCTATCATCAACTATTTTTATTATTTTTATTGAATTTGTTTTACAAAATCATAATTGTTCAGAAGTATAGTTTTTAAAAATATTTATTCCCTATTGTTGCTCTTGTTTTATTGTTGTAGATATTGTTGTGGTTATTGATGTCGTTGTTGGATAGGACAGAGAGAAATGGAGAGAGGAGGGGAAGACAGAGGTGGAGAGAAAGATAGACACCTGCAGACCTGCTTCACTGCCTGTGAAGTGACTCCTCTTCAGGTGGGGAGCCGGGGGGCTCGAACAGGCATCCTTATGCCAGTTCTTGCGCTTTGTGCCATGTGCACTTAGCCCGCTGTGCTACTGCCCGACTCCCAAAAGTATAGTTTTACACCTACCTACAACTCACTGTACCCACCACCTAAGTTTCAGAACCTTCCCACATTCCCCACCCATAATAACCATAGTTTTCAAAGAATCTCTGTTTTCATTATTGTTAAACATAGATATTTTCTGTTCACACTCAGCCTGTGGGTGATTTTAATCCAATTTATGGATTTAGATACCATCTGTGTATTGATGACTCTCAATTTTGTATCTTTGATTTTGAAGTGTCATCTTTGTTTTCTGGAATCACCTGTTCAATTCCCAGTCCACTTTGCTTATATTTCCAAAACGTATTGCAGAAATAATGAATGTAACTTAGGCCCTTCATTCTCCTCATTCCTTTGGTCTTCTTTCATTTTCCCTTATCTTATACTCAGAACAAAACTATTACCATTGTTTGTGAAGTTTTCTTTAACACCTCGCGCCAAAAATCATGAGCAGATCTTATTGGTTCTTTTTTTTAAGCACATATATCTTTTTGAATTTAAAAAATTATTAGTGGTTTAATATTGATTTATAAGATTGTAAGATAATAGGAATATCATTCTATACAGTTCCCACCCCCCAGAGTTCAGAGTCCCGCCCCTCTGTTGGAAAATTGCCTATTGTTTATCCTTCTATGAGTATGGATAGACCAAAATTCTTTTGGTGGTGCAGAATGTGGGAGTTCTGACTTCTTCAATTGTTTCTTCACTGAATGTGGGCTTTGGCAGGTCAATCCATACCCCTGGCCTGTTTCTGTCTTTCCCTAGTTAGTACATACCTCTTAAATTCAGCCACTTACTGCCTTCCCTGCTATCCTGAACCATGCCTTCCCTGCTATCCTGAACCACTGCCATCTTCACTCACTTGAATCAATAACCTTCTGGCTCCCCTTTATGGTTTTTGCCCCTTCACCCTGTTGTTCATACAGTTCTGGATTGATCCTTTTTTAAAAAAGAAAGGTCAAGGTTGGAGCAGTAGCACAGTGGGTTATGTGCACATGGCGCAAAACACAAGGACTGGTGTGAGGATCCAGGTTCGAATCCCTGGCTCCCCACTTGGAGGGGAATTGCTTCACAAGTAGTGAAGCAGGTCTGCAGGTGTCTGTCTTTCTCTCCCTCTCTCTGTATTCCCTCCTCTCCTGAGTTTTCTCTGTCCTATCCAACAACAACAGCAGCAATGCCAACAACAACAATAACAACAAGGGCAACAAAAATGGGAAAAAATGGCCTCCAGGTGCAGTGGATTTGTAGTACAGGCACAGAGCCCCAGCAATAACCATGCAGCCAAAAAATGAAAAAAAAAAAAAAAAAGAAAAGAAAAGAAAAAAAGGCCATATTCTTGGGCTGCACATGAATTCCATCAAATGCAGATTAAAAGTGATCATTATCCATCCCCAAATAGGATGTGGTGACAAAGACACTCCACCTCAGTAGTCTTCCCAAACCCATAGCCTTAGGGGAATCACAGGACAGCCTCAGAGAAACCCATATTGAGGGATAATCTGCAAGAAACCACATCAGGTCTCTCTCTTGCCATACATGACAGTTTCCTTCCTTCTTCAGATATCCTTTCAGTGCTGCCACAGTATCAGAATGGACTACCTTCCCTATTTCTCTCCTCTTGCCCTTTTCCCTATTTTATCTTCTCTTGTTCATTTTTCTTTGTAGAAGTGTATGTATAAGTGTAACTTCATTTTTTTCTCCACCACTAGAATGTAAGTTCTATTAAACAGTTATTTCTTTTATTTACTTTGTATCCCTTTGGATAATATCTGGATTAGAGATATGACTTAGAAGGATAGTTTTTGAATGGATGTTTAGTTCAATTAAAAATTCAGAATGACTGTTCAGTACCAGAAGGAGTTACAGTCCTTTACATGAAATGAATTTAGCTATGAAAAATTTATACAGTTGAATATTTTCAACTCTGGACTAACATTACTTGATACCTGAATGCTGCAGCAGGAATTTTAGAGCCATTGGGCTAAGTCATTCTCCTTTCAAAGAAAAGAGGCATTTTGGTTATTATTTTCTTTATTTTTAAATTTTCTTTATTTTAATTCTTTAAATTATCTTTATATATTTATTGGATAGAGACAGCCAGAAATTGAGAGGAGGATGGGGAGATAGAGAGAGACAGAGAGACACTTTCACCACTTGCGAAGCTTTCCCCCTGTAGGTGGGGACTGGGGGCTCAAACCTGGGTCCATGTGCACTATAACATATGCGCTCAACCGGGTATGCCACCACCCAGCCCCGACATTTTGGTTGTAATAAGGCTATGTTATCTACTTCTATAGCCACTAGTTGTATAAAACTATTTACATTTGCAGGTGGCGCAAAGTGCAAGGACTGGCCTAAAGATCCTGGTTTGAGCCCCCAGCTCCCCACCTGTATGGGAGTCACTTAACAGGCAGTGAAGCAGGTCTGCAGGTGTCTATCTTTCTCTCCCCCTCTGTCTTCCCCTTCTCTCTCCATTTCTCTCTATCTTATCTAACAATGATGACATCAATAACAACAACAATAATAACTACAATAACAATAAAAACAAGGGCAACAAAAGGGGAAATAAATAAATAAATAAATATTAAGAAAAATATTTACATTTAAATTAACTCAAGCTAAGTAAAACTAAAAATCCATTTCCCCCACTAAGTGCACTTCTTATGCTTGGTAAACACTATGATTAAACTGTATGTATATAGAACACTTCTGTCATCAAAAATAATGTTTTGGCAGTAAAGTTTTAGACAAATCTTTGTTTTCACACCTTTAGATCATTATAATAAATAACAATAGTGAGAATTATAATTTACTGGCACTGACTATGTGGCAGGCACTATGCTGTGTATATTCTAGGTGTTCTCCCCATACCCCTGGTAGGAGTACTATTTTTAATTTTTAGATGAGGAAATTGAAGGCCAAGAAATTAAGTTAACTGAGGCTACTAACTGGTGAGTTTCAAATCCAGCACTGATACAAAAGCAAAGCTGTAAACATTGTATTTCAGAGAAGCAACGCTTACTTAGGTGCTTCTAGATAATCTCTTATTTTCAGACAGCAGAACTGTCAGAATATAATTATTTCTGATCTCCTCAGTGCACTCTAATTGTATTCATTAAGGTGAGTTTTGTATCTAAATGCCTGCATGCCATTCTGATTTTCAAGTAATTGTCTCTCCTTGCATGCTGCCTAGTGTAAATGTTGCTTGCCATTTTCCTCACTACTGGTAGGTAGGAATCCTTCTTGTAAGGGGCACCAAAGCATAGCAGAGGCATTTCTTTCTTTTCATTATTATTATTATTTCTCTATTTTCCCTTTTGTTGTCCTTGTTTTTTTATTATTGTAGTTATTATTATTGATGTCATCATTGTTAGGACAGAGAGAAAAGGAGAGATGAGGGGGAGACAGAGGGGGAGAGAAAGATAGATACCTGCAGACCTGCTTCACCACCTGTAAAGCAACTCCCTTGCAGGTGGGGAGCCGGGGGCTTGAACCGGGATCCTTAAGCCGGTCCTTGTGCTTTGCACCACGTGCGCTTAGCCCACTGCGCTACCACCCGACTCTCAACAGAGACACTTCATGACTCTTACTATATCAGTTGCAGTTTCTCTTTTGCTTTCATTGTTAATGAAAAAACAAAACAAAAAAAACCCCCAAAAGACAAAAAAACAGCATTGTATTAGGGGATAAATGGTTTACAGTACATTTGCTGAACACATAGATGCAGTTTCTCAGCTCTCTGATACGTGTCTATAAGACATTCTTACTATTAACTTTAGTCCATTTCCACCATCATGCACCAGGACCAAGCACCTCCAGCCCCTCCCTCTCCCTCCTTCCTAGAGTCCTTTGCTTTTCTGCAATAGACCACACCCAGTCAAAGTTTCACATTGTGTTATCTCTTTCTGTCCTTGTTACTTCAGCTCCACTAGTAAGTGAGATCATACAATATTTACACTTTTTGGTTTATCTCACTTGACATGATTCCTTTGAGTTCCATCCAAGATGAGGAAAATGAGGTGCTTTCAAGTTTTGGCTACTGTAAATTGTACTGCTATGAACATAGGAATGCATAGGTCTCTTTGGATAGGTGTTCATGTTTCCTTTGGATAAATTCTCTAGAGAGAACTTTTTAAAAAATTTTATTTATAAAATAAAAATATTGACAAGACCATAGAATAAGAGGGCTACAATTCCACATAATTCCTACCACCAGAGTTCTTTATCCCATCCCCTCCATTGAAAGCCTTTCTATTCTTTATCCCTCTGGGAGTATGTACCCAGGATTATGGGCTGCAGAAGGTGGAAGGTTTGGCTTCTGTAATTGCTTTTCTGCTGGTTTGGGTGTTGGTAGGTTGATCCATACTCCCAGACTGTTTCTGTCTTTCCCTAGTGGGGCAGGGGTCTGGAGAGGTAAGGTTCCAGGACACATTGGTTAGGTTGTCTGCCCAGGGAAGTCAAGTTGGCATCATGGTAGCTTCTGGAACTTGGTATCTGAAAAAGCATTAAGATACAAAGAACAAACTTTAATAATCAGGATCCTAAAGGCAAGAATATAGCTAATGAGATTTGGGTTCTCCATTTTTGAAAAAGCTAGTAGGTCTACTTTAGGTATTTCCAAGGGTACCATGACTTTACTAATTTTGTCAGAGCCTGACAGCTAACATGCAAATGGGCCAAAGGTATTGTCTGTGGAGATGGTGTCAGGTTTGGGAATAGGACTAGAAAGTTGGATCAGGGCAGAGAGTAGCTCCCAAATATGGGGAAAGTATGTAAATACCGTTAACTGTAAACATTTGATTTGGGGCCCATATTCAGCATAGGAGTCTGTATAAACCACTGCATTCCTGTAGGTCTGAGCAGTGATCATAGTTAGGAACATTCTAGGCTTCACTCATTACAGGACTCGTCTTTCTCGAGTGGTAGAGTATGTTGACACAGCCTCCCTTGGGAGAATGGGGCAGATCCTATCATTTTTGATGCACATTGAGGGCAAGGTCCTGTAGAGGCCCGCAAGAAGGTTTTATGTTGTTCCTGATGTAGATGACCAGTGACAGTGGAGAGAGGGATTTGTCGGAAGTGTAGGCCCATCATGACTATGTGAGAATCCCAGGATTCCCTGACTAGGGCCCTGGGTGATGAAGTGGCCTGGTAGAAACAAAAAGTGTCATCATTAAAGTATGTTGGTTGGAGAGAACTTTCTGAGTCATAGGTGTATTTATTTATTTATTTATTTATTTTGCCACTAGGGTTGTCACTGGGGCTCAGTACTGGCACTACAGAGCCACTACTCCTGGTGACCATTTTTCCATTTTTTTTTCTTGATAGGACAGACAGAAATTGAAAGGAGGTGGTGGAATAGAGATAGATAAAGATAGACACCTGCAGATCTGTTTTATCACTCGTGAAATTTCCTGCTCCTCTGCAGGTGGGGAGTAAGGACTCAAACCAATGCCCCTGCTTATGGTAATGCATGTGCTTAACAGAATTTGCAACCACTGGGCCTGTAAGTATGTTTTATATTTACTTGTGCTTCCTGGGACTGTGGTTTATTGCATAAGAGTGAAGTCCAAAGTATCAGTAGAAATTAATGCACACAGTTTCTCTGGAGTGGAGGAGGTTGGAGCACAGAACCAAGTTTCTGAAAGATGAGATCAAGAGAGTTTCTAGAATGTTGAGAGAAAATCCTCTGAGAAAAACTGCCTAGTTTGGTGATTTTTTTTTTAAATCATGTATATCTAGGTCAGAGAGGATATTTGTTTCTTATTTTTTATTTGTTGTCTTATTTTATTTGTTGTCTTATTCTTATTTGTTGTCTTAGTTTATAATTAAGAAATACATCTATATTTATGCTCAGTAAAGGATTTTTATAATATAAATTATAAAATGTTATACTTATATACTCAGTGACCAAAGGCAATTTTAGAGAAAATTGAGGAGTTTTGGAATTACTTTCCTTTCTTAGCTAAGTATTCTGTAAGGGAAATGATCTTGTATGCAGTAATGAGGAAATGCATCTGTTACTGATGCCACTATTGACAGTTTGAAAACTATTATTCTTTTAAAATATAAAAAATGGTTAAAATGAAATAAAAAATCTAAAAAAAGTTTTATTACAGAAATAGAAGAGATGAACAAAGAAGGCAAGATAGCTAGTCTAGTGTACCACTCTGGCATAAGGTGCCAGGGATCTAAATGTAAGTCCTTTGCTGTACTTGCTGTTGATATATTTAGGTTGTTGTTACCTTTTTGTTGTTGCAGTTAAAGCTGCTATGATCATTGTTGAATAGATCTTTTGATGAACATCTTCACTCATTTCACTCGAATGGAATAGTTAGATCACAAGGTAGTTGTGACACAAATTGTCCTGCCAAATAGCTCCCCAAAATGTAGTTTATGCGCCCACCAACAAAGTATGAGCATATAGTTGAGTCACCTCCCCAACAACTCTTGATAGTATCAGTGTCTCAGAAAGAATAGAAAAGACACAACATGAGAAGTATAGTTTTGGGGTGCTGAAGGTTGAAACAGAACTGAGTTTGTGGGGGCATCTGTTAAAGAGGGCATAAGAAAAATATAACTTGCTAGAAGCGAACAGCCAGGTAAGCCCAAGGTGTTTCTCTGTGTAAGGGAACTTCAGATATAAGAGATATTTTAAAAAATAAAACTGAAGGGGAGTTTGGCGGTAGTGCAGCGGGTTAAGCGCACATGGCCCAAAGCGCAAGGACCGGCATAAGGATCCCTGTTTGAGCCCCCGGCTCCCCACCTGCAGAGGAGTCGCTCCACAAGCGGTGAAGCAGGTCTGCAGGTGTCTATCTTTCTCTCCCCCTCTCTGTCTTCCCCTCTTCTTTCCATTTCTTTTTGTATTATCCAACAACGATGACATCAATAACAACAGCAATAATAACTACAACAATAAAACAACAAGGGCAACAAAAGGGAATAAATATTTTAAAAAATATTTAAAAAAATGAAACTGAAAAAGATTCGGTCAAACTGAGAATCATTTATCTTCTTTTCTGCTGGAAACTGTAAATCTACTCCTGTGTTCTTGCTCCCCATGACCTCAAGCTACTCCTTTCAGATTTACATCATATCTCTGACTTTCTCATCCTTGTATACTTTCAGCTTTTTATACTTCCCCCTTTTTTAATGACTACTTTTCTAGTATATTTAATTTTATACAACTTTGATTTTACAACTGAAAATGTGAGCCAATATTTTGATTCATGCTCAAGTTCTAAGCATGGGGCTAAGTGCTAGAGAGAGGATGGTAAACAGAATACTGTTCCTGATTCAACTTGCACAAAATTTTATTTAGAGTGAAACATATTAAAGAGTCTTGAATGTGGGATGGAGGTATTTTTTCTACACATCAAATGATACTTAATTACTCATAGGAACATCACAAAGATAATAAAGGTCACAAAATCTTTTGTAGGTAGGTTATTTTTTTCTTTTTAGGCAGTTAATGTCAGTTTTCTTTTAAAAAATTATTAGTGATTTAAAAAACTATAGGACAAGAGGGATATAATTCCACAACATTCTTACCTCCAGAGTTCTGCATCCCCCTCCCCTCCATTGGAAACTACAGCAGTTCTCCTAAGGTTGCAGATATGGGTTAACTATTATTTTAACTTGATGTGTCTCAGTAAGACATTGTTAGAAAAATCAACTGTAGGATTTGGCCCTGGGGTGGGTGATTCAAGGATGGTCAGAGGAAATGGGATTTTGATCTAGTTTAAATGCTATCTGTCTATATATGTGTGTGTGTGTGTGTGTGTTGGTGTGTGTGTGTGTGTATGCCCATTTTTTCCCCCTGATGGTCCCATCTTCTCTTCCTTTACAGGCCACACCTACATCTATTACTACTTCTGAATGCCTTTCCTTTTTCCCCTCTTCTCTCTCTAGGCCCTGATGGAGTTGGAGTTCAGAGCTCTGTGGTCATCTTCCCCCTATTATATCTCCTGTTCTGGGATTATGAACCAAAATTCTCTTTGGGGTACAGCAGATAGAAGTTCTGATTTCTGTAACTGCTAGTCCACTGAATATGGATGTTGGCAGGTCAATCCATACCTCCACTCTATTTCTGTCTTTCCCTAGTAGGGTAGGGTTCTGGAGAAGTTAGGTTCCTGGATACCTTGGGGAGGTTGTCTGCCTAAGGAAGTCAGGATGGAATCATGATTGTATCTGCAACTTGGTGGCTGAAAGGTGGTAAGATATAAAGCAGGACAAAATGATTAATGAACTGGAACAAAAAGTGGAAATAGAGCAGATAGGAATAGGGATCTTAGGGAGGAAAGAAGTAAGATAGTCTGTTTTTTTTTCTGCCTCCAGGGTTATTGCTGGGGCTCCGTGCCTGCACTATGAATCCACTGCTCCTGGAGACTATTCCCCCCTTTTAATGCCCTTGTTGTTTATCATTGTTGTTATTATTTTTGTCATTGCTGTCATTGTTGGAAAAGTCAGAGAGAAATGGAGAGAGGAGGAGAAGACAGAGGGGGAGAGAAAAATAGACACCTGCAGACCTGCTTCACTGCTTGTGAAAAGTCCCCTCTGCAGGTGGGGAGCTGGAGGCTCAATCGGGATCCTTACACTGGTCCTTGTGCTTTGTGCCATGTGTGCGCTGCACTACCACCTGACCCCCATATGGTATTCTGTTTAAGTATGTTCCTAGGGATGTATGACTTTATTTTTGCTTAAGCTTGATATCTAACATGGAGTTGGACAAGAATATTGGGTGTCAGAGTTGAGAATAAGGCTAGAGGGTTGGGTTAGGGCAGAGAGGAGCTCTCAATCTTGAAAAAAAATCTATGAATAAAATTAACTGACCCAGGGCCCATATATATTTGTATTTAGCACAGGAACCTTTGTAACCTCTGAGTCTTTGTGTGTGACCTCGCATTTCATGGTCACAGCTAGGAACATTCCATGCTGAACTCATTTAAGGACCAGTTTCCTCAAGTAGCAAGGTACCATGACCTAGCCTCCCATCAGACAGTGGGGCAGTCCCTACTATTGCTAGTTTATAGGGAGGACAAATTCTTGAAGTGACCCAGGAGAGATCTTATGATGACATTCTTGATGGAAGTTACCAGTGATGGTGGATAGAAGGATGTATTAGAGGTCTAGGCCTGTCATATCTGTGGGTAATATGTTCTTTTTTAAAAAATTATTCATTTATTTATAAAAAGGAATCACTGACAAAACCATAGGATAAAAGGGGTACAACTCCACACAATTCCCACCACCAGAACTCCATATCCCATCCCCTCCCCCAATAGCTTTCCTATTTTTTAAGCCTCTGGGAGTATGGACCCAAAGGCATTGTGGGATGCAGAAGGTGGATGGTCTGGCTTATAAATTGCTTCCCCGCTGAACATGGGCATTGACAGGTCAATTCATACTCCCAGCCTGTCTCTGTCTTTCCCTGGTGGGGTGGGGCTCTGGGGAAGCGGGACTCTAGGACACATCGATGGGGTTGTCTGTCTATGGAAGACAGGTTGGCATCATGGTAGCATCTGGAACCTGGTGGCTGAAAAGAGAGTTAACATATAAAGCCAAACAAGTTGTTGACTAATCATGAACCTAAAGGCTGGAGTAGTGCAGATGAAGAGTTGGGGGTGGGGGTCTCTATTCTGTAGATAGCTAGTAGGCATATTTTAGTTATATTACAAAGGGCCTGTGGCTATACTAGTTTATTTTTTAAATTTTTTTATTTGTAAAAAGGAAACATTGACAAAACCATAGGATAAGAAGGGTACAACTCCACACAATTCCCACCACCAGAACTCTGTATCCCATCTCCTCCCCTGATAGCTTTCCTATTCTTTAACTCTCTGGGAGTATGGACCCAAAGGCATTGTGGGATACAGAAGGTGGAAGGTCTGGCTTCTGTAATTGATTCTCCGTTGAACATGAAAGTTGACAGGTCGATCCATACTCCCAGCCTGTCTCTCTGTTTCACTAGTGGGGAAGGACTCTGGGGAAGCGGAGCTTCAGAAAACATTGGTGAGGTTGTTTGTCCAGGGAAGTCTGGTCAGCATCATGCTAACATCTGGAACCTGGTGGTTGAAAAGAGGGTTAACATACAATGCCAAACAAATTGTTGACCAATCATGAACCTAAAGGCTGGAATAGTGCAGGTGAAGAGTTGGAGGGGGGGTCTTTGCTTTGTAGATAACTAGTAGGTATATTTTAGTTATATGCCAAAGGACCTATGCCTATACTAGGTTTTTTTTTTCCCTCCTGAGCCTGAAATCTGATATGCAGGTGGATCCAAGTTATTGTCTGGGGAGATGATGTCATGGCTAGAAAAAGGACGAGAAAGCTAGATCAGGGAAGAGACTAGCTACCCTAATATGGGTATGGTGTATAAATATTGTTGACTGTAAACCCCATTGATTGATGTAGTCTGGGGCTCATACTCAGCTTAGGAGTCTATGTGACCTCTGCATCCCTCTAGATCTGAGCTCACATTCTGTGGTCATCAGTAGGAACATTCCAAACTGCTCCAATTTCAGGACCTATCTTCCTCAGATATAGCATAGAGTATGTTGTCCAGACTTCCTTTGGAACATTCTCTACCATTATTGATCCAAGTTGAGGGCAAGGTCCTATGGGGGTCCACAAAAGGGTCTGTTGTGTTGTTCCTGAAAAGGTGACCAGTAACAATGGAGAGAGGGATTTATTCAAGGTCTAGGCCCATCTAGTCTGTTTCGGAATCTCAGGATTCCCTGAAAAGGGCCCCTATGGTCTGTGCATTAAAAAGTTTGAAACATTCAATCAATTTTCCCCTCTCATATTAATTAATAATGATTTATATGACTACAAGTTAATAGGAGTGTACATAAAATTCCCACCACCAAAAGACTGTGTCCTATACTATTCTCTCCCCCTCACCCCCAGTGAAGCCGAATATCCACCCTCACCCTCAACCGAGAGATTTTTACTTTGGTGTCCTATTTTAAACTCAGTCAAATCCTGCTTCGAGTTTCCCTTTCTGTTCTTCTTTCTCAACTAATGTTTATGAGTGGTATCATCCCATACTCATCTTTGTCCTTCTGACATAGCTCACTTAACATAATTCCTTCTAGCTCCATCCAAGATGGGTTAGAGAAGGTGGTTTTATTGTTCTTCATAGCTGCATAGTATTACATTGTGTATATATACCACAGCTTTCTCAGCCATTCATCTATTGTTTGGCACCTGGTTTACATCCAGGTTTTAGCTATTATGAATTGTGCTGCTAATATAGATGGACACATATCTTTTTGGTTGGGTGTTATGGAGTCCTTAGGATTTATTCCTAGGAGACAAACTACTGGGTCATATGGATGGTCTATTTCTAGCCGAGTGAGAGTTCTCCAGACTGCTTTCCACAGAGGTTGGACCAATTTACATTCCCACAAGCAGTGCAGAAGGGTTCCTTTGTCACCACAACCTCTCTAGCATTTTTTGCAGTTGTCCTTTTTGATGTATGTCATTTCCATGCCGGGCTAGCTTTGTGGGTGGGAGAGAGGATCCAGGAGCCAAGCTCATGGCGGTAGCACTACAAATCTTTATTCATGCGGGAGCTCCAGAGTCAGGTGTGAGCACAGTGGGTTAAGCCACGTGGTGCCAAACTGCAATGGTCTCTTCCTCCTCTGCACACCAGTCATTCTCCAGGTCCAAAAAGAGAGGAGAGAAAAGAGAGGGAAACCAGGAACACAAATGGGCTTTATAGGGTAAAACCGAATTTGGCAAATCAGAAACAGAGATGGCTGTGAAAGGGGATGGAGAAAAGAAAGAGTGGGAAGGTAGAAAGCTTCTGTAGCAGCAGTTGCTATGATTTTAACTGGTGGGATTAATGTACCCTGCAGGCAGGGCAGGTCTCAAGGTAGAAAGAAGATAGATCAAAGGTGGGCATTTTTCAGGCAAAACAATGATTATGTAAATAGACCATAGTATCAGCAATGGAGGATGGAGCAGAGAAGGGGGCGGGTGCTAGCTTACGGGTCCGACATTTTCACAGGGGTGATAGTCTGCAGTGAGTCAGTATCTGCAGCAAGCAAGTAGAAAGACCTGAAAAGACACCATAAAATGCCTAACCAAATAGTGTCTACTTAGACTTAGATACCCTCTTCACCTACTTCCTACTATACTTCCCTCACTCACTCCAAAGCTGACCTTATCAAAGCAAAGACTGCAAAAGCTAAATAAGGGCAATAGACTGGCATACTTTAACTATGACTCTTTAGTCACTATCAGGCCACCCAATTAGCTGGGGCCCAATTCGGAGAGTCCAGAGATTCCCAAACAGACATGACAGGCCTAGACCTTAAATAAATCCCTCTCTCCATTGTTACCAGTCATCTTTATCAGGAACAACACAGTAGACCCCTTTGGGAGCCCCCATAGGACCTTGCCCTCAACTTGGATCAACAACATCAGATAATGTTCCATCTTCTAAAGGATATATTCTATGTTCCACCTGAGGAAGATGTGTCCTGAAATTGGAGCAGTTTGGAATGTTCCTTCTGATGACCACAGAATGTGAGCTCAGATCTAGAGGGATGCAGAGGTCACATAGGCTCCTAAGCTGAATATGGGCCCCACATCATATCAAATTAATGGAGTTTACAGTCAACAATATTTATACATCATTCCTCATTTGGAAGCTACACTCTTCACTGATCAAGCTTTCTGTTCCTTTTCTAGTCATGACATCATCTCCCCAAACAATAACTTGGATCCACCTAATATCCGATGTCAGGCTCAGGAAAAACAACAACAACAAAAAAAAACTAGTGTAGTCATAGACTCTTTGGAATATAACTAAAATAGGACTACTAACTACCTACAAAACAGAGACGCCCCCAACCCTGAACTATTCTAGCCTTTAGGTTTAAGATTAGTCAATTTGTTTGGCTTTATATGTTAACTGTTTTTTTAGGTTCCAGATGCTAACATTTTGCAAACCAGACTTCCCTGGACAGATGACCCTACCAATACGTCCTGGAGCTCTGCTTCCCCAGAGCCCCACCCCACTAGGGAAAGAGAGAGACAGTCTGGGAATATGGATAGACCTGCCAATGCCCATGTTCAGTGGGGAAGCAATTACAGAAGCCAGAGCTTCCACCTTCTGCATCCCACAATGACCTTGGGTCCATACTCCCAAAAGGATAAAGAATAGGACAGTTATCAAGGGAGGGGATGGGATACAGAGTTCAGGTGGTGGGATTAGTGTGGAGTTGTACCCCACTCATCCTATGTTTTTTGTCAGGGTTTCCTTTTTATAAATAAAAATTAAAAGAGTATTAAGATATAAAAATATTATTTATTATTGGATAAAGAGGGGAGGAGGCGATAGGTAAAGACATAAAGATACTTGCAGCCCTGCTTCACCACTTGTGAAGCTTTCCCCCTGCAGATGTGGACCAGGGGCTTGAACCTGGGTCTTTGCACAGTATCATATGAATGCTTAACCTGGTATACCACTGCCTGCCCCGTATGTTTGTTGTTGTTATTTTTTTATTTTAATTTAAAAAAAAAATTTTTTTATTTAAGAAAGGATTAATTAACAAAACCATAGGGTAGGAGGGGTACAACTCCACACAATTCCCACCACCCAATCTCCATATCCCACCCCCTCCCCCGATAGCTTTCCCATTCTCTATCCCTCTGGGAGCATGGACCCAGGGTCATTGTGGGTTGCAGAAGGTAGAAGGTCTGGCTTCTGTAATTGCTTCCCCGCTGAACATGGGTGTTGACTGGTCGGTCCATACTCCCAGTCTGCCTCTCTCTTTCCCTAGTAGGGTGTGTCTCTGGGGAAGCTGAGCTCCAGGACACATTGGTGGGGTCTTCAATCCAGAGAAGCCTGGCTAGCATCCTGATGGCATCTGGAACCTGGTGATTGAAAAGAGAGTTAACATACAAAGCCAAACAAACAAATTGTTGAGCAATCATGGACCCAAAGCTTGGAATAGTGGAGAGGAAGTGTTAGGGAGGTACTCACTGCAAACTCTAGTGTACTTCTGCTTTCAGGTATATATTTTGCAGTAGTTTATGGATACGTGTGAACATAAGCTCTCTCTCACAGAAACTGGTGTATATCTAGGTTATGGGACTTTGTTAGAAAGTGAACCACCTGAGATGAAATTAAGAGTGTACTATAAAAGGAAAGGTCTCACCCGAGTAATGAAGCTGAAGGGTTGTCATTCCACACGTGAAGTCTCTGGACACAGTCTGAGGTGAAGCATGTTGAGGTGGCAATCGTTGCGTTGGTTAGATTGTGATCGGCGGATGCAATATTATTTGATATGGATTGGGAGAGGCATACGGGAAAGTGGGCCCTATCCAAGGGTTCCAGGACTGGGGGAAGTAGGGGCTCTATAGTGGAGAGGTGAGGTTCCTGCTGTCTTAGGGTTCAAAAAGACAATCGATAGTTAATGTTATCATCACATTATTTGGTAATTGGGTTAACTTTGAAAAGTCCTTGTGTTATGGTTTGCTGTACAGTACCCAGTATCTTGTGTATAGCTGTGCTATTGGATGCTTCTAATCTACTTGGTCTAGGCTTTTGAGAGAGTCCGCATATCAAATACACAGCCTATATATTAAAAAGATTCAGTTTGTGTTTTGAAAAACTTTGAGACATAAAATTGATTTTTCCCCTCTCATATTAATTAACTACTGATTTATATGTCTACATTTTGCTAGGAGTGTATATAAACACCATTCCCACCACCAAAAGACTGTGACCCATCCCTCCCACCCACTCCCACCCCCCACTGGCCCATGAAGCTGCATCTCTACCCCTCACCACAGGGCTTTTATTTTGGTGCCCTACTTACAATTTGGTCAGGTCCTGATTTTAGTTTCCCTTTCAGATCTTCTTAGTCAACTTCTGTTGATGAGTGGGATCATCCCATACTCATCCTTATCTTTCTGACTTAGCTCACTTAGCATAATTCCTTCTAGCTCTGTCCAAGATGGGTCAGAGAAGGTGGGTTCATTGTTTTTGATAGCTGCATAGTATTCCATTGTGTATATATACCACAGCTTTCTCAGCCACTCATCTGTTGTTGGGCACCTGGGTTGCTTCCAGGTTTTAGCTATTATGAATTGTGCTGCTATGAACATAGGAGTACACACCTCTTTTTGGTTGGGTGTTATGGAGTCCTTGGGGTATAACCCCAGGAGAGGAATTACTGGATCATATGGAAGGTCCATGTCTAGCCTTCTGAGAGTTTTCCACACTGCTCTCCACAGAGGCTGGACCAATTTACATTCCCACCAGCACTGTAAAAGGGTTCCTCTGTCCCCACATCCTTTCCAGTATTTGTTGCTGCTGTCCTTTTTGATGTATGCCATTCTTACAGGAGTGAGGTGGTATCTTAGTGTTGTCTTAATTTGCATTTCTCTGACAATCAGTGACCTAGAGCAGTTTTTCATATGTTTGTTAG
Organism: Erinaceus europaeus; assembly: GCF_950295315.1. Classification (NCBI taxonomy): domain Eukaryota; kingdom Metazoa; phylum Chordata; class Mammalia; order Eulipotyphla; family Erinaceidae; genus Erinaceus; species Erinaceus europaeus. Next base: position 34,702,070 of record NC_080173.1, read on the forward strand.
CCTTTTGGATCTCCTCTGAGGTGAATGTTTTGTTCATATCCTCTGCCCATTTTTGGATGGGGTCATTTGCTTTTTTGGTGCTAAGTTTGCTGAGCTCTTTATATATTTTGGTGATTAGTTTCTTGTCTGATGTAAGGCATGTGAAGATCTTCTCCCATTCTGTGAGGGGTCTCTCTCTTTGTTTAATAGTTTCTTTGGCTGTGCAGAAGCTTTTCAATTTGATGTAGTCCCATTGGTTTGTTTCTGCTTTAGTCTTCCTTGCAATTGGGTTTGATTCATCAAAGATGTCCTTGAGGTGTATGTGGGAAAGTGTTTTTACCAATGTTTTCCAAAGTATTTGATTGTTTTCCAAAGTATTTGATTGTTTCTGGTCTGACATCTAGGTCTTTGATCCATTTGGAGTTGATTTTTGTTTCTGGTGTGATAAAGTTGTTCAATTTCATTCTTCTGCATGTTACAACCCAGTTTTCCCAGCACCATTTATTGAAGAGAGCCTCCTTCTTCCATTTAATGCTTTGGGCCCCTTATCAAAGATTAGATGTCCATAGGTGTGGGTCATTTTAATTTCTAATTAATAATGGATTACAATATTTTAATATTTAATGTGTAGCTCCATACCACAACCACCACCAAAGTTCCATGTCCCCACTCTTTCAAAGATACCCCCCATAGTTTCCATAAGCTATGGAAACAGTTTGCTTATGCAAGTAGTTTGTATAGAGGAACAAATAACAAATAGTGTCTCTTTATAAGGATGGGAGGTCCTTAAACTGTTGTATTATTGAAATAGAAATATTACGTATTTTTCTTGTGAAGTATTAGAAAGCCTCTTGGTTGCCAAGAGTAGTACAGTACACAGAAAGATGGTATAATTTCTCTCTCTTTCTTTCTTTTTTTCCATTTAAAATTTTTTTTATTGAAGGATTAATGGTTTACAGTCAACAGTAAAATACAATAGTTTGGGAATCCAGCGGTAGTGCAGTGGGTTAAGCGCATGTGGCGCAAAGTGCAAGGACCGGCATAAGGATCCCAGGTTGAGCCCCTGGCTCCCCACCTGCAGGGGAGTTGCTTCACAGGTGGTGAAGCAGGTCTGCAGGTGTCTATCTTTCTTTCCCCCTCTCTGTCTTCCCCTCCTCTCTCCATTTCTCTCTGTCCTGTCCAACAACGACAACGACGTCAATAACAACAATAATAAAACTACAAAAAAAAAGCAAGGGCAACAAAAGGGTATGCATAAATATTTTATAAAATACAATAGTTTGTACATGTGTAACGTTTTTCAGTTTTCCACATAATAATTAAACCCACACTAGATCTTCCTCCACCATCATGTTCCAGGATGTGAACCATCCCCCCTGCACCCCATTGTCTTTTACTTTGGTGCGGTACACCAAAGGATGGTGTGATTTCATGAGGCACAGTTCTATTTTACAGAAGGCCTAGTGCTCCGGGAGGCAGATTATTGGAAGTGACATAAATTTCTGGCTAGTGTTGGGGGTGAGTAGCTGTTTTTGTTGATAGATTGATTATATCAAAATACAGACCTTTTTTCATGCTTTGATGTTATTGTCAGTGTCATACAGACAGTGACCACCAGGAACACAGTTGAACATGGTGATCTATTACATGATACAGTGTGGAAGAAATACATGATGGGAAAACTTGATGTGTCTCACTAAGACATTGTTAGGAAAATCAGTGTAGTATTTGGACTTGGGTTGGGTGATTCAAGGATGGTCTAAGGAAGTGGGAGTTTGATCTAGATTAAATGCTAACAGAAAGTGAGCACAATTTTGTGATTGAGTGGCTCAGTAATTCCTATCTATAGGGAGGACAGAGTAGGGCACAGATAAAATCATCATTGATAAATAAACAGCACTCATTTTATCTTAGAGAAGATGTATTTGGTATTTTATTGGTGGCACAATGTGCATATTATTATTATTTATGCCTAGACAAAATTATGATGTGGTTTTGTTTTGTCTCACTTTATCATGGTCTTTGAGTAACCTTATCTGCATTTGGTATTCTGTGAGACATTTATGTCTTACTGGAGATTAACAAGGTCTAATTGTGAGTGCGAAGCCAGTTTTTAGATGTCAAACAATACTTAGTTTCTTTATTCTTCGTTTTCTCTCTTTAGTGTGCTGATAGTTTCAGGTTTCCTCTGAAAAAAAAAGGAGTATGCAGAAAGAGGGAACCAATTTTAAGAGAAAGATTTTACTAAAGAATCTAAATAGAAGGATAAAGTAGCGTTAGAAGATTATGAAAAGAGCAAGTGGCCATGAGAGTGGGGTTGTTCAAAAAGCAAGTAACAGGACAAACAAGGAACAAGTAGGTAAAAGGGAAAAAAGAGGGTCAGATCCTTTCCCAACGGTCAATAGAAGAGCTAAGGATGATAGGAAGCACATACTAAGTGAGAGTTTTAATGATCTGGGAAGCCATTACATTGGTAGCCATATGAAGCTCTGCACCCTAGTCATAGACCTTGATCAGAGTGGTTGCAAAGGTTTCTCTTATTTATTTATTTATTTATTTAATTTAAGAAAGGATAAATTAACAAAACCATAGGGTAGGAGGGGTACAACTCCACACAATTGCCACCACCCAATCTCCACATCCTATCCCCTCCCCTGATAGCTTTCCCATTCTCTATCCCTCTGGGAGCATGGAACCAAGGTTGTTGTGGGTTGCAGAAGGTAGAAGGTCTGGCTTCTGTAATTGCTTCCCCGCTGAACATGGGCATTGACTGGTTGGTCCATGCTCCCAGTCTGCCTCTCTCTTTCCCTAATAGAGTGGGTCTCAGGGGAAGTGGAGCTCCAGGACACATTGGTGGGGTCTTCAGTCTAGGGAAGCCTGGCCGGCATCCTGATGACATCTGGAACCTAGTGACTGAAAAGAGAACATACAAAGCCAAACAAATTGTTGCTTTATGTTTTTCTAATGCACCCCTCCCCCTCACAAAATGTCCTAAAAATCAAGGCTGTAGCTCTAGGGACTTCTCTTGTTTATTCCTATTTCCTTTTCTCTGGATTTGGACATTTGGATATTATTTTTCATAAATAATGCTTCTACATATGTTATTTTACATAAAAATATTAAGGTCCGTGTGCAAAGAGATTTGAAGAATAAGTTCCTAGCATTGGGATTGGTGGACCAATTAAAATTTTGCTATCCAATATATAAATCAGTTGTACACATTTCCCCTACTAGCAGGATTTGAGAGGGCTAATTTTTATACTTGCTAGTCAGCTTTTGATGAGCTAAATATGAGTACTTTTGTTTTTTGTTTTAACCAAGATAATGCTCATCTCTGGCTTTTTGTGGTGCTAAGGATTGAACCTGGGAAATCAGATCCTCAAGCATGAATCTTTTGTGTTAAATATTATGCTGTCTTCATGGCTCAAATCAGAATGTTCTATTGACCTGAATCTAAAAATAAGATTATATGTAATTAATTGTGTATGCATTTACGTATTACTTAGGGAATCAAACTGTCACATGGTGGACATATAAAACTTTAGATAAGTTTCTGTACTTCATAGTATAAATTGCTATGGGTATCTCTATATATTATGTAAATTAATATAAACTGTAATACAGAAAGATGTGGGTGAATTAATCTATATTTACCTTTTAACTTTAGAGATAAAAAATTTATAGAATTATTTTGGGAGACTCTATGACCTCATTGTACAGTGTAGCTTTTGAGTCAAGTTTTCTTTCTTTCATTTCAGAGAGAGAAAGATGAAGAGATACCACACCTCTGGAATTTCCCCTGGTGCAAAAAAGGGTCATTCCAAGAGTAAAGGACCTTTATTAGTGTCTCCACTCTGACTGCCATACCAAATATCCTGACTAAATATTACTGAGAGATGCCAAAGAGAGAGTACAGTTGCCAAGAAGCAGTGGATTGAAGAAGGGGGGAATTTACATAAATTGCAGGGTTAAAATGTTAGCAGGAATAATGTGGTTATCCTGCTAACTCAACTATTTGGCGTTTGTCGGTTATTTTTCTATGGTAGCCTTTGAAGTTGTTTTCTTTCTATTAATCCTCCTATTTGATAAATATGGCTGCTTGCTTATGTATGTTTACATGCACATGCTAGCTTATGTTGCCTTTAATTTGTGTGCCATCTTGGTTTTGTGGAAACTTTTTTCACTTGGGAGGCATAATTTAGTTAGTGTGTGTAAATGGGGACAGTGGTAATGGATCCCACTACAAAGCTGACAAGACTTCCCTCCAAGCAAAGGGATCTCTTCAGTTGGGAACATTCATATTGACCTACTTGGATGCTCTATTTCTGGTTTCAAAAATGTTCATTTCTAGGCTCAGAGTTTCATTTGAAAAATGAAATGTGAAGAGGTAAGGATAGTCTAGAGTCCACAGAGCCTTATTTGTTGACAGATGTGGAAGGTGCTTTGTATTTTTTGGGGAAAAATGGTTAGATTCCTCTGTCAGAACTGTCTGTAGTGGTATATATCTTCATTCCTAGTATGGCAAAAGGCATCCAGCTGGGAAATAACTGTTCCTCAGGAAGATATAAAGGAGAAATATGATGACCTCAATTAGAAGGAAAATATTTCAGGAACTGATTGGTCCCAAGACAGAGGAAAGATTAGAGTACTTCCTGAAGCTTGACCAAGATTGAGGGAATTTTTTGTTGTTGTTTTTCCTTTTGACATACTATGATAGGGGATTTTTAAGTGGCTGTTTGAACCATAGAAACAACACAACTGTGGAGGTTTTTTTTTTTTTTTTTTTGCCTCCAGAGTTATCAGTGGGGCTTGGTGCCTATGCCACAAATCCTCTGCTCCTAATGGCCATCTTCCCACCCCCCCCATTGTTGTTGGTGATGATGTTGTTATTGTTGGATAGGACAGAGAGAAATTCAGAGAGGTGGTTCTCCCTAAGCTCTATCAGGCTTACACATGGTCCCAACAGAAGAGAAGACAAAGAAGAGGAGAGAAAGATAGGTAAACACCTGCAGACCTGTTTCACCACTAGTGAAGTGACACCCCTCCAGGTAGGAGGTCGTAGGGCTAGAGCTGGTATCTTGCACGTGTCCTTATGCTTCATTGCATGTACACTTAACCTAGTGCACTACTGCCCGACCCCCAACTCTGGTGTATTTTGCATCTGATTATGGAAGTGATTCACTCATTAATTTACTTTTAGTCAATATTTATTGAGCATTTACTATGGTTGAGCTAAACAAAAATTGTTGCTAAAGATGAATGTGCTATCTGTCCTTCTGTCTATTCTAATGGGAAAAAAAAAACTGGATGGGTAGTTAATAATGTGGTGGTGTTTCAGAGAAGGAAGGTAATAACATGTAAGGAGTGTTATACAAAGATATCTATTCTTATTTTAAACTATCAATAAAGATCTTCCCAAGCAAGCAACTGAAGGAGGAATTGCAGTTGGTCAATGCATGGTGGAGGGAGTAGGCATGGTGAGTTTGTGTCTATGGTATTCACAGAGGATCATCATCTGTAAAAAGTCAGGGTAAGAGAGAGAAAAAAATTGTACAGGAAACTAAGAGAATTGTAGTAAGGCTGGAGCTCAGTTTGGTCATTTCTCACAATATGAAAATAGAGGATTAGTCTGTGACCATAACCTGCCATGCCCTTCCAGTAAAGCAGGGTTATCTTTTGTATTGTTTGCATTCAAACACTAATACCTTTTTTTTTTAATTAGTGATTTTTTTTCTTCCTCCAGGGTTACTGCTGGGGCTCAGTGCCTGCACCACTCCACTGCTCCTAAGAGGCCATTCCCCCAACCACCTTTTGTTGCCCTTGTTGTGGTTATTATTGTTGTTGATGTTGTCCCTTGTTGGATAGGACAGAGAGAGATGGAGAGAGGAGGGGAAGACAGAGACGGGGAGAGAAAGATAGACACTTGCAGACCTGCTTCACCGCCTGTGAAGTGACTCCCCTGCAGGTGGGGAGCCAGAGCTCGAACTGGGATCCTTACGCCGGTCCTTGTGCTTCGCACCATGTCCACTTAACCCACCCAGCTCCCTTTTATTAGTGATTTAATAATGACTTGATTGTGTGATAAGAGGGGTACAATTCCACACAATTCCCACCACCAGAATTTCACATCCCATTCCCTCCATTGGAAGCTTCTCTATTATTTATCCCTCTAGGAGTATGGACCAAAGATTTTTATTTGCCTCAGTAGCTTTTACAGTTAGAGATAAAGTTCAGGATCTGGTGCATGCACATTACTACTACCTCACCAACCAAGCTCTTTCCTATCTCTAGAATGAGAAAGAGAGGCAGCAAAAGAGATAGTTGATGAGCAAGTGACAGAAAAGCAGACTCCACCTTTTGTCAATTTCTCCTTGCTGTTCCCATATATTGCTGGGGATTAAACATTTAAGACTGTGAGGGGGCTGCTGTACTGAGCCATTTCCTTCACTCCATCAATAGTTTTTTTTAGTACTTCAGGTTTAATGATGTTCATAATGTTGCCTTTAATTACCAAAAATTGTCTTAATATGCTTTTGACAGTAAATGACTATAAAAGGATATCTCTCTCCTGGCACCAGAAGGTGAGTGTATTATCTAAGTATCATCCGTGATTCATCTTAACTTCTTGTACCCTCGTTTTTTATTTTTAATCAGAAGATGTCAGAGTTTCTCATTTTATTGTTGTGCATGTTGTTTCAGGAAATTTGAAATACTTCTTAGACTTTGTGCCACAGTGGCTGGATAGTTTCACAGAGACAGGTAGCATGTCTTAGAATTCAACTTGGTCAAGCCCATGATCGATTTAGTCTTGCTTTTCTTTTCTATAGGAGGTTGCAAAGCATCTGAGCAGAATTCCGTGTAAAACACTTGCTGTACTATAGGGATTGCTGCAGAATAGTTCCCCAAACCGTGTCAGAATTTTTAAATGAATTGATAACTTATTCAAAAGTATTTTATTTTTAGATAGAGATAGAAAGGCAGGGTTGGGGGGGGGGGAGATGTCACTTATCACAGCACTGAAGCTTTCTCTGGTACCAAGTTTGAAACTGGGTTGTGCACATGGAAAAACAGCACACTGTCCAAGTGATCTATTTTGACAAATCAAGTTGATGGATTTTATTAGGTTCTGAAATGACATTCCTTCACTTCTATAACCAAATTCAGCACAACAAATTTCTTTCAATTTACTTACTTTTTATTCTCCCCCTTCAAGGTTATCACTGGGGCTAGGTGCCAGCACTACTAATCTACTGCTCCTGGCTGCCATTTTTCTCATTTTATTAGATAGGACAAAGGGAAATTTAGAAAAGAGAGGGAAATAGAGAGAGAGAAAGAAGGACACCTGCAGACCTGTTTTGCTGCTTGTGAAGTGTCCCCCATATAGGTGGAGAGTGGGGTCCTTGTGCATAACTGGATGCTTTACTGCTGGGCCCCCCTGAATTTACTTTCTACTTTTGCAGAAATGGATTTATTTGTTATTCACAATTGCTTGCTAATACTCAGTACCTAAAGTTAACCTGACAAAAATCAGTGAAAAATGAACTCTTTAAAGTTCTATGCTTATGAGTGTCTAATAGAATTTGTTATATTTGTGTTTCCAACAGGTTTTTGTATCCAACATAGCATTGGAGATATTAAGAGTACATACTTAGTGATATGTATTGATAATATTACTTGATCAGGATGTTTTGAGGCCATTGATTTAGTAGATTTGCATCTGTTTTTCTTTTGCTCTTAATATTATACTCTCTTTTCTATCTTTGCTGGTGGGAGTGCTCTATCTTAGGAGTCACTGTAAGAAGCAGAATGTGACACTTCTGAAACAAGTGGAAAATACCAAGTGCTTATTTTCTGAGCTCTATGCAATTAATTATTCCACAAAACAGTGACCTTGTACCAACCAAGCCATTTTATTAGTCCTGCAATTTGACTTGAAGCTTGTGACACTCTGTGTGTGATAATGACAGTCTGAAGCACCAGTCTCTGTGGACAGTTGCTGTAGAGCCAGTGGCAGGTATAGTAATGTCTGTTGATGGTATGTACAACCAGGCCAGTTGTGATGGTGCTGCTTTGGGTGTGATCTGAGCTGTGAGCCATCTCAGCCTGGTTTTCCATTCTCCCAGGGAGCTTTTAATACATTCCCCCTTCTGTCGGTCAGTATCTGGTTTATAACCCAAATCCAGTTGACCTATATTGTAGGCATTCTTTCATTCTTTCCATTCCCCACCGGCAGGGGGAAAGCTTTACAAGTGGTGAAGCAGTATTGCGAATGCCTCTCTCTCTCTCCATCTCTATCACCCCCCTTCCCTATTGATTTCTGGTTATCTCAATCCAATAAATAAAGATAGTAAAAAAATAATATGATATGTAAAAATGGGGGATAGTATTCAATTCTATAATCTATAGAAATGACTATGACTAGAAAGTCTTTCTGTGTGTCTACTGCTGGCATTGTTGGCTAAAAGTATTATTATTACAGTTTAAGTTATTTTGTGAAATTAATAGGTAAACAAGTACTGGCACCACATGTAGAGACTAGACTTAGTTTTATTCTTTGTGATTTTCAGATGAATTTTCTTATCAATCTAGTATAATAGTAAACAACAACAATAGGTAACCTCTTTTATTTTTTAATATCATATTTCTTTGTTGGATATAGAGACAAATTGAGAGGGAAGGGGAAGATGGAGAGTGAGGAGAGAAAGAGATATACCTATAGCACTGCTTCACTGTTTATGAAGCTTTCTCTCTGCTGGTGGGGACCAGTGCTTGAACCTGGGTCCTTGCAAACTGTAATGTGTACACTCATTACAACTTGGTGAACCACTGCCTGGCAAAATAGACAACCATTTTAATGTTCTTACCATATGCTAGGCACTTAATGTTATTATCATATTTATTAATTTAACTAAATTTAGTATGTTTTTATTGCCAGAAGAGATGTTGATGGGGCTATAGTTTTGTCAATATTTTCTATTTTTATTTTATAAATAAATAAATTTCAAATAAAGAGAAGAAAAAAACTATAGTTTGAAACAAGCAAAGATAAAATGAGCAGGTATCTTAATTTCCAGCTAGTTGTTTGAAACATAATTTGCTAGGCAAAAATGTATTTTCAAAATAGCTAAGAAACTAGGAATTTTGGAGTTGTCATGTTTTCAGTCAGAAAGAACAAACTTAACATTCCAGCCAACAATTAATGATCAATTTGTGGCAGCCCTCTGACATCTTATGATTTGATATAATAAATCATGGAAATTCTATCCTGCCCAAGCTGGCATTGCAGTAGAGATTGATTGGAAAATGTGCTTAAAGCTGTGTCAGTTTATTTCCACATTGACTGGATCTGGTAAACCCTTCTGCATTTTGAGGATCAGATGGCCACAATTGTCTTTGCTGTGCCGCCAGCTATTGCATATAATTTGCATATTGCAGAATGGAAGCAGTTTTTGCACTTAGTGAAAATGCCATCTGTGAAACAGCAAACCATAATTGTGTGTGCAAGTCCTCTACTTCATGATCTCAATCTAATTTAGCAGCATCTTGTAGCGATGGGATGGATAATTGAGGTTTTTCACCAACAGTATACAACTCTCCAAATACAAACTCCAGATACTAGCTTAGCCTTCTGTATTTTCCTTTCTGTAAATAAGTATACCCTCTATTAAGTGAATTCAGAAACTTTTGTAGACCCCAAGGATATCATGACATGGCCAAGAGAAATGTAATTTGGGACCATGGCATTAAAATTGTGATGTATCATTTTGCTGAGTATCTTCACAACAAAACGTCATTAAGGATTCTTCCTTTGAGGACTGGGAAAATAGTTCACCTGGATAGTATACTTACTTTGTCATTTATGTGACTAAGATTCAAAATTATCTCCTAACACACTAGTGGAAGCCTCCTTGCAATACTTTTCCTTCTCTCTCTATCTGTTTCAGTCTATGAAAGTCAGCCTAGAGCAGTGAAGCCTCAGTGATGATTTAAAAACAAACAAAAAACCCCCTCCTAATTTGAGATAATTCACCTCTTTTTTTCCAACCATAGATACAAATATCTAAATGTAAATAAAAGGTATTTCTGATTTTTAATAGAGTGTTGGTTAATTCCCTGGGGTTTTTTTCATTACTTTTTTTTTTCTTGCCTCCAGGGTTACTGCTGGGGCTCCGTGCCTACACTACAAATCCACTGCTCCTGGAGGCTATTTTTCCCACTTTGTTGCCCTTGTTGTTGTGCTTGTTGTAGTTGATATTGCTGTCATAGCTGTTGTTGTTGTTGGATAGGACAGAGAGAAATAGAGAGAGGAGGGGAAGACAGAGAGGAGGAGAGAAAGATAGACACCTGCAGACCTGCTTCACCGCTTGCAAAGTGACCTCCTGCAGGTGGGGAGCCTGGGCTCGAACCGGGATCCTTACCCCAGCCCTTGCACTTTATGCCATGTGCGCTTAACCTGCTGCACTACTGCCCGACTCCCAGTTCCCTGGGTTAAAAAAATTATTGGGAGTCGGGCTGTAGCACAGCGGATTAAGCGCAGGTGGCGCAAAGCACAAGGACCGGCATAAGGATCCCGGTTTGAACCCCGGCTCCCCACCTGCAGGGGAGTCGCTTCACAGGCGGTGAAGCAGGTCTGCAGGTGTCTGTCTTTCTCTCCTCCTCTCTGTCTTCCCCTCCTCTCTCCATTTCTCTCTGTCCTATCCAACAATGACAACAACAATAATAACTACAACAATAAAACAACAAGGGCAACAAAAGGGAATAAATAAATAAAATAAATATAAAAAACAAAAACAAAAAAATTATTAATTTATTTGATGAGACAAAAATTGAGAGTGGAAGGGAAGATAGAGAGCGAGAGAAAAAGAGTCAGCTGCACCACTGCTTCATCACTGATGAAGTTCCCTCTTGCAGTTGGAAACTGGGGGCTTAAACCCAGGTTCTTGTGTATTGTAACAGGTGCACTCAACCAAGTGCACCACCACCAGCCCGATTTATGATCTTTAAGAACTTCTAAGCCAATGGACTATTCTAATTCCATCATATACAATGTTTGAAGAGAATAGTTACTGGGCAATAGGTCTGGGAGACAGCATAGTGCTTCTGAAAAAGATTTTCATGCCTGAGGCCCCAAGATCCCAGGTTCAATCCCCAGCATCACCGTAATTCAGAGCTGAGTAGTGCTCTGGTTTTTGCTGTGTCTCACTGTATTTTTCTCTCATTAAAATAACTTAGAAATAATACAAATATTTTAAGAAAACAGTCAGTGGGGAGTTCTGGGGCTATATGAAAGCTTGGTAGAGCTTAGGGGAGTTCTCCCATCCTTGGATGGATGTCTGAAAAGATACCACACTTGTTAGCCTCTCTCCTTCTAGAGATGAGCCAAGAGGGAAAAGTCTCCCAGACTCAGTTTCTTCTTGTTAGTCTCTCAAGCTCACAGAAAGCCTACAGGCCTCTCACACTTAGTTTCCCCTGCTAGCAGCAGGCCAAATGGTTGCCTGCTTTAGGGTTCACTCAAAGTTCATACATCCACTTCACCTTTTGATCATAAAGGACAACACACTCTGCCATACACCTTCCAACACCAGACAGTGAAAAGCCCCCAAATCTTATTTCCTTGTGCCTTTTGATATCTGTGGTTTATATCAAAATTTGTTTTCCTTCTTCTCTACCTTACCTTACTGGTTTAACCCCTATGCTTCTCTCAAATGCCTTTGGATAATTAACCTGCTACATCATGGAGAATAATCATATTGACCTTTATGTATCGCATCAATTCTTGTCATACCAGCCCCCTACCATAGGGGCAAGCTGATCTTTAAGAAACCTGTAATTTCTGACATATGTGAAAAATGTTCTTTGTTTAACTCTCTATATAAACCTGTACCCATCTCCAAATAAATGAGTGTTCATACCAGAGTACTCCCCGAGTCCTCCTTTCTGAATCATGCAGTCCCTGAGACCTGGTGAGGAAGAATTGGAGACTTACCCCCTGGCAGGATCCACTCCACGTGAGTGCCAGCAGGGAATACACTGAGATATAGTTCTAAGTGAAAATGGAAAACGAACTTAGTATGTCACATTCCCCTTATTTTATGGATAACCATCTCTGCAGCTTGAAAAATAAATACATAGAATAGAGTCTAGGTTGAAGTACAAAATGTTGGTAGAGTTGGCTGGCAAAATTGCTTACTTTGACAGTGTGCTACTTTTCCATGTGTGTGACTAAAGTTTGAGCCTGGCCCCCACTGCATTGGAGAAAGTTTTGGTGCTGACGTGTCTGTCCACCTGCCTGCCTCTCTGCCTATTCATCCATTGTCCATCAGTACATCAATTGTCCATCAGTCTGTCCGTCTGTCCATCCATCCATCCATCCATCCATCCATCCATCCATCCATCCATCCATCCATCCACCAACCCAAAAAAATTCAGCCTTTAGTAGTGAATCCCTGTAGATGACAAAGAAAGTATTAGTAGTTATAGTGTTTGAGTTAGGCATAGTGATTATTCTCTAATTAACTATTTTGTATTTCTTCTATTTTCAAAAATGATATGCCATATTCTTATATTGGGGAAAATGTTATTAAAATAATCTTTAGACCTTAATGCTTATCAAGTAGACACTTCACTGTTAGTAATTACTCAAAATATCTTGCTTTTTTTTAAATGATGGGAACTACAGCAACCAATGATAATGGTTTTATATCCTGTTTCTCATTCTTTTAAAAAATTTTAATTTATAAAATGGAAATATTGACAAGACTATAGGATAAGAGGGGTACATTTCCATACAATGCTCACCCCCAGAGTCTAGAGCTCTCTATCCAATCCCATCTCTGATAGCTTCCCTATTCTTTATCCCTCTGGGAGTATGGATCCAGGATTATTGTGGGGTGCAGAAGCTGGAAGGTCTGGCTTTTGTAATTGCTTCCCCGCTAAACATGGCCATTGACAGGTTGATCCATACTCCCAGCCTGTCTCTCTCTTTCCCTAGTGGGGCAGGGATCTGGGGAGGCAGGGCTCCAAGACACATAGTGGAGTCCTCTGCCCAAGGAAGTTGGGTTGGCATCATGGTATCATCTGGAACCTGGTGGCTGAAAAAAGAGTTAAGATATAATATAGAACAAATTGTTGACTAATCATGAAACTAAAGGCAAGAATCTTGCAGATGAAGATTGGGGTCACTGTTTTGGAAAAATCTAGTAGGTCTATTTTAGGTATATTCCAGAGGGCCCATGACTACTAGTTTTTGCCTTCACCTGACACCTAATATGCAGGTGACCTAAGCTATTGTCTGGGGGGATGATGTCATAGATGGATAAAGGACCAGAAAGCTGTATCAGGGAAGAGAGTAGCTCCCATTTATGTGAAAAGTATATAAATGTTAACTCTCAACCCCACTGGTATAATCTGGGGCTCCTATTCAGTACAAGAGCCTATGTAATCTCTGCATCCCTGTAGGTCTGAGCTCACATTCTGTGGTCATGGCTATGAACATTCTAGGATGCACTAATTTTAGCACCTATCTTCCTCAGGTAGTAGGTAGAGTATATTGTCCAACCTCCCTTCGGAACATTCACCGCCTTTATTGATCCACACTGATGGCAAGTTCCTATAGGGACCCATAAAAGGGTCTATTAGGTTGTTCCTGATGGCGATGACCAATGACAATGGCGAGAGGTATCTGTTAGAGGTCTAGACCCATCATGCCTGTGTGGGAACCCCAGGGCTCCCTGACTAGGGCCCCAGATGATGGGGTAGCTTGGTTGTGACTAAAGAGTCATTGTTAAACTATATGTGCCTCTTGCCCTTATTCAGCTTTTATAATGCTTACTTAGTGTTACATGGTTAGCTTTGGAGTGATGGGGGACATGTAATAAGTAGGTGAGGAGTGTGTCTAGGTCTAAGTAGAAACTATTTCATTAGGTATTTTAAGGTGCCTTTTAGTTCTTTCTACTTTCTTGCTTCATTTTTTGACTGACTGCAAACTAATGTGCACTTTTACTTAAAGGTATATATTTCTCCTAACTCATGGATACATGTACATGTGCTCTATCGCATGACCAGTGGTCTATATCTAGGTTTTGAGGTTTAAGAAGTGCACCATTCGAAATGGAGTTAAGGAGTCCTATCAGCTAGGAATGATCTCACCAGAATAATGAAGTGGAAGAGTTGACATTCTTGATACAGTCCAAAGTGAAGCATGTTAAGGTGTTACTGGTTGCGTTGACTGGGTTGGGATCAGCAGATGCAGTATCAGTTGGTCTGACTTGAGAGAAGCATGCAAGAAAGTGAGACCCACCCTAGAGGTTCCAGGACTGGGAGATGTATGGACTTTATAGAGAAAGGGGAAGGCTTCTGCTGTCTAAGGGTTTAAGAAGGCAATAGATAGTTATTGCTGTAATCATATTATTTGGCAGTTGGGTTAACTTTGAAAATCTCATTGTTAGGATTTACTGTATCATACAAGACCTCACCATAATCTATGACCTTTTGTGCTATTTTTATATAGCTGTATCTTATAAAGTAACGTCACAAGTTGCTTCTATTCTCCCTGGTCTAAGCCTCTTGGAGACAGTATTTCAAAGAACAAGTCATTACTAAAAATGTATTAACAATTTGAGCCCACTGTTAAAATTCAATCTAATTTCCAATTTGAAGTCTTAAGTGCTTAGATTCAAGGGAAATATACTCAGCCTATGGTCTATGTATGAAAAAGTTTGAGACATTCAATCAATTTTTCCCCTTTCATATTAATTAAATACTGATTTGTGAGATTGTAAGTTAATAGGAGTGTATATTAACACTATTTATACCACCAAAGGTTTGTCCCACCCCAGTGAAGTTAAACATCTACTTTCACCCTCCACCCTGAGATTTTTACTTTGGTGCCCTACTCTCAATTTAGTCAAATCCTGCTTTTAGTTTCCCTTTCTGTTCTTCTTAGTCAACTTCTGTTGATGAGTGGGATCATCCCATACTCATCTTTATCTTTCTGACTTAGCTCACTTAACATAATTCCTTCTAGCTTCATCCAAGATGGGTCAGAGAAAGTGTGTTCATTGTTCTTAATAGCTGTGTAGTATTCCATTGTGTATATATACCATGGCTTTCTCAGCCACTCATGTGTTGTTGGGCACCTGGACTGCTTCCAGGTTTTAGCTATTATGAATTGTGCTGCTATGAACATAGGAGTACACACCTCTTTTTGGTTGGGTGTTATGTAGTCCTTGGGGTATATCCCTAGGAGAGGAATTACTGGATCATATGGAAGGTCTATGTCTAGCCTTGTGAGAGTTCTCCAGACTGCTCTCCAGAGAGACTGGACCAATTTATATTCCCAGCAGCAGTGCAGAAGAGTTCCTCTATCCGCAGAGCCTCTCCAGCATTTGTCGCTGCTGTCCTTTTTGATGTATGCCATTCTCACAGGAGTGAGGTGGTATCTCAATGTTGTCTTTATTTGCATTTCTCTGACAATCAGCGACCTGGAGCAAATTTTCATATGTTTGTTCACCTTTTGGATCTCCTCTGAAGTGAATGTTTTGTTCATATCCTCTGCCCATTTTTGGATGGGGTCATTTGCTTTTTTGGTGCTAAGTTTGCTGGGCTCTTTGTATATTTTGGTTATTAATCTATTGTCTGATGTATGGCATGTGAAGATCTTCTCCCATTCTGTGAGGGGTCTCTTTGTGTGATGGTTTTTTTTGACTGTGCAGAAGCTTTTCAATTTGATGTAGTGCCATTGGTTTGTTTCTGCTTTAGTCTTCCTTGCAATTGGGTTTGTTTCATCAAAGATGCCCTTGAGGTTTAGGTGGGAAAGTGTTCCACCAATGTTTTCCTCTAAGTATCTGATAATTTCTGGTCTAACATCTAGGATCTTGATCTACTTGGAGTTTACTTTTGTTTCTGGTGAGATAAGGTGGTTCAGTTTCATTTTTCTGCATGTTTCAACCCAGTTTTCCCAGCACTATTTATTGAAGAGAGCCTCCTTCCTCCATTTAATACTTGGGGCACCCTTATTAAAGATTAGATGTCCATAGGTGTGGGGGTTTAGTTCTGGGCTTTCAATTCTGTTCCACTTGTCAGTGTGCCTATTTTTGTTCCAGTACAAGGCTGTTTTGATGATGATGGCTTTATAATATAGTTTGGGATCTGGGAGTATGATGCCTCCATTTCTGTTTCTTTTCCTCAAGATTGTTTTGTCAATTCTAGGTGTTTTCAGGTTCCAGATAAATGATTGTAGTGTTTGTTCTATTCTCTTAATGAAGCTTGTTGGAACTTTGATAGGTATTGCATTATATTTGTATATGGCTCTGGATAGAATATTCATTTTGATGATATTTATTCTTCCAATACATGAGCATGGGATGTCTTTCGATTTCTTGGTATCAGTTTCTATTTCCTTGAGTAGTAACTCATAGTTTTCAGTATACAAGTCTTTCACTTTTTTGGTCAGCTTTATTCCTAGGTATTTTATTGATTTTGCTGCAACAGTGAATGGGAGTGATTTCTGGATGTCTTCTTCTTCAGTTTTAGTGTTTGCATAAAGAAATGCCACTGATTTTTTACATTGATTTTGTAGCCTGACACCTTACTATATTGCCTAGTAACTTCCAGTAGTTTTCTGCTGGATTCTTTAGGTTTTTCTATGTATACTATCATATCATCTGCAAATAGTGAGTGCTTGACTTCTTCCCTTCCGTCTATATTCCTTTGATTTCTTTCTCTTCCCTGATTGCTATGGCAAGAACTTCCAATACTATGTTGAAGAGTAATGGTGATAGTGGACAGCCCTGTCTAGTCCCTGATCTGAGGGCGAATGCTTTCAGCTTCTGTCCATTGAGTATGATGTTGGCTGTAGATTTGCTATATATGGATTTCACTATCTTGAGGAATTTCCTATCTATTCCCATGTTTTGTAGTGTTTTGAGCATGAATGGGTGTTGGATTTTGTCAAAGGCTTTCACTGCATCTATTGAGATAATCATGTGGTTTTTGGCTTTACTTTTATTGATGTGGTGAATGACATTGATTGATCGATGTATGTTGAACCAGTCTTGCATTCCTGGGATAAATTCCACTTGGTCATGATGAACAGTCTTTTTGATATACTGCTGTATCTGGTTGGCCAAGATTTTGTTTAATATTTTAGCATCTATGTTCATCAGAGATATTGGTCTGTAGTTTTCCTTTTTTGCTGTGTCCCTATCTGCTTTTGGTATCAGGGTGATGTTGGCTTCATAGAAGGTGCAAGGGAGTGTTACCGTTTCTTTGATCTTGTGGAAAAACATTAGAAGTATGCGTATTAACTGTTTCCTGAAGGTCTTGTAGAAATCCTTTGTGAAGCCATCTGGTCCAGGACTTTTGTTGTTGGGGAGATTCTTAATAACTGTTTTGATTTCTTTGTCTGTGATTGGCGTATTTAGGTTTTGTAGTTCTTCTTGGTTCAGTTTTGGAAGGGCATATGTTTCTAGGAATTCTTCCGTTTCCTCCAGGTTTTCTAGCTTGGTGGCATATAGTTCTTCATAGAAGTTTCACATGATTTTTCTGGATTTCTTTGGTGTCAATTGTGATATCTCCTCTATCATTTACAATTCTATTAATTTGAGTGTTCTCCCTTTTTTTTTGTTCAGTGAGTCTGACTAGGGGTTTGTTAATCTTGTTTAATTTTTCAAAGAACCAACATTTGGCTTCTTTGATCTTTTGTATGGTTCTCTTATTTTTGATGTTATTTATTTCTGCTCTAGTTTTAGTGATTTCTGTCCTTCTTGTTGCTTTAGGGTTCCTTTGTTCCTCTT
The DNA here is from genome assembly GCF_950295315.1 of Erinaceus europaeus. Lineage (NCBI taxonomy): Eukaryota > Metazoa > Chordata > Mammalia > Eulipotyphla > Erinaceidae > Erinaceus > Erinaceus europaeus. The sequence continues at coordinate 34,719,844 of NC_080173.1, forward strand.
AACTCTAAGACCTTAAGGTGTGCAGTAAGGTCATTTATTTGAGCTTTTTCTTGTTGTTAAATATGTGATTGTATGGCAATAAGTTTCCCTCTCAATATTGCTTTAGCTGTGTCCCAAGTATTTTGATAGGTTGTGTCTTCATTGTCATTTGTTTCCAGGAACATTTGAATTTTTTGCTTGAGTGTCTCTCTGACCAAGTGGTTCTTAAGCAGTATGTTGTTTAGTTTCCAAATTGTGTGTCTCTTAGTAATTTTCTGTTTGTTGTTAAATGTTAGTTTTACTCCACTGTGGTCTGAGAAGATACTTGGGATGATTTCAGTGCTGTTGAATTTGTTGATGCTGTCTTTGTGGCCTAACATGTGGTCTACCCTTGAGTATGTGTTGTGTGAATTTTAAAAGACTGTGTATTCCAGTTTTTGGGGGTGAAAAACTCTGAAAATATTCAGGAGGTCTAGCCTGTCCATCTCTTCATTTAATTCTCGTTTCTTGCTGATTCTCTGCTTTGTTGATCTAAGTGTGAGAGTGGGGTGTTAAAGTTTCCCACTATTATTGTTTTACTATTGATATATTTTTTTAGTTCATTCAGTACGTGTTTGAGATATTTAGATAGTTCCTCACTGGGTGTATAGATGTTAATAATTGTTAAGTCTTCTTGGCTGACTAATCCTCTAATCATTATGTAATGGCCTTGCCTATCTTTTTTACTTTATTTAACTGAAAGTCTATTGTGTCAGAGATGAGAATGGCTGTTTGTGCCCCCTTTTTTTTTTGTGGTCCACTATCCTATTTGATAGTTTTCCTCCTTTCCCTTTAAGTCTGTGTTTATCTTTTTGGTTCAGATGGGCTTCTTGCAAGCAGCATATGGTTGGTTATGTTTTCTGATCCATCCTCCCACTCTGTGCCTTTTCATGGGTGAGTTTAAGCCATTGACATCTATTTATATTATGGATTTAATGTATTGTAGTGCCATTATTCAAGAATTTTTTATTTGCTCTGATATATTGTAAGTATTATAGTGATGTTCTTGTTTATAAAAGGTCTTTTAGAACCTCTTTCAGGGATTTGTGATGGTTGTCTTTTTTAATTGTTGTCTCTCTGAGAAGGTTTTATTTCCTCCATCTAGTTTGAAAGTCTAGCAGGATATACTATCCTTGGTTGAAACTCTTTTTCATTCAGGGCTCTATAGATATCTTGCCATTCTTTTCTGGCTTTTAGAGTTTGAGTGGAGAAGTGTGCTGATAGTCTTATGGGGTTTCCCAACAATTGCCTCCAAGTCGCTGTCTTGGCTCCTCCCCATTTTCTATTTCTTTGAATAGTAATTCATAGTTTTCAGTATACAAGTCTTTTACTTCTTTGGTTAGGTTTATTTCTATATATTTTATTGATTTTTGCTGTGACAGTTAATGGGAGTGATTTCTGTATATTATCTTCTTCAGACTTAGTGTTTGCATAAAGAAATGCCACTGATTTTTGTACTTTGACTTTGTAGCCTGACACCTTGCTATATTGCCTAATGATTTCCAGTAGTTTTCTGCTGGTTTCTTTAGGTTTTTCTGTGTATACTATCATATCATCTGCAAATAGTGAGAGCTTGACTTCTTCCCTTCCAATCTGTATTCCTTTGATTCCTTTCTCTTGCCTGATTGCTATAGTGACAACTTGCAATACTATGTTGAAGAGTAATGGTGATAATGGTTAGCTCTGTCTAGTTCCTGATCTGAGGGAGAATGCTTTCATTTTCTGACCATTGAGTATGATGTTGACTGTAGGTTTTCTGTATATGGACTCCACTATGTTGAGGACATTTTCATAATTCTTCACCCCAAGAAACTGGAATACACTGTTTTTTAAAATCCACACAGCACATCTTCAAGGATAGACCACATATTAGGCCACAATGACAGTATGAACAAATTCAAGAGCATTGAAATCATTCCAATTATCTTCTCAGATCACAGTGGAGTAAAAGTAACACTTAACAACAGAAAATTACTAAAAGTCACAAAATTTTAAAACTAAACAACATATTGTTTAATAACCACTGGTTCAAAGAGACACTCAAGCAAGAAATTTAAGTGTTTCTAGAAAGAAATGAAAATGAAGACACAAGTTATCACAATATTTGGGACACAGCTAAAGCAGTACTGAGATGGAAACTTATAGCCATACAAGTACACATTAGATAACAAGAAAAAGCTCAAATAAGTGACCTTACTACATGCCTTTAGGACTTAGAAGAAGAACAAAGGAACCCTAAAGCAACCAGAAGGACAGAAATTACTAAAATTAGGGCAGAAATAAACAACATCAAAAATAAGAGAACCATACAAAAGATCAATGAAGCCAAATGTTGGTTCTTTGAAAAATTAAACAAAATTGACATACCCCTAGCCAGACTCACTAAAAATAAATGGGGGTGAGAAGACTGAAATAAATAGAATTGTAAATGACAGAGGTTATAACAGAACAGACACCACAGAAATCCAAGACGTCTTGCGAAGCTTTTATGAACAACTAAATGCTATCAAGCTAGAGAATCTGGAAGAAATGGAAGAATTCCTAGAAATGTATACCTGTCCAAAACAGAACCAAGAAGAACTACAAAACCTAAATGGAACAATCACAGACAAAGAAATCAAAACATTTATTAAGAATCTTCCCGGGGAGTCAGGCACAGCAGGTTTAATGCACGAGGAGCAAAGCACAAGAACCAGCATAAGGATCCTGGTTTGAGCCTCTGGCTCCCTACCTGCAGTGGAGTCACTTCACAAATGATGAAGCAGATGTGCAGGTGTCTATCTTTCTCTCCTCCTCTCTGTCTTCCCCTCCTCTCTCCATTTCTCTCTGTCCTATCTATGTTCATATCAACAACAACAACAACAACAATATAACAACAAGGGCAACAAAAGGGAATAAATAATAATATAAAAAGAATATTCAAAGCAACAAAAGTCCTGGACCAGATGGCTTTATAAACAAATTCTACAAAACCTTCAGGAAGGGAGTTGGGCGATTGTGCAGTGGATTAAGCGCAAGTGGCGCAAAGTGCAAGGACCAGTGTGAGGATCTTGGTTTGAGCCCCTGCTTCCCACCTGCAAGGGAGTAGATTCACAAGTGGTGAAGCAGGTCTCAGATGTCTCTCTTTCTCTCCCCCTATCTGTCTTCCCCTACTCTCTCCATTTCTCTCTGTCCTATCCAACAACGAATACATCAATAACAACAACAATAAAAACAAGGGCAACAAAAAGGAAATAAGTAAATACTTGTTTAAAAAAAGAGCAATTTAAAAACCCTTCAGGAAACAGTTAATACCTATACTTTTAAAGCTTTTCCAGAAGATCACAGAAACAGGAACACTCCCTTCCACCTTCTATGAAGCCAACATCACCCTGATACCAAAAGCAGATAGGGACACAACAAAAAGGGAAAACTACAGACCAATGTCTCAGATGAACATAGATGCCAAAATACTGAACAAGAGCCTACCTAACTGGATACAGCAGTATATCAAAAAGATTGTTTATCATGACCAAGTGGGATTTATCCCAGGAATGCAAGGCTGGTTCAACCTACGTAAGTCAATCAGTGTCATTCACCACATTAAATAAAAAGCAAAATCAAAATGCACAAAAGCCTTTGACAAAATCCAACATCCATTCATGATCAAAACACTACAAAAATGGGAATAGGTGTTTCTCATATTTTAAATACTTTCATTTTATCCTTGAAGTCACCTTTAATTTATGTTTATATTCATCTAATTTTCCTAATTATTTAATTAAATAACTATTAATATGTGGGAGAAATGGTTATATTTTAGGTATCAGTTGACCTATGTAGCTGTGCCTCATTTAAATCTTAATCTAGATAGGACCTTAATTATGTGAAATTAAGTACAGATATGCATGGTGTGAAAATACATTTGGGATGTCTTTGGAGGTGTAGGGTATTCTAAATAACACTGTTCACAAATAAAGGAAAGAAAAAGACTTCTTGAGGTCTTAGGAATATTAGTCAAAGTAAAGTTGGGACCTTGACCTGTATTCCAACTTGGTATGATGTATGTGAATGTATTTTATACAAGTGTATTCTGTGTATATATTACAAATATTCTTGTACTCAAAATAGCTTATCTTCATATACATAATAAGTAATTTTTTCAAGTTAATTTTAATGGATATGAAATTAATTCATAAATTCATCCTATAAGTATAATTGCTGTACTAAAGTCTTCTATAGATTTACTAATGATAACACACTTAATGTGTCTTGAGTATTTATATTGTCAGACTGAATTTTCTGCACATTAGTACATGTTAATATAGTTGATAAAGTGTTTTCATCCTTGATATATTGAGAATTATTGGTAAAGAATGTCTGGTATAAATTCCTTTTAATTAAAAAAATATTTTATTAGTTAATTCACAAGGCCAGTGGGAGAGAGAGAGGTACAGAGAATGAAGCCAGAACATTGCTCAACACTGGCATGTCATTGTGCTGGGATTGAACTTGGTACTTCTGAGACAATTTTTAAAAGATCTGTTTGCAAAGTGTATTTAACTGACTCCATTTCCACATTTTAAAATATTTTACTTACTTATTGGATAGAGATAGACAGAAATTGAGAGGGAAGGGAGAAGTAGAGAAGGGGAGAGAAAGAGAGAAACACTTGGAGCATTGCTTCACTGCTCTCAAAATTTCCCCCCTGTAGGTGGAGCTTGAATCCTGGTCCTTGCATATTGTAACAGATGTGCTCCCCCAGGTGTACCTCTACATAGCCCCTGTGGTTTTTTTATTTGTAAAATAAAAATGTTTTGTTATAAGATTAAGGTTAAGGGCTGAGAGATGGCTCACTGAGTAGAGTACACACTTGACTGCACATGAAGGCCTAATTTCAAGCCCCTGGCCACTACATTGGAAAACTTTACCACATAAAGAGAAAACTCTACAAGCAGTGGAATAGTCTGAGGTCTCTCTCCCCCCCCCCCTCTCTCTATATATATATATATATATCACTATAAAAACAAGAAAGGAAGTAAGTAAAAGAGGGAGGGAGGGAGAGAAGAAGGACGGAAGGAAGGAAGGAAGGAAGGAAGGAAGGAAGGAAGGAAGGAAGGAAGGAAGGAAGGATCTGTTGGTAGCAGAGGAATGGTGTTAGCATGGATCCCCTTAAATAATCTTGTTGGCAGAAAGGAAGGAAGGAAGGGAGGGAGGAAGGAAAGAAATAAAAATTAAATAACAGGACAAATCCTTAACAGTGCTAGAGAAGTAGAGAGGTCTCATCAATATCAAGTTTGAAATGAACTTATACTCACAGGGTAATTTGAAAGAATAGCAGTGAATAGGTGATTAGTATTAGAATTTGCTACAAGAAGAATTGAGTCTTATAACCTATAAAAAAAGGTGAAATTTTTACCAAGATTTTTTTTCATTCAGACAAATTACAGAAAGGATGAGAAATTAAGAGACAACACAACCCCAGAGCTCTTCCTGGTATTGTGGCACTACCATATGGTATTGGGACTTGAACCTGGGCAGTGCACATGGCAAACATGCATTCCATCTAGTGAACTGTCTCTCCAGTCAACATTAAAATATGTTAAACTTGCCCTAGATAAAATTTGACAGTGAAAGAGATAAAATTTAAGATCAGGTAAGAAGTTATTGGACAAGGAGCATGAGGTACTGACATCTTTATTTAAGCTATTAATTTTCCAAACAGATGATGTTTTACTGTCCTTTACTTTGGGAATGCAAGTGATTTGTTTGCTTAACATGGGTGTTCCTTTGCTTTTTAATATTGTTCCTGACATATGTTGTATCTGGCCTTGTGACCTGCTGGTAGTTTTGGTGGCCATGCCCACAGCTGGCAAGGTTGTTGTTATTTTAATGCCTTTAAATAGTCTGTCTGAACCACAACTCTTGGATATCAAGAGTCAACATTATAAAAGATAATGGGCCCTAATGATGTGGGTTGTTAGGTGGTTAGCTTAGTTACAGAAGGTCTTGTTACTGGGCAAGAGTTTGGACAAACACTAATCAGATGCTGGAGTAATTGGGGTCCTGCTCAGAATGCAATGTACTGAAGTGACTTGTATTGAAAAAAGAGGTTTCCTTTTTCTAAGAGAGCACCCTGGACATGTGGACACCAATTTGGAGATGGGCTTAATGAGGAAAATTGCCATCATATTTGTAAGTATTGTTATACACAATAATGGAACACAGGCTCTGGTCTCCTCTGATAAAAATGTAGTTAGCTGCTCGTGGTCTGAGAAAAAGAAATCTGATGCAGAAGAAGCCTTTGCTGATTTTTTTTGATGAAGGAGATATCTATGTCTGGGCAGCAAATAATAAAGATCTGTTTTTTTTTCTTGTTCAAAGAAATGGGGATACTGTGCAAGGCAAGCTGTTATATTAGGAGAGGGCAGAGCTTTATGGAGTGTTAAAGGAGTTTATTTGAAAACACTTTTGAAAAAACAGATTTCAAAGACAATCTAGATTCCACTTTGTGGCTTCATAATGAGACACAAAAATACACACACTGCTCCTTACCCCCCACTGCCTTATTAAAATGACCTTTCTTGATGAGTATGAGTAGTTCTGTTGCAGGCAATGCTATGCCTTCTTGATGTGACTGTGAATATTTGTCAATATTTTCTAAATATGCATCTAATTAAATGAGTATGCCACTTTAAAAAAACCCAAGGAGAGTAATTACAAATGTTTGTGTACCTCCTAATAAAAATGAAACCATAAATAGTTACCAAAAGTCAAATGCATCCAGTTCACAAATATGTTTTGATGCCCACTTTGTGCTGGGCCCCATGGTGGGAGATGGAGTTCACTGATGAGAGCAAGGCCTACAACCTTCCCTTCCTAAAACCTTGAATGAAATGAATATACTCAACATTGTATTGGGTGTTTCCTCAAGGGAATAAAACAGTCATTATGTATAAATTATTATAGTCTTAGTGGGATTAACCCCAAAAGTGTGGGCAAAAGAGTCTTCCATCCTGTGTTTTTTTTTTAATTAAAAAAATTTAATTTATTTTTATTTTCCCTTTTGTTGCCCTTGTTGTTTAACATTGTTGTGGTTATTGATGTCATTATTGTTGGAGAGGATAAAGAGAAGTGGAGAGAGGAGGGGAAGACAGAGAGGGGGAGAGTAAGATAGACACCTGCGGACCTGCTTCACCTCTTGTGAAGCGACTCCTCTGCAGGTGGGGAGTCCAGGGCTTGAACCGGGACCCTTAGGCCGATCCTTGCGCTTTGCTCCACGTGCCCTTAACTCGCTGCACTACCACCCGACTCCTGTTTTTTTTTTTTAAATTGTTGTAATTATTGGTTTTATTGATATTGCCTTTGTTGGACAGGACAGAGAGAAATGGAGAGAGGAGGGGAAGACAGAGACGAGGAGAGAAAGATAGACACCTGCAGACCTGCTTCACCGCCTGTGAAGAGACCCCCCTGCAGGTGGGGAGTCGGGGGTTCAAACCTGGATCCTTACACCGGTCCTTGAACTTTGCCGCCACCTGCACTTAACCCGCTGTGGTACCACCCGTCTCCCCCATCATGTGTTTTTACACAGGCTTATTCTTTGTGTCATTCTATAAGATTTTATTTGATGACATCTACCTAACATGACTAATCCTGTGCCAAGTAACTATTATAGTTCTCCTTGCTGAAACTTCAGTTTGTCCTTTGTATTTTATATTTCTTTTTAAAATACGTTTATTTTTTGGTAAATAGTCACAAAACAGTTGGAATAATTCAGGCAGTGCTAGATTCCTATATTGTCACATCAGCAGCATAAGTAAAGTGGTATGTCTTTTCACTATATCTGGAACACTTCCTTCTGATACTGTATTATCTGCTTGATGCAGATTTTAAGGAGATTACTATAAAATGTTGTACAATTAGAGACATACTAAGTGTAATACTAATCATAAAAAGGCAATTGAATTTTTCTTACATTGTATTCATTAGCATAAGTAGTACTTAATTGTAATTTTCTTAAGCCAGAACGGAGGTCAAGAACTCACACTGTAACCTGAAAATGTTGGCCTCTTTCAGTTTCTACACAGAGTTGCTCTGAAGTCAGGGGCTGTCATACCACTTTCCTTCTTGGGACACTCAGTGATGGTTTAATCAAGTTGAAAGGGAGACACTGCGTGACCCCATTTTTGATGGACTCTAGTAAGCCAATAATGGGCACAAGTGTTTCCTCAAAGAGGTTTAGGTTTCAGTTGTACAAAGCAACTTCAACACTGTCTTTCAGGAAATAGGAGATCAGCTTTATTACCAACCTGTCATTTTTCCTAAAAGCATTAACTCTAAGATTCTTTGGATATGAGGCTGTATATAATTTTTACTTTCCTAAAGCCATGAGTAGAATAGACTTTGTTGCTTCATAAGAATTTGAGGTTAGAGAAGCTCACAGTTCTCTATTATGGCTTCCAGCTGTCCTTTTGCTCTTGATTTCACTGCAGTTGCATACAAGTCCCTCAGTTAGGCATTTTTGGAAGGCCTCTGCAGACACACAACCATAATATTCAGGTCTTCTAATTCAAATTTACCTTCATGGCTATTTATAGGGGTGTCTCATGTATTTGGTATAATTAAGGGCAAAGATGCTTTTCCCTCCAGATGAGTCATTTTTGTGTCCCTTTACAATGTGCTACAATTCATGCATAATACAATTAAGGTTTAACTTTCAAATCCTAAAATTTAACTTTCAAATATTAAATGGAGGTTTCACCTAAGTGTGGTCTAGGTTACAAATATATGTGATGGGGGGGGTTTGAAGACTTTGAATATTGTCAATAGTCTAAAACCTTCTGCTCTACTCAGATGGCTTGTGGTATTTTGCCTACGGCTGGAATACAAAGATAGCCAAACCAATGTTCTGACAACTATTTTGATCCAGGCATTGGAAGAAGTTATGTTTTTGCAATTTGACTCTTCGTTGATGGCAACATTTACTTCTTATGTAGCCAAGCATGTTAATAAAGCATCCTTTTTGAAATCCATCCAGAGAAAATAATTCCACAAGCAAGGAACAATTTTCTAGAAATGTATTAAGCCTTTATGCTCTTAGCAGTACAAAGAAGAAATGGCTCCATAGAACTAACTTACTGTGAATGATAGCATAGTCTTAATTTTTTGCTCTGATAGAAAATCATATTGAATGGGTTTTTTTTGTGTGTGTGTGTGTGTGTGTGTGTGTGTGTGTGTGTGTTTTAACAATCTAGTTTCTACTGGGGGTATAGATTGCTGCTTCTACTTATGCAAATGACTTTAATCAAACTGTTCCTTGTGGCTGGGTTGCACTTGTTTAGACAGAGGAGAATGAAGTGTTAGGAATGGACACTATTAGGTTCTTGTTTTAATGAAATATTTGAACAACCTCAAATGTTCTCTTACTAATCCTAAGTATGCCTTTTCTTTTTAATTGGAGAATTAGTGGTTTACAATACAGTTGTTTACACATAGTACAGCTTCTCATCTCCCCATGATCTGTTGTCTCTGCAAGACATTCTCTCTCTCTCTATCTACGTTCATTTCCATTACCATACACCAGGACACCAGCATCCTTGCATCTCCTTCCATTCTTCCTACTCTAGAATCCTTTGTTCTTATGCATTGTGCCACACCCAGTCCATTTCTCTGTATGTTTTCCTTTATGGTCCTTGCTTCATAAGTTCTAGTGAGATCATCAGGTATTCAGCCTTCTCTTTCTGGCGTATCTCACTCTACCTTATATCTTAGAGTTCCATCTAAAATGTAGCAAAGGAGATGGTTGCATTTTTAACAGCTGCATAGTATTTCTCATCCACTCATTTGTTGTTGGACATCTGGGTTGCTTCCATGTTAGTTTCTTATGTGGGCAAAAAGTATAAAGAAAAGGCATCTGGGGTATATTGACTTGAGTACTCTTGCAATAATTTTTTACTTTATATATACTTCTTCCAAGAAGATTAGATTGACTCCAGAATGATTTTATTCCATATTCTGTACATAAATAAAAGAGCATGAGAATTTCATGCAACTCAAACAATAAATAGGAATAAAATCCTCTGACAGAAGTCTGTACATGGCAACAAAAGACCTCATAGGAGCTATACAGGATTTGGTGCTTGGCATATGGCTTGCTAAGTTCAATTTTCTGAGTATCCAACAGAATTTTCACAAAGAGAGGTGAGCCAGATTTTACGAAGATGTTGCCGAAGTTGGGTGAGAAGAGAAAGAAAAATTAGCAGAAAGACTGAGGAGAGTTTTGGCAAGAAGAAATTAGGTAGCAAGAGAAGTGACGGAGTTCTGACACATTCAGCGTACTGCCTGAGGACTGTAGACAGAATGAGGCAATATGAGTAAAGCACTCAACACAGCACCTGGTACACAGTAAGTGCTCATGAAATGGTGTCTTAAAGTAAGAGCTGATTCAAGTGTGCAAAAATTAATGGTCAACAACCAGTTTTAAGAAATGAGGTAGGGGAAACCCTTGATTTGTAGTGCTTTCAGATTTCTGTGGTGTGAGTACTTCGGTATGGTTGATGACAAGCTACTAGTGTCTTTGAACTTAGAGAAAAGGAGCATGATCAGTTCTCCCAAGCTGGGGTAAGCTGGTTCCAGCACACCAGTGCCTGCAAAAACACCAACTTCTCCTCCTCCTCTTCCTCCTTTCCCTCTTCCTCTTGCTCCTCTTTGTCCTTCTTCTTAAAAAGATATTGTTTATTTATTAATGAGAAAGATAAGAGAGAGGGTGAGGGGAAAGGGAGGGAGGGAGAGAGAGATAGAGAGAGAGGGAGATAGAGAGAGGGAGATATAGATATAGATATAGATAGAGATAGAGAGAGAGAGAGAGAGATAGAGAGAGAGAGAAAACACCAGACATCACTCTGGTACATGTGCTGCTGGAGATTGAACTTGGGACCTCATGCTTGAGAGTCCAGTGCTTTTCCCACTGCTACTATGCTATCTCCCAGACCCTTCCTCCTCCTCCTCCTCCTCCTCCTTCTTGTTATTTACCACCAGGGTTATCACTGGGGTCCAGTGCCTGCATAATGAATCCATTACTCCCAGAAACTATTTTCTCCTTTTTCTATTTCTTTCTTTTTTTGATACAACAGAGAGAATATGATAGAGGAGGGGGAAGTAGGGAGAAAGGAAGAGAGACACCGGCAACACTACTTCACTACTTCCTTCCTGCAAGTGGGGACACTGGGATTAAACCTGGGTTTTTATGAATGGTAACATTCATATTCAACCAGGTGTGCTACCACCCAATCCTGCAATTATTAATGATTCATGCTCGATTTCCATATATATATATATATATATATATATATATATATATATATATATATGGCATTTGCCTCAAGTCACCCTGGCAGAGACAGCAGAAAGTTAACTCAATTGCTAAAGGACAAATGTTGTTGCCATGAGGTGTGTTATTGGAAATAATTGTTAGGTTCTGGGATATGAATTTTGCTCGAGGGAAGTTCCAGACTCACATCTTTGGCCATGAGCCACTTGGCATATTAAGCATGAAGCTGGGAACATTTTGATTCACGACAGAGTGAGGGTGGCCCTGGTGGGAGGAACTGACTAATGTGTGTTACTTGTGAGAGTTGGAAGGGAGGTTAGAGTTGTGAGAAAAGATATTTTTGTTAGCAAAAAGATCTTAAGTACTTTTGAGGTTCTTCTCCTTCTTCTCCTTCTCCTCCTCCTCCTCCTCCTTCTCCTCCTCCTCCTTCTTTTTCTTTTTCTTTTTGGTAAAGGTTTGAGTAGGAAACATGTGGGAAAAAAGTTAAGGGAACAGTCCAGGACTCTGTGTGGTGGAGGAGAATAGACAACTTAGAGAGCAGGAGCATAATCAGTTCTCCCAAGCTGGGGGAGAACAACCAGGACAGCACAGCCCATAAACCTGGTCTAGGTGGGAGTTTAGCTGAAAGAGATAATATAGAACAAGTAAGTCCCTGCCTATAGCTGTGACCTGATGTGCTGGTCTTGGTTCTGACAGATGTATACACAATTATTCTTCCTCCCTCACAGTAATCTCAAGAGATAAGTACTTCTCAACTTTTTTTCTCAAGCTGACAAGTTCAAAACCATCCTTGGTTGTTCTACTCTATTTATAGTCAAGTCCTGATGATTCTGCCTCCACTTGTTTTTCAAGTCCTTTGACTCCTCTCCATGTCCCTCATCTAAACTACCATCACTATGAACTGGTCATCTGGTGCTTCCCTGAGTTCATCTTTTACCAATTTTTGTCGTGATAGCCAGAGTATTGCTTTTGAAATCCAGTCACCTAATGTTTATCTCCTGCTATACACCTTTCAGAGCTCTGTATTACCTTTCTAGTGGCATCCAAAGTCTTTCCCAGGATCTCTTACCTCATTCTCTTATTGTCTAAGCTGCAGATTTGTTATGTCTCCCCAAATATCTAATTTTTTAAGAACTCTGCTCTCATCCTTTAGGTCCCCATTTCTGCGTTAGCTATTAAGAAAAGGATTATCTGGTCTTATAATTTAATCATATTCTTCTCTTCCTCTTTTGGGGTATTTTTTTGCCTCCAGGGATATTTCTGGGGCTCGGTGCCCATTTGAATCCATTGCTCCTGGAGGTTATTTTTTTCCTTTTGTTGTCCTTGTTGTTTATTGTTGTTATTGCTATTGTTGCTATTGGATAAGACAGAGAGAAGTGGAGGGAAAGACAGAGAGGGGGAGAGAAAGATACCTACAGACCTGCTTCAATGCCTGTGAAGTGACCCCCCTGCAGGTGGGGAGCTGGGGGTTTGAACTGGGATCCTTGTGCTAGTCCTTGTGCTTTGTACCGGGTACGCTTAACCCGCTGTACCACCACCTGCTTGCCCTGGGGTATCTTTCTATCTCTCTGAGGTTTCACTACCAAGTGAAGACTTTTTATTTCCATATAGAGAGAGACAGAGAGAGAGAGGGAGTGGGAGAGGAGAGAGAAAGAGACTCCACAGCGCTAAAGTTTTCTTAAATTTTGGGGGGACAGGATTGAATCTGGCTCATGCCTCTGGCAAGGTAGCACAATATCTAAGTGACATATTTTACTGGCCCTAATTAGAACATTTCCTTTTCCTGATGTTCTCTGTCTCAGTGCCCTAATTCTGCTTAACACTCCTTATTTGATCCCCCTCCTTGTTTTTTTGTGCTCTGCCATCTAAACTATGTCTGTTTTGCCAACCACGGATTCTTCAGTGCCTGACACAGTGCCTGCTATATAGTAGTTACTTAGTTACAGCTTTGGAAAGAATAAAGAAAATTAACTAGAGACCCCCCTTTTTTCTATTGAATCTTCTGTCTAGTGAACACCTGTGCTCGTTCCTGTTGCTCCTCCTACCCTACCCTATCCTACCCCTTCTGTCATGAACAGCATAATGGTACTTAGGGTCAGGGACTGGCCTGTGCTTTCTCTAAAGCCAAGAGTCATTGTCAGGATGATCTCCTGATTTTAACCACTATCCATTTGCCAGTATTTCCCAAATCTGTGTCTCCCCAGCACTCTTATTAATGTCTATCGATAGACCTCAGGTAGCTCTGAGAAAACTTGTACAATATTGAATGTTTCAAATTATTTGTTTCTCTTTAAGCTTAATCTTATCTAATGGCTCATTCATTTTGTCAGTTGTCCAAGTCAGGAATCTGTATACAACTCAAGGCTTTTTTAAATTTACATATTAGTCACTAAAATTTATTAGTTTGAAATGCAGTGTATTCTTTGACTACAATTCTTCTCTTCCCATGCTTACCTTTGCCTTGATGTAGGCCACTGTCTTCTCTGACCTTTTACTACAGAAATCTCCTCTCCAGTCTTTCTGATTTGTGTCAGACCAGCTTCAATATATTCTATGGTATCCATCTGAAATGCTCATTTAATCGTGCCATATACTACTTGAACTTTTTCTATCAAAAGAAGTTAAAATATTTTAACATATTAAGAAGGTCAAGGCAGAAACTTGTGCTCACATATATACAGATTGTGAGGTGTTTATAGGGCAAGGATTCAAAAAGTAAGTCCTGATGCTTCATTGCTTATTGATGAAGATACAGTTTTGCTTCCTTTAGGATCTGTACTTAGTCTTTATAAAGGACAAATCTCCCCTTTTATTATCATGAATTCTTCTTTAGGTCTTCTCTCGTCTCTACTTGTTAATTTTTTCATTTGTATGTTTATGTGCTTATGTGTACGTGTATGTTTTTACTTTTATTGAAGTGTTTGATTATTATTAACTATATATCATAAAAGCAGTGTGGGCTTGAGGAAACCTATCAGAGTTTCTAAAAATTCTTCTTTTAGACTCCTAGTACTTGAAGTCAAAACCCAAACATGAGTTTGTTTTAGTCTTTTAAATCCAGAAGTCAAGCATTTTCTGCCAACTTTGAAAACATTCAGTATGTCTTTTTGCCCACTGCTGTGCCCCTGCTATTTATTATCAGAAACTATTAACACTTCAGAGCAAATGCTGAATCACAAACTTTCAGTGACCTGTGAAAATTAAATGGTAGGTCATAGTATATTTTAACAGAATTGTTCAAATAAAGTAGAGTGCATCAGAGATATGAAAATTTAGTAAGTAGAAGATATCTCACAAAATTCTTAATTTATTTTAGATTTATTTGTGTGAGCTGTTGGTGCCACTACTACCTTAAACGTCTCTTCTTGATGGGTCTAGAGTAGAGCTCCATTTCCAAATACCCTTGAGTGTGTGACCATCTCACTAAGTTCTGCTAAGACAGTGAATATTCTACTTCTAAGCATGGCCTCTAAAAACTTCAACTCGTCACTTAAGTTATCTCCTCTAGAAGACATATTCGAAAGTCTTCAGAAATTAGCACTTAAAAGTTTGGAACACTTTACATTTAGTTTTTGTTTCTGTCATTTTTTCTTCTGACCAGAGCTCATCTCTAGCTATGGTCATGCTGGAGACTGAATCTTGGATCTCTAGTATAGAAGTCTGTTGTAAAAACCACTATGATATTTCCATAACCCACATTTAATTCTTATAAGCCTGTGATGCAGATACTACTAGCATCACCAATGTAAGAATATTGAAACTGATACAAAAATAAGTTACTTTCTCAGGGTTATACAGCTTGAAATTAGTCGAGTCAGGTAGGTCGATGGGCTGCAGAGCCTGAACTTTCCATCATGAGAGTTTTCTTACTTGAATGCTAAAAACCCCCATGTCTTAGGCAAGGGCACACCCAACACCAAGGTTTTCTCATGTCTGAGGTGGTTGGAGTTCAGTTCCCAGTCTTCATTTCATTGTTTTGGATCTGTTTTTATAAACATAGTCTCTATAGACGCTGTGAAAATAATATTGTGAAATATGACTCTGAAGACTTCAAAGCATCATGATGGGGATTAGCAGTATTATTCCCAGAGACTCTAAAGTGAGTCTACTTACTTGCCAAAAATCTCTTCCACTCTTTGGAAAGGACAAAGAGGGTATAGTCCCAGCTACAGGGGTGCAGCAGTAATTTACAACATATGAGTCATGATTTACTATCTTGAAGAAACTTTTATCTGTGGTTCAGTAGCTAGGCCTCATCAAGTCAAAGATGATGAAAGTGTTTATGAGCAATGAACTTGTTAGCTCAATTATTATTTCAAGAGAATGGCCAACAGGAAAATGATACCATTACTGTTTTTATGCATTGAGCTCCACTTATGTCTTTGAACATAGCTTGATTTTTTTTTTTTTCTTAGAGTAGTTTATCCAGTTTCCTACGTAACTTCTCAACAACTCAACTCAAGAAGTTTTAGGCTTTGATGTGTTGAAGGAAAGAAGGTCAGCTGTCGTTTTATTGAGCAGTGAGTTAAGGGGGGATTGCCTAATGGCAGATGCATCTGTCTGGACTCCCTTGAAGATAGGATGCGGTTTTTAATATACTCACATTCACCATTTCTGATATTATTTCTGACAAGATCACAATGGATATTGTATTGCCTTGTATGTTTTCTCTAAATCTCAGTGAGGAGGGAATGGAAAAACATAGTTTTCTTGCTTTTTGAGCACGAGTTTGCTGTGCCCCTTCCCTTGCATGAGCCACCCTCCTATCCTGAGAGCTACCTTCATCTTTCCCCCTACTCTCCTAAGTCACCATATTCTCTAGAACAGCTGGGGGTGGGGTGGGTAGACATTGACTTCTGCAGGTAAGGGCTGTCACAAACATGGATTGTCTGTGGAGGATTTAGAAAGAATAAGCTGACTGGAAAGCAGGGTGCTTTCATTTTTAGTGCTGTGGTATTTCTAAACCATATCAGGGATGCAATTCCCCCTCCCATAGAATGGGCTACCCCCACTGTTCCCCTGCTCCCCCTTGTTGGATAGACTTATGTTAGAGTGAGGGTACTAGGATTTAATGCTAAGTGTGTACGGACAACTTCCCCACAGCATATATACTATTTTAATGTTTCACTAAAGAGAACATACAGATAATGGTTTTTAAAAGTTTTTTACTAGTGATTAAATAATGATCAACAAGATTGTAAGATAACTGGGGTACAATTCCACACAGTTCCCAACAGCAGAGTTCTGTGTCCCATCCCCTCTATTGGAAGCTTCCCTATTCTTCTTTCTTTCTTTCTTTCTTTCTTTCTCTCTCTCTCTCTCTCTCTCTCTCTCTCTCTCTCTCTCTTTCTTTTTTCCCTCTCTGGGAGTATGAACCAAAATTCTTTTATGGGGTACAGAAGGTAGAAGGTCTGGCTTTTATAATTGCTTCTTTGCTGAACATTGACGTGGGCAGGTCAATCTATATTCCCAACCTGTTTCTATCTTTCCTTACTGGGGTAGGACTCTGGAGAAGTGTGGTTCTGGGACACACTGGTAAGGTTGTCTATCCAGGTAGATCAGGATGGCATCATGGTAGTATCTGCAACTTGGTGGTTGAAAGGAGGTATGATACAAGTTGTTCAATAAACAGGCACCCAAAGGGGGAAATAGGGCAAATGAAAGTAGAGATTGCCATGCGGCAGGAAGCTAGCAAGTTTTTTATAGGTATGCTCCATGTCGCCCATGAATTTAGTAATTTTTGCCTGAGTCTTATAGCTAGCATGTGGGTAGACTAAAAGTACTATCTGGGAATTGAGAGTAGGACTAAAGAGTTGGATTAGGGCAGAGAGTAGCTCCCAAATATAAGAAGAGTATATAAATACCATTAACTGTTAACCCCATCATGTAACCTTGGAGTCTTTGTCAGTATAGGTTTGTTGTGGCTAGGAACATTCTAGGCTGCGCTCTTAGGACCACTCTTCCTTGAGTGGCATAGTAGATTGACCCAGTCTCCTTTCAGAGAGTGGAGAAGTCCTTACAGTTGTTGCTGTACAGTGAGGGGAAGGTCCTAGAGAGGCTCATAAGAGGACTTGTGATGCCATTCCTGATAGAAGTGACCAGTGATAGTGAAGAGAGGGGTCTATTAAAGATCTAGGCCCATCATATTAATGTGAAAACTCAAGGATTCCCTGACTAGGGTCTCATATTTTTAAAGCATTTCTATCAGGATTATCTCTGGGGCCCAGAGTTGGCACTCCAAATCCACTATTCCCTACAGCCTTTTTGTCATTCCCCCCCAATTGTTTTTTATTAGGTAGGACAGAAAGATATTGAGAGAAGAGGGGGTGAGAAAGAACCTGCAGACCTGCTTCACCATTTGTGAAGCATCCTCCTGCAGGTGGGGAATGGAGGCTTGAACCTGGGTCCTTTTACTTGTTAATATGTGTGCTTAACCCGGTGCACCACTACTCAGCCCAGATAAACTTTAAAAAAAATAAATAAAATTGAATTACTTTATGAGGGAGGTGGGAATGATGATTTCTAAGCCTACTGCCCCATATACACACACCTTATGCATATATGTATCTACTCAGTGAAAATAGGTCTGGAAGACATGCTTATGCCAGGTTGCTTTAAGACATTATCTTTGATAGTGGAAACACAGATAAATATCACTTCTTTTAATATATTACTTGAAAAGCAAAACACTCAAACACATTCTGGGGAATGAAAGTATGTAGTTCCTAACTTAGCATTTTTAAAAAAAACAGGCTTCCCCCAACTGATTACAAATAGGCTGCATCCCTGGGTAGCCTTATGGACTGGTAGGCATCCCTGTCAAAGCATGTCCTCCTCTGATCCAAGCTGGTGACCTCAGGCAAGCTCTAGAATCTCTAGATTTACATTTAACATGAGGATTAGAAATATAGTAATTCTGTCAGCTGTTGGTTTGGGGACTGGCCAGGAGTAGGTGCTCAGGAAACACTGGACCTTTTCCTATTTCCAGACACCTCAGTGTAGCCTCCTTTCACCTCTCTCCTCTCCACACTCTCAGCTCCCTTTCTGAGCAGGCCTCTATCCCACAGTCCTGAAATAGCTTTTACCTTCTTATTTGAATTCCCCTACCTCCAGGTTGTACCTGATCCATTGTCACTGACTTTACTGTTTTTCAGTCTTATAGTTCCTGAAGCCCATAAACTAAGCCTGAGCAATTCATTTTGGTATTGAAAGGCTCATGAGAATTGGCCACCACTTTACTAGGTACCTGTACTTCCTCAGTGGCAGACTAGGTGTCAGGGTAAATCCAACTTCTTGAGGTCCATTATGCTGATCTGAAAGTGAGACAAGTACCCTTGCTTTTCTTTGAGGACTATTGAGACCATCAAGTAAAATTATTTCTGTGAAATGTTATGCACACTGTGTAGTGTGGAGTACACAAGTACATGGCTCATAGTACTGTACTCTTTCAGTTTCCTAGGGCTGTTGTAACAAGCCACTACAAATCTGGTGTCTTAACACAGCAGAAGTTTACTTCTGGAGAGCAGAAGTCTGATATTAAGGTGCCAGTAGGTGCCAGTAATCTTCCCTCTGGATGGCTTCAGGAAGAATTAGTTCCTTGTTCCTTCCAGCTTTTTTTGCTGCAAGCATTCTTTAATTCGTGGTCATATTCAGTGGAGTCAATCTCTACTTCCATCTGCATATTGTCTTCTTTTCTGTGTGTCTGTGTCTTCTTCTGTCTGTCTCAAATCTTCCTCTCTTTTGCTCTTAAAGAAAAAAAAAAGGGCTTAGGAGCCAGCCAGGTAAACTGGGATAGTCTCATTCAAAAATCCTTATTATGGTTTTCAAGGGTCTTCTTTTCCACAGAACTTAATATTTGCAGTTTCAGGAGTAACACATTTTTATTGGGGGTAAGTGGGCACAATTTTAACATTCTGTGTGGTATTTTCTGAACTTTATTATTTCACTCTTCAAAAATAATCTTTATTGATTTCTGTATTGGGTACTTACTGTATGCTAGATAGTAGCAGTGACAAAAGACAGATACATCATTTTCCTTTATGGACCTGATGGAAGTTGTGTATATGGGATGCAAATGTTGACTATATTCGGTGTTCTAGTGGAAATGAAAACAAAGTACAGGACAAGGAGGGGGAAAGAAGGAGGGGGAGAGGGAGAGGAAAGAGAGAGAGAGAGAAAATGAGAATCTCTGTCTGAGACCCTCTGCAGTAAATAGGATTTGTACTGGGCCTTTGATTGACTGCAATGAGATTAGCCTCTATAGGGAACATAATAGAAAAGGAAATACAGGGTTTGTATAGGAGGAGAATAGATAGATGAACATGACTAGAATGGGGCAACTTTGGAGACAATTAATGAGTGTGGGGCCTTAAGATTAGAGGGCAATGCACAGCTTCTTTCTAGTAAGTGGTTTCTGCCTTCAGTTTGAGAGTATGCTGCCATTTTCTTATTTCTTTGCTTATGGCCTTTATTGCCATCAACTCATTTTGTGTTCATAACATATTGGATAGGTCATCTATTCTTTCTGTTGACTATAGAAGTTCTGTAGTAGAGGGGTCTAATGACCTCTTCAAGGAAAATCTAGCAGTGGTTTGTAAATCAGATGTCCAGAAGTTAGCTATTATATGTGATATACAAGGAAGGAGCCAGTGCTCTAGAGGTGTGAATATAACTCTAAAATTTCAAATAATACTTAATTTTAAGGGTGCAACCTTTAGGGGTCTCTTTTTGGAAACTTTAATGATTTTGTTAATCAGTCTCACACTAGAAAGGGCGTTGCCTGGCTAATGTTTCATATCTGTGCAAAAGACAGTCAATTTTGAACTACAAAAGATACTGGTACCACCTATCTTAGTATTTTATGTTATATTTGTTATCACTCACATCAGTTATTTTATTAAAATTTCAATAATATAGTAAGGGAAAAATGGAATACAGCATTTCAGAGTTGCATGAAACCTATTGCAGAGAATAGCTGGTAAAGATTTTCAGAAAGTTGGCATAGAAGCAGCACCAGCAGGTCTTGTTCATCATATGAAAACCAAACACTGATTCAGTGCATGTGTAATGGTTAAAGAGGTCTACATGTGGTGCCTGAAAGCCAGATGTTTGGAAGTTGCATAGGGGAAACCAAGGACCACATGTATGTAGGGCTCATATATTTGGGCTCATTCATTTGAGACTTCTACCTTGTTCCATACATTGATGGTCACACAGTTTCTGATTCAGGAGCATCTTCATATGATGTAAGTAGCTCATAGCTGCTGAAATATCTGACCCACTTTGGACTAGATTTTTAGCACTAAGAATCATTAGGAAGGGGGTCAGCTGGAACTTATCTACAGGAGAATCACTATGATAGTTGTTACTTGGGTTCCTTTTTTTATTGATTTAATAATGATTGACAAGACCATAGGATAAGAGGGGTACAATTATACACAATTCCCACCACCAGAGTTTCATGTTCCATCCCCTTCATTGGAAACTTTCCTATTCTTTATCCTTCTGGGAACATGGATTCAGGATCATTATGCAGTACAAGAGGTGGAAGGTCTTGCTTCTATAATTGCTTAATGCTGTACATGGACAATGACAGGTCACTTCATACTCCCAGCCTGTCTTTCTTTCCCTAGTGGGGCAGGGCTCCAGAACACATTGGTGAAGTCATCTGGCCCAGGGAAGTCAGCTTGGTATCATGGCAACATCTGCAACTTGGTGGCTGAAAAAACATTAAGATATAAAGCAGAACAAATTGTTACTTGGATTCTTATGTTCTCTGAATAATGGCTGGAACATACAGAGATGTTTCAGATAGAGAAATGTCCTTAGACTTAAAACAGAAGAAGGAGGAGGAGGAGGAGGAGGAGAAGGAGAAAAGAAATAAAAGGAAAAAAAAGAAAAGAAAAATGTCCTTAGAAAAGAAAGGTTGTTTTGCTTTCTATTCTTGAAGTACCATTTTATGAAAAAGATATACTTTTTTTTAGAAGCTTAACATCAAGAGCTTGTCTTAACTACTTGAGAATGACAGTAGTGTTCAAATATCAACTTTCCCCCTCAATAGTCTAGTCTTGGATTGTCTCAGGATCCTCTCTGAGGTCTTAGTTTCCTCTTGAGAAGTGGGAATAAGATTAGGGCTTACCTTTCAAGTAGTGGTTAGATGAACTATTTCATGTCAGATGAGCTATTTCATGTCAAATACCTAGCCCAATGGAACATGAGAAGATGCATAGCTAGTATGTGAATTAATGTTACATATGTAGTCCAAAAAGAGGAGAGTTAGAGGGTGGAAAATTTAGATGTAACATATGTAAGAAGAGGACTTTACAAAGATCAAGTGTGCTTCCTGGACTTGTGACTGCCCAATTCTGAAATCATTCAAGCTTCAGCTCAGTGAGCTTTATCAGGGATATGAAGGAATTTATACTGTGTTTGAGAACTGCATCAACTAATTCCTGTGGTGCTTTCCAATTGCATGAGCCCACAGTACTTTACACTCTAAGATTTTATCATAGATTAGTGCTGGAAATGACAATCTGCAGACATGGAAGCCAGTACCCTTCCCTCTACAAATGTCACCACCACCACCACAGTATCTTCCCTAGTGGTCTAAAGTGCAGCACATGTTTTTATCCATAGAAGTCATCTGTGTAGGAGCCGCCCTCTGCTCTTGTGATGTGTAGCCATCTGGATGTGGGGGTGTGTAGGGAACATGCTGTTGATTAATATGCCAGCCCCTGCTGGCTTCTCTAAAATGGGCCTTCTGGCCAGAGCTGTAATGCTACTGAGCCCTCCCTCTCCCATGTTCTCTCAAAGTATTGAAGAGTTAATGGAATAGAAGAAGCATGTAAATGGATTCATAAAGGTGGGTGGAAAGTTCTTGAGGGCAACTGGACAGATCAGTCATGCTTTTCAGTCCAGTTTTAGAATCTGTGACTAGAATTATGCTCCCTAGAATTATGGATGTCAGATGGTGTTTTGAGGAGGCCTGGAGTCCCAGGATATCTGCAGGGGGTTCGGTGGGTAGAGATACCAGGCCTGTTGGGGACAGGCAGTGGTGCACCCAGTTAAGCGCAAAGTATGGAGTACAGGACCTGTGCCTCTCCTCACCTGCAGGGGGTCCACTTCAGGAATGGTGAAGCAGATCTGCTGGTATCATATCTTTCTTTCTCTCTCCCTGCTTTCTCAATTTCTCTATCTCATCCAATAAAATGGAAAAAATAAAAAAGGCTTCCAGGAGCAGTGAATTCAGCACCAGCCCCCACCCCAGCCCCAGCCATAGAAGAAAAAGACAAAAACAAAAACAAAACTCACCAGGCCTGTCCACCTGTCTTACCTTCCCCAACTACTTGGTTTCACTTCTTGGTTCTATCTTTCTGGGTCACTGGACCTCTGATATCTTTTAGGACTTGGCTTAAATTTAACCTTCTTGGGAGTCGGGCGGTAGCACTGCGGGTTAAGTGCACGTGGCGCAAAGCGCAAGGACTGGCTTAAGGATCCTGGTTTGAGCCCCCGGCTCCCCACCTGCAGGGGAGTCGCTTCACAGGCGGTGAAGCAGGTCTGCAGGTGTCTATCTTTCTCTCACCCTCTCTGTCTTCCCCTCCTCTCTCCATTTCTCTCTGTCCTATCCAACAATGACAACATCAGTAACAACAATAATAACTACAACAACAATAAAAAAAAACAATGGCAACAAAAGGGAAAATAAATAAATTAATGAATATAAAATTTTTTAACCTTCTCTAGGAAGTCTTACTTAACCACCAGAGTAAAATTAAGGGGGTAGGATAGCATAGATAGCATAATGGTTATGTAAAAAGAGGTGTACTAGGTTCAACTCTGCACAACCATCAGCCAGAACTGAACAATTCTCTAGTCTCTCTCTCTCTCTCTCTTTCTCTCTCTCTCATATTGAAATAGAACAAATAATTTATTAAAGAAATTAAATTAAGAGGGCAATAACTGGAAAGAGGAAAGTACCTTAATTGATAGTATAGTGCAGAGCTAGAGAATAAAATGTGACCGTGTTCAGCAGGCAGATCTTACATGGATCAACTAGTTCCCTCTCTATTATTTCCATCTTAGCATCCATATGCTGCTATTGTTTATAGGACACTTGATTTTTAAAATACATCTGCAGTTTTCATTTTCTTTCTTCCCCTTTTTCTGACTGTCTCTGTATAGATAGTGAACCTCATGATGGCAGGGACCAATTTGTCATCTTTCCTTTCTAAAAGACCTATCACAGTCTGAAGCAGTGAATTCTCAGCTAAATTGTTTATCCAGTGTGTAGGTGTGTGAGATGTAGAAGTTTGGGAACAAAACCAACTTTTAATTCTGAAATTAAATAAAAGTTTTTAAGGCCACTTCTATAGACCAGAAGAAATGAAATTCAAGCTTCTTAGAACCTCACCACTTCAGAGTCCTAGCCCACTAGGGAAAGATAGAAACAGGATGGGGGTATGGATCAACCTGCCAATGTCCATTTCCAGCAGAGAAGCAATTACAGAAGCCAGAACTCACACATTCTGCACCCCAAAAAGAAATCTGGCCTATACTCCCAGAGGGGTAAAAATAGGGATAGTAAACCAGAAGGCTCTGCACTCCTCTTCCACCAGGATTTGAAGTGTTCATCACCAGGAATTTTGTTTTTATACCATCAATGAAAGGGAAGTGAACCTGCAAAACAAACACTAAAGGAGGCCAGACATGGTTTCATTTATTTGAGACCTAAGAGGAAAAAAGGAAAGACACTTGAAAGTAATAGTAGGTATAGGGGTGAACTAGAAAGGAAGCAAAGGCAGGACTGTTAAAAAAAATAGGGGAAATACTCTCACTTTCTCTCTCCCCCCCCCTTTCTCCCTCCCTCTTATAGAATCAGCCTGTATCAGTGACCTTGGGAGAACTACTATAGTTTCCAATGGAGAGGATAGGACACAGAACACTTGTGGTGGGAACTGTGTGGAATTATACCCCTAAAACCTTTCAATTTTTAAAATCAATATTAAAACAGTAATTAATAAGAAGAAATGAATTTAAATCATATACTCATTCCACATTGACTCAGGATAAACCTGCCTTTCTGTACATGAATTTTTTTAAGTATTGTATTTTTAAAAATTTTATTGGGTGGAGCCATCAGTCAAGAGGGAGAGGATAGATAAAGAGTGAGAGATATGTGCAGCACTTCTTCACAATCTCTGAGGCATCTCCACCACAGTGGCAACTGCGGACCTGAGTCTTTACACATGATAATGTCTGTGCTCTACCAGGTATGCCACTGCCCAGCCTCTGCATAACATTTATTTTTTGTTGTTATTATTATTATTTACCAGTGCACTGCTCAAATCTGGCTTATGTTTATATGGGGGATTGAACCTGAGACTTGGGAGCCTCAGGCATGAGAGTCTGTTTGCATAAACCATTATGCCATTTCCCCCTGCATAACGTTTTAATTCTGAATTATTGCAGATGCTAATTTTTGCCTGACCCAGACCCCCTGAATCCCACTTACAGGCTGGGAGTGCCCATTTTTCAGTATCTATGGGCACTCCAATGACTCTCACCTTTGATGTTTACTGGATTGTGTGTCTTTGGATGACTCTTGTTAAACTCTTTGCTATCCAGACATGCTCAGTCAAGTAGTGACTGATGAGTGCAAGAGTACAGAAGCTTGACCTCCTTGCTTGAGGTGGGATAGATTCTGCCACTGTTTATCCTCTTCACCCAGTCAAGCATTGTTATGAAGTTCTTCAGACTTTCAAATATTCAAAAAGAGTAAAAATGTAAAGCTTAATCAAAAGAGAAATTGGAAGATGACTATTTTTTTTTAAATTTATTTATTGGGGGATTAATGGTTTACAATCAACAGTAAAATACAATAGTTTGAACATGCATAACATTTCCACATAACAATACAACCTCCACTAGGTCCTCCTCTGCCATCATGCATCAGGACCTGAACCCTCCTCCCAGCCCCAGAGTCTTTTACTTTGGTGCAGTACATCAACTCCAGTCCAAGTTCTGTTTAGAGTTTTCCCTTCTGATCTTGTTTTTCAACTTCTGTCTCTGACTGTTCTTAAAGAAGTTAATGGAACTGTATGTAATAACTTCATATATCTAGTCAAAGTCAACTATGAAACATTTGTAGTTGCCATGATGATAAGCAGTGACAATGGAGCCAGATGTGGGCTGTGGACTAGTCTGTCTGGAGGTCAGTTAATGACCTTTTTGTAACATATTTGTAATCTATGGTTTCTTAACAAATTAGCCAAATACTTAGTGGCTTAAAACAACAAGTACGTGGGGCCAGGTGGCGATGCACATAGTTAAGCGTACACATTACAGATCACAAGGACCTAGGTTCAAGCCCCTGGTCTCCACCTGTATAGGGAAAGCTTCACAAGTGGTGAAGCAGGACTGCAGGTGTCTCTCTGTCTCTTTCCCACTCTACCTTCCCCCCTCTCAATTTCTGTCTATTCAGTGATAAATAAATATTAAAAAACCCAAATATCTATTAATTTAAAGTTGTGTTGTGGGTGGTTCTGGGCTATAGTTCCTCATGAGGTTGCAGTGGAGCTACAGGGCAGAGCTTCGGATATCAAAAGGCAGGACTGGAGCTATTTAATTCCACTACCATGACAGAGTCACTTGACTGTTGTCAACAGGCCTTAGTGTCATGCCATATGGGTCTCTTCACTGTATGCTCAGCTTTAGCTTCCTCATAATGTGAACAGCTGGCGTCCTGTAGAACAAGTGATTCGAGAATATGATTGAGTGGGAAACCATAATGCCCCTTATGAGAAAGCTTTAGAGATCATCATATAATTTCTATCATAATCTTTTTGTTAAGACAGAATGGGGATGGGTACATGTGTAGCAAACTAGCTCACTTAGATAGTGTGCTTGATTTGTCATGAATATTATCCATGTTCAAGCCTGGCCCTCATCACACTGAGTGGAGCTTTGGTGCTGGGGTGTCTTTCTCCCTGTTTCTGTCTTCCTATCTGAGAAATACTTTGGAGTGGTGAAGTCAATCAGGAGCAGAGAAGTAGGGCTGAGATATTTCTCCTGTAAAAGGCCAGGTAGTAAATATTCTGGTTCTGCATGACCATAGTCCTTAATAGCTTCTTAACTCTGCTACTGTAGCATGAAAACAACCATAGACAATAAACAAATGTATGGGAATAGCAGTGTTTAAGTAAAACTTTATTTACCAAAACAGATGGTGGGCTGAGTTTGACCTATGTGCTATAGTTTGCTAACTACTGTAGATAAAATAAAATAAAAGTGGGGGAGTATTTCAGAAAGAAGGAACAGAATGTTTTAGAAAAAGAATTACTGTGTATTTAAGAGTAGAAAAATATCTGAAACAGATTTTTTAATGCACTAGTAGGTATATTGCCACATTGCAATGGAGAAGAGAGTAAAAACACTTGTTTAACATAATTTCTAAAATGTAGATATTGTTGAGGTAAAAACCAAAATGCAAAAGCTTTGTGCAATATGGTTTGCAGGAAATTTATGTAAATTTAAAGCTGGGCTAGAACCCTTGTGCTTGTGTACTGGATTGTGTGAACTCTATTGGGTGCACCAGTGCCTGCCTCCCTGCCTTATTTTCCCAAGTTCCACCTATAAGGTGGAGTATTTATGATTTGTAAAAGAATTTATTTATTTATGAAAAAAGATAGGCAGAGAGAGAAAGAACCAGACATCACTCTTGTACATGTGCTGCTGGGGATTGAACTCAGGACCTCATGGTTGAGAATCCAGTGCTTTATCCACTGCACCACCTCCCGGACCACAAGTATTTATCATTTTTTCTTAACGTAGTTGCTTTTAAAATTTCATTAGAATTTTTTGTGGGGAGGGATATCTCTTGGGAATCTAAGAATAATTAGTATTGCCAGACTGTCTTGTGGTCAAGATCTTCCAGAATAATACAACATCCCTTTTTGTATCTTTATGATTCAATAGATTTAGTCAACTTGAATCTGTCCCTTTTGGAGTATTGTCCTAACTGAGCCGAGATCTTTTTCTTTTCTTTTTTATATTAAAAAGAAATTAAGTTACAAGATTATATGATTACAGGGTATAGTTCCACACCATACCCACCACCAGAATTCTGTTACTACACTCCCACTTCCCCAAAATAATCAGCATAGTTTTCACAAGTCTCAGAGTTTTTTTTTTTATTGCAACTTTAGTTCTCTAGACTCCACATATGAATGAAACCATCCAGTAGTTGTCCTTCATCTTATTGCTTACTTTGCTAAACACAATCACCTCTAGTTCTATCCATTTTCCCCCAAGGATAAAAAATTAATAAAGAGAGAAAGGGAGGAAGGAAGAAAAGAAATAATTTTTAATAATCAGGAGCACCAATTCTAGCTTTTCTCAGATTCTTAGAAGAACTCGTATTTTTCTCAAATTGTAGGTTGAAAAATATTGTTACTAATTTGTTTCAGCAATGTCTGTCATAATGTAGAGCTATAGGGTGATGCCAATGTGCATCCCTGAAAGTGGGCACCAGGGAAGTTCCTCTGGATTTTTGGTCAAAAGAATAGCATAGTAGGATGTAGACAAAATATTACTGGTTTATTTATTTTTCTAAGACTATCTTTTTTTGTAGAATTCTGCTCTGACATTTTTTTAAATCTTTATTTATTGGATAGAGATAGCCAGAAATAGAGAGGGAAGGGGAAGATAGAGAGGGAGAGTGTCAGACACCTGCAGCCCTGCTTCACCACTCACAAAGCTTTCCCCCTGCAGGTAGGGACTGGAGGATTGGACCTGGGTCCTCAAGCACTGTAACATGTGCGATCAACCAGGGGTGCCACTACCTGGCTCCCTGATAGAATTTCCATGCTTGTTGATTTGGTGGGTACCTGAAATCATTCTAGTCCTGTCTTGTTGCAGTCCCAGATGATCTCCTTTGGTATTCCCAGTTGACCGGAGAGAGGAGAGGAGAGAAACACAGCTGCTGCTGCTCCTTAGCCCTGCCTCCGGAAGTTGCTACTCTGACAATTTTTGTATTAGTATGCTCTGTCTTTATAAAATGTTAATGATAATAGGTGGTAGGGGTACATATATAATTCATCTTAAAAGTCTTCACTTGCAAAAAAAAAGCTTGAGAGATTATTTTGATTCTCTTCTATAAAACCCAAATTTTATTTATTTATTTATTTGTTTATTTATTTAAATTCTTGTGGTCCAGTGAAAAGTGAAGGCCTAGAACTACTCCATGTGACTTTAAATAATTTTTTGATATCATCTGATATTTTCCCATCTTCTTCTGTACCCTTTCACTTAGCACAGTCTCCTCCAGTTATATCCATGTTGTAGCAAAAGGCAAGATGATCTTACTCCTATGTATGTAAGTGTGTGGGGGGGGAGGCATACGTAGACACTTACACCACGTCTGCAGATCTGGGGTCATTATGAAGGAAAGTTACCAGTGGTTCTCAGGTGAAGAGGGAGACAACCTTCTGGTGGTAGGTGAGGTGTGTTAAATATTTTTGGGAGGGCATTATCACCCCTGTGGTAACAGCAGACTTGTAAACTAACATTTCCCCAATTAAAAATTTTTTTTTTCTTCTGGAAGGTGAAATAAATTAGAATGGTATAGGTAATCCTATAAGTGACTTGTATTAGGAGACATTGTGGACAATGGATACATTGTGAACATTTTTGTTACCTCCTGTCATTTGCTGCTTTCATTCGAATACCAGTCAGTTCATCAAATCATTTATTGATAAAACTTTCTCTTCTTCTACTTCTTCTTTTTTTTTTTTTTTTTTTTGTTTCCAGGGTTATTGCTAGTGTTTGGTGTCTGCACTAGGAATCCACTGCTCCTGAAGAGTATTTTTTCCCTTTTGTTGCCCTTGTTGGTTATCATTGTTATTATTATTGTTGTCAGATAGGACAGAGAGAAATTGAAAGAGTAGAGGAAGACAGAGAGGGGGAGAGAAAGACACACACATGCAGACTTGCTTCACTGCTTGTGAAGCGACTCCCCGGCAGGTGGGGAGCCAGGGGCTCAAACTGGGATCCTTTGTAAGTCCTTGCGCTTTGCACCATGTGTGTTTAACCTGCTGCACTACCAGCTGACCCCTTGCTTTATCTCTTCTTTTCTGCCAAGGCTGTTTTTCAGTCTTGGTAGAGCCATTATTTTCAGAGGAGGCATGTAGAAGGCAAATCTTAAAGCTGGAAATTGTAACTATGCTGTTGTTTTAAACCTAAAGAAATGTTCATCACATTTCAGAAGTTCTTGAGTTTACAGTCTGGCTTTATCTATTTTTGTCTGCCCTCTCACACTGTTAAATATTAATACCAATTTTAATTTCTTGCCATTATTAGTGCATAAATGTATCAACAGCAGATGTGATTTTGAACAAGTACTGAAACTGTCAGAAGGAAGAAATTGATAGGGTTTATCATAGCAGTTCATTACAAAAAGTGTCTTCCAGTTGTACTGAAAAAGGTTTTCAGTTGCTCATTTGAAACCTTCTTCAGTAGCAAAATGCCATGCGTGCAGCGGATTTGCAAGCGTGTTAGTCATTTTCTTCCTCCGTTTTTTCTGTGTTTGTATTTGGAGCACAGAGTAATGTAATTTAGTAAATTATGATTTGATGGCTGGGCAACAGCCCCAGTGTTGAACAGTATTTGGACTATGATTACTTGCTGGCTTTGTCACAGTTGACATTAATTATTGATGGAAGTTTCAGAAATAGCGCATGTGCCAGGAGCTTTTCACCGGAACACAGGCTCTAGGCAGGAGGGATGCTACAGAGGGGGTGGGGAGGCACCTGTGGCTTGTTTTTGTTTCTGCACAGCAGACCTGGATTCTGTGGGCTGTTTGGTACCTGTGTAAGGTCATGGTATAATGGAAGAATGAACCGTAAGGCTTATTTCTATCGTGTTCCTCCCCAGGAATTGCACCGAAGAAGCCAACTTCAGCCAGAGCCAGCTAAAACGAAGGCTCTTCAGACTGTCATTGAAATGAAGGTAGGAGCTGTTCACATTTGTCAGAACAGCTGTGCCTGCAGAGTTTGTTCTTACTTGTGGGTGTCTAATAGAAATCAACCTTGTGTTTTTTTTCTCAGATCTCTGGTGGGTGCTATTTTTTTAATTTTTTTTATTTTAGGTTTTGTTTTTGTCTTCCTAGGTACTGTTAATTTATTGGCCCTATAATTATCAGACTCCTCCACACTTCCCAGGACAAAAGACTAAAAGGTCTCAAGTTTCCCTTTACTGAAAGGACCTGGGTTCATTTCTCAGAGCATGGCCGCCCAGGGCATTAAACCATAAGGGAGGTTTTGTGTGTGTGCTTTGAAAGTAAATTTCTTTTCTTTTCTTTTTAAATATTTATTTATTTATTTATTTTCCCTTTTGTTGCCCTTGTTGTTTGTCATTGTTGTTGGATAGGACAGGGAGAAATGGAGAGAGGAGGGGAAGACAGAGGGGGAGAGAAAGACAGACACCTGCAGACCTGCTTCACCGCCTGTGAAGCGATTCCCCTGCAGGTGGGGAGCTGGGGGCTCGAACTGGGATCCTTACGCAGGTCCTTGCGATTTGCGCCACGTGCGCTTAACCTGCTGCACCACCGCCTGACTCCCTGAAAGTAAATTTCTAAAGCTAGAATAATTCTTTTTGAACTCCCATTCACATTACAATGAAAAGACATGTATGCAAAACTAAGGTTTGGCAAGGAGGGATTATCTTATGTGCAGTGGAGTCTTCAAATAGCTGAAAAATTATGCAGTCACTAAAATTCACTTTCTAGAAAATAATACTCTCTCTTAACTCAGCTATTTTCTCCTAACCAAGTCTCATAACTAGTAAGTACTACTGATTTAGTAAATGCTCACAAAGTAGCCTATTGAACTGTTGAGACATAGAGATAAGCTACCAAGAAGAATCAGACATCCTCCTGACTACATTGGGGGCATTTAAAAAATAATGATGATAGCAAATGGTGATAGCCAACCCATGGTCTATGATTAGGAAGCATAGTTAATGGAATAGTATTTAACTATGGAAGAAATAATTATGAATTTAAAATTTTATTTAAAATTATTACATTGAGGGAGTTATTGCTTTAGAGTATATTTATTGACATATGAACATAATTTCGTTATGCACCAGGATAAATCATAAAAACACTGTTTGAAATCTGGTATCTCATACCTAGCCCTTAACAGTTTGTCAGTTACCATCAGTATGCAAAACAATTCTGAATTGCTGATAGGCTAATGAATCTTCTCTTGAATCACATGATTTTGAATTATTTGCCAAAAAAAAAAAAGGAAAAGTTATCAAGTCCTGGGGAAAAAAGAAATTATTCCAAGGTTTTGAATTCTTGGCATGCACAAATATGACTTGGTTTTTTTCCATAGTTAGTGGTAATATATAGCATTGCTTTAAATATATATCCCCCAATGAAATTGTGGCCAAGGAACTTACAGTGTTTTTGAAGCAAATTCATGTGAAGCATAGCAAAGAAATCAAAGAAACTAAGAGGATAAAAAAATGTTTAACCCCGATTCATCAGTTGTTTTGAATTTTTTTAATTATAATTTCTTTTAAAAAGCAAGTTATTCTGTACTAAATGGGAAGTAGTTAGTAACTGATACTCCATCCTCACTTCACATTGGAACCAAATTTGAAAGTCAATTAGGGCTCTACAATTAACAAAAATACTTTATTATTTTGTAGAGAGCCATTCAGTTCTCTTTTCAACTACCTTTCTCCCAAGGACTATGTAAAGAAATGATTATTTAAAAAAGAATGAGTTCCAAAAATCTCTGGAGAAACTAGAATACCATTTTTCCTAGGGTATTTTCCTGGTAAATGCATCTTGACTAAGACAATCTGCACTATTTTTTTCCCTTTGTTTTAAAGCCATAACACTGCTCAGCTTAGACATGAAAGTTATTTTGCATAACCATTATGCTATCTCCTCCACTCCACTTTTAGTGACTCTTAAAGTTAGAAAGTCTGATTATAGCTTACTCTTTGTAGCATTATGTGCTTTATTAAAGAACAAAAATGTTGTAAATGAAACATTATTTTAAACTCTTTACATTAAAACATCACTTTCAGCCAAATTCATCTTTATATTTTATCAGGAAGCTAGGTCTGGAGTTTTGGTGTTTTTTTTTTTGTCCTTAATGGATGATAATGATGTTGATTTGTTGATATTTGTCAGTAAACTGAGTCAGGAATATTTTTGTTATCATTTGTTTGCCTATTAATTTACAAGATAATGTTTTCTGCTTATCATTGGAGAAATTTAGGCACCATTAACATGTATACTCAAAATGCATAAATTGAGTTATGAAGGCAGCTGGTAAAGGATCATCTTTTCAGAACATGTGTGTAGGTTTTGATAGAGCCAGTGATCTCATCAGATTTTGTTTATGCCTGTGAAATCAGAGTGAATATTGGAAACCAATATTTTACTACTTGTAGAAGTTCATGCTTCAGTAGAACTGACCCTACCTGGTTAGTGGAGTTTGAGAATCCACCTTTGGCTAAACATCTGTCATAAAACACTTTGATAAAAATCAAAATTTAAAAAGAGCTTAGTGTGCATTAGGACTGTATTTTGCTTCTTAGTGCAACCAAGGGTGAACTTCTTACCCCTCATCTCCTCCACATCTACATTTTTTATCATCCTGAGAAAGGTGTTTGTAGTAAATCTGAAATCTTCAAGCACGGTTAGAGCCATGGTCTAGTAGTTTTAGTAATTATTCATGTATCTCTCTGGAATTTCATAGATGTAAAATGTATTGTGTGTGTGTGTGTGTGTGTGTGTGTGTGTGTGTGTGTGTGTGTGTGTGTAGGAAGAGAGAAAGAGAGAGAAGGGGGGTATGTAAACATCAAGGAGAATCATCTATCCCACATCAAAAGGGGGGTTAGTTTTTGTTCAGTAATCAGGTCTACTGCAAGCTGGTTGAGCTGGGAGTGTTAAAGCCACATGAATTATGCTAAAATGAAGGAAAGCAAATTAAGTTATTTGTGATTTATCTTCTTGCAGGGAGATCTAAGTGTCAATTTTGATCATGATTCTGTCTGGCAGGTATGTTTCAGGTTTGCATTTAGCATATTGTGTGCATTTCTTAGATTAGTTTTTTCATTAGTTTTTTCTACTATTCTTTTCTAAATTGCCACCAGGGTTATTGTTGGGGCTTGGTGACTGCACAACAAATCCACCACTCCTGTAGACCATGTTCCCCCCCCCCCCCTTATTGGATAAGAACAGGAAGAGGGGGGATAGAGAAGGAGAGAAACCAAGAGACACTTGTAGTATTGCTTCACTGTTTGTGAAGCTTCTGCCCTGCAAGTCAGGAGTAAGGGGTCTAAACTCATGTTCTTGCACATGGTGACATGCATGTCTTTTGTATAACTACTATGCTATCTCCCCACAGAAGTTTCCCCCTTTTTTTGCTTTTGTGGTTAGAGATCTTTTACTAAGCTCCATTTCCTGATAGATGAACCGTCAGTGAAAATACCAATGAAAAGAGATAGATAGGTTGGGAGTATAGATCGACCTGCCAATGCCTACCTTCAGCGTAGAAGCAATTACAGAAGCCAGACCTTCTACTTTCTGCACCCTATGATGACCTTGGGTCCATATTCCCAAAGGGTTAAAGAATAGGAAAGCTATTAAGGAAGGGAATGGGATACGGAGTTCTGTTGGGAATTGTGTGGAATTATACCCCTCTTATCCTATGGTTTTGTCATTGTTTCCTTTTTATAAATAAAAATTTAAAAAATACTAGTGAAAGATTTCCCCTCCTTTTCTCTTTAACGTTAATTACTCTGAAACAAAGGAGTGTAAACCTTTTATTATAAATTTGATGTTATATAAGCACGATGCCCAGAAATTTTACTTTACTGGGTTGTTTCATAAAGCTTTTCACATTTTTTTAAGGAAAATAAATTGTAGTATGACAGTTTCAGAATTTTTTTTCTTTGTTAGAACATATAAGTAAAAGGAGTCAAAAACCCAAAACAATTCAGGAGTGTTGCTCCAGAGATGAAAACATTTAAACTGATGCCACTTTTTTCTTATTCCATCCTTTATTTTGTCCTTCTTCATTTCAACTCAACTCTATTTTCAGACAACCTTTTCTGTCTGTCAGCATAAGCTGGTTGCATGGCTTTAACTATCACTGAAGGATGGGACAGGGAGAAAGCTGTGTTTTTAAAACAATACAAAACACCTAAGAAACTCAAGAATTATAGTCACTGAGATGGGGCATACGACTTTTATTATTTCATTATTTTAATGTTTTATTTATTTTATTTTATTTTTTTCCACTAGGGTTATTGCTGGGCACTATGAATCCATAGCACTTGATGGCCATTTTTACCTTTTTTATTTATTTACTTATTTTGTCTTAATTTTTACTTGACAAGACAGAGAGAAGTTGAAAGGGTAGGGGAGATGGAGATGGAGTGAGAAAGATAAACATTTACAGACCTGCTTCACCACTCCTGATGCGTCCTTCTTGCAGATGGGGAATGAAAGCTCTAACTCAGATCCTTGTGCTTGGTGATAATGTGCACTTAATCGGGAGCGCCACACCCAGCCCCCAATGTTTTATTTTTTTGTTAGTGATTTAATAATGATTTATAAGATTGTAGGGGTGTATAATTGTAATAGGGGTGTAATGCTAAACAGCACCCAGCACCAGAGTTCTGTGTCCTATCCCCTCCATTGGAAACTCCCCTCTTGTTTATCCCTCTGGAAGTATGGGCAAAAATTCTTTTTGGGGTGCACAGGTGGGAGTTTTGACTTTTGTAACATAAAACTTCACTTGGATCTTAAAGCTAGAGAGTCTGAGAAACAGCTTTACTGGTAGAGCATCAGATTTACATGTTTGAAGATTCTAGTCTATCCTCAATGTCAAATGCATCAGAGTGGTGCACTCTCTGTCTCTCCTCCTCATTCATATGTAATAGATAACATCTTTTCTTAAAAGCTTTAGGTGTATACTCACATTATAAAGACAGTGCAGAGTTTCTTCATTCTTATGGGAGTTTTCTTCAAGAAAACAAACTAGTGGTCCAGGAGGTGGCGCAGTGGATAAAGCATTGGACTCTCAACCATGAGGTCCTGAGTTCAATCTCTGGCAGCACATGTACCAGAAAGATGTTTGGTTCTTTCTCTCTCTCCTCCTATCTTTCTCATTAATAAATAAATAAAATATTGAAAAAGAAAACAAACTATATGCTACCATTGAATTCAGTATGACTTATCAAATGGAACATATGAGTGGTGCAAGCATTTTAGTAAAAGTTACAGACCTATTTAATATGATTGCTAATTAAAGTGTATTAGGATGTTAGGAGTATAGTGTCAAATTATATGATGATATTTCTGTAAGTAAACTTTTTGTATGTTTAGCTTTCCTGTTTCATGATCACCTAGGACTTTTAAAATTTTTTTATTACTATCTTTATTTATTGGATAGAGACAGCAAGAAATTGAGAGGGAAGGCAGCGATAGAGAGGGAGAGAGTCAGAGAGACACCTACAGCCCTACTTCACCACTCTTGAAGTTTTCCCCCTGCAGGTGGGGACCAGGGACTCAAACCTGGGTCCTTGTGCACTGTAACATGTGCCCTCAACCAGGTGTGCCACCACCCTGCCCCTTCACCTAGGACTCTTATGTATCATGAATGGTTCTTCTTGAGTGAGTTTTGTCTTATAGGATTGAACAGTGATAAATTGTTAAACTGCAGTTGTGCTGTCGAGAAAAGAATATAACTTTACATTCAGGTGCTAAACTTCAGAGGTGAGGTTGACTTTTTTGTTGTTAAAGCTAGAAACTAGACCTTGTGCTTATGTTTTGATGGAAGACTACTGTTTGGCTACATGGGGTTGACTGACCTGAAGTTGAGTTAAATTTCTCTTAAACTGTACCTTAGTATTAGGATAAGTTCAGGCAATTCAGTTCTACCAGGTATGGAAGAGATGCACTAGAAGTTGAAAAGACAAAACTTACAACTTGAAAACATTTTCCAACAAAACAGCAAGGAAAAGAAGGAAAAGATTTCTAATTCAATCCCAAGTTACTGGATGTATCCTAATTTCTAGTGCACTACTACTTTTAGTTGAGTCAGTATGGTTTTCTCCTACTCCTTTATGGCTATTAGAAAGAACAATAACACTAACAAAAGCAACAGAAATAGCATCTGGACCTTTCGTGCACCTCTTGTCTAACATCAGTACCACAGTGGGACACCAAACACAGGTGGTACCCGACATGAATATCCTGTTAGCAGGTGTATTTATTCTTACTTTATAGATAAGAATGCTGTGGCTTAGAGAGCACCAGTAACCTGCTCACAATCCGATAGCCACTTGGTTGGCAAGTGAAATGGGAACGTAGGCGCCTCCTCTAACTTTTCATATAAAAAGTACATAGATCGAACTGGCTTTTCTTCCAATATTTATTTTGGCAATTGTACACTAAATTTTACATTATTTTTCATTTACTTTTTTTTATTGCTACCAGGTTATCACTGGGGCTCAGTGCCTGCACTATGAATCTACTTGCCTAGTGATCATTTTTTCCTTTTAATTTTAGCAGATAGAAAGGATAGAAAATAAAAGGGGAGAGGGATATAGAGAAAGAGAGACACCTGAAAATTTGCTTCACCACTCATGAAGCATCCCCCACTGCAAGCAGGGGCTTGAACCTGGGTCATTGCACATGGTTTACATCGGAGAGCGATTTGAGGCAACTTATAAGAACTATGAAGATTTATTAATTTATAACAGAAATTATATTTAACCTTTTTTTTCTTGTAAATTTCTTCATCTCACATTTCAACTTAAAAAACAGTTTTAGGGGTTGGGCGGTAGTGCAGCGGGTTAAGTGCACATGGCACAAAGCACAAGGCCTAGTGTGAGGATCCCAGTTCAAGCCCCTGGCTCCTCACCTGCAGAGGGGTTGCTTCATTAACAGTGAAGCAGGTCTGGAGTTGTCTATCTCTCTCTCTTTCCCTCTGTCTTTCCCTCCTTTCTCAATTTCTCTCTGTCCTATCCAATAACAATGACAGCAATAACAACAAATAATAATAGCCACAACAATAATAAAACAACAAGGACAACAAAAGGGGAAAAAATAGCCTCCAGGAACAGTGGATTTGTGGTGCAGGCACTGAGCCCCAGCAATAACCATGCATGCAAACAAAACAAAACAAAACAAAACAAAACAAAACAAAACAATTTCAACTATTTTGCTTAAATAAATGTATGCTTTAATGGATAGCCAGACACTGCAAAATATCAAATGAAAGGTTAGCTCTGAATGATATATGGGTGTCATTTAGTAGCAAAAGGTATTTATAAAAAG
Source organism: Erinaceus europaeus (assembly GCF_950295315.1). Classification (NCBI taxonomy): domain Eukaryota; kingdom Metazoa; phylum Chordata; class Mammalia; order Eulipotyphla; family Erinaceidae; genus Erinaceus; species Erinaceus europaeus. Next base: position 34,757,538 of record NC_080173.1, read on the forward strand.
GTGAGACTTCCATCCTATTTTTTCTCAACTCTTCTTTTGATGTGTACAACTGAAAATGTTTGCCAGTCCTGCTTTAATCAATTTGATTGTGTGTATTTAAATGCTGAAGTGGGTCCACAACTGCCAGTACTTACAGAGCAGCTTATTTTATAGATAGCACCCTGGAGGGCATTTCAAAAATAATGATTGTTAAATTATTAAGGTGTTAATGTAAAGGAAGAATATAAGGATTTAACTGGAGACCTGAGAACAGCAAAATCGGCGACTGGTGTTCAGAAAATATCAAATGAAAGAAGGCAGAGAGTTCTTTTTGGGAGAAGTAACATTTGAGGAAATGCTTGAAAAATTGACATTCTTTGATAAAGGGAAGAGATTTTTTTAATTGGAGGATTAATAGTTTATATCAAATACATTTGTTGGTACATGTATAAAATTTTTTAGTTTACTGCAAAATACACTGAACCCCAACCCAGATCCTCCTCCATCATCTTGCACCAGGACTTGAAATACTCCCTCCACCCCCCACCCCCCAACACACAAACAGAATCCTTTACTTTACTTTGGTGCAATACACCAAACCCAATCTAAGTTCTGCTTTGTATTTCCCCTTCTATTCTTATTTATCAATTTCTGCCCATGCGTGATATCATCGTATACTCATCCTTTTCTTTTTGGCTTATCTCACTTAACATGATTCCTTCAAATTTCATCCAAGATGGGGTGGAGAGGTTGAATTCATCATTTTTTTAGCTGAGTAGTATTCCTTTGTGTTTATATACCACAACTTTCTCAGCAACTCACTTGTTGTTGGACACCAGGTTTTACCTATTACAAATTGTGCTGCTATGAACATATTTATAGATCTTTTTCGATAGGTATGGTTGGTTCCTTAGGAAAGAAATTGTAGGGTCATAGGGTAAGGTCCATTCCTAGCTTTCTGGTAGTTCTCCAGACTGCTTTTCACAGGGGTTGAACCAAATTACATTCCCACCAGCAGTGCAGGAGGAAGGTTCTTTTGTTCACTGTCCATAGTCACAGCTGGAAACATTCTAGGCTACACTCATTTTGGAGCTAGTCTTCCTCAAGTGGCAGAGTAGTATGACCCAGCCTTCCTTTGGAGAGTGGGGCAGTCCCTATTTCATCGTGAGGGTATGCTTCTGAAGAAGCCCACAAAAGGGCTTATAATGGGTGTGACCAATGATGGTAGAGAGAGGGACCTATCAGAGATCTAGGTCCATATTATTTATAAAGGAATCCATGGGTTCCCTGTATAAGAACCCTGGTAATGGGGTGGACAGATAGTGGCCAAAGAGGTCATAGTTAAATGAGCCAGTCTTTTACCTTTATCCAGCTTTTGTAGTCACTTTTTTATCTGACAAGTTTAGAAATTCTCCTAGTTGTTAAAATATTGATTGTTCTTTTGTTCTTTTTTTTGGTGTGTATCTAAACCAGTATTAGGGTAATGGGATCTGGCCTCAAATTAGAGAGGAAATAAACCTAGGATTTTTATGGGGTCTTAGTTTGGGCTCTCAGTTCTACTCTATTGGTCAGTATGTCTATTTCTGTCCCAGTAACTGTCAGTTTTGACTACACTGCCCCTATATTATAGTTTGAGATCTGGGAGTATAATGTCTCTAGTTATGTTCTTTTTCTCAAGATTATTTTGGTGGATTCTTGGTAGTTTCTTGTTCCAGATAAACATTTGTAGTTTTTGTTTTATTCTCTTAAAAAAATGTTGGACTTCTATGGGTATTGCATTACTTTAAAAAATATTTATTTATTCCTTCTTGTTGCCCTTGTTGTAGTTGTTGTTGGATAGGACAGAGAGAAATGGAGAGAGGAGGGGAAGACAGAGAGGGGGAGATAAAGATAGACACCTGCAGACCTGCTTCACCACCTGTGAAGCAACTCCCCGGCAGGTGGGGAGCCAGGGGCTTGAACCGGGATTCTTATGCTGGTCCTTGTGCTTTGTGCCACCTGCGCTTAACCCGCTGTGCTACAGCCCGACTCCCTGTGTTAAGTATGGATCTGGGTAAAATATTCATGTCGATGATGTTAAGCCTTCCAAAGGGGAAGAGATTTTTATTTTGGAGAGGGGGTAATTTATTTATTATGAGAAAGAAGTGTGATAGACCAGTGTGCTGCTCAATTCTGGCAAAAGGTGGAGCTAGGGATTGAACCTACAGCCTCTGAGATCCTAGGTATTCAAGTCCATGCACTAACAGGCTGAAAGGGATTATTTTATCCCCCAAAGAGATAGTTTCTTAAATAGTGGATTTGTGTGAGTGAAGGCATGGAGACTGATAGTATGTGAAGCATCTGGAAAAAGATAAATCATTCAGGTTGGTTGGAAAAAGACTTCTATTTATTTTGGTCATTGCTGGGCCTTCACTGAGTCAGATTCAGACCTGCTTTTTGACAGACAGACAGACAGACAGACAGAAAGAGAGAGAGAGAGAAGGGAGCCAGCCCTTATAGCACTGAAACATGGCAAAGTAGGCACCCTCCTAGGTAAGATATCTTTCCAGATTATTAAAAGAAGACACTTAAGTTTAAAAGCAGTGGAAGATCCAATTAAACCATAAAAGTAGCAGAAAAATAAGTATAATAGCTTAGCTTAATTACATAGAAAACACGCACTTACTAGAGAGGAATGACAAAGCCAAATGATGATTCTTTGGAAAGATTAGTAAAAATGATAAATCCTATTTGGATCATTAAGATAAAAACAAGAACACCCAAATTTTTGTATTTTTAATAATGTGTATTCAATGCTCTAGGGATGATCAGGAATCTTTAGGAGAAACATTAATAAGATGGCTATTAAAATTCAAAGAGGTGCACAATTTCTTCTGTTCTTGTTTATTCTTGCTAAACTCAGGAGTCATCAAAGGGAAGAAGATTAGAATATTTATGGAGACTGAGGATCTGGGTCTGGAGTTTACTGCTTCTCTGAGCTCCAGCTTTGCTGCATGAGAGATAGGTCCATGATACCAGTCTGCCCAAGATTGTGAGGAAAATGGATTAAGAAATGGAAAAATATTGGCAAATACTAGAAGCAGAATTTTTTCTTTGCTTCTTTGTCCTTTTCCTTTCAACCTATAATTTTAATTTTACCTACAAATGGGAGGTGCTACTTTTGAATGAGGTCCATTAGAGGGGAGGGATAGGCTTACTTCAGACAGTCTTAGCTATGAATACATACACAGTTTGCATGTTTAAAAGCATCTTTGAAAGGAGAAACCAACGAAGAAAAAATAGCAACTCCCAGTTGGTCTGTGGCATGATAAATGACTTAGGGATTTAGCTTTCTGGCTGTTGGATCTTTGGCTAGTCACTGTCCCCACTGGCAACTAAAGGGATAATATTTAGTGTCCAGCTTTAAAAATTCTACCAAGCTTGGAGGTGTGGTAATTTGGCAATTTGGACTCTAAAAGGGCCTGCCTGGGGAGTCTGAATTGACAGGACATTCTTGCAAAGTTTCTATCTTTGCTTTGTTTGCTCTGTTTTAGCCAGCTTTGCCTAGACCAGAAAGACCCTCCGCCCCCCAGCTTGTGCTCAGGTTCCCAGCCTATTGTTTATTTAGGGATTGCAATTTCCTTATTGGCGTGTGCCCTGGCCAGCAGGGTTGAAAAGTGAACCACAGGCCTCATGTGAACTTCCCCTTTCAAGTTTCGGTAATGACAGTGTGCTGGCCTTCACATGCCTCATCCCTAAGGCATGGTCCAGTTTCCACATCCATCAGGCCACAGTGGTGACTTGGGGTGGCCTGAATTCCTTTACTGCCTGTTGCTTTTTCCATGAGACAAACTGTTTAAGCATAGAAGGATTTGTGGTATGTTTGGAGAACTTAAGAATTGGGTCCCAAACCAGGGCTATTGGAGATATTTTGGGGATGGATTAAAAGAAGTGGTAAGAACAAGTTTAGGTTGCTACAAGGCCAGGAAAGAAAGCTTCTTCACCCAGTTTTCCCTGAAAGACCACTGGAACAGAATAGAGTACCTGGATGGCCATCATTTTAAATGATTTCCTGGAATGCATCTGCTGTCTTGCAAGTTAGTGTTCATTGAATCTTTGGACATCCAAACCCTTTTTTGTATCCAGATGTATTTGAAAGACTTCTGACCCAGCTTTATGGAATCTCGAGTTGCACACACCAAGAGACTATCTTCTCATCTGGAAGCAGTTTCTGAAATTTCATTCTGACTTTCTTCTCTCCCTAACAGTTTGGTATTTTATTTTGACCTTTTGATTGCCATTTACTTATTTATTTATTGTCATGACAACACTGCTATGGGCTGACTTTTCATATATATATATATATATATATATATATATATATATAGAGAGAGAGAGAGAGAGAGAGAGAGAGAGAGAGAGAGCAAAACAGACACAGAGAGAAGGAAGGACACCATAACACAAAAACTTCCTCCATGATGCCAACCTGACTTCCCAATGATGTGTCCTGGAGCCCCACCTACCCAGACCCCTGCCCTACTAGGGAAAGAGAGAGACAGGCTGGGAGTATGGATTGACTTACCAATTCAGTGGGGAAGCAAGTACAGGAGCCAGACCTTCCACCTTCTGCACACCATAATGACCCTGGGTCCATACTCCCAGAGTGATATAAAGAATAGGGAAGCCATCAAAGGAGGGGATGGGATATAGAGTTCTGGTGGTGGGAATTGTGTGGAATTGTACCCCTCTTAGCCTATGGTTTTGTCAGTGTTTCCATTTTATAAAAATAAATAAATAAATACATTATAAAAATAAATAAATACTTTCTCCAATTTGATGGGGGCCTGGTTTGAACCTGGGTCATGTGCATGGCAAATCTGGTACACTATATAGGTACACTATTCTTCTAGCCCTCTCTGTCATCTTTAAGGGCTAAAGATGTTGTTGTAAGAAGGGATCAAAATATCCCAATTTCTAGGTGGTAAGGTCATTCTTTCTTGGTGGATCTGGAGATAATAAGGTCCCAGTGAATAGCTTCCTCTTTTTTATTCAGTGGAAATCTATGTGAAAATATTCATAATTATACTTATAATTAATGATGAAAAAATTAGCTGATAAAACCAAACTTTAGCACTTTGTGAAGCATATAATCTCTATTTAGAATACTAAAAATGGGCCAGAAGACAGGAATCTTCCACAGGATAAAGAAGAAGGAAGAGATAAATACAAAATATCTGATTAACTAGGAGCACATAAATGAGCTTGTTTGGAACTGAAACAAGGATAAATTCATATAGCCCATACTTAGTGTTGCATTTGGAAACTGGTTATTGGATATACTCCATTCCAAGTCAATCAAAGTATTTACAGGACCTTAAAGTTTTCTAAGTTTTAGTTTGCTAATGTAGCACCTTGGGCTGGAGTTGCTTATTCTGGGCCTAAAAAGTCACTTCAATAAATGGAAAACATTGGACAAATAATTTACCTCTGTAGGTCTTCTAGTTTGTAAAATAAGTACTTACTTCATAAGGCTATGGGGAAGATTTGAAATTACATCAGGTAAATTAAAACATATATACTTAATTTTTTAATTATCTTTTGGTTTCCCATTTAAAAAGTGAGATTTCCCCCCCCACACACATTTTTCTTGGGTAGAGGATGAGAGACAGGGGAAGAGAGGAAGAGAGAGACAGATGGAGAGATACTTGAAGTATTGATTCTTCACTCCTGAAGTTCTCCACTGCCAGTGAAGACCAAAGACTTGGACTTGGGTCTTTGTACATAGTTACATGTGCTTTCTACTGAGAGAGAACACCTGGCACCCAAAAGATACCTTCATAGTAATCTAGTAATCATTATACACTAACTTATTATTAGCTGATTTTTTAGAAATATTCTTATTTGTTGTTAATAGTTTGTTACAAAATTGTAAGATTACACTGGATAGTTCTACACCATATCTACCACCAAAGTTCTGTATCCCCACCCTCCCACCTCCCAAAGATAAGGCATGATAGTTCTCACAAGTCTTACAGTTTTCTTGTTTATGTTTTATTTGGATAAACACCTCCAGTTTAAGATAAGTCACCTCAAGTTCCATCCATTACATCCCAAAGGAAACAATATCATCTTCTTTTCGTCAAAGAGTAGTATTCCATGCAATATATATCCCATAACCTCTTTAGCCAGTCATCTGTTGATGGGGATTTAGGATGCTTCCACTCTTTGGCTATTGTGAATAATGTAGCTATGAACATAGGGGTGCATATGTCCCTTTGAATTAGTGCTTGAGTGTCCACTGGATAAATGCTTAAGAGTGGCATTGTTAGATCATAAAGTACTTCCATTTTTACTTGTCTAAGGCTTGTCCATACAGTGTTCCAGAGGGACTGTGCCAGTTTACATTCCCATTAGCAGTGCAACAGAGCTCTCTTTTCTCCACAACCACTCCAACACCTGTCATTTCCTGATTTGCTGATGTAAACTATTCTCTCACAAGTGAAATGGAATCTTCGTGTAGTTTTAATTTGCATTTCTCTAATGATAAGTGAACTCATGTCCTTTATGTGTCTAAGGGCCTCTAGTCCTTTGACCCACTTTTGGGTGGGTATTTTCGATTCCTTTGCAGATTCCGTATAGATACTTGATATCAGTTGCTTGTCTGATATGTGATGTGCAAATGTCTTCTCACATTTACTGGGTTCCCTGGTTATCTATGTGTAGTTTGCTTTGGATGTTTTTTAATATTAAAATACATAAATGTTGTTTCTGTCCTGTGTTATTCCTTTATGCATATTTAAATAATGCAAACATTTGTGTGTTTTAATATGAGCTGGAAGAAAACCTAGGTATACAGAAGAAATATTTTGAGGAATTTTTGGTTTGCCACACTTCTGAAAGGGATACCTTGGCTGAAACTTAGTAATTGATAATTTTTAATTTCTCCTGGGATTATTCTGATGAAACTGGCCAAAGACTGGCACTGGTATGTGTCACAGGCACCTTTAATTTTCTTAATATGCTCTTGAGTATGGTCTTTTACCAGAGAAACAGTAAAGTTGTGAAAACCTGAATCAGGATTTGGATCCAGGTTTGTGACTCTCTAAGGGCTAGCTAGAGTATTTTACATTTAACACTTTTTGTTAAGACTTGAGATTACTGACAATAACAAATTCATACATTGATATTAATACCTCAAAGGTCAAAAAGGCATCTAGAAAAGCCCACTAAAGACACATCTTCTACTTGTGGGTAATTATTAATGTGTACGGAGACAGGACAATAGGACATATAACACATTCCCATGGCATTATGAGAAACTGTAGGTAAATGAAAGCATGAAAACAAACATCAAAGCACATGAATTACTTTATTTACTCATTAATTAAATAATTCATTAATCTCTGGGGCTTCACCACTACAGGCTGACATTTTCAAATAGAAAGTGAGACAGTGGGAGTCTTTATCAGAGAAAGCGTTAGCGCAGTGGGATAAGTGCACATGATGCGAAGTGTACATGACGCGAAGTGCAAGGACTGGTTGAAGGATCCCGGTTTGAACTCCAGGCTCTCCACCTGCAGGGGAGTTGATTTAACAAGCAGTGAAGCAGGTCTGCAGGTGTCTATCTTTATCTCCCCCTCTCTGTCTTCCCCTCCTCTCTCCATTTCTCTCCTATCTAACAACGACGACATCAATAACAACAGCAATAATAACTACAGCAACAATAAAAAGAGTAAATAAATAAATATATATATAAAAATAATCATACATTTAAAAAAAAGAAAGTGAGACAGTGACAGAGAGACAGACAGAAAGAAAATACACAGCACTTAAGTTTTCTCCATTGTGGCAGGTATCAGGTTGAAATGTGGGCTGCACACACACAAGCAGATACACTAGCCAGATGAGCTGTTTTGCCTGCCCTAGTAATTGCTTAAAACTTGACCTATTCCATGGCAGAGAGATATCTCACCCAGTAAAATGCATACTTTGCCATGCATGAGGACCTGTGTTCCAACCTGTGGCTATCATGTGGAAGCACAATGCAGAGGGGGAATTTTCACAATTATGTCATGGTACTTTGCTCTCTCTTTCTCTCTTTCTCTCACTCTCACCCTCTATCTTGAGAGAGAGAGAGAGAGAGAGAGAGATCTTACTAGGAGCAGAGGAGTCATGAAGGTATGGAGCCTCAGCAATAAAAATCACCCACTCCAACATGATTCTGTACTTGTACATTTTTGCTATAAAGAGTTAGATACCATTTGAAAAAACAGATACATAAAAAAAATAGTCTCATAACAAACAACAGTGAAGCAACCTATCTCCTGTCATCTTCTACTCTTTGTAGTCATTCTTTGAGTAGTTTGATAAGGCCCAAGAGGACAGCATTTTGATTTTTTGTTTTCCTCCTAACATGTCTTAGGTCCAAGTCCACTTCTTTCTGGAGTGCTTAACTTGTGCTCACATAGCCGCAGTTAATACCACACAGTAAATCCTTCCAATGCACAGCATTACTCAGAGAGCCTGGGACCAAGGGCAGCTCAGTTATGTATGTGTCTCCAACTGGATGACTTTTAAAGTAAGCCCTCAAGAGACTCTGTGGTATGCAGTAATAATAGTCTAGAATTTTACTCCAAATAAAGTGTAATATAATTATGTAGGGATGTTTCCTGAACATTAAATCACATCTTCTTCTTTAACCCAAATTGGCCCTAAGTTTGTTGATCAGTGGCCATAGACCAATATGTGATCATGGTGAGTTCCATACTCTGTGAAAACTGCTTGTATTTTCTTTTTTTGTAAATATTTATTTATTTATTCATTCCCTTTTGATGCCCTTGTTGTTAATTGTTATAGTTATTATTGCTGTTGCTATTGATATTGTTGTTGGATAGGACAGAGAGAAATGGAGGGAGGAGGGGAAGACAGAGAGGGAAAGAGAAAGATAGTTACTTGCTTCACCACTTGTGAAGTTCCCCACCCCCGGGGGCAGGTGGGGAGCCAGGGGCTTGAACCGGGATCCTTACTCAAGTCCTTGCGCTTCACGCCATGTGCACTTAACCCACTGTGCTACCGCCCGACTCCCAACTGCTTGTATTTTCTTTCTTGGCCTGATAATAAAATGAAACCAGTAATTCTTACTGTATTTAAAAGGAAAACACATTGTGACACTCAGCAATAACATAATCATTACTTTTTGTGACTAAATGATATTGCCTTTTTGATGGTCCTCCTACTCACCTTTGCAGTGTTCACAGTTTCTAGAGAGGACTTGAAGTTTCTTTCTTGCTGCTTAAGTAGCACAAGATATTTGACAAATGCAAGAAGAATAATGACTGGCTAGTATAACTCAGTTTATTCCCAGGGTTACTGTATACTTATGCAGTATAACTTTGAGAGCTGGTTCTTATTTTTCTAACTATCCTTGCACAGTACAGTTGCCCTGATCTCTTCTGTATTGATCTATTTTATCCCTTGTATATGCTAGCTACTCTCAGTCATTTAGAAAATCCAGGTCACCTGAGTTTGAGTATTGTGAATATGCAAATTGAGGTTCCACAGTTCTCAGTAGGGGTCTGAGATTATGCATTTGTAAAAAACACTCTCAGGTGATGTTGACAGTTGATGATACTTGTCTGTGGTGAACTATATTTGGAGTAACAATGATCTAGATTATACTTCTTGTTACAGAGGAAAGACATCCATGAGTAGTTATAATTATTTTATTTTTAACTAATTAATTAAATAATTGCCTCCAGGGTTATTGCTGGGGCTTGGGCCTGCATTACAAATCCACTGCTCCTGGAGGCCACTTCCCTCAATTTTGTTGCCCTTGTTGTTTTGATTATTGTTATTGTTGTCATTGCTGTTGTTGTTAGATAGGACAGAGAAGTAGAGAGAGGAGGGGAAGAAAAGGGGGGGAGAGAAAGATAGACACCTGCAGACCTGCTTCACTGCCTTGAAGTGACCCCCCCCCCCCCAAAGGTAGAGAGCTAGGGGCTGGGACCTGGATCCTAACTCAGGTCCTTGAGCTTTGCACCATGTGCACTTAACCTATTGCATCACTCTGGCCCCACTCTGGCCCCTGATTATTTTATTTTTTGAGCTGTGCCAGGTCCTTATGCACAAGTAACCCTACTGCCTTGGGTAATTTTTTGAAGATTTTATTTATTTATTTATTTATTTATTTATTTATTTATTCCCTTTTGTTGCCCTTGTTGTTTTGTTGTTGTAGTTATTGTTGTTGGATAAGAGAGAAATGGAGAGAGGAGGGGAAGACAGAGAGGCACAGAGAAAGACAGACACCTACAGACCTGCTTCACCACTTGTGAAGGACTCCCCTGCAGGTGGGGAGCGGGGGATCAACCAGAATTCTTTAGCTGGTCCTTGTGCTTTGCACTGCTTGTGCTTAACCCACTGCGCTACCACCTGACTCCCTGGTAATTTTTTTTTTTTTTTGCTTTTTTTTTTTATTTGAGAGAGAGAGAGAGATACACAGACAAAATATATACTATAGCCCATCATCCATGGAACTCCTCCTGTGCCATCCATGGTGTTCCCAGCTTCCCTTCCCTTCCCTTCCCTTCCCTTCCCTTCCCTTCCCTTCCCTTCCCTTCCCTTCCCTTCCCTTCCCTTCCCTTCCCTTCCCTTCCCTTCCCTTCCCTTCCCTTCCCTTCTCTCCTCTTCCTCCCTTCCCCCTCCCCTCCCCTTCCCCTCCCTTTTTCTTTTCTCTTATGAGACTTATCACTTGGGCTTGGTTCCTGCACTATGAATCCAATGCAAGAAGCAGTCTCTTTGTTTGATAGGACAGAGATAAGTTTAGAGGTGAGGGGGATTAGAGAAGAAGAGAGGAGGAGAGGCAACTGCAGACCTGCTTCACAACTAATGAAGTGAGCAGGAGGTGAAAACCTGGGACTTAAACTCAGGTCCTTGCTCATGGTAATGTGTGCACTTAACTGGGTGCACCACTGCCTGACCTCCCTTCCCCCTGATTATGACTCGTATTGAGATCTATATATTGTATCATACACTGGATAAATTAATAGTACATAACAGGTGTCCAGTATATATTTGTTGAGTAAGTGCAAGAAGTAACTTTGTCTGTTTTCATTGATAGCATCCATGTCCTAGAAAAATTCAGAGATTATTTATTTAAACAAGATGCTTTTAAAATATTATTTATTTATTTATTGGATAGAGACAGAGAGAAATTGAGAGAGAAAGGGGAGAGAGAGAAAGAGAGAGAGAGAGAGAGCGCTGCAGCAGATTGCTTCATCACTGATGATGTTCTTACCCTGCAGGTGGAGACTGAGGTCTAGAACCTGGGTCCTTGCACACCGGAACATGCACACTTAACCAGTTGCACCACTGCCCTCATCATACATCATTTTTAAAAAGGCAAAATAGAAAGAAGCATATTTATTATTATTACTATTTATTATTATTACTTGTTATTGCCACCAGAGATGTCTGAGGCTTGGTGCCAGCACTATGAATCCACCTCTACTGGTGACCATTTTTTCCTTCATTATTGTTATTATATGCTTTTTAAAAATATTTATTTATTCCCTTTTGTTGCCCTTGTTGTTTTATTGTTTAGTTATTATTGTTGATGTCGTCATTGTTGAATAGGACAGAGAGAAATAGAGAGAGAAGGGGAGAGAAAGATAGACATCTGCAGACCTGCTTCACTGCTTGTGAAGTGACTCCCCTGTAGGTGGGGAGCCAGGGGCTCGAACCGGGATCCTTGAGCCATTCCTTGTGCTTTGCGCCACCTGCATTTAACCCACTGCACTACCACCTGATTATATGTCCCTGTTATTATATGTGTTTTTTTCCTTTTATTTTATTTGGTAGGACAGAAAATGTGATAGGGGTCTGGGACAGACAGACAGACTGACTGACTGACCAACTGACCTGCAGACCTGCTTCAACATTGTGAAGCTTCCTTCATGCAGATGGGAAGCTGGGCTCAAAACCAGGTCCTTGTGTATGGTAATGTATGTACTCTATCGGGTACACCAATACCTGGCCCCAGAAATAAGCTGATTTAAATCTTTTCATCTGATTTTCATCTTCAGTGCTGTAGCTCTGCATTCATGGGTGAGTGCTAATCTTCAAGGATGATTTAACTATTGGCAAGGTGCCGGCCAGCCATTGGGCAAATGGCTTGTGGGGCTCATTTCTAGTGTTTTGTTTCATTTCAGATACTTATTTTGCATCTTTTCGGTGACAGATATAAAATAGTCTTGGGTATAAAACTTAGGAATCTACAACTATTTATATGTAACATTTTAAAAATAAGAATTATTTATTACTATGTGAAAATAAATGATTTAAAAGATAAGTGTTAGTGAGTGGGTAAAGTATCAAACACATTTTAGCTTTTTTCCCCAAAACATCTCCACTCCATTTTCATAGTTTGTAACCAAAATATTGTATTCCATGTTTGTTCTGTTTCAGTAGTATTTGAAAAATGTCACCTGATAGCAGAGGTAGCACATTCCAAGAATATGTTGTTTCACTTCTCTGGCTTTAGATCAGACTACTAGTAAACTGCTTATTTTTGTTATTTTTTTAAATATTTCTTTATTCCCTTTTGTTGCCCTTGTTGTTTTATTGTTGTAGTTATTACTGTTGTTGGATAGGACAGAGAGAAATGGAGAGAGGAGGGGAAAACAGAGAGGGGGAGAGAAAGATATACACCTGCAAACTTGCTTCACCCCTTGTGAATCAACTCCCCTGCAGGTGGAGAACCAGGGGCTTGAACCGGGATCCTTACCTTACACTGGTCTTTTGTGCTTTGCACCACCTGCGTTTTACCTGCTGCACTACTGCCCGACTCCTAGTAAACTGCTTTTGAGGAGCAGAAGTCAACATGATGCCCTGGCTACTTAAACCTCCAACTAAAAGGAGGTGATCACAGCAACTTTTCCCTTGAAAAATCCAAATCATTGTTTTGGTTGCTCACTTTAATAACTGACTGTAAACTTAATGTCAAAATAAAGCCCTAGTGTATATATATTAGAATTTTGTGGAAGAATAATAAAATTAAATAAGTGTTTTTACTTCCCAGAGCCATCGATGCAGATGTGCATTAGAATCCCTGAAAGACATTTCTGAAATGTATTTGGTTTCACACTCCTCCTTTCAAAAAGCATTTAGATACCATAGACTTTGGGAAAAGCTGCTCTATTTTGTATTTCACTTTCCCTGTCTCTAAGGAAAATCTATAGCCTCCTGTTTTAAGAGCTGCCTTTTTTTCTGTGAAGCAAAATCTAGAGACATACTAGCAAACCCGTAGATAACTAAAAACTCAGTTTCACATGAAGATGTTATACATGCACATATACTATCTATTTGTATATGTATGAACAAAGATGTTTAAATGAAGAAAACTGGCAGTTGGGATTAAATAATTTTTCTTCTAAAACTTCACTTTGAGAGATGTTACAATATTTTGTTTCACTTGGTTTTTTCTTCCTATTGTGTGTCAGTGCAGTGAGTTTATGAACATGTGCATTTATATCTATTATTGAAGACAACATCCAGATACTGCATGAACTATATCAGAAACAGTTTCCTTTCATCGTCCTGAAATGTATTGTTTTAGTTATCTACTTTTAGCGCTAACAAAATATTTATATATATACATATACATATATATATATATATATATATATATATTTATCTCCTCCAGGGTTATTGCTGGGCTCGGTGCCTGCACCATGAATCCACCGCTCCTGGAGGCCATTTTCCCCCCTTTTTGTTGCCCTAGTTGTTGCAGCCTCGTTGCGGTTATTATTGCCATTGTTGACGTTGCTTTGTTGTTGGATAGGACAGAGAGAAATGGAGAGAGGAGGGGAAGACAGAGAAGGGGAGAGAAAGATAGACACCTGCAGACTTGCATCACCACCTATGAAGCGACTCCCCTGCAGGTGGGGAGCCGGGGGCTCGAGCCGGGATCCTTATGGTTCATGCGCTTTGCGCCACGTGCGCTTAACCCACTGCGCCACCGCCCGACCCCCTATATATTTATTTTTTATACAGGTGCCTTACACCTGTGTGATATTTTTTCATTTAAAAAATTCAGATAGAAAAGATGTACATAGATAGAAAAAGGAAATGAGAGACTGTAACAGTGCTTCACTGTCTGTGGAGCTTCCTTTGATGTTGTGGTGCTCCCATGTGGTCGTGTGGTGCAGAAGTTCAATCTTAAGACCTTTCACATGGTTAAGATTCACACCCTACTAAGGAAACTATATCGTAGACCCTGTCTTCAGCTTTTTTTTTTTTAAAGCAAAAAGATACAATTTCTTCTTCCTAAATTGATTTTTTTTTTTAATTTTTTATTTAAGAAAGGATTAGTGAACAAAAGCATAAGGTAGAAGGGGTACAACTCCACACAATTCTCAACACCCAATCCCCATAACCCACCCCCTCCCATGGTAGCTTTCCCATTCTCTATCCCTCTGGGAGCATGGACCCAGGGTCATTGAGGGTTGCAGAAGGTAGAAGGTCTGGCTTCTGTAATTGCTTCCCCGCTGAACATGGGCGTTGACCGGTCGGTCCATACCCCCAGTCTGCCTCTCTCTTTCCCTAGTAGGGTGTGACTCTGGGGAAGCTGAGTTCCAGGACACATTGGTGGGGTCTTCAATCCAGGGAAGCCTAGCCAGCATCCTGGTGGCATCTGGAACCTGGTGATTGAAAAGAGAGTTAACATATGAAGCCAAACAATTTGTTGAGCAATCATGGATCCCAAGCTTCCTAAATTGATTTTTATGCTTGTATTTCTTCATGTGTTTCTCTGGTTCAGTGTTACGACTATATTCTTGGGAACAACCTATAAACTCTATAACAGATCTATGTATTTTTTTATTTTTCTCTTCACATTCAGATTTTATTTTGATTTCTTTTTTTAATATTTATTTATTTATCCCCTTTTGTTGCCCTTGTTGTTTTATTGTTGTCGTCGTTGTTAGATAGGACAGAGAGAAATGGAGAGAGGAGGGTAAGACAGAGACGGGGAGAGAAAGATAGACACCTGCAGACCTGCTTTACCGCCTGTGAAGTGATTCCCTTACAGGTGGGGAGCTGGGGGCTCGAACTGGGTTCCTTACACTGGTCCTTGTGTTTTGCGCCACATGCACTTATCTGCTGTGCTACCGCCTGACTTCCCTATTTTGATTTCTTTTATCTATGCTCATGATAGCAAGTATGGGTTCTCTTTCACTTGAAGTGGATTTTTATGTAAAAGCAAAAATATAAGAAGAATAGACATATATCTTTATTAAATTGACTTCCACAATAGCCATTAATTATCACCTGCTGCTTTTAATTTTTTGTTTTGTTTTGCTTTTCTTTAGGTGTTTTTTTTTACATCTCTGACTAATAGAGAGAAGCTTGTGAGCAAAAAGGAAAGTGTTGGTTAAGTTAAGAAAAATAGTGAAAGTTAAAAATATTCTTTTCAAAATTTAATTTACCATTTGGTGAGACCATCATTCATATGTGTAGGGAAAGATTTTTTTATGTTAGGAAACTGTCTATACTAACCAACTTACGATATTTCTTTTTAAATTTTTAAAAATTTCTTATTGGGGGATTAATGGTTTACAGTTGACAGCAAAACACAACTGTCTGTACATGCATAACATTTCCCTGTTTTCCACACAACAATTCACTCCCACTAGGTCCTCCTCTGCCATCATGTTCCAGAACCTGAACCCTCCCCCCACCCCAGAGTCTTTTCTTTTGGTACAGTAAACCAGCTCCAGTCCAAGTTCTGCTTTGTGTTTCCCCTTCTGATCTTATTTTTTCATCTTCTTTCCATGAGTGAGATCATCCCATATTCATCCTTTTGTTTTTTACTTATCTCACTTAACATGATTTCTTCAAACTCCATCCAAGATAGGGTAAAGAAGGTGAAATCAAAAAAAAAAAAAAAAAAAAAGAAGGTGAAATCACCATTTTTAATACCAGAATAGTATTCCATTGTATATATTGACCACAACTTACCACTCAGCTACTCATCTGTTGTTGGATACCTGCGTTGCTTCCAGGCTTTGGCTATTACAAATTGTGCTGCTATGAACATAGGTGTACACAAATATTTTTGGATGGGTAAGTTTGGTTCTATTCCAAGTTCTGCTTTGTGTTTTCTGCTTCACAGTGCTTCACCACTTGTGAAGCTTCCTTCCTGCAGGTGGGGACCAGGGCCTTGAACTTGGGTCCTTGCACACTAAATTTTCTATAATTAATATCATTCTTTTATAACCAGAAAATATGTTTATGTAAAATAACACATGTCTAAGAAGACTCTTAAGAACATTGAGGAGTTCTGCAGCCTTTTTAATAAATTGCTCTCCTGTGTATCAACAGAGTTCTCCTAGCTTAAAGCTCAAAGGGGCCACTAAGGACAATTACCTGAATTTCTCTTGGGATGTTACAGTGAGATGTCACAAGCAAGGTAGTTTAAAATTCAGAAATTTATTTTCTGACAGTGTTGGAAGCTAGAGGTTGCAGATCATGGTAGAATTCTGTTGAGTTCTCTTTCATGGTAGGCGGATGGCCAAGCTCTTGCTTTGTTCTCACATGAAAAATAGAGAGTAACCTTACTGGAATTGGCATATTGCACCAAAGTAAAAGACTCTGGGGTGTGTGTGTGGGGGGAGAATACAGGTCCAAGAAGGACCTAGTGGGGGTTGTATTGCTGTATGGAAAACTGAGAAATGTTATGCATGTACAAACTATTTACTGCCAAATGTAAAACATTAATTCCCCAATAAAGAAATTAAAAAAAAATAGAGAGTAAACAAGATATTTTATTATAAAGGCATGAATCATATCATGAAGTCTCCATCTTTATCACCCTCATGTAGCCTTGATTACTAGCCCAAACCCAAATCACCAATAGAATTAAACATTCACATGTTGGAGGCACATCATATTTGCCTCAGTTAAACTGAAAGTGTGTATGATTTTCAGAAATTTCATCAAAAATAGAAAACCAATGGAAGACTATACATAAAACTATTAACAATGGGTGGCAGAATTTTTCTTTATTTTCTATGCATTTAAAGTATCTTTTTTTTGGGGGGGGGTTCAGATCCATGACTTCATTACTTCAGTCTAACTTTTTCAGATAAAAGGAGCCAGACTGGGGGAGAGAGAGAGAGAGAGTGAGAGAGAGAGAGAAAGAGAAGAGAAGAGAAGAGAGAGAAGAGAAAGAAGAGAAAGAAGAGAGAGAAGAGAGAGAAGAGAGAGATTGAGATTCTTCTGTGTGGTGGGGACTGCACATGGCCGAATAACACACTATCCAAGTTAGCTATTTTGCCAGCCCACTTTGATAACTGCAGAATGTTTAAAGGAATATGAAATAATAGAATATAACATCACATAATAATCTTGAAAATTTTATTATTGTTTCATTATTTCATTTTATTGAGCTTTCTCTCCCCCAAAATAAAAAGTGTCTCTAACACTTAGAACACTCATATTGGCATATAGTGGAACTCAGTAAAGAGGTGTTGGCTGTTCCTGATTTTCCTCCTATTTACTGATGATGGCAATGTTAAGTTTTGCTGCATGGGGCATACTATCATGCTTATAATATAAGAAACCAAAATAGAAGGTAGCTTCAGAGTTAGAATATGTTAGAAATATTTGCAATGCATTTCTACATGGTTTAGTTATATCTAAAATAGTTCACTTGTTGTCTTCAGTTCTGGAAGTTTTCAGTCTTTTAGATTCTAGAACACAAATTGATAAAAATGAGTAGATGACTTGCTTTTTATTTATATTCAATTTAAATGTAGCATAAGTTTAAATAAGTTACTTGAGTTTATACAGTAACCTAGAAATATAGTGGTGATAGTGAGAAAACATGAAATCAAACTTGAAGACATTCCAAACATTGATTTGAGTCTAGTAACTGAGACTGGAGAAATGTTCTGTTCCTCTACTTATGAGTTTTTCTCTACTTACCAATACAATATTTCTTACTTGCTCTATCTTGTGTGTGAAGTCTTGACAGTTCCTTTACAAACAATCTCTGTATCTTTCTCAATGGACCCCATATTTGAGTATCCTATTTCTAGATTGTTGACTGTATATGTCCATAGGTTAGAATCACCCAACAAGTTAGGAATATCTTTTGTTACAGTAGGAACTGACTGCTTGCAAGATAAATCATGATATGAAGTTTTGGGCTGTTGGAAGTCGTGATGTATTCTTCTATGCAAAAATGTGTCATGTTTTTTCCGACAGACCAATATTATATCGTTACTACAAAATTTCAACATTTAGTGTAACAGTCATACAGATTAAAATTCAGTTATTTAGTTTCACTACTGAGTATCTTCTAGATGAAGACTCTTTTCCCCATTAGCAAATTTTAATTTCCTTCTCTCTCAGAGTCAAATTCCAAGCATACCTTATAAAACCAGTTACAGAATACCCACATGAACAAATGGCTCTTATGCTTACAAGTAGACTAAAAAGTATACACTAGTAAACTATACCTAAAATGACAGATTTTTTTCCCACTTAAATGGTGTTTTTTAAAAATTTTATCACTGCTGCTTTAGTAATTTGATTCCCTGATATCAGGCAAACATATGTAGGTAACTGTGCATTGTATTGGCACGTGGTCTTTATTGTGAGCTTCAAAACTCATTTCACAAATGTTCCTCAGAAGTGAAAAGTTTATTATTCTGAACTCAGGGCTATGCCTCACAATAGTTAAAGTGTCACTACCAAACTTAATAGAAATGCTGTTTTGATGATACTAAAACAGAATTTTCATCATTTCTTGTTCTTTCAGTTTCTCTTCTTTTTGTTTCATTTTTTTCCAACAGGACACAAAAATCGCTTCATTGGAGCGAAACATAAGGGATCTTGAGGATGAGATCCAGATGTTAAAAGCCAATGGTGTGCTGAACACTGAGGACCGCGAAGAAGAGATCAAACAAATAGAGGTTTACAAAAGTCACTCCAAGTTCATGAAAACCAAGGTATGGTCCAGAGTTAAAAACTTTTATACTCTTGCTCTAACTGGAAAGCTACGGTTTACATAGTACCTTCCTCAAATACTCATGTAATCTGCTTTATGCGATATGAAATATGTGGAAATAAAAATTACGCAGAAATTTCATTTTAGAAACATAAATTCCAAAAGGAAACCAGGAGAAACTTTTGGTAAAATTTCTGTGACTGAGGAATTCAGGATTTTTCAATGAGCTCATATGTAGCCCTTCTGTCTTAGGTGTTATATTTATAAACCTCCTTTGTCTTCTAAAATTTCTGATTTTTTTTTTAGTTTTGTTACTTTTAAAAGTTTCTATCAAAAAAAAAGAGTTTCAGGTGTTGAACTTGGGACCTCATGAACGCAAGTTCTATACAAGTTATTGAAGAAGATAACTCTTTGGCCCTACTATTAAGACATTTTGGATTTAGCACAGTGTTTAAAATTTAATATTTGGGGGGCCGGGAAGTGGCTCACTGGGTTAAGAGCACATAATACAAAGTACAAGGACCTGTGCAGGTATCCTGCTTCTAGGCTCTCCCCTCTCAGTTTCTCTGTCCTATCCAATAAAAATGAAAAAATGGCCTCCAGTAGCAGTGGATTTATAGTGCTGGCACTGAGCCCCAGAGATAACTCTGGAGGCAAATAGTAATAGTAACAACAACAACAACAACAATAATAATATCATTGGGACTAGGGAGATAGTGTAATGGTTATGCAAAAATTTTCATGCCTGAGCCTCTAAAAATCGCAGCTTCAATCCCCAGTTCCATCATAAGCTAGAGATGAGCAACACTCAGGAAAAAAGCAAGCTAATGTCTTCAATCTGATATTGATTGCTTTAATCAACACCAATGTATACATATCAGTGCTGCTATTTGCTCACATTATTCAGCTTCTCCTATGTCCAGCTTCTTCATCTGAGATATAATCTAAAGTAAAGTGTCATCACTAGACTACTTTTAGGATTCTAAGAGATTATGGATTATAAACATTTAAAGACATTTAGCAAAGTGACTGGCATTGTGGTTGATAGTGTTCTTGTTATTACTATTATCATCTATTTTATTGTTATCATCTATTGTTTTAGAATACTTGTAAAATATTATAGTAGTCTGTTCTATTAATTTATATTAATTTTTAAAGTTTTAAAGAAATTAGCTTGTAATTTTTCCAAACTAAAGCTTGAACCATAAATAAACTGAACATCTGAATAGTTGTTATTTTTACATATATATAACTACATTTGTGAATAGCCACAGGTAAGTCTTTTGAGATTTTGAAAATATTTTTTTTTCTTTCTTTCTTTTTTCTTTTTCTTTTTTTGCCTCCAGGGTTATTGCTGGGGCTAGGTGCCTGCATCACGAATCCACTGCTCCTGGAGGCTTTTTTTTTCTTCTCCTTTTGTTGTCCTTGTTATATCCCTCTTGTGGTTATTATTATTGTTGTTGTTAGTGTCATTGTTGTTCCATAGGACAGAGAGAAATCGAGAGAGAAGGGGAAGACAGAGAGGAGGAGAGAAAGAGAGACACCTGCAGACCTGCTTCACCACTTGTGAAGCGACTCCCTTGCAGGTGGGGTACCGGGGGGCTTGAACTGGGATCCTTGAGCAGGTCCTTTCGCTTTGCACCAAGTGTGCTTAACCCACTGCGCTACCTCCCGACCCCCTATTTTCTTTATTTCTTTAACTCATTTTGCTGAAAATAATTACCATACCAATTATTATTTTCTTACTCCTTATTCCTAAATATCTGTTTTAATTCTAGTTTTTGCCCATTACTCTCTTAAAATTACAGCAGAATTAAGCAGTAATTCTGTGAGAAAGCAGTAGAAGAGGAGAGAAAAAATATTCCACTGATGGTTATTATTTTTATCAGTTGTGAAAAACATGCATACTTATTGCAGATAATTTGCAAATTACAGAGAGGAAATAGTAATATATAGCATATGCTTTACCATGTATGTATGTGTTCATATGTGTACTTCTCCAGGGAGAAAAAACAAAAACTGCACTTACTTCTGCCAACTTTCCATCTGTAAGTAGACATTGAGATTATAACTAAAAAATTAGATCGAGCAGAGATATGAGAAGGAGAATGTCCACTGGATTGTAATGTAACCCCTTCCTTTCTGGGGCTGTCACAAAATGTGCAGAATGAGTTTTCCTGCTTAGTTCTCTTTTCTGGTTTCTATTTTGCAGTTGCTCTCTGTCAGAGAGGAGCTGAGGTACAGCAAGCAAAGGAGTAGGTTGGCTGTAACCAATAACCAGAACACTCTGGGAATGAAGAACAGAGGCATAGATAGGAGTGAAGTCATGAAGGTTTTCTTCCAAGGGCATGGGGGAGTTATTTTGGTTTAAGCTTTTCCTCTTCACCCTGTCATCATTGATGGGGGAGGTTGTTCAAAATATTTCTACAACTGAAACAAACCATCATGGATTTGTAAACTCTGTCTTTTACCATGGACTCTTTCCAGGTGAATAAAACATTTATATGGTCTTCAGCAGGCAAGTTTGGACCTTTATTGGCCCACAGTTATCGGGGAGGCCATCAATTCCTGAGTTAGCTTGAACTTTTAATGGCTGATTACTTTTAAATGTTCCAAAAATGGCCAGGTCAGAAGGGTGTCTGAGGAGAGTTATGGTGTAACGGGAAAAGAACATGGACTGAAAACTAAGCAGACCCTAGACAATTTCTTGTCTTCATTTGTTAGCTACATGATCTCAGGAAGTAAGTTGCCCAGCCATACTTCCTTCTTTTATAAAATGGGGCCAATTCCACAAATATTTGAAAATTACTCAAAGGATCATATAAAGTAATGCAGTTATAGTGTTTAGATAAAAAGTAGTTAATGGTTACCAGCATTACTGTTATAGTCTGATCAAATATACATATTGTACATACAGGTGTACATACTGAAGCTGGCTGTAATGAAATAGCACCAAGTGCATAATAGTAATAATCAATGCTATATTTAATGTAATAAAATAAAGAAAATTAGATTTATTAGAAATTCAAATAGAAACAAGTTCTTATGCTATCATGTCAATATCCCTTAATGATAATTATTAAATGAATTATACATTTACTTAATAATTATAAACATGATTTAATAGTACCAGTAAGAATATTTTCATATTTTCTTTCTCCCTCTCTTTCTTTCCTTTTTTTTTTTTTTCAATTTTTCATTTATAAAATGGAAACACTGAGAAGACCATAAGATAAGAGTAGTATAATTCCACACAATTCCCACCACCAGAACTCTGTATCCCATTCCTTCCCCTGATAGCTTTCCTATTCTTTAACCCTCTGGGAGCATGGACCCAGGATCGTTATGGGGTGTAGAAGGTGGAAGGTCTGTCTTCCATAATTGCTTCCCTGCTGAACATGGGTGTTGACAGGTGGATCCATGCCACCAGCCTGTCTCTCTCTTTCCCTAGTGAGGCGGGACTCTGGGGAGGTGGGGTTCCAGGACACATTCTGTGCTTAACCCTCTGGGCTATCACTGGACTCTCCTGGAGTCTCTTTCTCTATGAGGATTTGTGAAGATAAAGTTCAAATAATGGGTTTTTGTTATATATTTATAAAATAAAAAATACGGCAAGACCATAGGATAAGAGGGGTACAATTGCACACAGTTTCCACTACCAGAGTTCCATATGTTCCCAAAGACCTACTAACCATTGTTTTTAGCACATGGCAATGAATTAGCTACTAGATATCAGATATGTCCAGTATATTTGTGCTTGTTCAATGTATTTCCCATTCCTGGTCACTTAGTTGAAAATGTTAGGAAACATACTCAGATAAACATGTAGTATATGACATATGTACTACATATTTTATGTTCATCAGTGTATAAAAGGGCTTTTTTTACAGAGATGTAATGGGAGAAGAGTTTATTTCTGACTGGTGCAATATAACATGTTTAGGTATAGATTTGGTATCTTTGCTTAGTTGCTTAAATAATCAAATTGGCAATCAGAAATGATAGATTAGGAGGAAAATAGAGACTTAAATTGATTCCTAAAATGAAAAAAAACAAGCATTACAAACATTCTTTTCTCTCCACTTCTGTCCTTAATAGGCAACTAAAAAGGTGTTGTAATCATTATTCAATGTAAGTGTACTGTATCTTAAATATATATAATGGTTTTTGAAAGTCCAACCTAATTAACACTGAAATTTATATTCTCCTTTATTTTTTTCTTTTGGGAGATTATTTGGCTATGTCCTAGTGGTGATAAAATTGACTTAGCATTTTGTTTCTCTCCACTAAAAGACATGGCCTTGGATCTATCTTAATCTCAATATGTAACCATTGGGCACAAATAGATTATATAGGCAGCGGTAATAATTTTCACACACAAACTCATTTTTAGATATAATGATATCTTGAAGAAGATAACTGTAGATGCTTCAGTGAAATTTTTCCAGAAATAATGTAGTGAACGTGATGTGGGAAAGGGGTGCTGCCCGAGTTAATTGTTCAGGTTAATAAACCAAGGTTGGAGGAAATATTTTGTAAAAAATATTTATTTATTCCCTTTTGTTGTTTTATTGTCCTAGTTATTATTATTGCTGTCATTGTTGTTGTACAGGACAGAGAGAAATGGAGAGAGGAGGGGAAGACAGAGGGGGAGAGAAAGATAGACACCTACAGACCTGCTTCACCGCCTGTGAAGCGACTCCCCTGCAGGTGGAGAGCCGGGGGCTCGAACCAGGATCCTTATTCTGGTCCTTGGGCTTTGCGCCACGTGCGCTTAACCCGCTGCACTACTGCCCGACTCCTGGAGGAAATATTTTTTAAATAGCCACATGAAGGGGCATGTACAGGTCTTGTGATGTTGAGCAGATGGCTGGGGCTGGTAGTGCTTCTTGAAAGCTTTGTGATTAAATCAAGTAGCAGTGATGATCTAAATTGCTTTTATAAATGTGATGTCATAGAAAAATCATGACAGAACATTTCTGGAAACATGGAAGGTAAATCACAAAAATGTAGCAGCAGAGATAAGTATCTCACAGCTTGCGCTAAGACAGGGATATCAGACATCACTACCCAGAGAGGAAATCTTTGAATCTTGCAAGCTCTTTGGCACATACACATTGTTCTTGTGAAGGGAGATTTTTGAATTGCATCCTCAACTCTGTAATTCTCCCATGTCTGAAACTTCAGCTCAGAGGCTTAGAGGAATCAGATTATGAAAGCAGACTCTGAAAGGCCTAGGAAGGCATGTGCTACCTTCAGGAGCTCTGTTAAGCTTTTAAGAATGGAATGTACCTTATATATAATTGTTTTTCTGGCAGGAAAAAATGATGACATTCCCTGTTCTTTGTGAGACTTTGTTCTTAGTCTAACACATCTCTCATCTACCGATCCCAGTGCTTCTATATTAGTCATTCCCTCTGTTTTCAGAGTTTGCCAAAGACGCCACTCTGCTGTCTTAGATCTCCCCCTTTATTCTGAATTTGTAACACATTTTCTTATTAACCTCGGACGGATCACAAACCTTGTAACCCAAGCTGCATGATAATAAGCATATCACTTTCTAGACATGAGAGCTGGACCTGTAGTGAAAAAGAAGCTGTTTCCCTTGGCAGAGAGTTTTTTAGGGTGTTGGTTGTGTCACGGACGTAAGTGGTGGAAGAGCTTTCAGACGAGATGAAGTGTGCCTGATGTCCACATGGACTTCATATGAAGCTTGTGATGTCATTGCTATTGGCTTTTCTTCCATCACAGACACAGACCTTTCCCAGCCTCAGCTCTCATGCATGCTCGATAGTATCACTTTCCATTTTTATTGAGTCCATGGTTATAAAAGAAGTAAAAGGCATATTTTATGGAAGAATATGATTTTTTCCCTATAGCTATATTCCCCTTAGAATAGTCTTTATTCTGTTATTGTCTGCATAAATTGTTTATTTAAAATTTGCTTTGGGGCCAGGTGCTAGCGTACCTGGCTGAGTGCACATGTTATAATGTGCAAGGACCCGTGTTCAAACCCCCTGTCCCCACCTGCAGGGAGAAAGCTTTGCGAGTGGTACAGCAGTACTGCAGGTGTCTCTCTGTCTCTCTCCCTCTATATTACCCGCTTCCCTCTTGATTTCTGGCTGTCTCTATCCAATAAATATAGACAATAAAAAATTTTAAAAAATTGCTTCATGGCACTGCAAAACTAAAAGCTATTTAAAATAACTTCCTATTTAATATTTATAGACTAAAATCATTTTATCATTATATTTTTCTACTGAATAAAATGGGTGTATGCAGGGCCTACCATAGCCTTCCTTCCTAGTAAATACTGTGTCATTGATCAAGATAATTTCATTGTAGTTCTTTTCTCAATCCCACTCCTACAGTAAACTTTTCTCAGGAAACCAAGGATTTTTCCTGTCTTATAATACTGACTCTGACAGGCTGAGGCCTCCTCCAGCTCACAGGAAGATCCACCCACAGTAGACTTTTTACTCTGGTATTTGTAGAAGCTAATATGTATCAAGGTGTTTTTTTTTTTTTCCCTACAGTGAACATTATATTTGGTTGTGTAGAATTGCAAGTTTTTTCTTCTTTTTTTGGAGGAGCTGAGGCCTTACACATGCTTAATTTCAGTGCTCTGGAACTGACTTCTTCATTCAGGGGTGGGGCTCTAGAGCGGTGCAGTTCTGGGACACGTTGATGAAGTTATCTGCCCAGGGAAGTCAAGATGGAATCATAGTAGCGTTTGTACCATGGTGGCTGAAAGTTGGTAAGATATAAAGCAGGATAAAATATTTTGTAAAATAGGAACAGAGCAGATAAGAATAACAGAAGAGGGTGGAAAAAGTCTAGGAAGTCTATTTTAGGAGTATTCCTAGGGCCCTATAACTTTATTAATCTTCATTTGAGCTTTATAACTACCATGGAGGTGGCTGCGTGGATAAACTGGTGAACTTTCAGGCATGAGGTCTTGAATTCAATTCTTGACATTGCCGTATGCCAGAGTGATCCTCTGGTTCTTGCTCTTTCATTCATACATACATACATAAATAAGTATATAAACAAATCAGTCTTCTTGGACTGGGTAAGTGGCATACTGGTTATACAAAATGGCTTTCATACCTGAGGCTTCAAGATCCCAGGTTCTATCCCCAGTACCACTATAGGCTAGAGTTGAGAAGCGCCCACCAACTAAAACTAGGCTTTCAGACAGTTTTAGTGCACAAGTTAATTGAAAGTATACCTGCAACCCCTGCTCTCCTCCTATCCAGGTTAGGGGGCTTCAGGGAAAATTATCGACTTTTATTGGCGCAGAGGGTAGAGGGCTTAGGTTTTTACTGACTTACTCTGTATTGGGATATTCAAATCACAGGACTGATAATTTAAAACATGGAGAGATATATAAAAGAAGAAGAAAGGCTAGACAAGTCAAATCAGCAGACCAGTTTTCTAAATTAACCAGGTTTGCTAAACAGAAAGCCTCAGTGGCAGCATTAGGGTAGAAGGTGGCTCATGTGTTGACCCTAGCTCCGCATGTGTTTGAGTTTAGATCTCTTTGCTATGGATGCATTTAATGTGTTTAGTTAAGCAGCAAGCTTAGCTCAGGTGCTGCCTTTACAATAAAAAGAATCAGTTATGGAAATTATCAACACAGTGTCACATCTTTAAACTACACACAGCTGTATTAAAATAGTGGGGTTTTAAACAGTAATGAAAAAATCAGTAAAACACTGATACATCCTACAGTATGAATGGATCTTGTAACATTGTATGATGTAAAAGAAGCCAGTTATATGCTACACTCTGAGTCCATTCATAAAGAGCCCTAGTTGTCCAGGCCAACAGAAAGCGTTCTATAAGATTTAGGATAAAAGGTAGAGAATAAAAAGGAATTCGAATATGTACGAAGGTTTTTATTTTTCTTTCTTTTTTTTCCTTTTCTTTTTTTTATTTAAGAAAGGATTAATTAACAAAACCATAGGGTAGGAGGGGTACAACTCTACACAATTCCCACCACCCAATCTCCATATCCCACCCCCTCACCTAATAGCTTTCCCATTCTCCATCCCTCTGGGAGCATGGACTCAGGGTCATTGTGGGTTGCAGAAGGTAGAAGGTCTGGCTTCTGTAATTGCTTCCCCGCTGAACATGGGCGTTGACTGGTCAGTCCATACTCCCAGTCTGCCTCTCTCTTTCCCTAGTAGGGTGTGTCTCTGGGGAAGCTGAGCTCCAGGACACATTGGTGGGGTCTTCAATCCAGGGAAGCCTGGCCAGCATCCTGGTGGCATCTGGAACCTGGTGACTGAAAAAGAGAGTTAACATACAAAGCCAAACAAATTGTTGAGCAATCATGGACCCAAAGCTTGGAATAGTGGAGAGGAAGTGTTAGGGAGGTACTCACTGCAAACTCTAGTGTACTTCTGCTTTCAGGTATATATTTTGCAGTAGTTTATAAATACGTGTGAAAATATGCTCTCTCTCACAGAAACTGGTGTATATCTAGGTTTTGGGACTTTGTTAGAAAGTGAACCACCTGAGATGAAATTAGAGTATACTATGAAAGGAAAGGTCTCACCCGAGTAATGAAGCTGAAAGGTTGTCATTCCACATGTGAAGTCTCTGGACACAGTCTGAAGTGAAGCATGTTGAGGTGGCAATCGTTGCGTTGGTTAGGTTGTGATCGGCGGATGCAATATTATTTTATATGGATTGGGAGAGGCATACGGGAAAGTGGGCCCTATCCAAGGGTTCCAGGACTGGGGGAAGTAGGGGCTCTATAGGAATAAAGTTGACCAAAGAAGTGAAAGACTTGTATGCTGAAAACTATGAGTCACTACTCAAGGAAATAGAAACTGATACCAAGAAATGGAAAGATATCCCAGGCTCATGGATTGGAAGAATAAATATCATCAAAAT
Organism: Erinaceus europaeus; assembly: GCF_950295315.1. Taxonomy (NCBI): domain Eukaryota; kingdom Metazoa; phylum Chordata; class Mammalia; order Eulipotyphla; family Erinaceidae; genus Erinaceus; species Erinaceus europaeus. Next base: position 34,785,409 of record NC_080173.1, read on the forward strand.
GAATATTCTCCCCAGAGTCATATACAAATTTAATGCAATACCCATCAAAGTTCCACCAAGCTTCTTTAAGAGAATAGAACAAACACTACAATCATTTATCTGGAACCTGAAAACACCTAGAATTGCCAAAACCATCTTGAGGAAAAGAAACAGAAATGGAGGCATCACACTCCCAGACCTTAAACTATATTATATAGCCATCATCATCAAAACAGCATGGTACTGGAACAAAAATAGGCACACAGACCAGTGGAACAGAATTGAAAGCCCAGAAATAAATCCCCACACCTATGGACATCTAATCTTTGACAAGGGGGCCCAAAGGATTAAATGGAAAAAGGAGGCTCTCTTCCTTTTCTTTTCACCAGAGTTGTTGATGAGGCTCCATGACTCCTCTGTTCCTACTGGACTCTTTTTTTCTTTTCATTATTAATCTTTACATTAAGAGTGAGAGATGAAGAGGAGGAGATAGAGTAACAAGACAAGGTGAGATTAAGATTTAAAAAATCCATTCATGGATTTTTTTCACACAGTAATATAATAAAGGGTAGAAAATGATAAGTCATGAGATGCATAAAAACATTTGATAGTATTCACTACTTGTTAATAATTTGAGACATAGCTCTGGACAATGTATTAAAAGGGAACTTTCTGAAACCTTAGAGTCTTTATTAAAAACCAAGGCACATGTGGCGCAAAGCGCAGGGACCGCGTAAGGATCCCGGTCCTAGCCCCCGGCTCCCCACCTGCAGGGGAGTCGCTTCACAGGCAGTGGAGCAGGTCTGCAGGTGTCTATCTTTCTCTCCCTGTCTGTCTTCCCCTCCTCTCTCCATTTCTCTGTGTCCTATCCAACAACGAACGACATCAACAATGGCAATAATAATAACCACAATGAGGCTACAACAACAAGGGCAACAAAAGGGGGAAAAAAATGGCCTCCAGGAGCGGTGGATTCATGGTGCAGGCACTGAGCCCAGCAATAACCCTGAAGGAAAAAAAAAAAAAACCAAGGCAAACATTCAACATAAAAAAATGAAGTAACTATTTTGAAGAAACCTGTTTTTCTCCGTAGATTATATCAGACTGGTTTGGATGAAAGCACAGCACTGATTGGATTTCCAACATGGTGGTGGGCAGTCTTCCTATAGGCTAGGATTGGGAATAGGTATACTGGCATTTGCTGCATTCAGCTAGCTATAGCAAATTACAGCCCAGTCTATTTCAAGAGGAAGGTTAATAATATTCTAATTTTGAGGAATAGCCTATGTGTATAAGTAGAAACAAATAGGTAGTGTTTGTCTCTGGAGATTCCCCACCTGTTCTGTCAGACTGGCAACATGTAAAAGACTAACAGCACAGATATTGGCAATAAAATAATGTTAAATTGGCAATAATACTTACCTATTACTTACTATCATGAATATAGGTTTAACTGCTTTGGGCAGTTAGTTACTTTGGTGTTAGCTAATGATGTTTCAGATGTGATAGTATGTAGCCCAGCAATTTAACTCCTAGATATTTTTGTTTATAATTTTGAATTTTAATATTTTTATTTATTATTGGATAGAGACAAAGAAATTGAGAGAGGAGGGAGAGATAGAGAAGGGGAGAGACAGATAGACACCTGCAGTGCTACTTCACCACTCATGAAGCTTTCTCCCTGCAGGTGGAGTCCAGGGGCTTGAACCTGGGTCCTTGTGCACTGTAATGCCAGTGCTTAACCAGGCACACTACTGCCTGGCCCCTACTCCTAGATACTTTTGATTTACGTCTGAGGTATACGAATGCTCAGAATAACACATTTTATTGTTATTGTAATAAACCTGAAAATTAGCCCAACTGTCAATAACAGAATGGACAAATCAATTATAGTTAAGTCTTATAGTAGAATACTGTACTTCAGTGGAAATTACCTACATGTATTTTAATGGGATTTAATCTCCAATACATAAGGTTGAGTAGAATAAAGCAAAGTACTAAACTAATTATACAATATTCTTATAATTTCTTTCACAAAATATAATGTTATATTATTTAAAGATAAAACAACAGGCAAATGAAGAAATGACAGTTTAGTGTGGCACTTATTTACAAAGGGAGTAGCATGACTAGAAAGAGATTATGACATGGCTAATCTAATGGTCTTTGTTGGTGAATTGGATGGTGACTTTATTTTTTTATTAGTGATTTGATGATGATTAATAAGATTGTAAAATAATATGGGCATAATTCCATATAGTTCTTACCACCAGAGTTCTGTATCCCATCCCCTTCAATGGAAACCTCCCTATTGTTTATTTTTCTGGGAGTGTGGACCAAAATTCCTTATGGAGTACAGAAGGTGGAAGGTCCGGCTTCAGTAATTGCTTCCCCAGTGGATGTGGATGTTGGGAGGTTGATCCATCCCTCCCCCCACCCCGCCTGTGAGGGCTCTGTAGAGGTGAGAATTTGGGATACATTGGTGAAGTTGTCTGACCAGGGAAGTCAGGATAGAATCCTAGTAGCATCTGAAACTTGATGGCTAAAAAGCTAAAAAAAAAAAAGACATGTATGTATGTATTATACGTATATTTAGCACTGCTCAGTTCTGGCTTCTGGAGGTAGGGAGAACTGATCCCGGGATCTCAGACCCTCAGCCATGAAAGTTTTTTGCATGATCATTAGCTGTCTCCCAGGCCATCGTACGTGCTTGAAGTATATACTCTAGCTAGTTAGATCTGGAAAAATGCTTAGTTTCTGAAATATTTATTTATTTAGTATTTTTATTTGAAAGGAGAGAGAGAAATTGAGAGGGGAAGAGGAAATAGGGAGAGAAAGAGAGACACTTAACAGCACTGTTTTCACCACTCTTGAAGCTTCCCCTCTCTGCTCATGGGGACTGGAACTTTGAGCCTGGGTCCCTGCACATTGTAACTTGGGCACTCAGCCAGGTGTGCCATTACAAGGTCCCTGCTTCTGAAATTTCTAAAGTGAAATCTGTTATATTATTTTACACAATATCTGTTATATACCCATATGTATCTATATAAGAATATATAGTTTATATACATTAATTCCTATTGTCTGCATATAAATAAAATGTATTTATCAGCAAAAAAAAAAAAAAAGATACAAAGCAGGACAAATTGTTTGAACCCAAAGGTAGGAATAGAGCAGATGAAATTTGAGACATGTTGAAATAGACTTTGTGGTTTTATATAGGGTAGTAGGTTTGACCAGGGGACCTTGGTTGTTGGGTAGAGGGTGGTCTTACTGTGTTCCTGCTCTGCTCACTCAACTGTCCAGTGATACTTCAGACCTCTGTGGTGTGACTCTTAACTTGATCATTTTAAGAAGATACATGTCCTGCCTTTTTAAACTAATGACTGTTGCTTATTAAAAATTAAGAGAAATCAGTAATTCTCAAATCACTAAAAACCAGAAGCTGTGTTTTCTAATTTCTTGTAATTATTTTTGTTTGTTTCACAGATTGATCAGCTTAAACAGGAACTTTCAAAGAAGGAATCAGAACTCCTTGCCTTACAAACAAAGCTTGAAACCCTTAGCAATCAAAATTCAGATTGCAAACAACACATTGAAGTGCTTAAAGAGTCGCTTACTGCCAAAGAACAGAGAGCCGCCATTCTTCAGACTGAGGTAAGTACCATTTCCAGAATTCTGGCAACAAAACTTTGACTTGACAGAAAATGTCCTAACTGACCAGCTCTTTTTAGAAGATCCTCTATCCAAATACTTGGGACTAGATGTGTTTTGCATGTCAAATATCTGGGGAACTTGGAAAGGTAAGATTCATTGCCTGTGTTGTATTGTGTAACATTCCCAGTGGGGTTGCAGCAATGCCCACAAGCAAACACACATTTCTGCAGAAAAAAAAAATGCTCAAGCTAAAGTTGGAGAAATCCAGATTGTATAATGTAGACTCCTGTCATCTTGTGCCAGATTGGACAATCAAAGGAGTTTTCACACTTGGGGTTTTTTGTTTTCTACTTTTAAAACCGCAGGTCATTGATCGTATCTGAGATATATTTGCTTTTTTAAGCTATTTAGTAATTAGAGTGTCATTTCATTTACTTTGCTGTGTAACTGTATTGGTTCCTTTCCTAGCACCTTAATTCCTGGGGACTTTTTCCCTTCTTTCTCTTTCTTTCTTTCTCTCTCTCTCTCTCTCTCTTTTTTTTTTTCCAAGCTTGGTGCGGCACTACAAATCCACTGCTCCTGGAGGCCATTTATCCATTTTGTTACCTTTTGTTGTTACTGTTATTATTATTGTTGTTAGATAGGGCAGAGAAAAATTGAAGGGGGAGAGAAAGATAGAACCTGCAGACCTGCTTCACTGCTTGTGAGGCGACCCCCACCTGCAGGGGAGAGCCTGGGGCTTAAACCAGATCCTTATGCTGGTCCTTGCGCTTTGCCAAGTGCACTTAAATGACTGCGCTACTGTCCAACCCCCATTTATTTCTACTTCTCCCTTTTTCTCTTTTGTTCTTTCTCTCTGCTCTCCTTCCTCTCCAGAAAACTGCTCAACTCTGGATTGTGTTGGTACTGAGCATTGAGCCTTGGACGTTGGAGCCTTAGGCATGAATGTTTTGGCATAACCAGTGTGCTTATCTCCCTGGCCATTCATCCTCAATGTTCAAGTTTCTTTTACCCACCCATTGAATAGAGTTAGTAGTGTGCAAAATTTCTTACAGAATATATAGTTTTTTTATTTCTTACTCAGAAAATTGTTGCTGCCCTCTGTGCTTGCTTTTTCTCATTAGCTTTTATCTTTGGGTCTCATAAGAATATAAAATGTAAGTTGGTTATTGTGTAAATAAAACAGTTTCCAGAAAATAGATTATTACACATGGGCAATGGCAAGGAATGAAGTGAATATCCTCATTTTAGTGTTGAGGGAGTAGGCTATTACATTCCATTAGGAAGACAGTTTAATTAGGATGCATATTCTCTGACTAATGTGTTTGCATGTGTATGTTCTTGAGTCTGTGGGAAGGTTTTATTTTCTTTATGATCTAATTGGGCCATCAGTGAGATATATGCCCTCAGCCAGGTGCAAGACATTGTCCAGAGGAGAAAGGAAGCAAGTCTGTATTGGCTAGATCTTGATGTGAACCTGATTCAGCCTATACACAATTGTCATTGGTCAATGTATAATTTTTTAACATCTTTAAACCATAAATTCATCTTACGTCAGTGATGTATTTTATATTTAAGAAAGATCATTTTCAGTTGTATACATTTCCATCATGAATGTATAAGCATGGGTTTTCAAAGTAAATTTTTATACAATGCCATGAATTGAACAGTAGGTTTTATCTCCATTGAGCAGGCAGCAGGGAACAGAATGTAGAAATGTGCTGTTTAGTGCTGTAGTGGCCAGCTGTGTATGTGCGGCTATTCAAATTCAAACTGATTAAAAATTCTACATATGTAAGATATAGTTTCCTAGCTATGCTGGCCACATTGAAAATAGTTAATAGTCACATTTGGCTAGTGATTACCATCAAGTGCTTGTCTGGAATAGGGCTTACACTGACTTGTGAGTCAAATCCAGCCCTCTGCCTGGCTTTGTGAATGAAGTCTTATTACAGAAATATTATTGTTTTTGACTGGTTTCATGCTACAAACGCAGTATTTAGTAAGTGACTGTGTCCATATTCTGAAAATATTTACTCTCTGGCCCTTTAAGAGAGCAAGTTCTCCAACCTGTGGCATTTTGGTTTTGTAGGAGGAAGACTGAATGAGAGGAGGCCAGGTTGTGGCATACCTGGTTGAGTACACACACTATATTGTGCAAGGACCCAGGTTCAACCCCCTAGTCCCCACTTGCAGGGGGAAAGCTTCACAAGTGGTGATGCAGTGCTGCAGGTGTCTCTCTGTCTCTCTCCCTCTCTATCTCTCTTTTCCCTCTTGATTTCTGGCTGTCTCTATCCAATAAATAAAGATAATTTTAAAAATTGGGGGAATTGTGTGTAATTGTACCACTCATCCAGTGGTCTTGTCAGTGTTTCCATTTCATAAATAAAAATTTTAAAAAATGACTTTAAAAAATATTGAATGGAAGTGGAATACTACTTCTTTCTCTGGCTGCCTTTTATTTGGAGTCAGATAGCTGATTCACAATTTCTTCATCGTAACTATTATCGCTGATTGTATCTATTGGTTGTGTTAAGATAGCGTATTTGTCTTGTTGTGTATTGGGCTGGAAGAAATTTCAGCTACAAGGTGGTCTCCTGAGGTATTGCCTAAAGAGGATGACAAGCTTCTTTTGATGGCCCCTCTCCATAAAGAAAGAAAAGTCAGTTCAGAAATGCTTCCTTCTTTTTTTTATTACACTGTGCTCATGAATCCTGTATTCCTCAGCTTCTTTCTCCTTTCTTGTCCCCCCCCCCATACTTTTGAGTTAATGTAGTCCAGATTAGACCTATCCATATTTCATGGAATAGTGATGATAGTATGTGCATAGCTTCCATCCCACCTTTAGTAATTAAAATGACTCAGTAAAGAAATAGTGCTTTTGAAGTAGATACAGTTATTCTTTATGTGCATAGGAAGACCATTTTCTATTTTTTTTTGCTTTGAAATTGGGAGCACCAGATTAATGATTTTTATCAGCTGGAAATATCTGAGGAATTTTTCCCTCTTTTTTCTTCTATTAGAATCTTTGTAAATGAAGTAGAAGCAGTTACCTAATGATTTCCATCTCTTAGAGGAAGCACTTTAGGTTGAAATTAACTCTAATTATTAGATCATAGGCAAAGGATTTTGGATAGTAGATTAAAATAGAATGAAGTAATACTCCTGCTTCTTGGATAAATAGGAAATAAGAGTCTCTCTAATTAATGTGTGGTGGGCCAGTGTGCAAGTATTCAGTAGGTGCAAACCTAAGTTCACATTCATATGAAGTCATGATGCTCATCTTAGGAGGAAGTTATATGCCATAGTGTTTTCCAGTTTTATTCTTGAGTCATTTTTGAAAGTGCTTTCCCAAACAGAAGAAAACTCTCATTAGAATGGGAACAGTCTGCACCAAAGTAAAGGATTCGGGTGCAGGGGAGGGTTCAGGTCCTGGAACATGATGGAGGACCTAGAGGGGGTTGAATTGTTATGTGGAAAACTGAGAAATGTAACACATGTGCAAACTACTATATTTTACTGTTGACAGTAAACCACTAACCACCTCCCCCAATAAACAAGCAAAAAAGTGGAAAGAAAGATTAGGAAAAGTTGTCCTGGTTTCTCTGAAAAATCTGTGCTAGCAACCAGTTTGGGTTACTCTTTTCGACTATGGCAGAAATGACACATGTCACTGGCTTAGCATTTCATCTCTCCAGGAAGTGCTTTGAGTACAAGGGGATTTGTGTTTGGGAGGTGGTGAGTTGAAGGGTGGGACAAGGGGTGGGTAGCAAGTTGTCTGGGTTTGCGGCTGGTGGCTTGGCTCTTGGGTTGGTTTGTTTTAAGTTGTACGAATGCCCAGATGCTCTTTGACATTTGTGCAATAAATCAATGGAATAATAATTACACGTGTACACAGAGATATACCACATAGCTCCTAACATAACATTTTACTTTTTAAAATAGCTTCAAAGGATCCCAGGCTAAGTTTCTTATTTTCCTTCTTCCCCTGACGTTTCTGATGTACCCATTCACCCCATCCATAAACACATTAATTTTTTGGAGTAAAGATAACGATGGAATAACTTTCTATAGGATATTGATTTTTCTGAATTTCAGTTATTGATAATTATCAATATATCCAGGAACTGGGAAGGAGAAGTCCTACATAGTACGTTATGAGCTTAAGTTATATGAAAAATATGACATTTGTGTCTCTACAGCATTGTTTGGATGTGTGAACATACTGATCTTCCAATTTTTTAAATAAATATTTATGAAGGAGGGAGAGAGGGACAGCCTGAAGTCAGAGTACTGCTCATTATTATGGTGTTATTTGGTTTATATATGGTTTATTATGGTGTTAGGGATTAAACTTGGAATATCAGAGGCACTAGGCATGAAAGTCTAGTGTGCTGGCATTGTATTACCTCCCTCACTAGTCTCCCCATTTAAAAGCTGTGGATGAGCAAGGCTTGAACTTTTCTGAACTTTTGTGCCTTGCTTATAAATGCCAGTCATTGTGTCACCTGACACATCTGGGAGAATAGTGCTTCACCTCTAATAGAGTTTTAACTGTCATAGTCCTCAGTGCTGTTATTATTATTTTATTTTACTTTTGAACAAACTTAACAAAATTACTATTTTGAGAGAGAGAGAACTTCAGTATTCCTTTACCACTTGTGAAGATTTCCTCCTACAGGTGGAGTCTGGGAGCTTGAACCCAGATCTTTGGAAATTGTAACATGTGTGCTCAACCAGTTGCACCACCATCCAGCTCCAATTATTACTTCCCCAGTTCATATCAGGGCTTTTTGGGGGAATACTTGAATTTACTTCTTGTCCATACTGTGTTCTATCTTCAGTAGTCTCATTAGAGTTTTTGGTGTCTACAATGACAATGCCACATTTTTAATTAATTGAGTGGAGTTAATTGAGTCACATTTTTATGCCTTTGGCTGTCACAGAGAAATGATACTATGAAAGTGCCACCAGTTTTGTCTTATATCCAAACTTAGAGATTTCTTTCTGTTTTCTCTCAAATGTTCTTTTCCTGACTATCCTAACAACTTTCTGGCATGTTTTCTGGAAGATATATGGAGTGATATGCCATATTTCTTTTTTTAATTCATTTTTTATCTTTATTTATTTATTCCCTTTTGATGCCCTTATTGTTTTATTGTTATAGATACTATTGTTGTTGTTATTGATGTCGTTGTTGTTGGATAGGACAGAGAGAAATGGAGAGAGGAGGGGAAGACAGAGGGGGGAGAGAAAGATAGACACTTGCAGACCTGCTTCACCGCCTGTGAAGCGACTCCCCTGCAGGTGGGGAGCCAGAGGCTCCAACCAGAATCCTTAAGCCAGTCCTTGCACTTTGCACCACCTGTGCATAACCCTCTGTGCTACCACCCAACTCCCAACCATATTTTTTTTACTGTGTAATGGTCCAAGGAAGAGTTGTACTTGTCTGAGTAAAAATCTAGAGCATCTTTTGTTTGTTTGTTTAAATAAAGAAGCAAGGGTTTTACATTCTCATGGGTAAAGGTTTAGGTATGAAGTTCAGTTAAAACTCCACAGTAAGGGTTCATAATATTCTTTTTTAAAAAAGTAACCCATAAGGAAGATAATCTTATGGGATCTATAGGCTGGCTGCCCAGAAAATTTCACCTTGGCATGTTCACACTCATATCCACACACAATCATGTTTAGAATTTCAGACAGTTTACAGGTGTTCTGAAGTTTTTCCAAAAAAATCACCTTTAAAATCATTGTCATGTCAATTTATTGCATTTTTTTATTCAGCACACATACAATTTTTAAGACCTACTATGGTTTTGTTTATCATCTAGGCAACATATTGGATATTTGAACATTTGATTAAGAACCCATTTCTAGTACCATAGTGCTTGGTGGTTTTAGGATTACTGGTTATTGATAACTCCACATAGATTCTTAATTGGATATTATATTTTTTTGTGTGCAAGGTCACAGGTTTAAGGCTGAGCTGCTGGGGAAAACTTCACAAGTGGTGAAACAGTACTGCAGGTCCCTCTCTCTCTCTCTCTCTGCCTCTCCTTTCTCCCTTAATTACTCTCTGTTTATATATATATAAAGTACATAAGTGAAATAATGACAAAATGAAATAATGGATAACATCTTTGAAGACTGTAAACTGTTGACATATACATGTATATGTATTACAATTAAGCTAACATCACTAAAGTGACTGCTTTAACAATGTTAATATCTTGTTTTGTGACTGGAGGAAATAACAAAACTGGTAAGAGCATCACACTTGCATTCCTGAGGTTTTTGGCTCTATTCCCAAAGTTACATGCCCCAAGAGTGGTCCCCTGGTTTTTTTTTTCTCTGTTGCTTGAGAAACTTACTCTCCTCCACCCCTCACCCTCTCTTTCTCTCATATATCATAAGTAAGATAAACTTTATAGAAAAATATGTTTTTATTTAAGCTGATCCTCTGATTCTGCATGGAGACAATTTGGTTTTCTAGGGGAAGGAGATGCTTTTATGATGTTACCCACATTTCATTGGTTTATTTTGTGAGTTACATGTGTACTTAGAATTTCTTCCATGACCATTTCCCTTGATTTGTCTAAATGATTGAGATGCCATTAGATAACATTTCATTGGGAGTCTATTATGTGAAAAGTTCTGGACTAGAAGGTGTTCATAATTTCAGGAGATGTTGGACTTTACCTTTATTTTATTGCCCAAAAACATGTCCAAATGAACTAGATTGAGTTCATGGAACTGTGTTTGTGCTTCTTCTGGATTCTCTAAACGTAGCTTACAACTTGTGAAGATAGTATTGACATCCTCAGAGAGGCTGTGCTCACAGTTCTGAATGATAGGGCCTGGGTCCCCAAGCCATGAACAGTTAATCATAAACCCTGTATAAGAATTCCAGTGGATTGGGAACCTCTTTTCTGTCAAGAAGCTCAAATATATATTCTCATATATAATCACATATATAATCTAATTTAAACTTCAAGGCAAATATTTTGGCAAGTTTTAGAATTCTTTTTTTAATAGGTGAGTATACTGAAGTTTGGACAGCAGTCACTAGATACAACCCAGCACTATCTATGAAAAGGAATGAGATTAAATAGTTGTGGATCCATAAACACTGATAGTAACATTATAGTCATGGTAACTCTATGGCCAAAATAATGAAGGTTCTCATTCAGACTCTGGGTGAGGGATACCATTCTTCAGGAAGTCTTGAAACTTTTCATGTAGAAGAACTTATTGTCTAAGAAGTAGTTTTTATTTTAAAAGTTTGATTATATATTATTCATAGTAACATGCATATATTTATATACATACATCCAAGCATGCTTTATAAAGCATAAAATAATGGATAACAACAAAAACAACAAAAGCAAATTTACTGTGCTTTGTGTATTGGAGAATCGGATGACCTTTAAATTATCAGTAAGACATATTATATATTTGAATGTAAAAATTGAATGCATTTAACAGAAGTGGCTGTTCATTCTGGAAGGTTGTATAAGGTGCTAGTGGTGGAGGAGGTGTTTTCTGAGACCCTGGCAACAGTTTTTGCTCTCTGAGTCATAGATGACTCAGTGTGATAGCACAACCAGAAAGCAGACTTGGGATGTCAGTTTTCAAGATGAATCATAAAAGGCAAGATTTTGACAATGAAAATATTGTGCATGAAGAAAAGAGCTTGTTTTACAAGTGCATGTTTCTTGATTTATTTGCATTGAGGTGAACACTGCCCCACTTCTTGAGGAGGCTACATATAACTCTTGGGTATAAAGGTCAAATGACAAAGAGTCTGGAATGCTTTGTACCCTCCAAAGTCCTCCAGGGACTTTGAGACAAGATGCATTCACAGGGGCTTTGCAAATGATTCCAGATATTCTTTTTTCTGAATGTATGCATTTTGAACAAAGCAGCCTTTTTAAAATGAATGAAAGTATTTCTCACAACATGTAAGATGGTAAGGACTAAGCAAGGACTATCTCTTTGATTTTAAAATTAATTTAAATTTATTATCTTATTTTTATTGCCACCAGGTTTATTGCTAGGGCTCAGTGCCTGCACAACAAATCCACTGCTCCCAGAGGCTTTTTTTTTTTTGATAGATACAGAAAAATTGAGAGGGGGAGGAGGAGGCAGAGTGGGAGAAAGAGAGAGAGGGAGAGAGAAAGAGATATCTACAGCATGTCTTCACCACTCATGAATGAATCTTCTTATCTGTAGGTGAGGACTAGGGCCTTGAATTGCATCCCTCTAAATAGTAACTTGTGTTCTCTACTGGATTTGCAACAACCTGGTCATTGCTTTTTTTAAATGTTAATTTCAATTTTCCTTTGTTATTTTTTGTTATCTGCCTTAGTTGACTAAGAAAATAGTAGGGCCCATTTTATCACTTCAGTTCAGTCCTTACAAAATAGAAATTTGACACATCACAGATTTTTGATTGATTTTCTTCTTAGTACACTTAAAATGTGTCTTAAAAAAATGTTACAGAAGAGAAAATCAGCCTTTAATACTGTTAACTTAACCTAGTGGCACATCACAGCATTTTGTCTTATTTTCAAGTCTTGCAAGGAATGTTTTTAAAATGAATAAATTAAAGGATTTGGTGAACAAATATATACAACAAAATGCCTATGTCACTTGTATTTCTCCACTCTACCCCAGTCATTGGCTTCACTTTTTAGAATATTTTTATTTGACTGGGAAAGGTATCATTTTAAATTTTATTGATAACACTCTTAACTGCAAGAAAAAGACATAAACCTGCAAAGCCATAACTATCATGGTGGCCACAATTGGGAGGTCTGCAAAAATAGTTTATTACCAGTAGAAAAAAAAAAAAAAAAAAAAAAAACGTTGGGAGCCACAGTCATTACAGGAGTCATCACCTCTGGTAGATGCATTTTTTTTCTCTTTCCATTTTGAGAGTACATATGATGGAAGTGCCAAACTATACACTTTCTCCTTCCTTAATGTTTGTGGGCTTTATTTTGACTCTCTCTTTATTAATGATGTGAAAACCTTCGGGTCACATAAAAGTGAGCTAGGGCCAGGGTTTGTAGGCCCCAGAATTCAGAAAATGTCCTTGTATCTAGCTAGTGAAAGTATTGTCTAAAAGGGCCACTCTTTATTAACTAAGATTTCTAGGTGTTTTGAAGATTTTTGCTACCCTCGTGAGCTTTGCAGAGCCACCTCATATACTTGCTTAAGGTGAAGCATGACCAAACTATGGTAGGGGAACTAGTATGTGTTGTGGTGATTGGCTGTTGTTCCATAACAATTTCTGGTCTATTAAAAGATGGTGTAGGTAGCTACAGACATTATTTTGCTTCTTAGGTCAAGAGTCTAATACTTTTGTTGTTATTGTTGTTCAGACTTTATTTTAACATGTTGTTAGTATAAAATTGCTTTTGACTTCCTAAACACAGGTGTTCCGTTTGGATCTTAAGGGACTGTGAAATATGTAGATGTCTAAAAGGAAATTCTGTAAATTGTGAGCATGACTCTGTCAGCACACTAAATGGATTAGGAAAATTCATTGTCTTCCCTGTAACTGAACACCGATGTGATGCATGGACATGAATTAGTCCTGAAAAGCCAATAAAATAGGGGGGGGGGGGGAAGCAGAGCCTAGGAGATGTTGATTGTGTATGCTCCCTCCACCACAAATGAATGTTAGTGCAGAGGGGCTCAGAAATCAGAATGGGTATTCAGAGGACAGCCAAGAAGGAGAACATATGAACAGACAACACAGAATTTATAGAGTAAAACCACAAACACCTTATTTTCCATTGTACTAAAATAATGATATTTTACAGTACTCATTTTATATGTAATTCTTCTTTCAATTTTATGTTGTCCCTGCAGCTCAAATCTCATTATAAGTGTTCCAACAACCAAAAAAATAAATCCCCTTTTAATCAAAAACTTTCCCTTTCCAAGCCTTAGTCTATTGTCAATTTATTTTGAGCAACTTATTTTTCTGTGAAGCAAAAGAATTTATCCCTTCTTTTTCAGCTCATCAGGATGTTATTTGACCCATATGACTAAACATGTAATTAATATAACTGAATCATTTTAATTTCTACATTGAATTCCTTAATAATCTGCACCCATTATTTTGGGGTATAGATATATGGGGGCAGAGCCTTTTATTTTCTTTGAAGGAAAAAAATAGATCATTAGTACTTGTGAGTGATTATGCCTCCCTTTGAAAAAGGCATTATCTATACTTTATTAAGCTGCAACTGGAAGTGACAGTATCCAATTAACCAGTTGTCTATGAGAAAGTGTATATCCACTTCTCAGTGTTGCTTACTGGTAAATGGTTTCCAGGATGAAGAGAGTGTATTTTTATGTCTGTGAGAAGCGAACTTGCCTCTTTAAAAAGGAGATGACAGAATTTAGGAGGAGGGAAATCCAACAAAACTCTCATTGACCCCAGAGTTCACATTCTTCACCCACTCTTTTTTTTTGGTATGAATTTTATGGAAAACAGAATTTATTAAGTACTTCCATTCATTTTTTTTTCTTTTGGGGGAAAACCATTTGGAAATAACCAATTTACCTTATGACTGTGTTCTTTTGACATTGGACCCATCCTTGTTACACTTGCCTCCACTGCTCTGGGAAGGGGATACCATTTGCTGTGGCTGGGTTTCTTTATGTATATATTTACACATCAAACCAAAATGTTTCGAGTGAATTTGAATGGTAAGACTCTTGCAAGAATCTTTTATCGATTTTGTAGGAACATTTTTTCTTTTAAAATTAAATACAGATATTTATTCCATACAGACTTATACTTCCCCCATCTTGTTTTATTTAAGAAAGAGAAAGAATAGAACTTGAGGTAGGTAATAAGTTACATGGATCAAGATCATTTGTAACCCAGAAGTCTGTTATTATTACAAACATTTCCATCTTGAAGTATGCAAAACTTATTTTCTTATATTTATTTTAATTTAAAATTCTCAAATGTAGGCAGTTTCTTAAATCCTTATGATTCCTAGAGAATGTTCTTTGGCCCCAAAATACTACTTGTTGGTTGCTAATTTGAAACTGGACAGATAAAAGAACTGTCATTAAGATGTGGACAAATATGAAGGCAAAGAAAAGCTCAAATTCCTACTTTACTGTTACTCCTTAGCCCAGTTCCAGCAATGCCAGGGGTCAGTAAATACTGTTCTCTCTGTGGTAATGACCACCATGTCTACTCTTCTAAAAGCAGGTCATGAAGCAGGGAAAAGCATGAGTAGGAGAACTGCTTGTAACTTCCAGAGTCTTAGACATAGAATTCATCAGCAAGTTAATCTCATTCTCATTCAAAATCAAAATGTACATTTTAGGAAAGATAAGTACTTTAACATTTTAAAGATTGAATTTGGAAAATTGTAGTGTTTTCACTTTGCTTTTTCACTTTGCTTTTTTTTTTTTTTTTGAAACTTTTTCTCCCAATACATACCAACTGCACCTCCTGATGCCAACCCATTCAATGCAGCATGTTTCACTCTGGACTGTGTCCAGAGACAACAGGTGTGGAATGTCAACTCTTCAGCTTCATTACTCTGATGAGACCTTTCCTAGCTCACAGGAATCCTTAATTCCAGTTCAGGTGTTGCACTTCTTAACAAACCTCAAAACCTAGATATAGACTTGGGCCCATGAGATAGGGCATATGTACATGTTTCCATAAGTTAGGGGAAAATATATACCTTAAAGTGAAAGTCCACAGTAGTTTGCAGGGGGTCAATAAATGTAGCAAGCATGCAGAAAGACCTAAAAAGACACCATAAAGTACCTAATGAAATAGTTTCTACTTAGACTTACATACCCTCCTCACCTACCTCGTATTGCACAGCCTTTAATCACTCCAAAGCTAACCTTGTCATGCAAAATAAGGACTACAAAAGCTGAATAAGGACAAGAGACTGACATATTTTAACGATGACTCTTTAGTCACTATCAGGTCATCTCATCACCTGGGGCCCTGGAGAAGAGAGAAAGATAAGAGAGAGAGAGTTCCTATGCAGTACCAGGGTTTAAACATAGGATCCTGCATATAGTAAAGAGTGTATTCTCCTGGGTGAACTATTTTCTGGTGCAATCTGGAGGACACTCAGAAGGCTAGAAATGGACTTAATGACCTGGCAATTAATTCTTCTCCTGAGGACATATCCTAAGGAAATAAAGACACCCTTCCAGAGACCCATCCAAAAAATCTGTGTATACCTGCCCCGGCCAGCGGGGCGGTGAACAGGGGCTAGGAACCTCGGCACCTGGAATGACAGGAACAAGAGACATGAAAGAATGACAGCAAGACAGGATTCTGATCAAGTTGCAAAATTTTATTGTGTTCACAGGTATTATAAGGCTTTGGGGAAGGGGGGAAGTGCTAGAGGAGGAGGAGGGGGAGCAATCTTCAAAGTGGAATGTTCCTTGCAACATACAATGACCGAAACCATGTTTGTTACCACAACTATGTGTTGTGTCACTTGATTTCTGATAAATGGTCTACCTGAGGGGAAATGGCCTGCCCAGGGGGAAATTGGAAACTTGTCTCGAGGGCTTCCATTGTTTCAAAGCTTATCTTCTATCAAGCAGAGAAATGGCTCCTGGCATATACCCGTGTTAATAGCAGCACAATAGTTAAAACTCAGCTAAGAAAGTTATGTTATATGCACAATGGAATATTGCTCAGCTGTTAAGAATGATGCAGTCACATTCCTCACCTTATCTTGGATGGAGCTTGAAGGAATCATGTTAAGTGAGATAAGCCAGAAAAAGAAAGGTTAATGTGGGCAGAACTTAAGAAACAAGAACAGAAAGGGGACCTAAAGAAAAAACTTGGATTGGTTTGATGTATTGCACCAAAGAAAAGGACTCTGGATGAGGAGCACAGAGAGAAAGATAATGGTGGGGTCATTCAAGTCCTGGTACAGGATGATAGACCTAATATGGAAGTGAGAGTGTTTTGCAGACACCTCTCTTGGTGAGAAGCAAGATTTTACCTATATGCCAACAATTGTACTGTAAACCATTAAACTTCCAATAAAAAATAAAGGAAAGATATTAGATCTAGCCATGAAAAAAGAAAGAAAAAAGTCATTATCTTTTAAAGATACATACTGAAACATTCACAGATGAAATGTTTTACTTTTTATTTTCTTTTCCCCCCTCTATTTTCTTAGTAATTCAATAATGATGTGTAAGTTTAGAAATTAGTAGGGGAGGGTAGGTGGTGGTGCATCAGGCTGAGCACACACATTACCATCCTTGAACACCAGAATTGGAGCCACAGCTCCCCACCTGCAGGGTGGAGTTGAGCTTCACAAGTGGTGAAGCTGGGATGCAGGTGTCTCACTCTCTCCCTTTCTGTATCCTACTTCCCACAATTCTCTCCTTCCCTCCCTCCCTTCCTTCTTTCCTTCATTCCTTCCTTTTTAAAATTTTGTTGCCACCAGGGTTGTTGCTGGGGCTTGGTGCTGGTATTACAAACCCATTACTTCAGTGGCCATAACCCCCCCCATACTTATTTTATTTGATAAGAAGAGAGAAATTGAGAGTTAGGGGTGATAGAGTGAGAGAGAGAAAGATACTGCTCATAAAGTGTCCCCCTTGCAGATGGTGAGTAGGGGCTCACACCTCAAGCACTCAACTTGGTGTGTTACTCCCTGCCCTCCATCCCTCAATTTCTATCTGTCCTTTCTAAAAAAAAAAAAATTTTTTTCAAAAAGGAAAAGTGACTGCTTGGAATTAATTATGCAGGATAGAGCTCCAGAGATAACCTGTAGGCATTTTTTTATAGGAAAGAAGAAAGGAAGGAAGGAAGGAAAGAAGGAAGGGAATACAGTTCCATACCACTCCAACCACCAAAATTCTGTGCCACCACCCAGTAATCATCAATAGTTCTCCTGTGGTCTTCCATTTTAATTGACTGTTTTTTGTGTTTTATTAGTTTTTACAAACTCATATGTTTTCAATTCTCTATATTCCACATGTGAGTGAAATTAGCCCATAGCTATTATTCAGTTCCTTATTTACTCCACTAAGCATAATCAGCTTTGGTTCCATCCATTTGTCCCAATAGATATAGTATTTTGTAATTGCTGAGTATATGTCCATTGAGTATATGTCCCATAAATTCTTTACCCAGGAGAGTCGGGCGGTAGCGCAGTGGGTTAATCGCACATGGCACAAAGCGCAAGGACCTGGCTTATGGATCCTGGTTTGAGCCCCCCGGCTCCCCACCTGCAGGGGAGTTGCTTCACAGGTGGTTAATCAGGTCTGCAGGTGTCTATCTTTCTCTCCCCCTCTGTCTTCCCCTCCTCTCTCCATTTCTCTCTGTCCTATCCAACAATGATGACATCAACAACAACAACAATAATAACTACAACAATAAAACAACAAGAGCAACAAAAGTGAATAAATATATATATTTTTAATTCTTTACCTACTCATCTGATAATGGAAATTTAGCTTGTAGGAACTGGGCAGTGGCACACCCAGTTAAGTGCCCATAGTACCTAGCAAAATGAACCACTCAAGGATCCTGGTTTGAGCCCCCAGCAGGTGGAGCTTAGATAGTCACTCTCAGTAACAGGGATAAACCACAAGATGTCTCCCATTGACCTTGGACTTCAGGTCCTCTTCATAAAAATATTGTTGCTGCTAGATTATTTTCAAAGTTGACAGTAACACTAAAGATGATTTCAGACATTTTATCAAATCAAATAAAAATGTGCTTTTCAGGAGGGGAAACGTCTACATTTTTGGTAGCTTTGTTTTTAGGAGGGAGTGATTTGGATGGAAAAGACCTGGAAGAAAAATCTAATAGGAAATCTGATAGGGAAGCTGAATCTGTTGGGCTTTTTCTGTTGAAGCTCTTGGAAATCTTTCTTCAATCTAAGCAGTCACTGTAAGACTTTGCAGCTGTCTGATGTCAGGGACTTGTGATGACTCACTCTGCTTAGGCAGAGCTGCTCCTCCATTACTTCCCTGGAAATAACTTGGGCTGGCAGGCACAGAACTTGACCACATGGTTTTTGCTTGACATCATTCATTTTGCTCACATAGGATGGTATCAGTCATCAGAGGATCTAATTTCTATTTTACTCTCAATGTAGAAGATTAGAAGACTGCATTTTGCCTGTTTAGGTTCTTCTAATAATCTTATAATCCTGTGTTTCTGGAATAGTAAAACAAAAATAGAAAACTCAGGGAGCCATAGCTACTTATATATTTTAGAAAGAGAAACTATGTCAAAAATGAAACATAGGGGGAAAAAAAAGATCATTCATGATCTTTTTTTTTTTTTTGTCTTACAGTCCTACAAAAAGAGAAGTACATTCAATATAGGCTTGCTAAAGTGTACCACTGTATGTTTTAAAAATTGTGTTTATCAGGCTGGAAAGAGATATTACCTGAGAGGGTGACTGCTGTGTCATGCCAGTCTGCCTCCCATCACACTGAGTGACTCTTCAGTGCTGTGGTATCTCTGTCTTTGCTTTGCTTTTTTTGTCTGAAAAAGTCATCTTGACTAGATGAAGTTGTGGTGATCAGAAAGAAAGGAAGAGATACTTATTTAAATCTCTTTCTAGAAGAATAAGTCAGTTTTCTTTTATCTTCCTCTCAAAAGCAAATTTCAAAGTAATGCCACATGTTGCAACTAAGATTATTATCATGATATTGTCTGTAGCATGAATTTTCAAACATAAGGGAGGATTATTAATTAATCTAAGATTTGAGAGAAAATGGAGATGTGCATTTTGAAAATATTTCTTCTGTTGTTACAGAACTTATATAGATGAGTTCATGAGAAACTTGTTTCTAATTACTTTCATTGCATTTGGACTTATTTCTCATTTTTATTTCTCCTGTATCTTTAAGTCCTGGCAGACATCTATTCATACTCATTTTTCCTGGATGACGTGACCTCTATCACTTTATTTACTCTCCCTTAGCACAGCATTTAACTTTGAGTTTCCAGAATTGTCTTGAACTTTTTTCTTGCAGAGTTGCAGCCCACACATGTATAATTTCATCACTTTGGGGCTGCTTTTTCATACACACACACACACACACACACACACACACACACACACACACACACACACATACACACTGACAGAGAGACAAAGAGACTGAGAACGATTGACACTGTAGCACCAGAGCTTCCCCCTGTGCATAGAATGCCCCGTATGGTCTTCTGGGGTTCAGACCAGGTCTGTTTATCTTACAAGGTACATACCTTATTCATTGAGCTATCTTTCTGAACTAGAATTGTATCTATTTGACTATGAGTTTCTTCTTTCTTATGTTTCCCCCTCCTTCTGCAATGTTTAGTTTTACTCGTTTCCTTTACTTAGCTATTATATGTCTGGACTTCTGTAGAAAAAAATTCACAAATGTGGGGAATATTTCAGAGTCTTGTGAGATATTTCATTTACTGACCATTATGGAAAATGAAATATGGCTTTGCATTTATTTTCATGTTATAATATTTTATAAGAAGCCATTTTAAAGATAAATTATTTTTAAAAGTCTTACCCTGGTATTGTAATACCAGTTGAAATTTATATTTCTAGTTAGGCACATTTTCCCCCTAATTTTTTATTTATTTTTATTGTTTATTTATAAAAAGGAAACACTGACAAAAACCACAGGGTAAGAGAGGTACAACTCCACACTATTCCCACCACCAGAACTCCATATCCCATACTCTCTCCTGATAGTTTTCCTATTCTTTATCCCTCTGGGAGTATGGACCCACGGTCATTATGGGGTGCAGAAGGTGGAAGGTCTGGCTTCTGTAATTGCTTCCCCGCTGAACATGGGCATTGACAGGTCAATCCATACTCCCAACTTGTCTCTCTTTCCCTAGTGGGGCGGGGCTCTAGGGAAGCAGGGCTCCAGGACACACTAGTGGGGTCACCTGCTCAGAGAAGCCTGGTTGGCATCACAGTAGCATCTGGAACCTGGTGGCTGAAAAAAGAGTTAACATAACAAATTGTTGACTAATCATGAACATAAAAGCTGGAATAAATACTTCAGATGAAGAGTTGGGGGGTTCTCCATTTTGTATATAGTAGTGCCATTTTAGTTATATTCCAAAGATTCTACGACTATACTAGTTTTTTTTTTTTTTTTCCCTGAGCCTGACATCTGATGTGCAGGTGGATCCAAGTTATTGTCTGGGGAGATGATGTCATGGCTGGAAAAAGGACCAGAAAGCTGCATCTGGGAAGAAAATAGCTCCCAAATATGGGAAAGGTGTATAAATATTGTTGACTATAAACCCCATTGAATTGATCTGATCTGGGGCCCATATTCAGCTTAGGAGCCTATGTGACCTCTGCATCCCTATAGATCTGAGCTCACATTCTGTGGTCATGAGTAGGAACGTTCCAAGCTGCCCCAATTTCATGACCCATCTTCCTTAGGTGTAGCATAGAGTATGTTGTCCAGCCTCCCTTTGGTGGATGGAACGTTCTCTACCATTGTTGATCTGAGTTGAGGACAAGGTCCTATGGGGGACCACAAAGGGGTCTATTGTGTTTTTCCTGGTAGATATCACCAGTAACTATGGAGAGAAGGATTTATTTGAGGTCTAGGCCCATCATGTATGTTTGGGAATCTCAGGACTCCTTGATTAGGGAGTCCTAATTATCTGATGGTGTGGCCTAAAGAGTTATCATTAAAGTATGCCAGTCTCTTGCCCTTATTCAGTTTTTGTAGTCCTTACTTTGATAAGGATAGCTTTGGAGTGAGTGAGGGAAGTATAATAGGAAATAGGTGAGGAGGGTATCTAAGTCTAAGTTGACACTATTTAATTATGAACTTTATGGTGTCTTTTTAGGTCTTTCTACTTGCTTGCTGCATATACTGACGCACTGCAGAATATTGTGCCCTTTTGATTTCAGTTATATATTTTGCCCTAATGTATGGATACATGTGAACATATGTCCTATCTCATGGGACCTGGTCTATATATAGGTTTTGGGACTTCGTTAGGAAGTGAACCATCTGTAATGGAATTAGAGAATCCTATGAAAGGAAAGGTCTCACCCAAGTAATGAGGCTAAAGCCTTGACATTCCACACCTGACATCTCTGGACACAGTCTTCAGTGAAGCATGCTGAGGTGGTACTTGTTGCATATTTATTTCAGTTGCTGCTATTCCATGGTCATGCCCCCTGAAATTCCCCAGGAACACTTCTTAGTTTTCTTTACATTTATTTTTTTCTTATTTACTAGATAGAAGCAGAGAGAAATTGAGAGCGAAGGAGAAGACAGAGAGGGAGAAAGAGTCACCTGCAGCACTGGTGAAGTTTTCTCCCTGTGGGTGGAGACCAGGGGCTTGAACCTGGGTCTTTATGAACTGTAACATGCACTCAACCACGTGCACTACCACCCAATTCCAAAAGCATTTCTTAGGTGTATAATTTTTATTGGAAAAATAATGCTTTATACTGACAATTAACACAATTAAATGATTTCCCCTTAAGTGGTTGAAATGAGAAAAATCAGTAGAACAACATTGCTAAAGATATATTAATATAATTTAACACATTTTGTGAACATGAAGTCATATGTCATTAAATGAACTAATAAAAGCATTTCAAACATTAATTATATACTAAACTCAGTTGTTAAATATGTTAATGATCATATGTTAAATGATCCTCAAATATGTCTTATGATGTTGGTACTACTGGGTGCTGACTTATTTTCTTCTGTGTGTAGGAAAAGGCTCTCATAGAACCAGAGTGGAGATGGAGAAGACACTGCAGACATTTAGTGGAGAATGATGGGGTCCACACCAGTGATGTGCTGGTGGAGAGAAGAGAGGTGGGGAGCAGTTGTCAGGATGTATGGAGGGATTGGATATAGAGGTGGGAGGGTAAGGGAAGAGCAATCCATGAACAGTTTTTAGATTTGGGGTTGTTGTAACTGGATGGGCAAGTACATCATTGTCTTGGATCTTGAACTGCTCTTCCAAGGAGTAAGTGGGATAGTATAGGCATATGAAGTCATAAATCAGTTTATTAATATGCTTTGTGTTTTCTTGAAGTGGAAAACTTGAGGTATGATGATACAAAACCTATAGAGTGGCAGAGAAGTTGAGAGAGGGCTAAAGAGAAGGTACTTAGCAGAATTTATGAAGCAAGTGAATTTCAGAGCAAACAGAAACCATTATGTAGAAAGGGAGGAGAGTGTAGAAGAAATTGCATTAAGAAGAAGAAATTAAAGCCACTGGGCATTCTGGTGCCCCCTTGAGCCTGATCACCTGATCTCCTGGGTATATCAGGAAGAGAGTTTCCATTCTCCTCCAAGAGTAGCTAGACTATTGCTCTTGGTTTCTTCAGTCAACTTTTGCTTACCCCTGGACCACCTACCCCTCAACTTCCGCCATAATCTCTTACTTCCTCACTCCCTGGACAGATTTTAAATTGGGGATTTACTTCAATTTGAATTAGCCAAAATGAGATGACTAAACTTCTTTATTTATGTTGGAGAATGCCTCTTTCTTAGTAAAAAAATCAAATTAAGAATTAATGAAAAAGTATATGTATATTGCCATTTAAGAGAGTAGAGCAAAATGTTAACATGAAAAATAAATTCTTCTTTTCTCTTTCTGAACAAAGAAAGTTATGCCCCTCCCCAGGGTAGCCTCCCTTGTCATTTGGACTACGTCCTTCCTTATCACTCAGTGGTACCATTTATCATGCATGCACTTACATGACTGAGGGGATTTCCAAACACAAATAGTCATATTGGATATGAATAATAACTTCCTTTTTTTTTAACTTACTGTGATAGAGGTCATTTACTGTCCATCCTATCATATACTCTACTTTAATCCATCACTCTCACGTAAACAAATAAGTCATTTCCAGTGAGTCTACCATCACAGATTTATTTCTCAGAGCTGGGCTGTGCTATGATGTGACTATTCACCTCTTTGGGCAGAACCGAAAGTCTTAGTGAAGTCCTTTATCATTTGGCAGCTGTGCACTGTGTCTGGACCCTGTGTTTGGGCTGAGCTGCAAGTGGAGGCCACTGAGCTTGTGGGGAATTTCAAGTCAGGCACATGTGGCAGCAATTTTCCTTGTTTTCTGTTGCTGCAGGGAGGAATTAGAACTGCTGGGCAGGGTAAGCCTCGAACATTGCGGTCTCTTGGAGAAAAACTTCAAGTAAACTACTCTGTTTATATTAACACCTAGTAAAAGAAAATATTAACTTTGCTAAACTAATCTTCTAAAGAGATTGGTTTAATGAGAATCTCTGAATTAAATTTTAAGAGTTTGAATTAAACATGCAAAAAGGAAAACAGCATCTTCAAAGTTGAATCACAAGATGTAGTAACTGTTGAGAATTTAAAAATATATATATTTATATGCACTGAATGCTGGATGTTTGGCCTTTTGAAATGGGCCATTTATACTTTTGAAAAGTAATCTGAAAAGCTGAAGTAACTGAAGTAAGGGTATTCATAACTGCTGTGCTTTCTGTAGATAGGTGCCTGGAAGCCATGGGCATCTTTGTAGTAATACACCTCTTTTAGAGAAAGACATACTTGTTTGAAGATCAATGAGTGTCTTATTTATTTTTTTCATATAATGTGGTTTTCTAATTCTCTTAAAAGTGAAGTGTTAACTTTTTTTTTTTGCCTCCAGGGTTATTGCTGGGGTTCAGTGCCTGCATCATGAATCCACTGCTCCTGGAGGCCTTTTTTTTCTCCTTTTGTTGCCCTTGTTGTTGTAGCCTTGTTGCAGTTCTTATTGTTGTTTATGTCATTCGTTGTTGGATAGGACAGAGAGAAATGGAGAGAGGAGGGTAAGACAGAGAGGGGGGAAAGAAAGATAGACACCTGCAGACCTGCTTCACCGCCTGTGAAGCAACTCCCCAGCAGGTGGGGAGACGGGGGCTCAAACGGGGTCCCTATGCCGGTCCCTGCACTTTGTGCCAAGAGCACCTAACCCGCTGCGCTACCGCCCAACCCCCAAGTGTTAACTCTTTTATGTCTATCTCACAGACACAAGAGAGAGCAACTTGTGTGTGCTAGAACTTAGAAACCAAATCTTAGTAAGTTTTTATAGTAGTCCTACAAAATAGATGTTCTATCCTCATTCTAGGCAGGTGAGAAAACTCAAACTCCAAAGAAGTGATGTAAATGTCACAAGGACATACAGCTAGAATGTGATAATATATTTTATTGTTAAAGGTGGTCTGATCTGCCCACTCTGATGTGTAAGTTTGGGGTCATTTTTGTTTAGGACTTTTCTTTTTTTGTTTTATCAGTACTTTTATTCCTAGAAACCAAAACAGCCTTCTTTTCATATGATATATAAAGTATCATGATTATTACATTCACTGGCCAACCTTGACTCCAAAATAACCCTTAAATCCATGGTGGTCTCAGACTAATTCCTAAGGTTATCAGAAGTCCTGTTAAGCAAAATGGTGGGCATTTTTACAGAGTAACATTCTGACTCTTGCTCTTAAACACAACATCCAGATACTATGTGTTTGGATGGAATAGTTGCTAAAATTTTTACACACAGTTAGTTTTTAGGTGAAAACCTTTAACCTCAATATTTTTGTATAGTGAATGCTTCAATATTACAAGTTTTCTTCTCCCCTTCCCACAACACTGCCTCCTTCACTGTATTCTTTCTTCTTATATGCATTTGAGAGGAAAGTAAGCAGCTACTATCCTGCCTTTGGAATCAGTTTTTAGTCTTCTTCCTCTGAGTGACCTCTCCTGAATTACCACGTAACTCAGGGGAGGGCCATGTCCAGGGTCCAGGCAGGTGTCTTAACTTCTAACTTTAAGATAACTAAGAAACCCTGATTTTGGGGTGGAATCTTTCTCTCTAACATGGGAAACTACTTAAAGAGTATTTTGCAGTAGTGTACAGTCAGATAAAAGACATCTGTTAGGACATCCCTTGGCATTTATTTTATTAAAGTAAATAAATTTTTAGATTTCTTACTTCAAAGGAAATTGCTCAACTCCCTCAGTACTTCCCTATCTTTTCTCTAAGGTGATCTTATCTTTGGTACTTTTATTTCCCAAAAAATGTTATCCCTAGTTCCACGAGAAGCAGTGGGATGTTCTGTTTTAGATCAAAGCTTGAATGTCAGTCAAATTGGGGTTGAGCCATAGTTCTGTTGTATCTTAATTTTGTTACCTGAGTAAAAGTAAATTTTTTACTCTGAGTAAAAGGTGACTATCAATGACCTGCCTTAATTGTCCCATGGTATAGAAAATAGTTACTATTTACGAGACACTAGGTTATATATTAGGGATGACAAAGTGAACAGAACCAGAAATGGCTCAGGCAGATGGAGCTCACCTACTAATGAAGTAATATGAATAGTGCAATTATAATAAGAAAATGTGATTAAGTGTTCTAGGCTGGGATTTCTGGGGGAAGAAATATTTCATCTGACATCTATATCATGGTTAGTATAAACTAGATATAAGGAGATATAATAGTATTTCTGACCAGAGGTGCATACTCCTTTCCCTAAGATACTGAAAAACCACACTAAATTTATCCACCCAGGTAGGTCAGTCAGTTTAACATACATGATTGTATTTTTAACAAATATGATCTGGGTGGTGGTGCACCTGATAGAGCACACACATTTCCTTTGCATGGACTTGGGTTCAAGCCCCTTGTCCCCATTTCTGGGGTCAGGGGGTATGCTTCACAAGCTGTGGAGCAGTGGTGCACATCTCTCTTTCTCTCTTGCTGTCTTTCACCCTCTCTATCAGAAAAGAAAAGGGGTGTGGGATAGGGGAAAAAATAACTGCCAGAAATGGTAGAGTCATTATGCATTCACTGAGGTGCCCTAGCAATAAGCCTGGTGGAAGATATCTATTCTTTGCTTTCCTTAGGTGTAAGTAGTAGTTGTGTGGATAGTATAGGTTATACTGCAATAACAACCTCCAAATCTATTAAAGGAGAGGTAAATAATCTGTGACCGTCAATTTAATCTCACTGTCACCTTCCTTTTTAAGCTAATTGGACTATAGCTAAACCCATTCACTTACCTATAGTTGTTTGTGCAGCAATGATAAAACTGATAGAATCATAGAACTTAAAAAAGAGACCATATAACTCAAACACTAAAGGAAAAAAGTCTACCTTGTCACTTACCAGAAAATTTTCCAATTGGCAAGAGCTTTCATAGTGGAAAACTGCTAAATCTACTACCCATATATAGTACTGTGTAAATGAAACACATTAGTGCATGGAAAATACCTTTCTTGGTGCCTGACCTACAAAATATTGCAGTTCCTGCTCTTACTGTTAATATTGTCTATTTGCCTTCTTCTTAGAAACTATCATAAAATTTTCTGGAATTTGTTCATGTTATAACAGTGTTGTTACTATTACTACTAACAATAATATCAATACTTTACATTTATTGCTCACCTTTGGTATTTCAGGTACTGTGCTAGAGAATATTGTATGTCATTATCTTATACACTTAAAATGCACTAAAGTAGAAGTATTTCTTTTTTATGTACTCAGCTTATTTTAGTAAAGAGCACTAACATTGAGCATTTCTTTATGCTTAAGTACGGTGCTCACATAAGTAATAGAGCTCTATAAAACCATTCCATTTTGCTGGTGAGGACGCTGAGACCTAGTGACGTGAGGAATTTGTGCCATACTCCATGCTCTTAGAATTGCAGAGCTTGGATTTTAACTCCAGTCTACCTAATGCCAAAGATCTTTAGCATACTGTCACCATGCTGCCCCAAGGATAATCAAGCAGAGTTTTTAGAAGGATCACATGAGCCATTCTTGTGGCCCAGACTTATCCATCCCCTGTCTCTGGAATAGTTTCTTCATTTCATTTTCTCTCTTCAGAGTAGTCTTGACATTTTTCCTTCCCACTGTCTAAATCTGTTCATTATAAATTGCAGAGGCTTAAGGAAGCTGGTTCTCATTTCTACAGTGACCTTCCTTTGGCCTGTGTTGAATATTTGGGTTATTCATTGGATGCTCAAAAGACAATGTAGCCATAGCTAGGACAAGCCCTTTGCATAGAGCTTTTCAGGGCACACTCAATGGGTGAGATACCTGTTGAAATCATCATTTCTTGTCCTTCTCCATTCTCCAAAATAGCTTGCTGAGTATTTTATACAAGCTGCACACCAGTCCCACAGCAACTATGCAAGGGCATCCTCTTATCACTGTCATCACAGGAGTGATAGTAATACCTGTCTCAGAGGGCCAGATTGATAGGTGCAGAGTAAACATTGAACTCAATGTTGGTCTCGCACAAAGCACTCAATGAAGCCTTAACTACCAATAGATGTTAATAGCAGAACAAACATGGGTCTCCTTGTTCAAGACTGAACAAGGAGCATGAAGGAGGTGTTAGAGAAGGAAGAATTGTTTCTTTAAGACTGGAGGACACATTGGGACGCTCCACTATGGAGGGAAACAGTAATTTGAAGGATAAGCACATCCAGAGGGGCAAAAATGGGTAGTTGAAAGAATGGCATCCTTGACTGAGGGAACAGTGTGCATAAGACAAGAGAAACAAGAAAGTAAAAGAGTTTGGGAAATTCTTCCTGGTGTTGTGTAATTGGAAATAGAAGGGAAGATGGAAAGATGTGGAGAGTCTGACTTTATGAATATTGAATAAAATATTTCTGAAACACATGACTACTAGTATGTGGTGCCGTTGCAATGAATGTGCAACTGTTCTTTCTGTGGATGCCTGCCATTCCTGGAGGCTGCAAAGTGATCCCCTTCTCCTGCAAGAAGATATAAAGGCTTGCTTTTCTACTCTCAAGACATTAATGCCCTGAGTCCACATTACTGGCAGGACCAGTTCGTCCCTCCCAGCTTGGATACCAAAGATCTATCTGCTTTGATAACTTACAATTCCATGGTAGAAAACATGCCCTGGTCTTAACTGTTCTGAGACTAGTTTCCTGGGGTATACTTGTTTAAGCAAGAGTAAAAGAGAAGGAAGCTTACCTTTCTTATTGTTTAAAAAGGTAGGTCTTATTTTCATTCTCATCTGGTAAGACAGTAGGTGACTGTCATTGAGAAGATATTTTACTACTTACAGTTCCCAAGACAAGGGGATATTCTTTCTATCTCCATATATATATGAATGTATATTTATATGTAAATATATAATTATACATAAATATATGTATATATATTGGGGTGGGAGGGACACAGAGAATCACTAGGGTTAGAGAGGAAGTAGAAGGATGGAAGAGGAAACATGCACAAGTGATATTACTGCTTTTTCTAAATACGAAAATGGATGAGTAATTTTTGCCAACTCTGAGGCATAGCTTCTGTCTCTAGTTTGTTTGGTACCAGGCCTTGCAGTGATTGGGGCAAGGGACTAATGGGTTTGAGCGTGAGAGTCTGATGGAGGAGGTAATGGGGGTATGGACTTGGATTAGTCATCTTATATATAAATGATCATGTACAGGAGAGTGCTTTACTATCTCTAGGTATTCAATAGTCCTGAGAAGGGTAGATTTTATGGGGTCATTAAAACCACACACGGCAAAGCAACATAAAACAGAAAAATATAAAGTCATGATTATTGGACTTATCTCCTTGGAAATGAAAGCAAATTGTCTCCTTCAAGAATTTAAAGAGACTCTTGTATTTCCAAAAAATGCCCCTTTTCTCTGCACACCCCCAAACACTGCTACAAAGTCTGTGGAGCTTCAGTGTAGGGGCATTAAGTTATAGAGTGGCTGTTCCACTAAGGAACCTTCTTACCTCTGGCTTAACACCAGGAAAAAGATATCATTATGGTCAGACAGAACTGCTGCTCTTAAACATTATAAAAACTACTCAGTTTATCATTTTATTGTTACATATGTAATTATTGGTAATTTCATCAGGAGCTTTTAAAAGTGTTTTCAACTTCATGTAGTATCACCTTTTCTTTAATGTAACCCTTCCTTTCTATAAGAAACATTCTATATGTAAGAAAGTAAAAAACAAAACCTTGTCTTCAAACAAGGTGTTAGTACAACAGGTGATGATGTCTCCTGTGATGTGGAGCGCTAGCTGGGTTTGCTGTCAGGTCCTTTTATTCTCCAAGTGGATTTTAACATCCCCATCTGTTGGGTAGAGAAATAAATATTTGGAGTTTTCTGGTGACTTTGTTTAGGGTTTTACACTATGAGTGACAGAGAACTTTATCCATATTCCATTTGAGGATCACTTCCCTGAAAGACCAAAATATTTTGTTATCTTTCTCTTCTCAAGTAGCTGACTATCTGTGATGGGCCTTTACCAAATAGTATTGGAGTTTACTTTGTATGTCATGTTTGCAGGCATCCTAGAATTTTGCAGTTAGAGAAGTTGGGTATTGATCTGCTAGTGGATTTAAGACATTATACTCTTTCCTCCTCTACCAGACCTTGATCTTAATCGTGTCTTTATCATGGTAAAGTACTCTGTGACCACCCCTACTGGTTTTCTCATAATGTATAAAGTTATCTATATGCATCAAGTTTGCATTTCAGTTTCTGCCTTGTTTTTTGTATATTTTAAATTATGAGTTTTCAAAATCTAGGATCACCTTTTAATAATGACAACCAGCTAGAACTAATCATTTAACATGAAAGACTCCCTAGAGAAAATAGTGGAATTGATAGTCTCACTAACAGCAATTCTGTGTCTATTGTGCATGTGTGTGTTATTCTCTCAATATAACTCTCTGCTAATACCTATTGCCCAGGATTACTTAATTAACCATGACTTAAAAGTTTGCGTTGTGCTTTAAACTAGTGACAGAAATTGTTTAACATGATTTCTTGGTTATATGCTTCTTTTGGACTGGCAAGAAAGCAGAGTCAAGAAAATACATTCACTCTGTTGAATCTTTATTTATTTTCTAAGGAGTGAGAGAACATTTTTATCCAAGTGATGAGAACCTCCTGGAGTTGATTGACTTAAATTAGCTTGATTGCTTTTATCAATCACAGCTGCACTGTTTAGCATAAAAATGCAAAACATCTAAAAAAGCATTTGCCTTGCAGCATACTAGAAAGATGTTTTTAGTTAGTTTTAAGATGTTTCAAATTTTTATTCTGCACAGATTCTCTGAGAATGTATCCAGAACATATCTAGTTACAGAGAATTAGTACAGATATTGTAAACTTTGAGAAAATGAATTAAAGAAAATATGCTGTTTTATGAATTACATATTTAGAATTTGGGCTCTTTAGCTTTTAAATGTCTCTCATAAGTTAAACAGTTCAGCAATATTTGTTGCAGTGGCTGAACCAAGCAACTGCTGCTAAACATTAAGAAACAGTCATTGGAACTTTTTTTTTCTTTTTTCTCTCTTTTTTTTTTTTTTTTTTTTTTGCCTCCAGGGTTATTGCTGGGGCTCAGTGCCTGCACCATGAATCCACTGCTCCTGGAGGCCATTTTCCCCCCTTTTGTTGCCCTTGTTGTTGTAGCCTTGTTGTGATTATTACTTTTATTGTTGATGTCATTCATTGTTGGATAGGACAAAGAGAAATGGGGGGGGAAGCAAAGAGGGGGAGAGAAAGACAGACACCTGCAGACCTGCTTCACTGCCTGTGAAGCGACTCCCCTGCAGGTGGGTATCTGGGAGTCTCAAACCGGGATCCTTGTGCCAGTCCTTGTGCTTTGTGCCATGTGCGCTTAACCCGCTGCACTACTGCCCGACCCCCTCGTTGGAACTTTTCACATAATGAGCCATTTGGCCTTTTTGTGAAGCTGTGACATGGTTCAGTGGAAACTGGCTGTTGTAAAGTTAGGTAAAACCGGCTTTGTCTTGAAATCCTATGAATGAATTTCAGATGATCATCTTTGTTTTCTCCCTAGCTTAGATGATTTAATGATGAGTGTGGCCAGCTTACTAAATGGCTTCTTGTGCAGGTGCTGCCAAGAGTGCTCAGCTCCATTAGATGATCAAGATCTCTTTCTGAACCAGCTGCTGCTTTTCAGATCCTTCGTTCATAGAGAGACTATGTTCTCTGGTGCTTGTGAACATCATTAGTAATGAAGTCAGTGCTCTAGGAGTTGATTATTGATATATATATATATATATATATATATATATATATATATATATATATATATATATATGGAGAGAGAGAGAGAGAGAGAGGTGGGGGAGAAGAATAAGCTTTTGCATTTCAGACTAAACCACCTACTGATTTGGTTTCAAAGAAAGTAAATTTCCTGTAGGTGCTGAGACTGAAGCTCAGGACACAGGTGGACAGGACAGAGCTTCAGGGAGAGAGCAGAGAAATGTTCCATCAGCATGGACTCTGACTTGAAGTCTGTACCTGAAAAACAGATTTTCCCAGTAAACACATCTTCCATATTATTACCAACATTTCTTTAGTGGACACTGTATAACTTACGCAAATGAAGATGTCATATGCTTACCTTCAATGGGATAGTTTTGACCCTACTTTAAAGAGTACATAGGGTTTTGTTCCTGGACATGTAATGGGGATGTAGAGACCTTGTGCCCTTAGTGGGAGAAGAAATTAGAGTCTTGGATTCCTTGACAGGCTGTGACCTTCCTCTCTTCTCTGTGAAAGCATCTGCTGAGAAGTAACTAGTTAAGAAATCAAACAAGGTCACATAGGCTCCTAAGCTGGTTATAGGCCCCAGATCACATCAAATCGATGGGGTTTACAGTCAACAATATTTATACAACTTTCCCATATTAGGGAGCTACTCTCTTCCCTATCCAGCTTTCTGGTCCTTTTTCCAACCATGACATCATCTCCCCAGACAATAACTAGGATCCACCGGCATATCACATTTCAGGCTCAGGGGAACAACAAAACAAAACAAACTAGTATAGCCACAGACCCTTTGGAATATAACTAAAATAAACCTACTAGCTATCTACAAAATGGAGGACCCCCCCCCCAACTCTTCATCCTGACTATTCCAGCCTTTAGGTCCATAATTGGTCAACAGTTTGTTTGGCTTTGTATGTTAACTCTCTTTTCAACCACCAGGTTCCAGATGCTAGCATGATGTCAACCAGACTTCCCTGGACAGACAACCCCACCAATGTGTCCTGGAGCTCCGCTTCCCCAGAGCCTTCCCCACTAGGGAAAGAGAGAGGCAGGCTGGGAGCATGGATCAAGCTGTCAACGCCCATGTTCAGCGGGGAAGCAATTACAGAAGCCAAACTTTCCACCTTCTGCATCCCACAATTACTTTGGGTCCATACTCCCAGAGGGATAAAGAATAGGAAAGCTATCATGGGAGGGGATGGGATAAAGACTTCTGGTGGTGGGAATTGTGTGAAGTTGTACCCCTCTTATCCTATGGTTTAGTCAATGTTTCCTTTTTATAAATAAAAAATTTAAAGAAAAAGAAAAAAAAAAGAAATCAAACAAGGCAGGGTATTTCAGATTATCAGGTGGGGCCCTAAAAAGATTTGATAAAGTCCTTGAAAGATGTCATTAATGGGATTTTCCCACATCTTTTCATTCTTGCTAAGTCTCTGGTGCACATTTTAGATTTGTAGAACCTAGAAGTTCTATTATTTGAGGAGTTACATCATCTGGGGGAAGTTTCAGTACTACTTATAGTCCAACTTTGTTAATCTCTTTCCTTTCACACTTTTATTGTTTTAGTAATATAATTGAAGAAATTAATGCTTAAATCAATCACTATTTTAAAGTTTTGACATTAAAATAAACATTACTCTGTGCCCATTTAATCATTTTTATACTGTGCACATATAACTTTTGGCTCAGTTTCTTTTATAATAAACCTGAAGTTTAAGCTTTGAGTTTCTAATCTAACAAAATGTTATTGGAGGGGCGATTACATGTCTTCTGACATTTATTTATTTATTTATTTATTTTTGCCACCAGGGTTATTGCTAGGGCTCGGTTCCTACACGAAAAATTCACCACTCATAGAGTCCATCTTTCTTTTTTTTTAATTTTTTAATTTTTATTTTTTATTTTTTAATATTTATTTATTCATTCCCTTTTGTTGCCCTTGTTTTATTGTTGTAGTTATTACTGTTGTTGTTACTGATATTGTCATTGTTGGATAGGACAGAAAGAAATGGAGAGAAGAGGGGAAGACAGAGAGCAGGAGAGAAAGATAGACACCTGCAGACCTGCTTCACTGGCCTGTGAAGTGATTCCCCTGCAGGTGGGGAGCCGGGGGCTCCAACCAGGATCTTTACGCTGGTCATTGCGCTTTGTACCACCTGCGCTTAAACCGCTGCACTACCGCCTGACTCCCTTTTTTTTTTTTTTAATTTTTTGCCTCCAGGGTTATTGCTGGGGCTTAGTGCCTGCACCATGAATCCACTGCTCCTGGAGGCCATTTTTCCCCCATTTTGTTGCCCTTGTTGTTGTAGCCTTGTTGTGGTTATTGTTGTTGTCGTTCCTTGTTGGATAGGACAGAGAGAAATCAAGAGAGGAGAAGACAGAGGGGGGGAGAGAAAGATAGACAACTGCAGACCTGCTTCACCGCCTGTGAAGCGACTCCCCTGCAGGTGGGGAGCTGGCAGCTCAAACCGGGATCCTTACATCTGTCCTTGTGCTTTGCACCACGTGCGCTTAACCTGCTGTGCTACTGCTCGACCCCTTCCTTTTCTTTATTTTTATTTTTTCTTCATTTCTTCTTATATTTTATAGAACATATAGAAATTTAGAGGGGAGAGGGTGATAGAGAGGAAGAAGGCAAGAAAGATACCTGCAGATCTCTTTCATCGTTTGTGAAGCTTCCTCCCCTGCAGGTGGGGAGAGGGGGCTCTAACCCAGGTCCTTGCACATGGAAATGTGTGTGCTCAACTGGGTGGACCACTCCTGGATCCTCTGATTTTCATTCTTTTTTTTTTTTAATTATTAGTGATGTCATAATGATTAACAAAATTTTAAGAGAACAGGGGTACAATTCCATACAGTTCCCACCACCAGAGTTCCCTGTCCCATGCCCTCCATTGGAAGCTACCTATTCTTTATCCTTCTAGGATATGGACCAAAATTCTTTTATTTATTTATTTATTGCCTCCATGGTTATTGTTAGTGCCTGTGTCATGAATCCACTTCTCCTGGAGGCTATTTTTTCCCTTTTATTGCCCTTGTTTTATCATTGTTGTGGTTATTATTAATTGTTGTTATTGATGTCGTTGTTGGATAGGACAGACGGAAATTGAGAGAGGAGGGGAAGACAGAAAGGGGAAGAGAAAGAACTTCTGCACCACTTGTGAAGTGACCCCTCTGCAGGTGGTGAGCCGGGGCTTGAACTGGGATCCCTACGCTGGTCCTTGCGCTTCGCACCATGTGTGCTTAACCTGCTGCTCTACCGCCTGACCCCCCTGGATCAAAATTCTTTATGGGCTGCAGAAGGTGAAAGGTCTAGCTTCTCTGCTGGGCATGAATGTTGGCAGTTAGATCCATACCACATGGCTGCTACTATTTTTCCATAATGGGGTAGGGCTCTGGGGAGGTTTGGTTCCAGGATACATTAGTGAGGTTATCTGACCAGGGAAGTAAGTATGGAGGCATAGTAGCACCTACAACTTGGTGGCTGAAAGGATAGAAGACATAAAGCAGGACAAGTTGTTTAATGAGTAGGAACCAAAAGATAGGAATAGAGCAGATGAAACTAGGGGTGTTCGTGTGGGAATAAGGTAGGAAGTCTATTTTAGGTATGTTCCAAGGGGCCCATGTCTTAGTAATTTTTGTCTGAGCCTGACAGCTAGCAATGTATCTGGGAAGATAATGTCAGACTTGAGAATAGGCCTAGAAAGCTGGATTAGGGCAGAGAGTAGTACCCAAATTTGAGGAAAGTATACAATTATTAAATAGAATAAATCAAATCCCCATATTAAGTTTTTTTCATAAAGCCTCAGAACAGACTGTTTTCCCTCAGCTGAGATTTTTTCAGACAGAGATGACTAACCATCATAGGCTTTATTATGTTTTATTTTTTGCATTTTCCCCATGATTTGACTGCATGGTGAATTCTCAGTGTAATACAGTAGAGATCAACTCTTTGTTGTGGTTGATATTCTATTTCTTTGTGTTTTTAATTTTGATTGTATGACTTTTCATCAAGTATTTAAAATTTTTAATTAATTTGTTTTTTTGATAGAGACAGAGAGAAATTGAGAGAGAAGGGGGAGATAGAGAGGAAGAGAGACAGAGAGATATCTGCAGACCTGCTTCACCACCTGTGAAGCAACTCCCCTGCAGGTGGGGAGCCGGGGGCTCGAACCGGGATCTTAACTGGTCCTTGTGCTTTAAGCCACATGAGCTTAACCCACAGCGCTACCGCCCAACTCCCTGACTTTTCATCAAGTTTTGTCTATAAA
Organism: Erinaceus europaeus; assembly: GCF_950295315.1. NCBI lineage: Eukaryota > Metazoa > Chordata > Mammalia > Eulipotyphla > Erinaceidae > Erinaceus > Erinaceus europaeus. The sequence goes on from NC_080173.1 coordinate 34,821,418, forward strand.
TGTAGTTTCACTAATTAATAAATTCTCATATATATATTTTGATTTTTTTATATTTTATACAGAGAGAAAAATACTAAGCAAGACCAGAGCAGTGCTCAGCTTTGGCTTATGGTGGTGCTGGCGATTGAACCTAGTACCTCAGTCTCAATCATGAGAGTCTTTTGCAAAACTATTATGCTGTCTTCCCAGCCCTCTCATATTTTTTGTTCTTCTGAAGATCAGTGATTCACTCTCTTTTGTTTTCTACTGTCATTTTTGCTTTAGAATTATTATTATTTACTTTTAAATATCTGTTTATACACAGTTTCTTTAGTAGCATGACACATATAGTAGGTCAGAAAGAACTATGTGAACATTTTTGCTGGAAGTATGATGGCCATGTGTTCTTAGCTGTATTCCTTTTTGTTCTTCACTTAGCAGTTTGCTCAGGAACTCAAGAACTTGTTGTGCCCCAGAGAAAATTATTGACCTAATGCTTTTCACTATTTTCCCATATTCTAATAGGTTCATGAAATGTAATTTCAGTTCCTAGGGTGACCTTATTTTAAAAATAAATATTGATCATTTCAATTATAGTACTAGGTCTACTGACAGTTTTTATATCCCTTTATCACTATTTTTTGAAATAATAAAATACTTGTTTTCTGTTTGTGTCAATTATCAAATTTCAAAACTGTGTGATGTCATTTTATTTATCTTTTCTATTGGAATGTGTAGAGAATTTCTTTAGTGATGGTACTATGAGTCTTTGCTATGGAGATATGTTTCCTCATTGTGAGAACATCTCTCTTTTTAACTGTTTTAGGTATAACATGTTTTATGAACTTATGCTTTAGTATCATTGTCGTTATTGCTTCTTTCTACATTGCTTATGAAATAGTGGTTTTTGGTTTTTTCCCCTGGAGTTGTGATTTTGTTCATGCTCAACTTCACCACTACCATGCCACCTTTTCATTCATTCAGAAAGCTAGACAGAGGGGGGGGGGAGAGGGAGAAGCACCAAATTACTAGAGCTTCCTCTATGACCCACATAGTCAACGACTGTCACCTCTCCAGATTCAAAGGAGGTCTCGAAACTTTACATCAGGCTCAACCTGACGCTGTTGACTGGCTACAGAAGAAGGGCAAACGCTAGAAGAAGAACTAGAGCTTCCTCTACTGATTCTATAGTATCTTCCATTTGGTATTGGGGCTTGAACACAGGCCATCACCATGTCAAAACAAATGGTCTACCAGGTGAGCTATCTCTTTGGTTCTTATCTGAAGGACCCAAGGAGAAAGCCCATTTGATGTGGTATTTCTAAAATATTTTAACTTCTATATATTAGTTTTAGTTAAGATGAATGAGAAAGAATTTTTTTTTTCCTTCTAGGATTATCACTGGGGCTCAGTGCCTGCACTATGAGTCCACTGCTCCCAGTGGCCATCTTTTTTCCACTGTTGTTGCTGTTGTTGTTGTTGTTTCTGTGGATAGGACAGAGAGAAATCGATAAATGAGGGCAAGAGAATGACACCTGCAGATCTTCTTCACCATTTGCGAAATGATCCCCCCCTGCAGGTGGGGAGCCAGCACCCTTGTGCAGGTCCTTGTGCTTCACACTATTTGCACTTAACCTGGTGTGCCAGCGCTCAGCCCCCATGAGAAAGATTTTCATATATATATATATATATTTAGATATATGAATAGATATAATTTATATATATATAGTTTTTATTATGTGCAATACAGCTTTTTAAAATTTTTAAAATTATCTTTATTTATTTATTGGATCAAGACACCCAGAAATCGAGAGGGAAGGAGTGAGTGAGAGAGAGAAAGACAGAGAGACACCTGCAGCCCTGCTTCACCACTCTCAAATCTTTTCTCTTGCAAGTGGGAACCAGGGGCTTGAATCTTGGACCTTGTGCATTGTAACATGTGTGGCCTTTGTATGTACATCTTTATCAGTTTTTAATATAAGAATCCTATTTTCATTAGTGTTAGATAACATATTTTAGATATGTTGTCTAACATGTTATTTAGATGACATGTTTTTGAATGACTTAGATAATATAGAAATTGTTCCTTGAAAGTTAAAAAATAGGGACCGGGGTGGTGGTGCAGCAGTTAAGCACACGTGGTGCAAAGTGCAAGAACCAGCATCAGGATCCTGGTTCGAGTCCCCCACTCCCCATCTGCAGGGGGTTCTCCTTACAGGCAGTAAAGCAGTTCTGCAGGTATCTATCTTTCTCTCTTCCTCTCTGTGTTCCTCTCCTCTCTGGATTTCTCTCTGTCCTATCCAACAATGATATCAATAACAACAACAATAATAACAACAATGACAGCAATAACAACAAACAATAATAACGACAAAAATGACGATAAACAACAAGGGCAACAAAAGGGAATAACTAAATAAAATTTTTTTAAAAATGTAAGAGAGTTAAAAAATAATTGCCAATTACTATTTCTATCTATGGTTCCCACTGTGGGTGAGATTGTGTGTAAAGTTTCTTCTCTACTTGGTTAGAGATAATTTAGAGACAACTCCTTTTTCAGTAATATTAAATTTTTGCAATTAATCTTATATAGTTAATTTAGGAGGTGGAGATAGAAAATTAAAAGGGTGGCTTTGGTGATAGAGGATACAGTTCCTTGGTCCTTTACCCCCACCGTTGTTTACATACTTTTAGGATGAAATCAGAGTATCAGAGGTGGACAGCATCCTGGAGATCCCCTCATTTTTCAGATGAGTACCCTAAAATATGAATCGGCTGTGTGGCTTGACCAGAACAGATCAACCAGGATATGGTTCCTGAATCTGTTATTATTTATTTGTATGGGTATTTTCATGTAGTACTGTTCCTTTTTCAAGTTAAAAGCACTTTGAATTAGGTGTAAGAACTACTGAGATGTCAGAAGACTGAACTTGGAGTCTTATGTAAATCTTGAGAGCTTAACCTCTGAATCAGAACTTACTGTGCTAAGCTTAAGGATTTACAGTTTATTTTGAGGAAGGGTTGACAAGTTTAATGGGCTATGTTTATATTAGTCAGCATGCTTGTACTACCAAGTAACTGGAAACCATTCCAAATTACTATTTAAAAAAAAAAAAAGAGAGATTGATTGGTGCAACTGAAATTTTAGGGTTGTATTAACTTCAGCTATAGCTGGGTTTAAAGACTCTAGCATATTATTATTATTATTGTGCTTCCATTTTTCTATCCCTTTGTTTCTTTATTGGTTACATTCTGCAATAACCTTAGCAGATCTAGAATCATATCCTGTCATCTTTGGAACCTTAGCAAAAGGTAAAACATATTTTCCTTTTCTTCATGCTGATTGGCTCTAGGAAGGAGTATATGAACTGAACTTCATCGCCTGATCTTCTCTGATCTCCTGACTGCTTATTAGATGATTGCCAATAAAACCCACCCAGAAAACTAAGCAATCTTTTCTTATATAACCCAAAGAATATTAGTAAATATTCAGTTTGTAAACAATAGATGCCCCATTTTGAAATAACACATTAAGGTACTATAGTCATTCTTAAACCCTCTGATCCTAGTGACTTTTCTCTCTCAATCTATATTCTTTCATTGGTTTTTAAAGACAACATGGTCATAATCACTCAAGACTGATTTCCTACATTTTTTATCATCCTTAGAATCCAGGAAAGTCCCAGAGACAATTCATAATATTAGATTTTTCCCCTTCTAATTCTAGGATATGGAAAAGGAATAGCAGATTGAACAAAAATTCATGATTTAGTGTGTAACATTCATAATTTTGGCTCCTTTTTCCCAGTTGTGGACTCCCACAAAAGAAAGAGATCATTCTTGTTACAGATGAACATCTATCTTTTCTTTTTACAGGGATTAGTATAATTTTCCAGTGTTTCTGGAGCTACTGCCAAACTAGATTTGCCTGTGTTCATTGTGGATTCTCTTTAGGAACCTACAGCCTCAGAGAACTGACCTTTTTCAGTGGCCATTAATAGGTTAGAAAGGACCCCATTTTCTTTTCTTTCTTTATTTTTTTTAAGATTTATGCTCTCTTTTTTTATATAAGAGTGTGCGTATGGACATGAGGGGAGGGTGATGCATAAGCGCAGAAGAGAGTAGTCTGGACATATACCATGTCCCCTCACTTACGCCAGTCCACATTTATCCCTGATTATTTATTCATCTTGCCTGGCATTATCCACTTTTTTTCTCTCTTTTCTTCCATCCTCCCTCCCTCCCTTCCTTCCTTCCTTTTACTTTCTTTTTTTTTCTTTCCTTTTTTTTTTATTTAAGAAAGGATTAATTAACAAAACCATAAGGTAGGAGGGGTACAATTCCATACAATTACCACCACCCAATCTCCATTTCCCACCCCCTCCCCTGATAGCTTTCCCATTCTCTATTCCTCTGGGAGCATGGACCCAGGGTCATTGTGGGTTGCAGAAGGTAGAAGGTCTGGCTTCTGTAATTGCTTCCCCGCTAAACATGGGCGTTGACTGGTTGATACATACTCCCAGTCTGCCTCTCTCATTTCCTAGTATGGTGGGTCTCTGGGGAAGCGGAGCTCCAGGACACATTGGTGGAGTCTTCAGTCTAGGGAAGCCTGGCCGGCATCCTCATGACATCTGGAACCTGGTGACTGAAAAGAGAGTTAACATATGAAGCCAAACAAATTGTTGAGCAATCATGGACCCAAAGCTTGGAATAGTGGAGAGGAAATGTTAGGGGGGGTACTCACTGCAAACTCTAGTGCACTTCTGCTTTCAGGCATATATTTTGCAGTTGTTTACGGATACGTGTGAAGATATGCTCTCTCTCAAAGAAACTGGGGTATATCTAGGTTTTGGGACTTTGTTAGAAAGTGAACCACCTGAGATGAAATTAGAGTATACTATGAAAGGAAAGGTCTCACCTGAGTAATGAAGTTGAAGGGTTGTCATTCCACACGTGAAGTCTCTAGACACAGTCTGAGGTGAAGCATGTTGAGGTGGCAATCGTTGTGTTGGTTAGGTTGTGATCGGCAGATGCAATATTATTTGATATGGATTGGGAGAGGCATATGGAAAAGTGGGCCCTATCCATGGGTTCCAAAACTGGGGGAAGTAGAGGCTCAATAGTGGAGATGTGAGGTTTCTGCTGTCTTAGGGTTCAAAAAGACAATTGATAGTTAATGTTATCATCACATTGTTTGGTAATTGGGTTGACTTTGAAAAGTCCTTTTGTTAGGGTTTGCTGTACAGTACCCAGTATCTTGTATATAGCTGTACTATTGGTTGCTTCTGATCTACTCGGTCTAGGCTTTTGAGAGAGTCTGCATATCAACTACACAGCCTATATATTGAAAAGATTCAGTTTGTGTTTTGAAAAACTTCGAGACATACAATTAATTTTCCCCCTCTCGTATTAATTAACTAGTGATTTATATGACTACATTTTACTAGGAGTGTACATAAACACCATTCCCACCACCAAAAGACTGCGACCCATCCCTCCCACCCACTCCCACCCCCCAATGTCCCAGGAAGCTGCATGTCTACTCCTCACCACAGGGTTTTTACTTTGGTGCCCTACTTACAATTTGGTCAGGTCCTGCTTTTAGTTTCCCTTTCAGATCTTCTTAGTCAACTTCTGTTGATGAGTGGGATCATCCCATACTCATCTTTATCTTTCTGACTTAGCTCACTTAACATAATTCCTTCTAGCTCCGTCCAAGATGGGTCAGAGAAGGTGGGTTCATTGTTCTTGATAGCGGCATAGTATTCCATTGTGTATATATACCATGCTTTCTCAGCCACTCATCTAGTGTTGGGCACCTGGGTTGCTTCCAGGTTTTAGCTATTATTAATTGTGCTGCTATGAACATAGGAGTACACACCTCTTTTGGTTGGGTATTATGGAGTCCTTGGGGTATAACCCCAGGAGAGGAATTACTGGATCATATGGAAGGTCCATGTCTAGCCTTCTGAGAGTTTTCCAGACTGCTTTCCACAGAGGCTGGACCAATTTACATTCCCACCAGCAATGTAAAAGGGTTCCTCTGTCCCCACAACCTCTCCAGCATTTGTTGCTGCTGTCCTTTTTGATGTATGCCATTCTTACAGGAGTGAGGTGATATCTTAGTGTTGTCTTAATTTTCATTTCTCTGACAATCAGTGACCTAGAGCAGTTTTTCATATGTTTGTTAGCCTTTTGGATCTCCTCTGAGATGAATGTTTTGTTCATATCCTCTGCCCATTTTTGGATGGGATCATTTGCTTTTTTGGTGCTAAGTTTGCTGAGCTCTTTATATATTTTGGTGATTAGTTTCTTGTCTGATGTATGGCATGTGAAGATCTTCTCCCATTCTGTGAGGGGTCTCTTTGTTTGTTAATAGTCTTTGGATGTACAGAAGCTTTTCAATTTGATGTAGTCTCATTGGTTTGTTTCTGCTTTAGTCTTCCTTGCAATTGGGTTTGATTCATCAAAGATGTCCTTGAGGTGTATGTGGGAAAGTGTTTTACCAATGTTTTCCTCTAAGTATTTGATTGTTTTTGGTCAGACATCCAGTTCTTTGATCCATTTAGAGTTGATTTTTGTTTCTGGTGAGTTAAAGTGCTTCAATTTCATTCTTCTGCATGTTACAACCCAGTTTTCCCAGCACCGTTTATTAAAGAGAGCCTCCTTTTTCCATTTAATACTTTGGGCCCCCTTATCAAAGATTAGATGTCCATAGGTGTGGGGATTTATTTCTGGGCTTTCAATTCTGTTCCACTGGTCTGTGTGCCTATTTTTGTTCCAGTACCATGCTGTTTTAATGATGATGGCTTTATAATATAGTTTAAGATCTGGGAGTATGATGCCTCCATTTCTGTTTCTTTTCCTTAAGATGGCCTTGGCAATTCTAGGTGTTTTTAGGTTCCAGATAAATGATTGTAGTGTTTGCTCTATTCTCTTAAAGAAGCTTGGTGGAACTTTGATGGGTATTGCATTAAATTTGTATATGGCTCTGGGGAGAATATTCATTTTGATGATATTTATTCTTCCAATCCATGAGCATGGTATATCTTTCCATTTTTTGGTATCAGTTTCTATTTCCTTGAGTAGCGACTCATAGTTTTCAATATACAAGTCTTTCACTTCTTTGGTCAACATTATTCCTAGGTATTTGATTGGTTTTGCTGAAACAGTAAACGGGAGTGATTTCTGGATGTCTTCTTCTTCAGATTTAGTGTTTGCATAAAGAAATGCCACTGATTTTTCTACATTGATTTTGTAGCCTGATACCTTGCTATATTGCCTAAAAACTTCCAGTAGTTTTCTGCTGGATTCTTTAGGTCTTTCTATGTATACTATCATATCATCTGCAAATAGTGAGAGCTTGACTTCTTCCCTTCCAATCTGTATTCCTTTGATTTCTGTCTCTTGCCTGATTGCTATGGCAAGAACTTCCAATACTATGTTGAAGAGTAATGGTGATAGTGGACAGCCCTGTCTAGTCCCCGATCTGAGGGAGAATGCTTTCAGCTTCTGTCCATTGAGTGTAATGTTGGCTGTATGTTTGCTATATATAGACTCCACTATCTTGAGGAATTTCCCATCTATTCCCATTTTTTGTAGAGTTTTGAGCATGAATGGGTATTGGATTTTGTCAAAGGCTTTCTCTGCATCTATTGAAATAATCATGTGGTTTTCGGCTTTGATTTTATTGATGTGGTGAATGGCATTGATTTACTTACGGATGTTGAACCAGCCTTGCATTCCTGGGATGAATCCCACTTGGTCGTGATGAACAATCTTTTCGATATGTTGCTGTATCCGGTTGGCCAAGATCTTGTTTAATATTTTGGCATCTATGTTCATCAGAGATATTGGTCTGTAGTTTTCCTTTTTTGTTCTGTCCCTATCAGCTTTTGGTATCAGGGTGATGTTGGCTTCATAGAAAGTGGAAGGGAGTATTCCTGTTTCTTCAATCTTATGGAAAAGCTTAAGAAGTGTGGGTACTAACTGTTTCCTGAAAGTTTTGTGAAGCCATTTGTGAATTCATTTGTGAAGCCATTTGGTCCAGTACTTTTGTTGTTGGGGAGTTTTTTAATAACGGTTTCAATTTCTTTGTCTGTGATTGGTGCATTTAGATTTTGTAGTTCTTCTTGGTTCAGTTTTGGAAGGGCATATGCTTCTAGGAATTGTTCCATTTCTTCCAGATTCTCTAGCTTGGTGGCGTATAGTTCTTCATAGAAGTTTTGCAGGATTCTCTGGATTTCTGTGGTGTCAGTTGTCATATCTCCTCCATTGTTTACAATTTTATTAATTTGAGTCTTCTCTCTTTTTTGTTTGGTGAGTCTGGCTAGGGGTTTGTCAATTTTGTTTAATCTTTCAAAGAACCAACATTTGGCTTCATTGATCTTTTGTATGGTTTTTTTATTTTCGATGTTGTTTCTTTCTGCTCTAACTTTGGTGATTTCTGTCCTTCTGGATGCTTTAGGGTTCCTTTGTTCCTCTTCCTCTAAGTCCTTGAGGTGTGCAGTAAGGTCGTTCATTTGAGCTTCTTCTTGGTGTTTAATATGTGATTGTATGGCTATAAGTTTCCCTCTCAGTACTGCTTTAGCTGTGTCCCAAATATTTTGATAGGTTGTGTCTTCATTTTCATTAATTTCCAGGAACATTTGAATTTCCTGCTTGAGTGAATCTCTGACCCAGTGGTTCTTAAGGAGTATGTTGTTAGTTTCCAAATTCTGTGATTTTTAATAATTGTCTGTTTGTTGTTAAATGTTAGTTTTACTCCACTGTGGTCTGAGAAGATACCTTGGATGATTTCAATGCTCTTGAATTTATTGATGTTGTCTTTGTGGCCTAACATGTGGTCTGTCCTTGAGTATGTGTTATGTGGATTTGAAAAGAAGGTGTATTCCAGTTTTTTGGGTTTTCTTTCCTTCTTTCTTTCTTTTCCTTCTTTCTTTCCTCCTCTCGTTCTTTCCCTTTCTGTCTTTCTTTTCCTCTTTCTTTCCTTCTTTGTTTCTTTCTTTCTTTCTTTCTTTCTTTCTTTTCTTCTTTCCTTCTTTCCTTTTTCTTTCTCTGTATCCAAAGTGCTTTTCCACATTGTTCACTTTCTCACCTTCTTTGGGTTTCCCCCAGATGCCATGTTTTCAGTGAAGTCTATACTGACCACTTTGTTTAAAATTGCAGCTCTGGTCTAGGAAATAGCTCATTTGGGTAGTGTGCTTCTTTGTTATGTGTGTGATGTCCAACCAAAGTTACCTCTTTGTCTCTATTGAAACAAAAAGAAAATTGCAGCCCCTTCCTGTGGGGTGACTCAGCCTCCAAATCAGGAAGAACAAGTGATTACTTCACACTCTTGCTTGGTCTTTAGAGTATGGTTCACAGCAACTTATTCCCCTGCAGATGGATGATTGGAAGTGAAGCCCTGCTCTTTGGGTCTACTAGTTATCATGATAAATCAGAGGAATTTTAAAACAGTTTATATTAGCAAAACAGACTGGTTAGGGGAACAGGAAACAAATAAGAGAGAAATATGAATAGAATGATAATGGAAAACTCAAGTAGCATTTAAGATATTTTCTATATAGCATTCTTTTTTATTATTATTAATTTATAAAAAGGAAACACTGACAAAACCACAGGATAAGAGGGGTACAACTCCACAAAATTCCCACCACCAGAACTCCATATCCCATCTCCTCCCTTGATAGCTTTCCTATTCTTTAGCCTCCTGGGAGTATGGACCCAGGGTCATTGTGGCATGCAGAAGGAAGAAGGTTTGGCTTTTGTAATTGCTTCCCCGCTGAACATGGGGATCTGGGGATTGACAGGTCGATCCATACTCCCAGCAGGCCTCATTCTTAAGGTGATCTCAGCAGACTTTATGTCTGCAATGGCTAGCAAATTGAGCAGCTTGTCATTTGCAACTGATGCAAATGATTGTCAGTTGCAATCAGTAGTTGCTAGGTCCTTTGATGCCTAGAGCTTTGGTTCCATTGACATCTATCCATGTTTAAGGAGTTGCAGCTTTTTGCTGGCCATGCAGAATAGTTAACACTATGAATTATATATAAGCCTGTGACCAGTAAAGTCCTAGCATTCTGAGATGTCTTTCCTCAATGTTCCTCCACATCTTCCAACTGCAGAACTCCTTTTCCTCTGCATTTATGATATTCCTAGGGTCTAGACCAGCACACTGGCTACTTCTGAATATTTTTAGATAAAGAAGCGAAGTTCTGGGAATGTTATTTTAAGACAAGGTGCATATAAGTATTTTAGCACACATATCCTAAAATATAACTTAAAATCATAAGGATCTTATGAGACCCAGTCCTGTCATATTTAAAGACTCATAGGCCAATAACTAAAAGTAATTAAAAAAACAGTTTTGTTGCACTCCCTGAAGTAACATTAGCTGAGTTTAGTACAACTTATTTCAGTGAGGGAGCTGACAAAACCTGAACAGTTTCTCTGGAGGAGAACACTATAGTGTAGTACTTACGGGGTTTTGAAGTTTTGGGTTTAAACTATATAGTGTGGACTTGTCAAATAGAATTTTCTGGAATTGACTGGATTTTTTTTTAATGGTTAAAGTTTGGTAGTCATAGCAAAGCTACAGTCTTAAAGACAGTCATGATAAGTAATTGATACAGAATAATATAACAATGGCTCGGATAGTTTGTATATGGGTATACTGCCTTGTCTTTTCTCAACAGAGTCTTCTTGGAAGAAGCAAATAAAAAGTTGGCATAGTGACAAAGTAAAGTGTTAATTTTCACTTTTTATTTATGACTCATTAAGGGAGATCCATTTAATCATTTGTCCTTTCATCTCACCAACACTTAATAGAGTTTCCTGCAATAGGCCCTTACCTTGTTGGTAGGGCATTAGAACCTCTTCTTTGGTAGAAGGAGGAAGAGAGTTTGTATTTGTGTATATAACAACATTGTATACCTCAGTAAATCCTTTCTGTCTGATCTTTTTTATTTTAACTTGTTTATTGCTACCAGGGTTGTTGCTGATGCTCAGCACCCAACCTGATGCCCCCCCCCTTTTATCTCATTTTTCATTTTATTTGACAGGAGAGAGAGAAATTGAGAGGGGAGGGGAAATAGAAGAGAAAGGGAGAGAAACTGGGAACTCACTGGGTATATCTAGTCCATAGACATATGTTTTCTGTGTTCTTTGTTTTTGATTTTATGGGCTTTTTTTTTTTCCTAAGAGAAAAAAAATGATACAAATGAGAAAGTTCTGACATGTGGTATGATGAGGTTGATTTCTAGTGTCTCTCAGGTAAGAGAAAACTCTTTAGCTCTACACAGTGGGCAAGTGTGGGGTAGGGGGTGTGCTGGGAGCCAGCACTAAGGCAGTGTTGTCCCTTTGGATGAGATACATGCTCCTCTTTGACCAATTCCCCCCTAGCAGAATTACTCTTTTGTGTCACTAGCCTGACCCTATTGACATTGAATATTGCCTGTGTTGTGAATGAAGAAGTTAAGGAAGAGAATGCTTAGTCAGTGAACATTTGAATAAAATATAAGTGTAAGAACATCCAGGTGACAAGGATCTGGTAATGGTTGTTATTTGATAATATCCCATTTTACTGGACTGAAAGTTTCATTCTAAAAAGCAGTCCAAAGAAAACCTATTTTTGTGCTCCCAATACCAATGCAAGTTGCAGAAGCTAAGGGGAAGTTGTAAGGATGCTTCTTGGCTGAGCCATGAAATGTCTGCTTGCTCTGCTCAGCAAGTCTGAGCACAGCCATCTCAATTCTCTCTGAGGCTCTGAGCAACCCAGTTTCCTCTTACTGGGTGGAGTATTTCCAGCCTTGCACATTTTCCTTCTTAATGGATTGCTTTATTCAGAGATTGCAATTGTTCTGACTTCTCTGGGCCCTGATTCTGAGAAGTAGAAGAGCTGAGTTGTTTGTTTCTGTTTGTTTCTCTGCCGGCCATGCCTCTTAGTTTCCAGGTTATTCTCATAAGCAGGTGAGGCTCAGCTCTGCCTTTTGTGGAGATGGATGGCTGTCTTTCACTTTCCTCTCCTAAAAACACTAGGGTGATAATCTCACTCTCATGGCCACACCCACATATTGGCATGGAGCACTTAAGGCAGCTAATAAACCCATCAGGCTTTGCCATAATTTGTTGTTACTTCAAAGAGTAACTAGACTGATGTCCTTCAAAGAAGCTGTTTTAGGCAAGGGGAAGGGCTTGTATGTGAATGATGTGAACTATGAGGAAAAACAGTGCCTCTCTTCCTATTACAGTATTGTTATATTTCAGCTAGTAAGTGCTCTTGTATTCCTCAGGGGCAGAAAGCAGCTCTTGTGATGTCTGTTTCCCTGTGGTGTGATAAGGATTATGAGCTGTGTGGTGGAGGCTCACATGCCCACTGCTCAAAGAGTGCAGGTCCTGCTCAGCAGACTCTGATGACGTCAGGATATGGTTACTTCTCAGATTGGGCTCCATTCCATCCAATTAAGGGTATCTTTAGTTTCATAATCAGTACAGTTTGGAAAGAGCAGAACTTCATTCATCTTTGCCTGAAAAATAACTCTGCATTCAAAACTGTACCAAGAAGAGAAAAACAGAGAAGGAATTTTTTCCCCTTCATTCAATTTACCCTCAAATTTCTGTGTTGAAAACAATTGTCAGAGTTTTCAGATCCCTTTCCTTCTATTTCCATCTTCCTTATAATTTTTATAACATATGTATTAAAAGTGAACAGATTATATTTATAGCTCTACTATACCAAGGTGCAAGCATATGAAAGTAATTAGTGATGACCAGGAATAAATAGAAAAGAGTCAGATGAAAACATGCCCTCGTGTTGATCTTCTAAGGGAAGATATATCAAGAAAATGCCTTTTGCTAAAGTTCATAGACATTCTGAGTGTAGCACAATTGGATTTTTGAGAAGGATTAATTTTATGGTGTGTTTTGCCTCTTTGTGCTGATGATGCTTAGCATGATTAGCAATCAAAATGAGAGTTCTCCTAGTGATATTACATTTAGTGCATGGCTATTTTATCAAGCAATAATACTTTTACCATATGACTATTTTATCAAGTGTAAAACTAGACTATACTATAGAATATGTGGCCTGCAGGAGTTTCTGAGGGCAAGAATGCCACCTCCTGATTGTTAGATCTCGAAGGCCTACAACTGGGCACTGGAATGAGGTGTGTGGCTTCTGCTTGCTTAGTGGTGCAGTAGACATTTTTTAAAAATTATTTATAAAAAGGAAACATTGACTAAACCATAGGATAAGAGGGGTACAACTCCACACAGTGCCCACCACCAGATCTCCATATCCCATCCCCACCCCTGATATCTTTGATATCTTTCCTATTCTTTATCCCTCTGGGAATATGGACCCAAGATCATTGTGGGATGCAGAAGGTTGAAGGTCTGGCTTCTGTAGTTGCTTCCTTGCTGAACATGGGCATTCACATGTCAATCCATACTCCCAGCCTGTCTCTCTTTTCCTAGTGAGGTGGGGCTCTGGGGAAGCAGAGCTCCAGGACACACTGGTGGGGTTGTCTGTCCAGGAAAGTCTGGTTGGCATCATGCTGGCATCTGGAAACTGGAGGTTGAAAAGAGAGTTAACATACAAAGCCAAACAAATTGTTGAGCAATCATGGACCTAAAGGCTAGCATAGTGCAGATGAAGAGTTGGGAGGGGTGTCTCATTTTATAGTAGTGTTTTTGTTTTGTTTTATTTTTATTTTTGCCTGAGCCTGAAATCTGATATGCAGGTGAATCCTAATTATTGTCTGGGGAGATGATGTCATGGCTGGAAAAAGGACCAGAAAGCTGTAATAGGGAAGAGAGTAGGTCCCAAATATGTGAAAGGTGTATAAATATTGTTGACTGTAAGCCCTATCAATTTGATGTGATCTGGGGCCCATATTCAGCTTAGGAGCCTATGTGACCTCTGCATCCCTCTAGATCTGTGCTCACATTCTGTGATCATGATGAGTGGGAACATTCTAAGCTGCTCCAATATCAGGACCTATCTTCCTCAGGTGTAGCATTGAGTATGTTGTACAGGCTCCCTTTGGAGGATGGAACATTCTCTACCATTGTTGATCCAGGTTGAGGGCAAGGTCCTATGGAGGCCCACAGAGGGGTCTATTGTGTTGTTCCTGATAGAAATGACCGGTAACAATGGAGAGATTTATTTGAGGTCTAGGCCTATTATGTCTGTTTGGAAATCTCAGGACTCCTCGATTAGGGCCCTAGCTGATGGGGTGGCCTGATAGTAACTAAAGAGTCATTGTTAAAGTGTATAGCAAGACATTTTTTCAGCATCGCATTTTCTGACCAATGTTTTGGCTTTGAAAGAGAAAAATATTCATTCTGAGTGTAGCTATCAATATCTAGTGAGACTCTGCTGAATATAGATTATAGTTTTAAATTTATACTTAAAAAAATAACAGTAATGTGGGAAGAACCTAGGAAGTCAATTTTAGGTGTGCCCCAAGGGGCCCATGACTTTAGTAAATTTTGCCTGAGCCTGAGAGCTAGCATGCAGGTGGAAAAAAAGTATTGTTTGGGAAGATGGTGTCAGAGTTGAGACTAGGTCTAGAAAGCTGAAGTAGGGAAGAAAGTAGCTCTCAAATATGAGGAAAATATATAAATATCATTAACTGTAAACCCCATTGATCTCACCTAGGGCCCATATTTATTCATATTTTGCACAGGGGCCTGTGTAACCTCTGCATTACTGTTGTCTGAGTTCTCAGTCCATGGTCACAGATGGGAACATTCTAGTCTTCTTTCATTTCAGGACCAGTCTTCCTCAAGTGGCAGAGTATGTTAACCCAGCCTCCCTTTGGGGAGTGGAGCAGTCCATAACATTGCTGTTCTTCATTGAGGGCAAGGTCCTGTAGAGGTCCACAAGAGGGCTTATGTTGATGTTCCTGATGGAAGTGGCCAGTGATGGTGGAGAAAGGGTTAGAAGCTCACCTCCCCAGAGCTCTACCCCACTATGGAAAGATAGACAGACTGGGTTGTGGCTCAACCTGTCAACATCCATCTTCAGTGGAGAAGCAATTACAGATGCCATACCTTCCTCCTTCTGTATCCCATAAAGAATTTTGACCCCTACTTCTAGAGGGATAAAGGATAGGGAAATTTCCAATGGAAGGCATAGGATAGGGAAATCTAGTGGTGGGAATTGTACCCCTGTTATCTTACAATATTGTTAATCATTAATAAATAACTAATAGAAAAATAACTTTAGCATATAGTAGACTCCACAGTATGTTCCTTAGCATAATGATAGGATACTTTAAAAAGCCATTGGAGTTAAATAAGCTTGGGAGATACTGGTTAACTAAAATTGAAATGGTTTCTCATGTCATTTTTATAAATTCTTAAAAAAGCACCCCCCCCTCAAGCTTACCCCCTCTTTGCCCAATTCTTTCTACTCTAACAAGAATATTTGTAGAACTGGCTTTCTCCAGAAATACTTTTGGAGGGTGCTGAGTTTGCTCATAGCAATGATATTTGAGGAGAAGGAAGTATCTACAGATGTCTCTAGCATGGTGGAAGGATAAGCTTTAGAATCAGGAACAGAAAGGCTATGCTTATAAGGAGGGAGATTAGAGCTTTGAATTTTTGAGTGTAATTGAAGGAAGAAAAGGGAACATTTGTGGCTTTTTACATAGGCAGTGAAATTAATTTCTACAGATTCTTGATCTTTTTTCCACTGGAAAGGATGCCACGCTTATTTGCATGGTGTATATAGCTTTTATGATCAGGTGTCCTCATTTTTATCTCCATTTTCTTTTTTTAAATTTCTTTATTGCGGAATCAATATTTTACACTCGACAGTACATACAATAGTTTGTACATGCATAACATTTCCCAGTTTTCCATATAATAATACAACCCCCACTAGGTCCTCTGTCATCCTTTTTGGACCTGTATTTTCCCACCCACCTACCCCAGAGTCTTTTATTTTGGTGCAGTACGCCAATTCCAGTTCAAGTTCTATGTGTGTTTTCTCTTCTGATCTTGCTTTTAAAATTCTGCCTGAGAGTGGGATATTCTCATATTCATCCTTCCGTTTCTGACTAATTTCACTTAACATGAGTTTTTCAAGGACCAACCAAGATCGGCTGAAAACGGTGAAGTTACTATTTTTAATAGCTGAGTTGTATTCCATTGTGTATATATACCACACCTTGCTCAGCCACTCATCTTTTGTTGGACACCTGGATTGTTTCCAGGTTTTGGCTATTACAAATTGTGTTGCTAATCTATAGATTGCTTTTGGCATTTTAATGATATTTATTCTTCCAATCCATGAACAGGGGATATTCTTCCATTTCTTTTTCTCATCCTTTATTTCTTTTAACAATGTTTTATAGTTTTTCTTGAGAAGGTCCTTTACATCCTATATTAGATTTATTCCTGGGTATTTAATCTTTTGGGGTTTAGTTGTAAATGGTATTGTTTCATTTCTTTGGACCTATCTTTTGTATAAAGAAATGACACATATTTATGGGTATTGGTTTTATAGCCTGCTACTTTACTGAATTTATTGATGATTTCCAGTAATTTCTTGGCAGAGTTTCCAAGGTCTTCTACGTATACCAACATATCTGCAAATGATGAGAGTTTAACTTTATCCTTTCCAATTTGGATTTGTTTAATATCTCTCTTGTCTGATTGTGATGCCAAGGACTTCTAGGACTATGTTGAATAAAAATGGTGAGAGTGGGCGTCCTTGTCTAGTTCCTGATTTTAGGGGAAAAGTTTTCAAATTTTACCTACTAACTGTAATGTTATCATATATAGCCTTTATTATGTTAAGAAATTTTCCTTCTGTTCCCAGTTTCTAGAGGGCCTTTATTATAAATGGGTGTTGCACCTTGTAGAATGCTTTTTCTGCATCGATTGATAAAATCATGTGATCTTTATCTTTCTTTTTGCTGATATAGTAGATTACATTTATTGAATTATTAATGTTGAACCATCCCTATTTCCCAGGGATGAATCCCACTTGAGCTTGGTAAGTTATTCTCTTAATATGTTGTTGTAGTTGATTAGCCAAGATTTTGTTGTGTATCTTTGCATCAGTGTTCATCAGGGATATAAGTCTATAGTTTTCTTTTCTGGTAGGGTCCTGTCCTGATTTGGGGTGATGTTTGTCTCATAGAATGTGTTTGGGAGTGCTCCCTTTTCTATTTTTCTGGAAGAGTTTGAGATGGATGGGTGTTCTTTGAATGTTTTGTGAAATTCATTAGTATAGCCATCAGGGCCCAGACTTTTGTTCTTGGGTAGGCTTTTGATTACTGTTTCAGTTTCTTTACTAGTTATTGGCCTGTTAAGTTTATCTACTTCCTATTGTGTCAAGGTTGGCAATTAGTATGACTCTAAGAATGTGTATATTTGTTCTAAGTTGTCAAGATTTGATTTGTATGAACATACAGATGTTCATAATATTCTTGCATAGTCTTTTGAATCTACCTCATCTGTTGTAATATTCCCTCTTTCATTTTTGAGTCATTTTACCACAGCATTCTCTTTTTTTCTCTTGGTGAGTGTAGCTAGTGGCTTGTTTATTTTATTTATCCTTTCAAATAACCAGCTCTTAGTTTCATGAATATTTTTAATGGTCTTCTTGTTTTCTATTTCATTGATTTCTTCTCTGATTTTAACTATTTCCTGTCTCCTGCTGACTACTCAGTCTTTTTGTTGCTCCACTTTCTTGGTTGAGGTGGGTTGTTATATGGTTTACTAGTGATTTCTCCTGTTTATTAATGTGGGTCTGTATTTCTATGAATTTCCCTCTCAGCATTGCTTTTGCTGCATCTCATTGGGTCTAGTAACTGGTTTCTTCATTTACAATGGTATCAAGGTAATTCTTAATATTCTTTTTGATCTCTTCAGTGACCCATTTATTGTTCAGCAGCATATTGTTTAGTCCCAAGGATTTGGGAAAGTTTCTTTCCCTTTTTTGGTTCATTTCTAGTTTCATGCCTTCATGGTCTGAGGGGATATATTTTATATAATTTTAATATTTACATATTTGTCTAGACTGTCTTTGTGGCCCAGCATATGGTCAGTCCTTGTAAATGTTCCATGTGTATTTGAGAAGAATGTGTATCCATTACTTTTGGAATGAAATATCCTGTATATATCTATTAGGTCCATTTCATCTATGGTTTCATTTAAGTTCGCTGTTTCTGTATTGATTTTTTTTGTCTAGATGTTCTGTCTCTTGCTGTGAATGGTGTGTTGAAAACTCCTACTATTATTGTGTTGCTATCAGTGTCTCCCTTGATTTCAGTAAGAGTTTGTTTTATATATTTGGGTGCTCCTAAGTTGGGGGTATATATATTTATGATGGTTATATCTATTTGTTGGATTGATCTTTTAACCGTATGTACTCCCCTTCTATATCTCTGATTACTTTCTATGCCTGCAAGTCTATTTTAACAGATAATTGAATAGCTGTCCCTGCCTTTTTTTTTTTTTTTTAGCTTGGAAAAACTTGTTTCAACTTTTTATAGTCAGTTTTTGTTTGTCTTCTCTTTGAATGTGTGTTCCCTGAAGACATATAGTGGATGGATCTTATTCTTTAATCCATTTGGCTACTCTGAGTCTTTTGGCAGGTGAGTTTAGGCCATTCACATTAAAGGTGATTATTGATATATGTGGTTTACTTATGTCCATTCTGATTTTTGTTTTGAGTTTATTTTAAATTGTTGAATCTTTGCCCACTTGTTTCTATCTGACCTTTTGTGTAGATGAGTTTCTGTGGTGAATTCTTCACTGATTTTTCTTGTGCTTTCTGTAATTCTCTGTTCCCTGTTTTGTTTCATGGGTACCATGTCTGCAATATTGTGTATCTAGAAAAATATGCATTGTGGGTAGTTCTTTGATTCCAGCTATTTTTATAAGGTTATAGATATGTATATATGCGTATGTGTGTATGTACATAGACTATTTCAAGGTATAATAATATAGTATAACAAAATCTGGACTTCCGGAGGCAGACTACGAGCAGCAGCAGATCGCTTTCTCTCCTCTCCTCTCCTCTCCTCTCCCAGATCAACTAGGAATACCAAACGAGAATACCCGGGACCGAACAAGATAGGACTAGAATGACCACAGGAACCCACTAAATCACCGGTGAGTACAAACACGTTTGGCTGGTGACAGAGAGGAGAGATTAAGTGACTGCTAACAGTCCAGCAGTTTATCATTTGAGACACCACCTCCAGTCTGCTCCACCAACAAGGGGACAGCTGAAGGGAGGAGAGGTTCTCCAGAGACTCACCAAGTGCAACTCTGAGTCTCCATTGCTACTGCCCTCAGAATATGGAGCAGCAACAGGGAGGGACACCAGGGGACAGAGATCTAACCAGGAAACTCAGGAGAAGACCTATAGCATAGCTGAGGGGCTGTGAAAGTCTCTTTGCATAACCACTGGATTATCTCTTCCACACCCTGCTTTATCTCTTGGTCAGGAGTCAGTGATTAAGCTAAGAAGCCTATTGATAGTTTAAAAGCCCTCAGGATCCCATAGCCTACAGAGAAGGAAAAAAAAGAGGCTTTTAAACCACTGAGCCCCAACTCAGGGATTAAAATACTATTGAAACAAATTTTAACTTCCACCACTGTGAACCCTTTAATTAACTTACTTAGACACAGGTCAATCCAGGCAATAGTGATCAGTAATTTGAAAAGTACTGATAAAGGGAACTCATAACATAATATATAAAATGGTTAAAACAACAAGAAGAAATATTGGAGAATAGAACCAGGACAAGAGTCCAGCTAAAAGTCCTCCAGAGGGTGAAGCACAAAATAATGAGTTCAATATCCAAACATTAGCTAAGGAAATAATAACAGGAGTGAGTAAAGAATTTGAAAAAATTGTAATCAGAAATACAGGAACAACACATGAGACTATGGAAGAAAATACTAATTATCTCATGGTTATTAGAGAGCTGAAAGCTGAAATCGCTGAGCTAAGAACACAACTAGCTGAACAAGCTAAAACGGTATCAGAACAGGGCAACAAAATAGATGAAATCCAGAAAACAGTAGAGGGCAGAGAGAATAGAATCAATGAGGCTGAAGACAGAATTAGCAAGATCAAGGATGAATTAGAGACAACTGAAAAAGAAGTAAGAGATCTCAAAAAGAGATTAATAGATGCTGAAAACAACAACAGAGTCCTATGGGATGACTTCAAAAAAAAAACAATATATGCATTATTGGCATACCAGAGGAAGAAAGAGAAGGAGAGGAAGAAAGCATTTTCCAGGCCATAATAGCTGAAAACTTTTCTAGTCTAGACAACATCAAAGACATAAAGATTCAAGAAGCCCAGAGGATCCCAAACAGAATTAACCCAGACCTAAAGACACCAAGACATATCATACTTAGAATGGAAAGGAATAAGGATAAAGAAAGGATCCTCAAGGCTGCAAGAGAAAAACAAAGAGTCACCTACAAAGGAAAACCCCTAAGATTAGCAGAAGACTTCTCCATACAAACACTACAGGCCAGAAGAGAATGGCAAGATATCTATCGAGTGCTCAATGAGAAAGGCTTTCAACCAAGAATACTATATCCTGCTAGACTGTCATTCAGACTAGATGGAGACATCAAAATCTTCTCAGACAAGCAACAGTTGAAGGAATCAACTTTCACCAAGCCTTCCCTGAAAGAAGTTCTGAAAGGTCTCCTATAAACAATCAGACCACCACAAGTAGGACATAAATCAAAATACTCTAAAACTCTACAAGAATGGCGTTAAAATATCTTCAGTCTTTGATATCAATAAATGTCAATGGCCTGAATTCACTTATTAAAAGACACAGAGTAGGAAGATGGATCAGAAAACACAACCCAACAATATGCTGTCTACAGGAAACCCACCTAACTCAACAAGACAAACACAGACTTAAAGTTAAAGGATGGAAAACTATCATACAAGCCAATGGCCCACAAAAAAGGTCAGGAACAGCTATTCTCATATCTGACATGATAGACTTTAAAATAGATAAGATTTAAAAAGATAGGAATGGACACTACTTAATGCTCAGAGGATCGGTCAATCAAGAGGACTTAACAATTATTAACATCTATGCACCCAATGAGAAGCCATCTAAATACATCAAACTTCTACCAAAAGAGCTACAGCAATATATTAACAGCAACACAATCATAGTAGGGGACTTCAACACCCCACTCTCTCAACTTGACAGATCATCCAGAAAATCAATAAAGACATAAGGGAGCTAAATGAAGAGATAGATAAACTAGAGCTATTGGACATTTTCAGAGTCATTCATCCCAAGAAACTGGAATACACACTTTACTCAAATCCACATGGGTCATTCTCAAGGATAGACCATATATTAGGCCACAAACACAGCATCAGCCAATTCAAGAGCATTGAAATCATCCCAAGCATCTTCTCAGACCATAGTGGAATTAAACTAACACTTAACAATCAACAAAAGATTAGTAACAGTCCCAAAATGTGGAAGCTCAACAGTACACTTCTTAACAACTTCTGGGTCAAAGAGGAAATAAAGGAAGAAATCAAAATGTTTCGAGAGATCAATGAAAATGAAGACACAAGCTATCAAAATATTTGGGACACAGCTAAAGCAGTACTAAGAGGGAAGTTCATAGCTATACAAGCACACATTAGGAAACAAGAAAAAGCACAAATAAACAGCCTTATTGCACATCTTAAAGACCTAGAAGAAGAAGAACAAAGGAACCCTAAAGCAACCAGAAGGACAGAAATCACTAAAGTTAGGGAAGAAATAAATAACATTGAGAATAAGAAAACCATACAAAAGATCAAGGAAAGTAAATGTTGGTTCTTTGAAAGAGTAAACAAAATCGACAAATCTTTAGCCAGACTCACAAAACAGAACAGGGAGAAGACCCAAATAAATTGGATAGTAAATGAAAGAGGAGATATCACAACAGACACCACAGAAATTCAACATATCAGGCTTCTATGAACAACTATATGCCACCAAGCTAGAGAACCTGGAAGAAATGGACGATTTCCTAGATACCTACCAACTTCGAAAACTAAGTAAAGAGGAAGTGGCTAACATGAACAGGCCCATCACAGCTAATGAAATTGAAACAGTTATCAAAAATCTTCCCAAAAATACAAGTCCTGGACCAGATGGTTTTACAAATGAATTCTACAAAACCTTCAAAGAAGAGCTAATGCCTCTACTTTTAAAAGTCTTCCAGAAGATTGAAGACACTGGAATACTCCATGCCAGCTTCTATGAAGCCAACATCACTCTGATACCAAAAGCAGACAGGGACACAACCAAAAAAGAAAACTACAGACCAATATCTCTGATGAACATAGATGCAAAAATATTGAACAAAATTCTAGCCAACCGGATACAGCAGTATATCAAAAAGATTGTTCATCATGACCAAGTGGGATTTATCCCAGTCATGCAAGGTTGGTTTAATATACGTAAATCAATCAATGTGATCCACCACATCAACAAAAGCAAGACCAAAAACCACATGGTCATATCAGTAGATGCAGAGAAAGCCTTTGACAAAATACAACATCCCTTTATGATCAAAACACTACAAAAAATAGGAATAGATGGAAAATTCCTGAAGATAGTGGAGTCTATATATAGCAAATCTACAGTCAACATCATACTCAATGGTGTAAAACTGGAACCATTTCCACTCAGATCAGGTACTAGGCAGGGCTGCCCACTATCACCATTACTATTCAACATAGTGTTGGAAGTTCTTGCCATAGCAATCAGGCAGGAGCAAGGAATTAAAGATTGGAAGATTGGAAGAGAAGAAGTCAAACTCTCCTTATTTGCATATGACATGATATTATACATGGTAAAACCTAAGGAATACAGCAAGAATCTTTTGGAAATCAGGCAATACAGTAAGGTGTCAGGCTATAAAATTAACATTCAAAAGTCAGTGGTATTCCTCTATGCAAACACTAAGTTAGAAAAAATCGAAATCCAGAAATCAATTCCTTTTACTAAAGCTACAAAAATGATAAAATATCTAGGAGTAGATCTAACCAAAGAAGTGAAAGACTTGTATACTGAAAATTATGAGTCACTACTCAAAGAAATTGAAAAAGACACAAAGAAGTGGAAAGATATCCATGTTCATGGGTTGGAAGAATTAACATCATCAAAATGAATATATTACCCAGAGCCATCTACAAATTTAATGCTATCCCCATCAAGATCCCAAGCACATTTTTTAGGAAAATAGAGAAAATGCTACAAATGTTTATCTGGAACCAGAAAAGACCTAGAATTTCCAAAACAATATTGAGAAAAAAGAACAGAACCGGAGGAATCACACTCCCAGATTTCAAACTGTATTATAGGCCATTGTCATCAAAACTGCTTGGTACTGGAACATGAATAGACACACTGACCAGTGGAGTAGAATTGAGAGCCCAGAAGTAAGCCCCCACACCTATAGGCATCTAATCTTTGACAAAGGTGGGGAAAGCAAGAGTCTCTTCAACAAATGGTGTTGAAACAATGGGTTGAAACATGCAGAAGAATGAAACTGAATCACTGTATTTCACCAAATACAAAAGTAAATTCCAAGTGGATCAAGGACTTGGATGTTAGACCACAAACTATCAGAGACTTAGAGGAAAATATTGGCAGAACTCTTTTCCGCATAAATTTTAAAGGCATTTTCAATTAAACGAATCCAGTTACAAAGAAGACTAAGTCAAGTATAAACCTATGGAACTACATCAAATTAAAAAGCTTCTTCACAGCAAAAGATACCACTACCCAAACCAAGAGACCCCTTACAGAATGGGAGAAGATCTTTACATGCCATACATCAGATAAGAGTTTAATAACCAACATATATAAAGAGCTTGCCAGACTCAACAACAAGACAACAAATAACCCCATCCAAAAATGGGGGGAGGACTTGGACAGAATATTCACTACAGAAGAGATCCAAAAGGCCGAGAAACACATGAAAATGTGCTCCAAGCTTCTCTGATTTTCAGAGAACGCAAATAAAGACAACAATGAGATATCACTTCACTCCTGTGCGAATGTCATACATCAGAAAAGGTAACAGCAGGAAGTGCTGGAGAGGTTGTGGGGTCAAAGGAACTCTCCTGCACTGCTGGTGGGAATGTTAATTGATCCAAACTCTGTAGAGAACAGTCTGGAGAACTCTCAGAAGGCTAGAAATGGACCTACCATATGACCCTGCATTCCTCTCCTGGGGATATATCCTAAGGAACCCAACACATCCATCCAAAAAGATCTGTGTACACATATGTTCTTAGCAGCACAATTTGTAATAGCCAAAACCTGGAAGCAACCCAGGTGTCCAACAACAGATGAGTGGCTGAGCAAGTTGTGGTATATATACACAATGGAATACTACTCAGCTGTAAAAAAATGGTGACTTTACCGTTTTCAGCCGATGTTGGATGGACCTTGAAGAATTCATGTTAAGTGAAATAAGTCAGAAACAGAAGGATGAATATGGGATGATCTCACTCTCACGCAGAAGTTAAAAAACAAGATCAGAAACGAAAACACAAGTAGAACCTGAAATGTAATTGGCATATCGCACCAAAGTAAAAGACTCTGGGGTGGCTGGGTGGGGAGAATACAGGTCCATGAAGGATGATAAATGACATAGTGGGGGTTGTATTGTTAAATGGGAAACTGGGGAATGTTATGCATGTACAAATTATTGTATTTAATGTTGAATGTAAAACATTAATTCCCCAATAAAGAAATAAATTTAAAAAAAGGAAAAAAGAAAAATATGCATTGTGTATCTAAAAAAGTCTTCTTTTAAGTTGATCTTGATTAACAAATATTTGATAGGCCTTCTTTGTCTTTTAATTCCCTCCCCTATTTGCTTGTTGTTCTTTCCTATTTTATTCTGTTTGTGTTCACTGAAAGCAAGTGTTTCTTTGCTTCCTCATTTCCTGTAGGACTCCAGCATTTCTTGTAAGGTAGGGTTGGTTGCGGTAAATTCCTTTAGTTTTTGAATATTTGAGAAAACCTTTATTTCTCCCTCACAGTTGAAGAATACTTTTGCAGGATACAAAATTTTGGCTGGAATTTCCTCTTCTTTAGTGCCTTAAGTATGACATTCCACTCTCTGCTTGACTCTAGGGGTTGTGAAGAAAAATCTAGTGAGAGTCTGATAGTTATGCCTTTGTATGTAACTTCTTTCCTTTCCCTGGCAGCATGCAATTTTTTTACTTGTTGAGTTTTGGTAATTTTATAATAATATGCATTAGTGTTGGTCATTTTGGATTTATGAACCTGGGTTATCAGTCTGCCTCCAAAATAAGCATGTCCTGGAGATTTCCTATGTAAGGGAAATTTTCAGCTAAAATTTCTCTGAAATTACCTCTGGACCTAGCTCCTCAAGTTTCCCTATAACTCATATATTCAACTTTTTTTATGAAGTCTTCAATTTCACAGACAATAGTTTCATTCTTTATAAACATTTCCTCTCCCTCATTTTTGAATTGAAAGAGTGGACTGTGTCTTCTAGATTGGAAATTCTTTCTTTTGCATGTGTGAGTCTATTTCCTAAGCCTTCTACCTGAGTTTGAACTGCACTAAAGGTATATTTCAGTCCTTGCAGTTCTGTTTAAAATTTTTCTTTCATGCTTGCTATCTGTTTAGTGAACTCTTCTTGAAGTTCTTTTTTCAAGCTTTTTATCTTCTTA
This sequence comes from Erinaceus europaeus, assembly GCF_950295315.1. Classification (NCBI taxonomy): domain Eukaryota; kingdom Metazoa; phylum Chordata; class Mammalia; order Eulipotyphla; family Erinaceidae; genus Erinaceus; species Erinaceus europaeus. The sequence goes on from NC_080173.1 coordinate 34,847,132, forward strand.
TCAAATTCTATTCTAAATTCCTCATTTAGAATGGTGTGTCTTAATTCCAAAGTAAAATGCTCTTTCAATTCTTGCTTAAGTTCTTGTAGAGTTCTCATAAGCTTTCTATAGTCTGTAGACTCTCTGCATCTGGAATTTCTTGGATTTCTTTCATCTGCTTTGCTTCTATTTGTTGTGGCATATTTAGTTGTTTGTCTCTTTGTTTCTGCATGTATGTTTTGGTTATTGTGGTGCTGTTGTGATCTCTGTGATTCTCTTGTTTGTATAATTCGAGGCAATGGGTAGAGGAGGGGTGTTTTGGGCTATCTTGTGGACTATCTGATGTTTGTGTACATCTTAAACTCAGACTGAGGGGGGTGGAGAAACCCTGAGTCAAAGAATAAGAGGTTTTAAGCTCCAATTTCTTTTCTTCTGGTGGGGGGGTCTGATAACTGTGTTACTGTCCAAGATGGCATGGGTTGGCACCAAGCTGCTGCCATCCAGAGCACTGGTTTTGGTCATGTCTTCCAACCTACCTATTTTTCTCAACTGCATGCATGGGCACCCACCTGAGGCTGTAGATTTTTCAGCTGTGATTTTGTGTCCAATTCAATCTCTTGTGTTCAATAGTTGTTTTGGGGAGAGCAGAGGTTGGATCTCAGCTACTCCATAAACAGTGCTTCCTGGAAGTCTCCTTATCTCCATTTTCTTTTTTTTTTTTAACTTTTTATTTATAGAAAGGAAACATGGATTAAACCATAGGATAAGAGGGTTACAAGTTCACACAATTCCCACCACCAGAACTCTGTATCCCATCCCCTCCCCTTATAGCTTTCCTATTCTTTAATCCTGTGGGAGTATGGACCCATGGTCCTTGTGGGATGCAGAAGGTGGAAGGTCTGGCTTCTGTCATTGCTTCCTGCTGAACATGGGCATTGACAGGTCGATCCATACTCCCAGCTTGCCTCTCTCTTTCCCTAGTGGGGAAGGGCTCTGGGGAATCGGAGCTCCAGGACACATTGGTGGGGTTGTCTGCCCAGGAAAGTCTGGTTGGCATCATGCTAGCATCTGGAACCTGGTGGTTGAAAAGAGAGTTAACATACAAAGCCAAACAAATTGTTGACCAATCATCGCCCTAAAGGTTGGAATAGTGCAGATGAAGAGTTGGGGGGGGGGGGTCTTCCATTTTGTAGATAGCTAGTAGGCATATTTTAGTTCTATTGACTTCCTCTGTGTCCTCCTTGTTTACTTCATGAACATCTGGTGCACCTGCTATATGAACTTGTCCTCCAAGACTCAGCTAAAATACCATGTTGCCAGAGGGCAAGTGTTTTGGGGAGAGTTCTGCACTTGTCTCCCATAGTTGTTGGTTTACATGTCTCTCTTTCAGGAATGGTATTTCGAACACCATGAAACAAAATAATAATTCATTGTTGGCAGTGAGTGAGTACATGAAAGAGGATGTTGTCTAGGGATGCCATTAAAAATTACCACAAACTTGGTGACTTGATACAACCAGAATTTCTTGCCTGAAAGTTCTGGAAGCCAGACTTCTGAGGTCAAGGTGCTGACAAGGCTACACTTTCTCCAGTGGCTTTAATGGTGACAACTCTCTTGTCTCTTAAAGCTTCTAGTAACACCAGGCATTCTTTGGTCTCTGCCTCTTGTCTTCACATGCTCTTTTCTTCTATGTTTCTGTTCTGTGTATCTCTTATAAGTTATACAAGGAACCAGGATGATCTCATCTGAAGGTCTTAATTATATCTGGAAAGACCCTTTTTGAGACAGGTCACATTCGTAGAAACATGGACATATATTTTGGTAGCCACCATTCAACTATTAAAAGATGCTAAGTAGGTTTTCGAGATTAGTGAATACATAAGGAATACCTAATCTAAGGACAAGGAATTGGTCATGAATATAAGGTGAAGATTCAGTGTTAGTTAGATCTAGAGAGCATAGGCAAAATTGTGCCTGTAGTTGTATGTCTGACAGGCACCACTTTTCATTTCAACAGTCTCAGCAAGTCTAGATATAGACAGAAGACCCTTCTTAACTTTAGGATCTGTGGAGCTAGTTCATATTTACTGGAGTGTGCAAAGAAAACAAAGAACCTTAGAGATGATAAAGTAGACTTTCTGAGAGGAATGGACAGACAGTTCCTAAGAGGCCAAGGAATTTAAGCATATTGGAAATAGCTTAAACCTTTGGCCAGGCCCTTCTGAACACACCCGACCTCATCTTGAAATGGGTCAGGCATACAATTTTACTTACAAAAATGTGTTTTCCTCCTAAGGAATGCTTTGGAGATATAGTGGAAGTGGTCATACTTGGCTTGTATTCCCCCAGCCCCCACAGAGCCCAAAATGCCTTGTGAGAGGAAACTGAGGAGAAAGAAATGTCCCCTACCCCACGCTTCAAAATCTAGAAACATTGAAACTACTTGGCTAATAACTTCTAACAGACTTAAATTCTGTTTTCTACATGGACATAAATGAATCTGGCAACATCCTTACCTGTCATCCTGTTCTGTGCAAATGTGCTTGTGTTTGAAATCTAGGGGAGTGGCAATCTCAGCTTGGTGCATGTGGTTTATCCATCATCAGAAGATAGTAGTTTCTAGACATAGTTCCACCTTCTGGCTCAGACAGTACTTCCTTTTAGATTACTGCTCTCATTTGGGGCTACTTTTTGTGTTTTAACTAGATAGGATCCTGTCAGCACCTTCACCCCCTCTGTAAAATTTATAATGGTGAAATTGGAGATAAGACTTGAATTATTTTTCTATCCAAGCCACACTATGCAACTAAATATGATACAAAGTTATACCTGTTTCTCTCTTTAGAGTGCAATAAAATGTTCACTGTTTAAATAGGTTAATAGCTAGTAACTAGATTTGCTTACAGGATATCAGGATTCTCAGGAAATAAAAAGTTTATTACTTTGTGGGTGGTTTGATGAGTCTTAGTGTCATATGATATGAGCTGATAAAAAAAATGGAAACATAGAACACAGAATGCTAAGCATTGAACTGAATGAGTGAATTCAGCCTTCCTCCTTTTGCATATGGGGAACACCCACTCATCAATTCTTCTTTGAGCAGCTCACCTGTGATTTTTTTCCATAAAGTTGTGGGAATTGTTACAATTGCCACTGCAACAATAATAGTGATACAGTAGAACTTATACTCAATATTTTTCACATTAAAGTGACTTACACACACATGTTGAAGTTTGTAGATTGAAACAGGTTTTTCTTATCAAAATACCATGATAATACTGTGATTATACTAAATATTTTCAGGTGTTATGATGATAAACCCAGAAAGGAATGATATTAGCTTTTCTCTAAGAAAAATAAAACAAGGAGTATAGGCAATATGACTTAAAAACACAATGGTTATATTACAAAGGGCCTGTGGCTATACTAATTTTATTTTCTCCCTGAGCCTGAAGTCTGACATGCAGGTGGATCCAAGTTATTGTCTGGGGAGATGATGTCATGGCTAGAAAAAGGACCAGAAAGCTGCATCAGAGAAGAGAGTGCCGGGCTAGCTTCAGGGGTGGGAGACAGACAACCAGCAACTCATGGCTGAGCTGGGAACGCAGTTCAGTCTTTATTGATGAACGGGGATGCAGTTCAACAATCTATTCTCTTCTAATCTCTCTTCATTAGAAAGCCCTGTCTTTCATATCTCCTGAGGCGGAAGTGTCAGGAAGAGGACGTACATAGGATAGGGGGTGGGGAGAAGGAAAATAGTTGCAAACCAGTGGGGATTAAACAAATGAAAACAAATAGACTACAATGCAAGCAATGCAGTAGAAGGGGTCTTAGAAGCAGAATTTAGAAGCATACCAACAAGAGAGTAACTCCCAAATATGGGAAAGGTGTATAAATATTGTTAACTGTAAACCCCATTGATTTGATGTGATTTGGGGTGTCGGGTTGTGTCGGGGGGGAGAGAGAAGAGACCAGGAATTTGTGGCGGAGCAGGAACGCAAATCTTCATTCACACAGGCACCCCAGAACTGGGTGTGGACACAGCGGTTCAGGCCACATGGAACTAGCAAAATGGCCACCTCCCACTATGCCCAACAGCCCTTCTCTAGGCCGGGTTGCAGAAGAGAAAAAAAGAGAGAGAAAGTGCAAACAGCAGAGGCTTTTATGGGAGAATTCTGGAAGTGGCAAGTCAGGATGGGATTGGCTAGAAAAGGGGATGAAGAAAACAAGGCACTCTGGGAAGGTAGAAAGCTTCCATAGCAATGGTTGCTAGGGTTTTAGCTCAAGCAGGAATGGGTGATACCCTGAAGGGGTAATATGGTGGCGGAGGAGTCACTTTAAAACAAGGCAAAAGATTGATATGTAAATAATAATACTCACATGGAAATATGGTGGTTTGTGGGTCCTGCCTAACTCAACCACATCTGTACAATATCCCAACGCTGGTGCCCATATTCAGCATAGGAGCCTAAGTGACCTCTGCATCCCTCTAGATCTGAGCTCACATTCTGTAGTCATGAGTAGGAACATTCCAAACTGCCCCAATTTCAGGACCCATCTTCCTCAGGTGCTGCATAGAGTATGCTGTCTAGCCTCCATTCAGAAGATGGAACATTCTCTACTGTTGTTGATCCATGTTGAGGGCAAGGTCCTATGGGGGACCCAAAAAAGGGTCTATTGTGTTGTTCCTGATAGAAATGACCGGTAACAATGGAGAGAGGGATTTATTTGAGGTCTAGGCCCATCATGTCTATTTGGGAATCTCGACTCCCCATTTAGGGATCCATCTTCCTCAGGTGGAACATAGAGTATGTTGTCCAGCCTCCCTTCAGAGGATCGAATATTCTTTGCTGTTGTTGATTTACATTGAGGGCAAGGTCCCGTGGGGGCCCACAAAGGGGTCTATTGTGTTATTCCTGATAGAGATGATCAGTAACAATGGAGAGAGGGATCTATTAGAGGTCTAGGCCCATCCTGTCTGTGTGGGAATCTCAAGACTCCCTGACTAGGGCCCTAGATGATGGGGTGGCCTGATTGTGACTAAAGAGTCATCGTTAAAGTATGCCCGTCTCGACTCTTCTAGAAAAAAAAAAAAGTATGCCCGTCTCTTGCCCTTATTCAGCTTTTGTAGTCCTTGCTTTGATAAGGATAGCTTTGGAGTGAGTGACGGAAGTATAATAGGAAATAGATGAGGAGGTTATCTAAGTCTTAGTAGACACTATTTCATTAAGAACTTTATACTGACTCACTGCAGACTATAATGTACTTTTGCTTTCAGGTATATATTTTGCCCTAATTTATGGATATATGTGAATATATGCTTTATCTCACAGGACCTCGTCTATGTCTAGATTTTGGGACTTTGTTAGGAACTGAAACACCTGGAATGGAATTAGAGAATCCTATGAAAGGAAACGTCTCACCCATGTAATGAGGCTGGTGGGTTGACATTCCATGACTGATGTCTCTGGACACAGTCTCTAGTGAAGCATGCTGAGGTGGTACTCGTTGTGTGGATTAGTCTGGGATCAGCAGGTGCAATATCATTTGGTATGAAATGAGAGAAGCATGAAAGAAAGTAAGCCCCACCCTAGAGGTTGCAGGACTGGGGGAAATATGGGCTGTATAGAGGAAGCGGGAGTTTCCTGCTGTCTTAGGGTTTAATAATACAATAGATAGTTATTGCTGTAATCACATTATTTGGCAATTGGGTTAACTTTGAAATATCCCTTTGTTAGGATTTGCTGTATCATACACAACATCACCATAATTTATGTCCTTTGGCATTATTTGTATATAGCTGTGCCACCGGTTGCTTCCATTCTCCCTGGTCTAAACTTTTAAGAGAGTCACCGTATCAAAGACTCAGCCTATGGTCTGTGCCTACTAGCTATCTACAAAATGGAGACCCCTCAACTCTTCATCTGCACTACTCTAGCCTTTAGGTTCATGATTGGTCAACAATTTGTTTGGCTTTGTATGTTAACTCTCTTTTTAGCCACCAGGTTCCAGATGCTACCATGATGCCAACCAGACTTCCCTGGGCAGACAACCCCACCAATGTGTCCTGGAGCTCCGATTCCCCAGAACCCAGCCCCACTAGGGAAAGAGAGAGACAGGCTGGGAGTATGGATCAACCTGTCAATGCCCATGTTCAGCGGGGAAGCAATTACAGAAGCCAGACCTTCCACCTTCTGCATCCCACAATGACCATGGGTCCATACTCCCTTTTTTTTTTTTTTTTTTCCTTGATAGGAAAGCTATCAAGGGAGGGGATGGGATACAGAGTTCTGGTGGTGGGAATTATTTGGAATTGTACCCCTGTTATCCTATGGTTTTGTCAGTGTTTCCTTTTTAAAAATAAAATAAGAAAGAAAACATCTGGCATCTTAAAAATATATAATGGTAATTATTGCTTCTTTTCTTTTATTTTATTCATTCATATTTTCACCAGGGTTATCGATGGGGCTTGGTGCCTGATGGCAAATCCAGTGTTCCTGGTGGCCACTTTCCTTTCTTTTTTTTAGATAGGACAAAGAGAAATTGAGAGGGTGAGGGAGATAGGGAGATAGGAAGAAAGACATCTGTGGACCTACATCACCACTAGTGATGCTTCTTCCCCCCTGCAGGTGGGGAGTGAGGGCTTAAACCCAGGTCCTCGTGCATGACAACATAGGCACTCAACTGGAAGTGCCAGCACATGGCCTCCTGAATTGGTTTTTATAGCTATTTTGTTCATTCATGGACTCAGCTTATTTTCCTCTCTTTCTCTCTGTTTGCAGTACAATTGCAGAAACGTGCGTGTGATTACTCATCTCCTCGTGCATCATTCAACAGGACCTCAAGCTTCCTTTTCCCTCTGCCTTCTTTCCCAGAGTCTTTTGCTTTATATACAAATAACAATTTTCTCCACTTTATTTAAGGGTAGTAGTTTAAGCATGCAAATTGCTTTAAGTAATTTTGATTCTATACCCAACTCAAGTGTTACTTTGTGTTTACCTTCTCTGCCCTTATTTCTTATGTTCCATATATATGTGAGATCATTTGGTATTTGTCTTCTTTTTGACTTATTTCTCTTAACATGCTGATTTCAAGTTTCATCCAAGATGAGGCAAAAGAAATGACCTCATTAATTTTGGCAGTTAGGAATCAGGCTATTTCTTACTCCCTGTTTCTGAGTGACAAGGGCTCCCAAGTTGTAACAAGTCCCAACAAAGAGGAAAATTGCTTCCATTTGCCAAGGTAAATTAACCCAGGACTTAGTGTTGTCACCCATCGCAGAATCATTAATGCTTTCCCCAAAGTCAGTGATGTGAAGCCTCAATTGGACATAAAAAGCAAATGCATGTTTCTAAACTCAACTCATACCCTACTGGGATATGTTATAATACAATTTAGTACTGAATCAAAATTACTTAAAGCAATTTGCATGCTTAAACTACTACCCCTTAATAAAGTGGAGAAAACTGCTATTTGTGTGCAAAAATGTTTCTGAATATCTTAGGATAAAAGAGAAGCTTTTATTATTTGGAAAAAACAATCTGTATAAATAATTTTAGGAATAAATATTTCTCTGAGATTGAAATATCACAGACGAAGAATAGGGACTGATGTAAACCTACAGGTGGAAGGTTACAGAATTTTTTATGATGACTTATTTTTTAATATTTAAATTTTAGCGATTTAATATTGATTTACAAAATTACAACTTAAGGGGTACAACTCCGCACTGTTCCCACAACTAGAGTTCTGAATCACCTCTCTATCTATTGTAAGCAATAGCAGCCCTCTTAAGATTTCAGATATGGGTTCACTATTGTTTCTACAACTATCTGTCTATATTTGTATATATTTGCCCCTCCCCTTTTTTCCTTATGGTTCCATCTTCTCTTCCTTTCTATGTGACACATATACCTATTAATACATCCAAAAGTCCCTCGATTTTTCCTCTTTACTCTCTGGGTCCTGATGGAGTTGGAATTTGAAGCCCTCTGGCTATCTTTCCCCTATCTGGGAGTATGGATCAAAATTATTTTGGGGGGGTACAGAAGGTGAGAGATCTGGCTTTTGTAATTGCTTTTCCACTGGACGTGGGGGTTAGCACATCGACCCATACTCCCAGCCTGTTTCTAGGTGATATTTTAAACTTTAGCAGAGAATGGAGCATGTCTATACATATAAGCAGCAAATAATATAATTAATATAATTACATATCAAATTACAGAGGATAAAATTCCTGTAACTTTTTCACTTTTAACTTTTTTTCTTCATGCCATATCCCTCTTCTCTTCAGATTTTCCATTCATGCCATTCTAACAATCCAGCTTTTCCTGAGTATCATGTTCAGAATGAATCCTTTGATGTTTTATACACACCTGTTTAAGTTTTGTCCTTGTCACCTATATGCCACGTGACTTTTGGCCTTTCAAATGGAGAGCAATAACTCTACCTATCTCAAAGTTCTGATGGGTCATGAGAAACCACTCCATAGGTATTAGCTAGTTTTATAATCATTATTGTCAGTACAATTAGCTTTTGATTGTTGTCGGGGTCTCTGGCGGGGTGATCTCCAGGAGAAAGGTAACAGACTGGTTCTCTCTTGCTTGTGCAAGGGACGACACAAAGTAAAGACACCGGGGAGACTGCAGCGTGCTCAGATCTCAGATCTCATTTATTAGCAGGTGGGCAAAGGTTTAAATAGAAAACCAAACAAGGAACATTATTCAAATATGTCAGAAATTACAGGTTTCTTAAAGGTCAGCTTGCCCCTATGGTAGGGGGCTGGTATGACAAGAATTGATGCAGATACATAAAGGTCAAGATAATTAGTCTCCTGATGCAGGCATTTAATTACCCAAAGGCATTTGAGGGAAGGAGAGGGGTTGAACCAGTTATGGCAAGATAGAAGATAAGCAAATTAAGGACATCAAAGGGCACTGCTAGGAGTGTGTGATAAAGTGTGTTCTCCTCTGTGAACTTTGAGTAAATGAACCTTAAGGCAGGAGCCATGTGGCCTGCATTAATGAAGAGAGGCAGTGAGGTTTCTTTTGCCTGAGAGTCAAGAAGGAAAGAACTAAGTCTGAGTTTCTCCCCTTTGCTCACCTTGGTTGAGAGAGACTTACAAGAGGGTACCTTCTCAGACCTCCATCCAAGGATGGGGAGTTCTCCCTAAGCTCTATCAAGCTTACACGTAGCCCCACAGATTGTAGCTGAAAGACTAATAATAATATAGTGCATGACTAACTTTAGTAATTGTATAGGGATGAAAACATATATACTTTATCATGGTACTTATTATTTATTACTGTAAACATATTGTCCATGATTAAGTAGCAGTCACTGTCAATTAATTGCTTCTAGTTTATTTCATAGTACTCCCCCCATTGAATGGTTAATGGTCTACAGCTTTTGACACATAGGTACAACTTCTTATCTCCCCATAATAGGGATCTGTAAGACTCATTCTCCCCCACCCTAGGTTATTTTCCACTACCATGTACCAGGACCCCTACAACTCTCCATTCCATCCCTTTCCTTCCTTCTACAGAGTCCTTTACTTTGGTGCAATACACCACATCCAGTGTAAGTTTAACCTATATTTTACCTGTCTTCACTTCTTAAGTTTCCTTTAGTGTTATGATTCAATCAATCCTTGTTATTACTGGTACTATGATTAATCTCATTTTATGGACAGGGAGACTAAAGTTTTGAAAGATTGTCTTAGGACTGAAAAGGAAAACCCAAAGTGAAACTTGGATTGGGTGTGGTATATTGCAACAAAGCTAAATGCTCTGAAGAAGAAGGGAAGGTGTGGAGAGGGTGTAGAGTCCTGGTGTGTCATGGGGGACGTGAACCTAGAAACTGTACTCGTGTCAATGAATGTACCATAAACTTCTTAGCTCCTTAGTAAAGTAAGACATATATAAATAGCTACATAAAGATTGTGTCTTTTTATTCATTATGAACAAGTGGGAGATGCAAATGTTAACAGGCTCAAGTACTCCTGCTGGTAGTAATTGTGTTCTTGTCTCATGGTGCAATGTATTAATATATAAGATAATAAATAATAGCTCTTGTTGTATGTACCAACAGAAAGAATTCTTCTAGATCTTACTGTGTTCTTACCTGGTTTTCTGTTTGGAACTTTTCTGCCCCAAGGAGAGATTAACTAGAGATGCAGGTGATTGATTGATTTCCTGAGACTCTGTACCTGGATTTACTTTACTTTGAACTCACTATAGCAGTTTTTGTGATGCTTTAGCTTACAAGTAGAATTGATTAATTTGTTAATTTAATAATTATTTTTATCACATATGTAATTTATCAAGCAGTAAACATTTAAAAATTTATTTTATTTTATTTTATTTATTCACTTTTAGATCCATAAGCACAAGCTTCTTTTTTATTCTCTATTTGAAATAGTATACATAGAATACTTTATAATAAATTATAATATATTATTATATTATAATTATATATTATATTATATTATATAAATATATTATAATATATTTATATTATAATAGTATAATAGAATACCTTATTGCATTTTAAATATTTCTTTTCTCTAATGTTCTGCAATTTGCCCTTTTGTCTTTTTAAAAATATATTTTGGTTTTTATATAATATTATTTGTAATTTTTTATAGTGTGTAAGCCTTAAATCTTGCCCTGAAGAGAGCATTTTATTTTGTTTTGCCACTGAGATTATAGCTAGTGCTTGGTCCCTATAGCTTTTCTCTCTCTCTCTAGCTCTCTCTTGTTGTCCCTTCCTTCCTTCCTTCCTTCCTCCCTCCCTCCCTCCCTCCCTCCCTCCCTCCCTCCCTCCCTCCGTCTATGTCTCTACCTCTATATCTCTTTCTATCTTTATCTTTCTCTCTTTTTCTCTCTTCCTCTTTCCTACTCCCTTCTCTTCCTTTCTTTGATAGATGGTGAGAGAAAGAAAGGGATAGAGGAGAGCAAAGGAGAGACACCTATAGCACTGCTCTACACACACACACACAGACACACGCATGCACACACTCACTCATGAAGGATTGAACTCAGTTCCTTATGCATGATCATATGTGTATTCTACTGGATGAGTCACTATATTACAGAAAGGAGTTTCATACCTCAAAAATTAAAACACATACTAGCTTCTATATTTCTTCTATAGTTTTATGGGATTTGTCTACACCTAATTCTTAGTATGAATTTATTTTTGCAAGAAGGAATTAGGTAAAGTAATTATTACTTTTCTATTTTTAAATGTTATATGTGCTTTTATTTTGGATAAAGATAGAGAGAAATTGATAGAGAAAAGTGAGATAGGGAGTGAGTGTTGGTCATTACGCCAGGTCCCCTGCATTGTTTGATGCTGTGGTCTATTTACATAATCATTGATTTGCCTGAGATCTGCCCTACCTGCAGGATATTGGTTTAATACCCACTGGTTAGATGGAAGCTTGCTACCTTCGTGCTCTTTTTCTCACCACCCCCTCTCCTAGCCATTTTATTTTCCAACCTGCTACATCCATTTCAAAAGACATAAATACGTTTTCTCTGATCAATAAATGCAATTGCATTGCATTTCCGCTCAGCCACATGTTCCAGAGTCTCTCTCTCTGGCAGCGCTAGTCCAGCAAGTGAGAATCAGAGAGAAAGAGAAAGAGAGACACCTGTAGCATTGTTTCACCACTTGTGAACTTATGAAGTTTCCCTCCTGTAGGTAGGTACTAAGGGTTTGACCCCAGTCCTCTCACATTGTAATGAGAGTTCTCAGTCAGGTGCACCACTGCCCAGGTCCTACTTATTACTTCTTTAAATGAACCTTGTGAACTTGTTTGGAGTTTCTAGCAAGGGAGCGCAGCTACTCACATACCCTCGACTGGTCTCCATTTGGGGAAGGTTGTCCTCTTGCACTTCTTTAGGAGTGGTGAGGGAGGAAGGGGACACTTCAGTGAGGCAGATCATCTGAATCAGCCTTGGCCATAGTGGGGTGATAGATGTTGTAGCTAGATGATCCTCACATCCTCTAAATGGATAATAAGTAGTTAGCCATATTTTCTCCACTGAATTTAAATGCTAGAAATGCTTGAATCTATTTTGACCTCTCTCTCTCTCTTTTAGCATCAATAGCAAACTGTTTTGATTATCTAGGATGTAAAATATGTTTATTATCTTACTCAGTTTCTGACTTCATGAAAGTTTGGGGTAAGTCATGGCCTTAGAAACAACTGAGCAAAATTTTTGTAGTTTAACGGAAGAGCTAGCCGAATCCTAAACTGTGAGAAACTTATCCTGAAGGTTTCACCCCACAAGCTACCAAACTTAAACATGAGCCTGAAGGTCAGATAGGAGAACTCTCCTGGGAGGAAGCTAGGTTCATGCTCCAGGTTTCTTTTCAGCCCCCACTGTACTTGCAGAAGCTTCAGTGCTATGTCTCTTCCTCTGTTTCTTTCTATTTCAAAAAGTTGGCCTAGAGTGGTGAAATACTGTGTCAGTAAAACAAAACACATCTGAGTCTAGTATTCAGACTAATTGAATAGATGTAGAGCCAGAAGATGGGGCTTAACAAAATGTAACTACCGTAAGCTCAGTCTTTTGGCTAAGCTAAGTTTTGGATGAGTCTACATTCGTCTTAAGAGAGTGCTCAGAATTTCATTGTCCTTACCTATAAGCTCACAGGTGGCCCCAAAGAATGCAGAGAACTGGCATGTCATCTAAAATACTGCAAGTCATTGGGAATATCTTGAATTTGTTGAATGAAGACTCCTTGAATGTAATTCAGTGGTGTGTCCTCCTTTCACAACACTCAGATATTTCATGTCACTGATATTTTTAAAATGGTCTTTCCTAAAATATCTAAAAGGTATCACTCATTATGTTTTTTCTAGAAAAACATAGGTTCTATGCTTAGATGTAGGCAAAAGTGAATTATGTCAAGTTAACTATGGAACTTAAAAATCTTTCAATATGCTAAATTCTACCATAATTCATGTAAGCTAGTAACACTTCCCAAGTTGTTTGATCATAGACTATACCTCCACTGCCCCATTTAATTTATACACAATATCCATGAAGATGTCAAGCACAAATGTTTGACACCCTCTATTTCTTTTAACATTATCTTGTAGTTTTCTTTTTAATGATCCTTCATCGACTTTGTTATTCCGAGGTATTTTATCTTTGTTTTCATTTGATTGTAAATGAGATTGCTTTATTCAGTTTTGTTTCCTCTGACCCATCTTTTGTGTAGTGAAATGCTACAGATTTGTGGGTATTGATTTTATAATCTTCTGCTTTACTGAATTTATTGATGATTTCCAGTAATTTTTTTGGCAGAGTTTCTGGGGTCATCTAGGTATATCAACATATCACCTGCAAATAATATTTTAACATCATCCTTTGCAATTTTGATTCTTTTGGTTTCTCTTTCTTGCCTGATTGTGATGGCAAGGACTTTTAGGACAATGTTGAATAGAAGTACCCTATTTCTGATTTTAGGGGAAAAGCTTTCAACTTTTCTCCACTGAGTATAATGTTAGTTGTGGATTTGTCATAATACAACCTTTATTGTGTTCCAATTATGTTCATATTTCATGAAGGCCTTTATCATAAGTGGGTATTGGAACTTGTCAAATGCTTTTTCTGCATCAATTGGTAAAACCATGTGATTTCTGTCTTTCTTTTTGTTGATATGGTAGATTACATTGATTTATTTGAAAATATTGAATTATCCCTGTTTACCGGGAATTAATCCCACTTGTTCTTGGTGGATTATTCCCTTACTAGTCGTTGATTTTGATTAGTCAAGATTTTGTTGAGTATCTTTGTTTTTGCTTAAATTATCTTTATTTATTTATTGGGTAGAGGTAGCCAGAAATTGAGAGGGAAAGGGGAAAGAGACAGGGAGACAGAGAGACACTTGTAGCACTGCTTCACCACTGTTGGTGGGTACTAGGAGCTCAAACCCAGGTCCTTGCAAAATGTAACATGGGCACTCAACCAGGGGCACCACCACCCAGCTCCACGATCTTTGCATCAATGTTCATTGGTTTCTTTCAAAGAACCAACTCTTGGTTTCATTAATCTTCCTAATTTTTTTTTTTCTATTTCACTGATTTCTGATTTGATTTTAACTATTTCCTATCTCCTGCTGACTTTTGGGTCTTTTTGTTGCTCCATTTCTAGTTTGTTCATTTGGGTTGTTACCTGATGTACTAGTGACTCCTTCCTTCCTTCCTTCCTTCCTTCCTTCCTTCCTTCCTTCCTTCCTTCCTCCCTCCCTCCCTCCCTCCCTCCCTCCCTCCCTTCCTTCCTTTCTTCCTTCCTTCCTCCCTTCCTCCCTCCATCCCTCTCTCTCTTCTTCTTCTTCTTCTTCTCCTTCTCCTCCTCCTCCTTCTCCTCCTCCTCCTCCTCCTCCTCTCCTCCTCCTCCTCCTCCTCCTCCTCCTCCTCCTTTTTCTTCTTCTTCTTCACCTCTGTTCCTCTCAGAACTGCTTCTGTTGCATCCCATGGGAATTGATAGCTTATGTCTTCATTTTCATCTGTATCAAGGTAAGTCTTAATTTCTTTTTTGATCACATCAATGACCCATGTATTAATCCTTGACTATTATGTAGTGTCCCTCTCTGTCTCTGTATATTTTCTTTACCTGAAAGTCTATTTTATAAAAAAAACAAAATAGCTGACCCTGCTGTTTTTCTAAATTATTAGTTTGGTACATCTTGATCCAGCCACTTACATTAAGCTTTCATTTGTCTTTTCTTTGGATGTATATTTCTTGAAGACATATAATTGGTGCATCCTGTTCTTTAATTTATTTACCTACTCTGAGTCTTTTGACAGGTGAATTTAGGCCTTTCATTTTAGGGTTATTATTAATATATATGGTTTACTTATATCCATTCTGATTGTTGTTTGGAGTTTGTTTTAAATTGTTGATTCTTTGCCCAATTTTTTTTTCCTCCAGGGTTATTGCTGGGCTCAGTGCCTGCACCATGAATCCACTGCTCCTGGAGGCCATTTTTCCCCCTTTTTGTTGCCCTTGTTGTTGTAGCCTCATTGTGGTTATTATTATTGCCATTGTTGATGTTGTTCGTTGTTGGCTAGGACAGAGAAAAATGGAGAGAGGAGGGGAAGAAAGAGAGGGGGAGAGAAAGATAGACACTTGCAGACCTGCTTCACAGCCTGTGAAGCGACTCCCCTGCAGGTGGGGAGCTGGGGGCTCGAACTGTGATCCTTATGCCGCTCCCTGTGCTTTGCGCCACATGCGCTTAACCCATTGTGCCACCGCCCGACCCCCTGCCCATTTGTTTTTATCTGTCATTCAGTGTGGTAGGGTTTCTGTGATGCTTTCCTCATTGATTTCTCTTGTACTTTCTGCAAATATCTGATCCTTGATTTGCACTGTGGTTACCAGAAGTGTAATAACTAATATAATGTGTCTTAAAAAGTCTTTTTTAAGTTGGTCTTGATTAACAAACATTTAATAGGACCACCTTGTCCATTAATTTACTCTTCTTTCCTGTCTTATTGTTCTTCCATTTTTTTAATTGTGTTCTTATTTCTTCTGCTGTTATCCTCACTCAGAATGTGTATTCCATTGCTTCCTGTTTTCTTGTGGGACTCCTTTCAGTACTTATTGTACATTGAGATTGGTGAGGGCAGATTCCTTTAGCTTTTGAATATTTGAGAAGGCCTTTATTTTCCCATAATATTTGGAGGATAATTTTGCAAGATACAAGATGTATGGCTGGTATTTTAGTACTTTGAATGTCATTCCATTCTCTTCTTGCTTCCAGGGTTTGTGAAGAGAAGTCTGAAAGCCTGCTAACTCTACCTTTGTATGTAGCTTCTTTCCATTCCCTAGTAGCCTGCAAAATTTTTCCATTGTAATTGAGTTTTGATGGTTTTATCATGATGTGCCTTGGTGGTGGTGGTTTTGCATTCATGTGCCTGGGTGTATGCTCTGCATATTGAATGAATATGCTCTACGGATTTCCTAAGTGAGGAAAACTCTAAGTTAAAATTTCCCTTAATACAGCCTCTGTTCCTATCAACCTGTCCTCTTCCTTAGTAACTTCTATCGACCTTCTGTTGGAGACTGCAATTTTACAAAGAGTAGCTTCATTCTTTTAAAACTTCTTTACTTCATCTTTATTTTTATTTGTAAAAAGGAAACACTGACAAAAACTATAGGATAAGAGGGGTACAACTCCAAACAATTCCTACCACCAGAACTCCGTATCCATCCCCTTCCCTGATAGCTTTCCTGTTATTTATCCTTCTGGGAGTATTGACCCAGGGTCATTATGGGATGCAGAAGGTGGAAGGTCTGGCTTCTGTAATTGCTTCCCTGCTGAACATGGGTATTGGCAGGTCAATCCATATTCCCCGCCTGTCTCTTTCTCTGAGGCAAGGCTCTGGGGAAGCAGGGCTCCTGGACACATTGGTGGTGTTGTCTGCCCATGGAAGTCCGGTTGGCATCATGGTAGCATCTGGAACTTGGTGGCTGAAAAGAGTTAACATATAAATTCAAACAAATTGTTGACTAATGATGAACCTAAAAGCTGGAATGCTTCAGATGAAAAGTTGGGGGTGGGGTCTATGCTTTGTAGATATTTAGTAGTCCTATTTTAGTTATATTCCAAAGAGCCCATGACTGTACTAGGTTTTTTGTTTATTTGTTTGTTTTTTTCCTGAGCCTGAAATCTGATATGTAGGTGGATCCAAGTTATTGTCTGGAAAGATGATGTCATGGCTAGAAAAAGGACCAGAAAGCGGGATCAGGGAAGAGAGTAGCTCTCAAATATGGGCAAGGTATATAAATATTGTTGATTGTAAACCCATGGATTTGATGTGATCTGGGGCACATATTCAGCTTAGGAGCCTATGTGACCTCTGCATCCTTGTAGATCTGAGTTCACATTCTGTGGTCATGAGTAGGAATGTTCCAACCTGCCCGAATTTCAGGACCTATCTTCTTCCTAGACATCATACTTCATTTTTAAACTGAAAGAGTGGGCTAATTGTTTCTTTTAGATTTGATATTCTTTCTTCTACATGAGTTAAGCTACTTCCTAAGGCTTAGGATCCTATGCTTCTAAGCTTGTACTGTACTCAAGGTGTCTCTCACTCCATGCAACTCTGAAGATTTTCTTTCATGCTTCCTGTTTTGTGAACTGATTGAATTTCTTTGTTAATATTTTCTAATATCTTAAAGAGCTCCAATTGACGTTCTTAAATTTCATGTTTTCTACTTTCTTAGAGAAATTAGTCTGAAGCTCCTCTTTTGTGTTTCCTAATTCCTTAGTGAAATGTTATTTCAGCTCTTGAATTTGCTTCTCAATACTATGCTTAGATTCATGGAGAGACCTCATAATGAGCTTTCTGTAGTCTTTCTCTTTCAGTCCCTCTATGTCTGTAATTAGAGTCCTTCTGTTTCATTTTTATCTGTCTGATTTATCATGTTTGGTAGTTTGTTTCTGTAATATTTCTATTTAGGCATTTCTTGTCCTGGCTTTTTAAAAATTTCTTCATTGAGGAATTAATGTTTTAGAGTCAACAGTAAATATAATAGTTTGTATAACATTTCTCAGTTTTCATATTTTCTAATTTCTTAGAGAGCTCCAATTGAAGTTCTTAAATTTCATGTTTTCTACTTTTTTTATTTTTAAGGAATTTTTTTTTCCTCCATGGTTATTGCTGGGCTTGGTGCCTGCACCATGAATCCACCGCTCCTGGAGGCCATCTCTTCCCTCCTTTGTTGCCCTTGTAGTTGTAGCCTCACTGTGGTCACTATCATTATTACCATTGTTGATGTTGCTCACTCCTGGACAGGACAGAGAGAAATGGAGAGAGGAGGGGAAGACAAAGGGGGAGAGAAAGATAGACACCTGCAGACCCGCTCCACCACCTGTGAAGCAACCCCCCTGCAGGTGGGGAGCCGGGGGCTGGAACCAGGATCCCTATGCGGGTCCCTGCACCTTGAGCCATGTGTGCTAAACCCACTGTGCCATTGCCTGACCCCGTTTTCTACTTTCTTATAGAAATTAGTCTGAAGCTCCTCTTTTGTGTTTCCATAACAATACAATACATAACAATACAATCTCCACTAGGTCCTCTGTCATACCAGTACTCTTTCCCCCACCAACCCCAGAGGCTTTTACTTTGGTACAATACACCAACTCCAGTTCATGTTCTACTTGTATTTTCTCTTCTGATCTTTTCATCTTCTGCCTAAGAGTGAGATCATCCCATATTCATCCTTCTGTTTCTGATTTATTTTGCTTACCATGAATTTTTCAAGGTCCATCCAAGATCGGCTGAAAACAGTGAAGTCACTGTTTTTAATAGCTGAATAGTATTCCATTGAGTATATATACCACAACTTACTCAACCACTCATCTGTTGTTGGACACCTGGGTTGCTTCCAGGTTTTGTCTATTACAAATGATGCTGCTGTGAACATAGGTATACACAAATATTTTTGGTTGGGAGTGTTGGAAAGAAACTGCAGGTGAGAAATTGCAGGATCATAGGGTAAGTCCATTTCTAGCCTTCTGAGAGTTCTCCAGACTGTTCTCCACAGAGGTTGGGCCAATTGATATTCCCACCAGCAGGGCAGTGGGGTTCCTTTGTCCCCACAACCTCTCCATCATTTGCTGTTGCTACCTTTTCTGATGTATGACATTCTCACAGGAGTGAAGTAGTATGTCATTGTTGTCTTTATTTGCATTTCTCTGACAATCAAATATTTGGAGAATTTTTCTTTTTTTTAACTTTATTTAAAAAAGGAGACATTAACAAAACCGTATGATAAGAGGGGTGCAACTTCACACAATTCCTACAACCATATCTTCATATTACATCCCCTTTCATGATAACTTTCCTATTAATTTTTTACATATTTATTTTTCCCTTTTGTTGCCCTTATTGTTTTATTGTTGTAGTTATTATTATTGTTGTTGTTGTTGGATAGGACAGAGAGAAATCGAGATAGGAGGGAAAGACAGAGAGGGGGAGAGAAAGATAGACACCTGTAGACCTGCTTCACTGTCTGTGAAGTCACTCCCCTGCAGGTGAGGAGCTGAGGGATCGAACCCGGATCCTTACTCTCCGGTCCATTTGCTTTCCTCCATGTGTACTTAAACCTCTGCACTACTGCCTGATTTTCAGGTTTCCTATTCTTTATCCCTCTGGGAGTATGGACCAAGGTCATTGTGGGACTCAGAAGATGGAAGGTCTGGCTTCTGTAATTGCTTCCCTGCTGAACATGGGCATTGACTGGTCAATCCATACTCCCAGCCTGCCTCTCTCATTCCCTAGTAGGTTGGGGTTCTGGGATCATGCAGCTCCAGGACACATTGGTGGGGTCATCTGTCCAGGGAAGTCTGGTTGGCATCATGCTAGCATCTGGAACCTGGTGACTTAAGTCTCTGGACACAGTCTGAAGTGAGGCATGCTGAGGCATGAGGTTGTTGCGATCATTAGGTTGGGACCAGCAGATGAAATATTATTTGGTATGAATTGAGAGAAGCATGCAGGAAAGTGTACCCACCCTAAGGTTCCAGGACTGAAGGGATTATATATAGGCTCTATAGTGGAAATGTGAGGTTCCTGCTGTCTTAGGGTTCAAGAATACAATAGTTATTGTTATAATCACATTATTTGGTAATTGAGTTAACTTTGAAAAATCCCTTTGTTAAGATTTGCTGTATAATACCCAACATCACCATAATTTAAGTCCTTTGACATTATTTGTATATAGCTTTGCCACTGGTTGCTTCTGTTCTCCCTGCTCTGGGGTTTTGAGAGAGTCAACATATCAAAGACTCAGCCTATGTATTAAAAAGACTCAGTCAGTACTTTAAAAAGTTTGAGACGTACAATTTTTCCCCTCTAATATTAATTAAATAGTGATTTATATGACTACCAATTAATAGAAGTGTAAATAAACATCATTACCACCACCAAAAGACTGTGTCCCATTCCACCCACCCACCCCTACCCCCCGATGCCCATGGAAGCTGACTGTCTACCCTCACCCTCACCCCGGCATGTTTACTTTGGTGCCCTACTCCAGATTTAGTCAAATCCTGCTTTTAGTTTCCCTTTCTGTTCTTCTTTCTCAACTTCTGTTGATGAGTGGGATCATCCCATACTCATCTTTATCTTTCTGACTTAGCTCACTTAACATAATTCCTTCTAGCTCCATCCAAGATGGGTCAGAGAAGGTGGGTTCATTGTTCTTAATAGCTGCATAGTATTCCATTGTGTATATATACCACAGCTTTCTCAGCCCCTTATCTGTTATTGGGCACCTGGGTTATTTCCAGGTTTTAACTACTATGCATTGTGCTGCTATGAACATAGATGTACAAATATCTTTTTGGTTGGTCATTATGGAGTCCTTGGGGTATATCCCCAGGAGTGGAATTACTGGGTCATATGGAAGGTCCATGTCTAGCCTTGTGAGAGTTCTCCAGACTGTTCTTCACAGAGGCTGGACCAATTTACATTCCCACCAGCAGTGCAGAAGGGTTCCACTGTCCCCACAACCTCTTCAGCATATGTTGCTGCTGTCCATTTTGATGTATGCCAATCTCACAGGAGTGAGGTGGTATCTCACTGTTTTCTTTATTTGCATTTATCTGACAATCAGAAACCTGGAGCAATTTTTAATGTGTTTGTTAACCTATTGAATCTCTTTAGTGAATGTTCTGTTCATATCCTCTGCCCATTTTTGGATGGGGTCATTTGCGTATTTTTTGTTAATTTTGCTGAGCTCTTTGTATATTTTGGTGTTTAGTCTCTTGTCTGATGTATGGCATGTGGAGATCTCCCATTCTGTGAGGGGTCTCTTGGTTTGTGTGATAGTGGTGGAACTTTCATGGGTATTACATTAAATTTGTATATGGCTCTGGGGAGAATATTCATTTTGATGATATTTATTCTTCCAATCCATGGGCATGGGATATCTTTCCATTTCTTGGTATCAGTTTCTATTTCCTTGAATAGTGACACATAATTTTCAGTATACAAGTCTTTCACTTCTTTGGCCAGCTTTTCTCCTAGGTATTTTATTGATTCTGTTGCAACAATGAATGGGAGTGATTTCTGGATGTCTTCTTCAGTTTTAGTGTTTGCATAAAGAAATGCCACTGATTTTTGTACATTGATATTTATAGTCTCTCACCTTGCTATATTACCTAATAACTTCCAGTAGTTTTCTTCTGGACTCTTTAGGTATGTCTATGTATACTATCATATCATCTGCAGATAGTGAGAGCTTGACTTCTTCCCTTCCAATCTGTATTCCTTTGATTCCTTTCTCTTGCCTGATTGCAATGGCAAGAACTTCCAACACTATGTTGAAGAGTAATGGTGACAGTGGACAGCCCTGTCTAGTCCCCAATATGAATGGAATGCTTTCAGCTTCTGTCCATTGAGTATGATGTTGGCTGTAGGTTTCATGTATGAATTCCACTATCTTGAGGAATTTCCCATATATTCCTATTTTTTGTAGTGTTTTGAGCATGAATAAAAAAGGGTTTCAACCAAGGGTAATATATCCTGCTAGATTTTTGTTCAAACTACATGGAGGAATCAAAACCTTCTTAGACAAACAACAGTTAAAGGAAGCAACCATCACCAAACCGGCCCTGAAAGAGGTTTTAAAAGACTTCTTATAAACAAGAACTTTACTATAGTACTTGCCATATATCAGAGCAAATAAAAATTCGTTGAATAATGGCACTACAATACATTAAATCCATAATATCAATAAATGTCAATGGCTTAAACTCACCCATCAAAAGGCACAGAATGGGAGGATGGATCAGAAAATATAACCAATCATATGCTGCTTGCAAGAATCCCATCTGACACAAGATAAACACAGACTTAAAGTGAAAGGATGGAAAACTATCATACAGGCTAATGGACCACAAAAAAAATCTGGAACAGCCACTCTCATCTCTGGCACATTAGATTTTAAATTAAATAAAGTGATAAAAGATAGGCAAGACCATTACATAATGATTAGAGGATCAATCAGCTAAGAAGACTTAACAATTATTAACATCTATGCACCCAGTGAGGGACCATCTAAATACATCAAACACCTACTGAAAGAAGTTCAAAACTACATCAATAGTAATACAATAACAGTGGGATATTTTAACACCCCACTCTCACACTTAGACAGATCAACAAAGCAGAGAATCAACAAAGAAACAACAGAATTAAATGAACAGATGGTCAGACTAGACCTCCTGAACATCTTCAGAGCCCTTCACCCCAAAAAACTGGAATACATATTCTTCTGAAATCCACACAACACATACTCAAGGATAGACCACATGTTAGGCCACATAGACAGCATCAATAAATTCAAGAGAATTGAAATCATCCCAAGTTTGTTCTCAGACCACAGTGGAATAAAACTAACATTTAACAAACAGAAAATTATTTAAAGATACACAATTTGGAAACTAAACAACATACTGCTTAACAACCACTGGGTCAGAGAGTCACTCAAGCAAGAAATTCAAATGTTCCTGGAAACAAATGAAAATGAAGACACAACCTATCAAAATATTTGGGACACAGCTAAAGCAGTATTGAGAGGGAAACTCATAGCCATACAATCACATATTAAACAACAAGAAAAAGCTCAAATAAATGACCTTACTGCACCTCAAGGACTTAGAGGAAGAGGAACAAAGGAACCCTTAAGCAACTAGAAGGACAAAAATCACTAAAATTAGAGCAGAAATAAACAACATAAAAAAATAAGAAAACCATACAGAAAATGAAGCCAAATGTTGATTCTTTGAAAGATTAAACAAAATTGACAAACCCCTAGCCAGACTCACTAAACAAAAAAGTGAGAAGACTCAAATTTATACAATTGTATATGATAGAGGAGATATCACAACTGACACCACAGAAATCCAAAAATCATACAAAACTTCTATGAAGAACTATACGCCACCCAGCTATAAAATCTGGAAGAAATGGAATAATTCCTAGAAGCATATGCCCTTCCAAAACTGAATCAAGAAGAACTACAGAACCTAAATATGCCAATCATAGACAAAGAAATTAAAACGGTTATTAAGAATCTCCCCAACAACAAAAGTCCTGGGCCAGATAGCTTCACAAACGAATTCTTCAAAACCTTCAGGAAATAGTACCCATACTTCTAAAGCTTTTCCATAAGATTGAAGAAACAAGAACACTCTCTTCCACATTCTATGAAGCCAACATCACCCTGATACCAGAAGCAGATAGGGACACAACAAAAAAGGAAAACTACACACCAATATCTCTGATGAACATAGATGCCAAAATATTAAACAAGATCTTGGCCAACCAGATACAGCAGCATATCAAAAAGATTGTTCATCATGACCAAGTGGGATTTATCCCAGGAATGCAAGGTTGCTTCAACATACGTAAGTCAATCAATGTCATTCACCACATCAATAAAAGCAAAGCCAAAAACCACATGATTTTCTCAATAGATGCAGAGACAGCCTTTGACAAAAACCACCACCCATTACTTTGATCCATCTTCTTTCTACCTTGAGACCCACCCTTCCTGCTGGGTATTAATTAATCCCACCAGTTAAAACCTTTACAACAGTTGCTAACAGAGTTTCTACCTTTGCCCACTATTTCCTTTTCTCCACCCCTTTCCTAGCCATTTTCTTTTCCAGCTTGCTGCTTCTGGTTCTAATAGATAAAAGCATTGTCTCTGATCAATAAAGACACATTGCCTTCCTTCTCTGTGATGAGTTCCTGTACTCTCTCCCACATTGCTGAGTATTCAGCAGCCCAGGTTGGCTCCTGTTGAATTCTTTCCAAACCAAAGATCTCATGCCTGTGAAGAAATACCCTCATGCTAGCCTGGCAGGAGTGTGATGCTTCCTTTTCTGTTTCTTTTCCTCGAGATTGTTTTGGCAATTCTGGGTGTTTTCTGTTCCAGATAAATTATTGCAGTTTATGTCATATTCTCTTAAAGAAACTTGGTGGAACTTTGATGGGTATTGCATTAAATTTTATATGGCTCCGGGGATAATATTCTTTTTGATGATATTAATTCTTCCAATCCATGAGCATGGGATGTCTTTCTATTTCTTGGTATCATTTTCTATTTTCATGAAAAGTGACATAGTTTTCAGTATACAAGTTTCACTTCTTTGGTCAGCTTTATTCCTGCTGGGCTACCGTGGAGGTGCCTCTTCTAGTGTGCATACTCTCTGGGTTGGAGAGAAAGTGACCAGAGCCAGCCTGGGCTTCTGCTCACTCAGTGACTTGAGGGAGATGACTCCTGAACAGAGCTTGTCACAGCAAGGCAAATTGATTCTTTATTGATCAGAGAGCCAAGGCTTTTAAAAGGCAGACCCGGAAGTGGCAAGTCAGAAACAGAAATGGCCTGATATGGTTTGGAAAGGGACAGAAAAGGCAAAAGGGGTCTGGAAATGTAGGAACTTACTTAGCAACTGTTGTGAGGGTTTTAACTGGTAGGATTAATAATACCCTGCAGGCAGGGATGGTCTTGAGGGTAGAAAGAAGATAGATCAATGGAATGGAAAGGGTGTGCATCTTTCAGGCAAAACAATGATTATTTAGATAGGCCAGAGTATCAGGAATGCAGGGTGGAGCAGGGGGGAGCTGGCTTAATGTTTTAAGGAATGCCAGGCTCCTGGAGGCAGAAAAATGCAGGGTGTTTTATGAGGCAAGGAGTCTGATAAGATGGGGAAAATCTTGGGGAATCATGTCCCTTCTTGCTCAACCTCTCAGTAGAGAGAGAGAGAGACTGACAGGATGGATGACCCCTCAAGTCAAGCCCTGCCAAGTTCAACCACATCCTCACAATTTCCTGACATCTCCCCCTTTCTTTTTATTGAATGGCCATATTTAAATGGGTCAATGTCTGTAAAAGACTCCATTTCTGTCAGAGCAATAGCAGTGTAGGGGTGAACAGAAACCTTTTGGGCAGAAACCTGAATTATATCATGCAGGTGTTTTTAAAAGAACTTGAATAAGACAGGGAGAGATAAGTAAGAGTAACAAGGGTTAGTGTGAGGCTGAGGGGAGGCCTGGTAGATGGAGAAGGACTGCCTGATGGGTTGAAGGGATCGCTGCCTGCTAGGCAGAGGAGCAGGGGCCTGATAGGCTGAGGGGTGAGGGGGGTGATCTGGCCTTGCAGGGTCCCGAGACAGCTGGATGCAAAGTCCATGGACTGCTACAGTCAGTCCTTGAAAAGTTCAGCAGTGTAAAGGTAGTGTCCAAGAGTTCCACCAGCATGTCCGATAAAAGTGTCAGTCCAAAGTCAACGACCAGCGGAAGAGACACCACACATCTTATCTTTGTGGGGGAAGACAGTCACCAGACTTTTTCTTTTTTTTAGAGAGTGAGCTGAAACCGCCCAAAGGTGACAGGTGAAGCAGAAGCAGGAAGGGCAGACAGTGATGGGCGAGAGAAGGGCAGTAGGAAAGTTTTGTCCTTGGATTCTGTGAATCAGGTTCTTCAGATTGTGCCAGGTTACATCATGGGTTTTGGGGGGTATTGTAGTCGTGGCATCTTGTGATCAATGTCAGAGGGCAGGGGTCCAGATGGTTTTGGGGATTCCATATGAGCAGCTGGTTCTTCATGTGATGGCTTAACATAGTTGTAATCATTTACTTGTGAAGAAAAAACTTGTACCAAGTTAGAAGTTTACTGTAATACCTTGATAACTGGATGATTAGAATTGGTTTAAATATTTTTATAATTTTGGAAGTCCCTTTTAGTATGATGTAAGGCTGTTTAAATAATTTAACTGCAATAAAATGTGGAAAGGTAAAGAGAAAAACCAGAGTTAGAAGCTTCAGGCATGAGAATTATTAGCATAATAACCATTGTGTGATCTATCATTCACCCAGGCTGGTTCTACCTCTCTAATTGAGAAGGTATTTGAGAGCTTCACATTATCAGTGTCTTTTCTAGCTTCTATCACACCCAGTTAAGATAGAGACACACCCTAGGTGTGTGATACCTATTTTGAAAGACTCTGAATTTTAAAGAAAATAAATTTAAAGGTTACCCAATTTAGCCTGTGTAACAGTCTCTATACAGCAGGATCTTCAGATTATATTTTGTTAAAGTATATTGATTTTTAAATAATTTTTACTTTAAACTTTAAACAAATTCTTGTTACTTAGAGAGTTAACACATTTAAGTGACAATGTTTCTTGGAGCATTTACAATGCCAGACAGATGCCAGATTTGATGTGGATTAATTTCCACAAGATCAGTTCACCGGGCATTTTTGGGGGTTCTCAAAAAATGTCCTGTAACTCTTTTAAGTTAAATGTATAGAGAATTTGTATTTTAATTTTGGAGATGAAGAATTGTCACATTAAATATGTAGACTTTTACTTTAAATACTCAGTTACTTTAGCAAATTAATTTTACCTTTATAAGAATTGTATTAAAAACTCCTTCATTTGACTTTGCCTGGTAAGAATGTAGCTTCAAAGTTATAACTTTTAACCTTAAAGTTAATATTTACCTAACTTCAAACACACACATAAACATGTAGTCTGTAACACACAAGAAGAGAAAAACTTTTGTTATGAAGACATATCATGTCAAACACAAATTTAGATCTGTACTGTCTTAGTTGAACCATTTTTACTCACACAGTTTTCAAGAGTAAATGTTTCATATTTATGCCAAGACTTAAAAAAAATCAAAAGAGGAAAAAACAAAATTTTAGTAGTTTCTGGACGTCTCTAGAAACATCTGCCGCATCTGGCATTTCCATATAAGGTCAATTAAGTTTCAGAGTACCCTGAACAAAATGTGTCATACAAAAAATTCAGTCATTCAAATCACTGTCTTAAAAACACAACTGGCAAATCATAGCATGGAGCAGGGGTTCATGACAGTATAACTTTTTTACTGGAATAGTGACAGCAGACTGTTTGCCTAACCTGATACTTTCAAAGGGTGACAGGTGAAGCAGAGGGGGTAGACAGCAAGCTTAAGATATTCAGAGAGAACGAGGGGGGAGAGAGAAGTGGTTGGGAGGTTTTGCTTTTGGGCTCTGTGAACCAGGTTTTTCAGGTCACGCCATGTCGCATTATTTGTCCTGGAGGGCGTCCTGCTCCTAATCCTCTTGCAGTGTTTCTTGTTCCTCAGGGTTAGCTGTGCCATCTTGCAGGCATTGCTGGACATGGCATGGCAGGAAGCCAGACAGGTTTTTCAGGTTTTTGAGTAATGTTGTGGAAAAATACATGCAAAACCCCTTCCCATGGTCAATAGGGGGTCAGGCCCCTTCCAAATGTTATCGAGGGGGACCAACATTTGGCTTTACTGATCTTTTGTATGGCTGTCTTATTTTCAATGTTGTTTATTTTTGCTATAATTTTAGTGATTTCTGTCATTCTGGTTGCTTTAGGGTCCCTTTGTTCTTCCTGTAAGTTCACAAGGTGTGTTGTAAGGTTGTTTGAGTTTTTTCTTGTTCTCTAATATGTAATTGTATGGCTGTGAGTTTCCCTCTCAGTACTGCTTTAGCTGTGTCCCAAATATTTTTATGGCTTGTGTCTTCGTCTTCATTTGTTTCCAGGAACATTTGAATTTCTTGCTTGAGTGCTTCTCTGACCCAGTGGTTTTTAAGCAGTATGTTGTTGAGTTTCCAAATTCTGTGACTTTTAGTAATTTTCTGTTTGTTGTTGAATATTAGCTTTACTCTACTGTTGTCTGACAAGATAATTGGGATGATTTCGGTGCTCGTGATTTTGGCCTACTATGTGGTCTGTCCTTGAGAATGTGCTGTGTGGATTTGAAAAGAATGTGTATTCCAGTTTTGGGGGGTGAAGAACTCGAAAAATGTCCAGGAGGTCTTGACTGTCCATCTCTTCATTTAATTCTCTTGTTTCTTTGTTGATTCTCTGCTTTGCTGATCTGCCTAAGTGTTAAAGTGGGGTATTGAAGTCTCCCACTATTATTGTGTTACTATTGATATATTTTTGTAGTTTTTTCAGTAGGTGTTTGATATATTTAGTTGGGCCTTCATTGGGTGCATAGATGTTAATAATTGTTAAGTCTTCTTGGTTGATTGATCCTCTAATCATTATGTAATGGCCTTGCTTATCTTTCATTACTTTATTTAATTTAAAGTCTTTTGTGTCAGAGATGAAATGGCTGTTCCTGCCCTTTTTTGTCATCCATTAGTGTGTATGATAGTTTTCCATCCTTTCACTTTAAGTCTATGATTGTCTTGTTGGGACAGGTGGGATTCTTTGCAAGCAGAATATGGTTGGGTTGTGTTTTCTTATCCATCCTCCCACTGTGTACATTTTAATGGGTGAATTTAATCCATTTACATTTATTGATATTGTGGATTTCATGTATGTAGTGCCATTATTCAACATTTTTTATTTGCTCTGATATATGGCAAGTATTATCATGCTGTTCTTGTTTATAAGAGGTCTTTTAGAAGCTCTTTTAGGGCAGGCTTGGTAATGGCTGTCTCCTTTAACTGTTGTCTCTCTGAGAATATTTTGATCCCTCCATCTAATTTGAATGAAATCTAGCAGGATATATTATCCTTGGTTGAAATCCTTTTTCATTGAGGGCTTTATAGATATCTTGCCATTCTCTTCTGGCTTTTAGGGTTTGAGTGGAGAAGAGTGCTGATAGTCCTTATGGGTTTTCCCCCATATGTGACTTTTTGTTTTTCTCCAACAGCCTTTAGGATCCTTTCTTTATCCTTGATTCTTTTCATTGTAACTATGATGTGTCTTGTTGTCTTAAGGTCTGGGTTGATTCTGTTTGGGACTCTGGGCCATTTGAATCTTAATGCCCTTTCTGTTTTTTAGGTCTTTCTGTTGTTAAGTTTTCTTCCATTATTTTCTATAGAATATTTACTTCACCTTCCTCTCTTTCTTCCTCTGGTAGGCCAATTATACAAATGTTACTTCTTTTGAGATCATCCCATATGTCTCTGTTGTTGTTTTCAGTGTCTCTCAATCTCCTTTTAGCTCTTTTACCTCTTAGTTTTCTCTAGCTCATCCTCTGTCTGGCTAATTGTTTTCTGCTTCTGTTAGTCTGATTTCCCTTCCCTCAGCTTCTTTCTTCAGTTCAGTTATAGTATTAGCTTATTCTGCTAGCTGGCCTTTTAGCTCAGCTATTTCAGCTTTCTTTTCTCTAATTACCTCGAGGTAGCTTGTATTTTCTTTGAGGTTCTCCTCTGTTGTTTCCCTAATTCTCATAGCCCGTTCCTCATTAGTTGTTTTCATTTCTATGATTATTAGGTTTAATATTGGTTGCTTACTTTTCTTATATAGAGTTACTTCTGATTGATTTGTAGTTTCTTCTGAGCTCTTGTCCTGATTCATTTTGGTCGCAGTTTTATTTGCCCTTGATTTAACTTTTTTTATTTCTGTTCTGTCATTCTTCAGTTGTTCTGAATACAAGCCACACTATATTAAAGACCTTTATGACATGTGAAGTTACTAACCTCAGAAATTACAACAATAGAGGGAGTTGGGTGGTAGCACAGGGGTAAGTGCACATGCAAAAAGCATAGGGACTGGCATAATGGTCCAGGTTCAAGCCGCCAGCTCCCAACCTGCAAGGGAGTCGCTTCACAGGCGGTGAAGCACGTCTGTAGATGTCTATCTTTCTCTCCCCCTCTGTCTTCCCCTCCCCTCTCCATTTCTCTCCATCCTATCTAACAACAACAACATTAGTAACAACAATAATTTCAACAACAATAAAAAACAAGGACAACAAAAGGGAAAATAAAGCTTATAAAAATGGCATCATAAAAATTACAATATTAACTGAGACAAGGATTGATGTGTTCAACAAATACCATTTAGCCAAACAATATCTCCAGTCCAAGATAAAATAGCAACCAAACAAGAGATAGGAAACAAGGGAAAGCAAGAATAGACAATTATGCAAATATACTGTACACTATAAATTCTAAGGATAAAAAGGGGAGAAGGGGAAGTATAGAAGACCCACACACATAGAGTCTACTCCGAGTCAGATTTCTTCCCCAAAATAATTCACAAGCAAATATCAGTGAATTCAGAAAACAAAAGATGGAGGATGGAAGAAAAGAATTTAAAAGAAAAGGAAGAAGGAAAGAAGAAAAAATAAGAGCAGTGAAAGGAAAGAGTTTTTTTTTTCTTTTTTTAGTTAGCCTGGAAGTAGGAAAAAGAAGAGTAAAGAGAAGAGTTATAGAGAAACAAGTTCCTCACACAATGAATAGGACACCTAGTCCCCTAGCAATGGAAAAAACAACCACGGTTAATTTTGGTCAACCTGAAGAAGTGGATGATAAAGGGATATGTGTATATAATAATAGTAATGAAATAGCATAAAATAGAGTAGAAAACCCCTAACAGTCAGTCTGCAGATATGCTACAGACAGCTTGAGAAAGACAGCCAATTGTGAGAAGTATCCAAAAAAAAAAAAAAAACCAAAAACACAAAACCTCTCCAAGTAGTCTTTCCCAGGCAGTGATGAGGCTCTTATTTGTCAAGTGTTTTATCACTCAATAGAGCTACAGCTGCTTAAAAATAAAAGAGAAGTTAAAGGAAGAGGGCTCGAATGACATCCCCTGGTGAGCCAGAAATCTTGGTAAAGAAAATAGCTCAGCGGGGAGCCTGTGAGCCTGCTAGGAGCTGCTACACTGCCTCTGGTACTGGGGTGGGGGAGGTGAGCTCAGAAATAATCAGAGGATTTTCCTTTGACCCCCTGACCTCCATTTGTCAGCCCGAGAGAGAGTTATGGGACTATATTTTGGTGTCACTCTGAACAGCCCATGTTCACTCTCCTACAGTCACCCCAATATCCTACCCTATGCAGTAGAATATGGGTTGCAAGTTGCTGCCTCTTGGAGCTCACAGCAGCTGTGGCTCCAAAGTCACCATCTTGCTTGGAGCATTTCTTCATGTATTTCTCAGCCTTTTAGATTTCTTCTATGGTGAATATTCACTCCATATCCTCTCCCCATTTTTGAATGGGGTTATTTGTTTTCTTGTTGTTGTGTTTGGCAAGCTCTTTATATATTTTGGTCTATTGTCTGATGTATGGCATGTAAAGATATTCTCCCATTATGAGAGGGGTCTCTTGGTTTGGGTAGTGGTTTATTTTGCTGTGTAGAAGATCTTTACTTTGGGGTAGTTCTGGAGGTTTATACTTGCCTTCGTCTTCTTTGTAATTGGATTCATTTCATTGAAAATGTATTTAAAATTTATGCAGAAAAGAGTTCTGCCAATATTTTCCTCTAAGTATCTAATAGTTTCTAACATCCAGGTCCTTGATCCACTTGAAGTTTACTTTTGTGTTGGTGAAATATAGTGGTTCAGTTTCATTCTTTTGCATGTTTCAACCCATTTTTTCCAACGCCATTTGTTGAAGAGACTCTGCTTTCCCCATTTAATAGTCTGGGCACCTTTGTCAAAGATTAGATGTCCATAGGTGTGGGGACTTACTTCTGTGCTCTCAATTCTATTCTGTTGGTTAATGTGTCTCTTCATCTTCCAGAACCAAGTAGTTTTGATGACAAGAGCCCTATAATACAATTTGAGATCTGGGATTGTATTGCCTCCAGTTCTGTTCTTTCTTCTCAAGATAGTTTTGGCAATTCAAGGTCTTTTCTAGTTCCAGATAAACATTTGTAGCATTTGTTCTATTATCCTAAAAAATGTTGGGATCTTGATGGGCATAGCATTAAATTTGTATATGGCTCTGGGTAATGTATTCATTTTGATGATGTTAATTCTTCCAACCCATGAACATGGATTATCTTTCTACTTCTTTGTGTCTTTTTCAATTTCCTTGAGTAGTGACTCATAATTTTCAGTATGCAAGTCTTTCAGTTCTTTGGTTAGGTTTATTCCTAGATATTTAATTGTTTTTGTTGCTATATTAAAAGGATTTGATTTTTGGATTTTTTGATAACTTAGTATTTGCATAGAGGAATGCCACTGACTTTTGAATGTTAATTTTTAGCCTGACACCTTACTGTATTGCCTGATGATTTCCAGAAGCTTATTGCTGAATTCTTTATGGTTTTCTATGTGTACTATCATGTCATATGCAAGTAGGGAGAGTTTGACTTCTTCTCTTCCAATCTTTATCCCTTTAATTCCTTGATCCTTCCTTATTTCTATGGCAAGAAATTCCAACACTATGTTGAATAGTAATGGAGTGGGCAGCCCTGTCTAGTACCTGATCTGAGGGGAAATACTTCCAGTTTTTCACCATTGAGTATGATGTTGGCTGTAGGTTTGTTATATATAGACTCCACTATCTTCAGGAATTTTCCATCTATTACATTTTTTTAGTGTTTTGATCATAAAGGGATGTTGTATTTTGTTAAAGGCTTTCTCTCCATCTACTGATATAACCATGTGGTTTTTGGTCTTGCTTTTATTGATGTGTTGGGTCATGTTGATTGATTTATGTATATTATACCAACCTTGCATCCCTTTGATAAAACCCCACTTGGTCATGGTGAACAATCTTTTGACTATACTGCTGTATCCAGTTGGCTAGAATTTTGTTCAATATTTTCGCATATATGTTCATCAGAGATATTGGTCTGTAGTTT
The DNA here is from genome assembly GCF_950295315.1 of Erinaceus europaeus. Taxonomy (NCBI): domain Eukaryota; kingdom Metazoa; phylum Chordata; class Mammalia; order Eulipotyphla; family Erinaceidae; genus Erinaceus; species Erinaceus europaeus. The sequence continues at coordinate 34,879,727 of NC_080173.1, forward strand.
TCCTTTTTGGTTGTGTCCCTGATTTTGGTATTAGAGTTATATTGACTTCATAGAAGCTGGAATGGAGTGTTCCTGTGTCTTTAATCTACTGGAAGACTTTTAAAAGTAAAGATATTAACTCTTCCTTGAAGGTTTTGTAGAATTCAGTTGTAAAACTATCTGGTGCAGTACTTTTATTCTAGGGAAGGTTTTTGATAACTGTTTCAAGTTCGTTGGCTGTGATGGGCCTATTCATACTATTGAGTACCCTTTTTTTAATTTTGGAAGTTGGTAGGTATCTAAGAAATCATCCATTTCTTCCAGGTTCTCTAGCTTGGTGTCATATAGTGGTTCATAAAAGACTCACATTATATGTTGAATTTATGTGTTGTCTGTTGTCATATATCCTCTTTCATTTATGATCTGATGTATTTGGGTCTTCACCCTTTTTTGTTTTGTGAGTCTGGCTAAAGGTTTGTCGATTTAGTTCATTCTTTCAAAGAACCAACATTTACTGTCATTGACTGTTTGGTTTTCTTATTTTCAATGTTATTTATTTCTGCCCTAACTTTAGTGATTTCTGTTCTTTTGGTTACTTTAGGGTTCCTTTGTTCTTCTTCTTCTAGGTCTTTAAGATGTGCAATCAGGCTGTTTATTTGTGCTTTTCCTTGTGTGTGCTTGTATGACTATGAACTTCCCTCTCAGTACTGCCTTAGCTGTGTCACAAATATTTTGATAGCTTGTGCCTTCATTTTCATAGAACTCTCAAAATATTTTAATTTATTCCTTTATTTGCTCTTTGACCTAGTAGTTGTTAAGTAGTGTACTGTTTAGCTTCCACATTTTGGAACTGCATTGATATTTAGTTTATTGTTAAGAGTTTAATTCCACTGTGGTCTGAAAAGATTCTTGCGATAATTTCAATGCTCTTGAATGTGCTAATGCTGTCTTTGTGGCCTAACATATGTCTGTGCTTGATAGCCTCTAACACTGGAATGCACTGGAATGTGTATTACAGTGGTTATCTTGATAATCTCTTACCCTAAACTTATCCCTATCTTAACTTATCATAACTTATCCTAAACCTAATCCTAACGTATCCTTGAGAATGACCCATGTGGCTTGAGTAAAATGTGTATTCCAGTTTCTTGAGGTGAATGATTCTGAAAATGAACAATAGTTCTAGTTTATCTATCTCCTCATTTAGCTACCTTATTTCTGTATTGATTTTCTGCCTGGATGATCTGTCCAGTTGAGAAAGTGTGGTGTTGAAGTCCCCTACTATTACTGTGCTTCTGTTAATATATTGCTGTAGCTCTTTCAGTAGATGTTTGATGTATTTAGATGGCTTCTCACTGGATGCATAGATGTTAAAAATTATAAGTCCTCTTGATTGACTTATCCTCTGAGCATTAAGTAATGTCCATTCCTGTCTTTTTAAATTTTATTTATTTTATAGTCTAATGTGTGAGATTTGAGAATTGCTGTTTCAGCCCTTTTTGTGGGCCACTGGCTTGTAATGATACTTTTCCATCTTTCCACTTTGAGTCTGTGTTTGTCTTGTTGAGTTAGGTGGTTTTCCTGTTGACAGCACATGGTTGGGTTGTATTTTCTGATCCATTTTCATTCTCTGTGCCTTTTAATAGGTGAATTCAGGCCATTGGTATATATTAATATCATAGATTGAAGATATTTTAATGCCATTATTGTAAGTTTTTAGAGTGTTCTCATATATGTCATATTTATGGTCCTCTGCCTGTTTATAGGAGACCTTTAAGAACTTCTTTCAGGTCACGCTTGGTGATAGTTGATTCTTTCATCTGTTGCTTTTTTGAGAAGGTTTTTATGCCTTAATCTGGTCTGAGAGTCTAGCAGGATACAGTAGCCTTGGTTGAAAGCCTTTCTCATTGAGCACTTGTTAGATATCTTGCACTTCTCTTCTGTCCTGTAGTGTTTATGTGGAGAAGTCTGCTACTAATATTATGGGTTTTCCTTTGTAGGTGACTCTTTGTTTTTCTCTTGCAGCTTTCAGGATCCTTTCTTTATCCTTATTCCTTTCCACTCTAAATATGATGTGTCTTGGCATCTTTAAGTCTGTATTAATTGTGTTTGGGACCCTCTGGGCTTCTTGACCCTTTATGCCTTTTATATTTTCTAGAGACGTTCTCAGCTATTATGTTCTGAACAATGCTTTCTTCTCCTCCCTCTCTTTCTTCCTCTGGTAAGCCAATAATGCGTATATCATTTCTTCTGAAGTCATCCCATAGGTCTCTGTTGTTGTTTTCAGTATCTCTTAATCTCTTTTTGAGATCACTTCATTCTTTTTTAGTTGTCTCTAATCAGTCCTCAATCTTACTAATTCTGTTTTTAGCTTTATTTATTCTATTCTCTCTCCCCTATACTGTTTTCTGGAGTTCATCTATTTTGTTGCCCTATTCTGACACTGTTTTAGCTTGTTCAGCTATATGTGTTCCTAACTCAGCTATTTCAGCTTTCAGTTTTCTAATAACCTTGAGATAATTAGTGTTTTTTTCTGTAGACTCATTTGTTGTTTCTGCATTTCTGATGACAATTCTTTCAAACTCTTTACTCACTCCTAAGGATTATTTCCTTAAGTAGTGTTTGGATATTGACCTCATTATTTTGTGCTTCACACCTTTGTGGGGTTTTTAGCTGGACTCTTGTCCTAGTTCATTTCTCCAATATTTTTTCTTGTTGGTTTAGTCATTCTATCTAGTATGTTATGAGGTCCCTCTCTCAGTAGTTTTCAAATTACTGATCACTCTTGCCTGGATTGTCTTGTGTCTAAGGTACTTAAAGAATTCACAGTTATGGAAATTGACAGTTGTTTCAATATTTCTGAGTTGGAGTACAGTGGCTTCAAAGCCTTTTTCATTTTTTTTCTTCCCTGAGTCTATGGAAGCCTGAGTGTGTTTAAACTATAACTAGGGTTTTTAGCTTAACCAATGACTCCTAACGAACAGATCATGCAGGTTGGGGGAGAGATAATACAGTGGTTTTGAAAGAGATTCCCACACCTCAAGGATCCAATGCTCTGGGCTCAATGCAGCTTCTCTGTCAAGCCGGGCAGCACTACTATGTGAGTTTCTAAACAAGTTCCATCTATAGTTTGTATGTTCTGTGACAATTATTCACTGTTTTCTCATCAGGAGAACAATGTAGAAAGGCTCCCACTATATAGCCCCACTGTTAGGCCACTGATGTATGGATCTTCTCCTGAGTTTCCTTGTCAGCTGCCTCCTCCCTGCTGCTCCAGCCTCTGAGGGCAGCAGCCATGGAGACTCACAGTTGCATTTGGTGAGTCTTAGTGGAGTCCTCTCCTCCTTTCAGCAGTCTTTTTATTGGTGAAAGACTGGAGGTGGTGCCTCAACCAGTAAACTGCTGACTATTAGTAGCCACTCAGTCTTTCATTAGGCTCCTCTCTGTCCACGAGCCACATGTGTTTTGGTGGGTTCATTAAGTCATTATTGTCCTGTCTTGTTGTGGTCTCAGGTGATCTCCTTTGATATTCCTAGATGATCCATGAGCAGAGTGGAGAGAAACAAAGCTGCTGCTGCTCCATAGCCCTGCCTCTGGAAGTGTTTTTCCTGGTTATTGCTGGCTAGCATGTGGTGCTATTGTGTGGACTCTGGGTTTCACTTTATTTATATGTTGCATGGTGGCAAGGTGGGGTTGTGGTTTGGTTTTTGTTGTATCTTTGAGCTGTTTTGTGCTCCATATGGTTTGTGTATATGCTAGCTCTGCATGATTTCAATCTGAAACCAGGTTTCAACTGTTTGCTGCTGAACTGCAGCTGTGTTCATAGAAGGGTACTCTTTTACCCTTTAGACACTACCAGCTCTGCTGCAAACTACTTTTATGTTTTTGGTGACAGATTGGGCTTCTTTTGGTCACAAATACTCCCTGTTTTTTTGTTGTATACTTTCCTTTATCTCACCCCTATCTTCATGGATTAAAAGGTCGTCTGTTCCCTTTTCTCACTTCCAGTACTGTGTGAAGCATTGACTACTGCTGCAAATAGAGAGAAAGTGGTGCTGTTTTCTGCTTCTATATACTTTGTGTTTGGCTTCATTCCCATGCCCCTTCTCACCCCATCCATGTGCTGTGGTGTGTCTGCGGTCATCTAGTTGTAGTTGGTGGTATTGTTATGTTCAATAGTTGTAGGTATTTGTTGTTTTGGGGAAGAGTTGTATCTGGTCTGTTACTCTGTGGCCACACCTTCTGGAAGTCCAAGGTTACTTCTCTGAACTTTAAAAAGCTCTGACTTTGAGATAATGAAATTATTACTTAATCTTGGTACTAAACTATCAGTGATTTATATTATTTGGGATTTAAAACTTCATGACATATCTACGTAAGACCAATATTTTAAAATTTTATGTTAAAATGTGCTTCTATGTTGAAATTTAATGTGCTAACTTGACAGCAAAGTGCAATATGAATGATACATTATGTTTTCTTTAACTTGTTTTGATAATAGTAAATGTTTTGAAGATGGGATATTTAAATGCTAGGAGGTACTAAGATTGATAGTTTTGCAAATTGGTATTAAGTATTTTGAATTTATAACTATCGTCATGTTGCAAAATAATATTGACTTTGGAAAGGCTTACTTCCTTTTGTAGTAATTCAAAAATAGTATGACAGCTATAGTTTTATAGTGAGCATAAAAACCACTGAGTTAAGTTCAGTGAGGTAAGGTTAGTGTTGGAAGTTTTATTAACAAAAACTTTAAGTATTAACACATGAGTTACAATTCCCATGTGTTCTCAGAAATTTGCTGGAACTGAACTGGATGTTAAATTTTGAACTTTGGACTAGTCACTTAAAACCACCTTAGTGTAAGAAGTAGCCAAAAAATTAAGTATTAAAACAGGCTTTATTCAGTTTCTGGATTATTAGTGCACATATGATATGAATTTCTCCATGTAGGTGATATGAAACACTCTTAACCCAGCATTGTTTCCTCAAGTAGCTGGCATATGGGGCTTAGGTATAATTTTTTTAACTGGGAGGTAGGGCAAAATGCATCTTTACAACCTGAAAACCTCAACTGTGTTATTAACAAGATGATGACTGTGACTTTTATAAGCACATTTTAAGTTTATATAATACTAGATATTCCTGAATTTTATTTTTTTGAACTGAAATTGTATGAGCACAGACTTATAAATTAAGAGAAAGGTTCATTGTAAATTATGATTTACTCTATAACACATTTATTACTTTTTGTTTTTGTGTTGTCTGATAATATTTTTTCTCTGGTTAAACAAAAGTGGGATTATGCATTCCTTGTTTCCTCCTGTTGGTATAACTAATCTTATTACTTATAACTTTGAGGGAAAGGGACACCTTATAGCTAAAGATGTGATATGTATGGCCTTCTTTGGGAAGGAATTTCTCTTAAGTTTCAACTATATAAATGGCTTTCTTCACATGTTATCAGAATGTAAATGGTATTACATCTGAAAATGCACAGAAAATGCTCTAATTAGTTTCCTGTTGTAGTGTCATAATTACAGGACTGCTTGCCCACATGTAAGTTACATGCTACTCCATTTTCTATTGTATCAGGAGTTCCAAGTCATAAAGTTGCATACCTTTTGGGTATTTTGTGACATAGTGAGTTATATATACCTAATTCCAAGCTTTTTATTTCCTGTCTTCAAACCTGATTTTATTTTTTCTTTCATAGCACAGGCAAGCAACCAATTATCTATGGAGTTGCTCAAGCCACAAACTATGAGTTATCTTTGATACTTTTGCTCCTTTCGCCTCTACTTACACAAAGCTTCAGTTCTGCTATTTACCGTCAGTTATCATTAAAAAATCTGTCTTAAACATAACCTTTTGTGACAACTATTATTTTTCCTCTTGTCTGCTTAATGCAGCAACTCTACTAGTCTATAGCCTTCACTCTTGCCCCCTAGTGTCTACTCATAAAACAGCATTAAATTGTCCTATTCTATTAGGTGAGGTTTTTATTTATTTTATTTTATTTTTTAAATTAGTTTATATTTAATTTTATTTTTTTTTAATTTTAATTTTTTAGAATTTTTTAAATAGCTTATGATACAGAAAGAAAGGAAAGATGTAGAACTCAATGTATGTGACCTTTTATCTCTCTTCTCTCTCCCTTGTCTTCTCTCTCCTGCCTCTCCATATAAACATATATATATATATATATATATTCATAATAAAGTTTGGACCAAGAACGTGAGGCCCTAGAGTTGAGAAAAAATAGTTAAATATATTATTCAAAATCTTTTTTTTTTTTTGCCACCAGGTTTATTGCTGGAGCTCAGTGCTCAGCTTCACCATTTCTGGTGGCCATTTTCCCCCCTCTAAATAGAGGATGAGAGACAGAGTAAGAGAGAGAAAAGGTGAGACACTTCTGCATTACTCCACTACCAGTGAAATTTCCTCCTTGAAGCTGTTGCCATATGGGGCTTTGGGCTCAAATTGGTAATATGCGTGTTCTATTGGATGAGCCACCTCCCAGCCCCTATTAAAATTAATTTAAACCTGTTTTTTTTTTTTACTTTTTAAATGTGGCTACTAGAGTATTAAAAATTACAGATGTAGCTTGCATCAATTTCCATTGAACATATCATCTTAAATCCTGAAATCCTGTTCCTAGACAAGTGGCATAACCTGTACAGCATCTCTGTCTACACATTTCAAACATCACTCACTTGAAAAGGAAAAAATCATTTCTCACATCTGTTGTGTTGATGGACCAATTTTCAGATGTTCATCAAATATAAAGAATCTTTAGGCATTTTGGTAACTGATTATGGTATGTCAGCTATTAATTAAAATCTTTCACGGATAATTAACTACTCCTCAAAAATGTTTTCCCCAATTGAGAAATATATCTACCCACCCACCAAAACATCCTTTCACACAGACACACACATCATGGACTGTATGCTGAAATTTCTTAAAGAAAATGACAGATAATATAACCTACTGGTACATGTTAGAGCACAAATTCTTACCTGCTGTTTCCCTACTTTTCCTAAAGGCTGTTGATTAGCAACATTTATTGCATTCCTACAGTATATAAATCACCAGGTTAGATGTTGTGGAAAGTATAAGAATAAAATATAATAACAATAGCAAAAATTTATTGGGTGTTTCTAGCTGCTAGGCACTGTTCTAAGTGCATTACATGTGCTATTTAATTTAATCCTCAAAATAACTTGATGAAGGAGGTACTGTTATTATCCACATTTTGCTTAGAACACCTTAGTTATATTTCCAACTCTTGGAAGGCTAATGGGTATGCCCATAACTATTGCTAGTAATTGCTTGAATACACATATTTATACCTCATAGACTTTGACAAAATTAAGTTGACTACTTGTCTAAACAGAAATTCAAGTCCCTGAGTATAAAGTTATTATTTTCATTTAGTCTCTTCCCCTGTTCTCTTTAAAGTTTTGAGCTTTGTGTCTTTTTGCTCTTTGTTTACTCTCAAGGGTTCTTCTATTTCATTTTAATCCTATTCTTGACCTTTCTGTCACTTTTTCCTTATTTGAATTTGGGTGAAAGGAGAAAGGAAGTAAATTTTGAGAAGTAAAAAGGCAGATGCAGCGGTTCTATGGTTTTTTTTTTTTTTCTCCTGGTTTGTGTTAATCCCTAAGACAAGTGAATCTTTCTAGTTTGGGTTTTGTTTGTTTCTTTTTGGTTCCAGAGTTATCACTGGGGCTCAGTGCTTGCACTAGGAATCCACTGCTTCTTGTCTCCATCTTTTTTCCATTGTTGTTATTGTTGTTGTTGCTGTTATTGTTGTTGGATAGGACAGAAAGAAATGGAGAGAGGGGTGGAGGACAGAAAGGGGGAGAGAAATGTAGACACCTGCAGACCTGCTTCACCGCTGGTGAAGCAACACCCCTGCAGGTGGGGTGGGTGGGGATCCAGAGCTGGAACCGTGCTGCTCTCCTTGAACTTCCCAGTATGTGTGCTTAATCTGGTGGGCTATCACCCATCCCTGAATCTTCCTAGTTTTAAGGTGCCTGCTTCTCAGCAAAAGTAGGGGAGATTATAATATTTTCTGAGTGGTCTACTACATTCTGTTGTAAGGCCAAACCCTTGTTGGGTATTGGGGGGTCTCAGTAAAGGTACAGTGGGGGGGTCATGTGAGGTTCCAGATTTATGGAGGTTTTATCATGTTGTAACTCCACCTTTGGACATTGTAGCCACTTGACATCTGAGGATGGAGAAGAATCTGGGGAATGTTCCAGAAAGGGTGTGATATGCATCATCCTCCATATAGGCCATGAAGTACATTCCATCACCTCGCAAGAGAACTGAGAAGGGAGCTCTTTCCTAAAGGAAAGGAGAATTGGATGTGAGTGAGTAGTGGTTACTACCATGGCAAGCTTTAGGTTTTAGGTTATTTTTAGTGTTTGTGTCTCGGTAGGCTCTGTACATTATTCATACTTCCTACTTTGAAACTGTCTCTCCATTTGAATGATTGCAAGTTGAATCAAATTCAAGTATACTCTTAAACCAAGTCTACCATTAGGAAAAACAAACACTTTCAGTGTGAACTAAAACTGTATCGGGAGCTTTGTGAGTGTTCCAGTTTCATTTTCTTTTAAAGTTGTTCTTTGCAATAGCTTGTTTATTTAATTCCTGAAGTGTTGTCAAGTAAATAGAATTTAATCTGTTAAAATTTTCACTTGACCCCTGTTTTTCTTCTACTACAGTGATCTTTTCCCTTCAAGTGTTGCAATAGTAATTTTAAGGTTGAAATTAACTATTTGATTTAAAAATTATTTATGACACATCAGGTAGCACTTAGTGTTTTGTCACAACACTAAAACTGTTTCTGAAGGTCCATGTGAAATATGGCAGAAGGTCAGGAGGCTTATGTATAGAACTTCTAGAAACTTACCTCACCATTGAAACTGGTTATAATTCCTGGGTGCTGACATAAAGATTAATAATGTCTAACTCTGATTTTGGCAATTTTTACCGATTTCATTGCCATGGTTCTTTTCTTTCAAGTTATTACCTGGAACTGAAGTGATAACAAATGTTTCATGTTTTATATGTACTGTCAGATAAAAGGTTGGATTTTTATGTTATATGCTATTAACCATTTGCACATGCATGCACATACGTACACACACATATATAAATACACACAGAGAAACTGAATAAGAAGAAAACTAGTAATTCTTTTCAAATAGAAATATTGTCTTACCTTTAACATGTGCTAGTTTTAGGTGACTAGTACTTATGTGGTTAAGTCATCTGTAAAAGCTGGAAATTTAGCCCATGAGTCTTTGTGTACTGATTTTATCATTCAGTTCTAATTTTCATTTGTTTTTCTGGGAAATAATGGTGCTGGTTGCTTTGCCAAGTTTTATTATTGATTCATATGCCAAAGTTTGAGAGAGAGAGAGAGAGAGAGAGAGAGAGAGAGAATGTGAATAAGAATGAGAATGTGTCGAGGTCTCTTAAAATTATTTGGTGTTGAGTGAAGAGGCAAGGAAAGGTATTTCATGTTCCTAAACATTTTAACTTTTATGTCTGTACCTGATGGTGGAGTCTAATCTAGAATTTAATACTTCTCTGATTCTTTTAAATGATGTAGACTGTGAATGAAAACTGAATACTAGTGAGAGGGACTTTAATTCAACTCATTGATACTCACTTTAGAACTACAAATTGTGATATTAGTAGACCATACCTTTTTTAATATGACCTTACCTGTATTTAAACTTTTATGTATCAGAGGTCCTGTATGCCTGCTTGTGGTTTTACACCATCTGGAAATTAAAATTTGACTTTAGAAGTGATGTCATACTTGCTTACTGCAAACTGTGCTATTGTTGAGAACTGGATGCAATTCAGGTCAAATATTTGCCTCAAAATAATCCTTTAAGCTTCATTTCTTGCTGCTAGGAGACTGTGTAAAGCTCTAAAGATAGACTAAAGGTGATTAAAGGACATGATTCAAATTCCTTTGATGCTTAGTTCATACTGTTGGGTGCATGGAAAATGCAGTCCAAACAGGATACTCAGCTGGCATAGACTCATTCTTGCCATGTGGACTGAGTATAGTGTGTTGATCACAACCACCTTTACTCTCTGCCTCATTCCTGGAGTAATATTCTTACAGCTAGGGTTGCTTTTTTGTCTAATGTCAGTTCAGAGGATACATCAAGCCACTGACAGGTTGCACATGGTGAGAAAGAGCTACAAATGTCAAGTGTATCATTTGTCATACAGCATCTCTTTTTCTAATCTTTCTCCAGCATCACTCACTACCTCCCATAGTACGTTTTATTTACATCACAGTTTTAGATAGTGGACATTTCCTTTAGTCTGTATCAAAGACTTAGTAGCTTTGATAGGAATAAATTGTGGCTAATAGGACCAAAATCCTGGGCTTCCGCTCCAGTTCACACTGAATCCATGATAAGAAGGATTGTGTGCATACCCTGGCTTTTGGAGGTGACCCTTTATAATCTGCTATATTGTGGAGTCCTCAGTCCATCCTGCCAATTTCTTTTTTTTTTTAATATTTATTTATTCCCTTTTGTTGCCCTTGTTGTTTTATTGTTGTAGTTATTATTGTTGTTGTCATTGTTGGATAGGACAGAGAGAAATGGAGAGAGGAGGGGAAGACAGAGAGGGGAGAGAAAGATAGACACATGCAGACCTGCTTCACCGCCTGTGAAGCAACTCCCCTGCAGGTGGGGAGCCGGGGTTCAAACCGGGATCCTTATGCCGGTCCTTGTGCTTTGCGCCACCTGCGCTTAACCCGCTGCGCTACAGCCCGACTCACAATCCTGCCAATTTCTAAAGAACTCATTAAATATCTTTCTCTGTACATAAGATAGGAATCATTTTTTAACATATATTATAAAGATTTAAGAAATAGTGATATTACTCCAGCTGATAAGTAAACAGAGTTAGGCTACTTGAGACTCTGGGCTGCATAAATTCTCAAAAATCTGCAGGAATTATTTTTTTTAAACTTGGAAAAGAGAAACTCAGCAGGACATGAGTATCCCCTTCCCATCCATATATCTCAGTGGTACTATGTGAGAAGACACACTACTACCAGGTGTTTGACATTCCATGCTTTGCAGTCATAGACTGTCTATCCTCTTTCATGATGCTGCCAGAATTATTCTGCCAGTTGGATGTCATTACCCTTTTCCTTCTTGGAACTTCCCATATCCATCTTCTGCATTGGATCAGGAACTGGAAAAAAATTAAATATCCTCTCTACTCACCCCCTCTCCACTGTGTTTAACAGTTTAGAACACAATATTAACAGTCCTTCCTTTAAAAAGGGATGAGAAAAAAGTGGATTCAACTCTAATAACTTCTTTTAAGTTTCTAGTACCCTTGTCCTTCCCATGATCCTATCCAAGTCTGACTGCTGTCCTTAAAAAACTACAAAATTCTAGACATTTAGAGGCTCTCTATTTAATTGCTTCGTTTTATAGATGGAGAAATTGAGGCTGGAAGATTGGGGTGTAGGGGTTGAGTGGGAGCTACTTGTCCTGATCCTTAACACTAGATAGGACCATTAACCTGGCCTAAAACCCAAGTGGTTTCTAGTTGTTCCGAGTTGCCTTTAATTCTGTTTTCCCACAATATTTGCACTAGACCTTTTGGTCGCAGCTTATGCTATTCTTGCACCATTAAAACAACAACAACAACAACAAAAACCTTTTGTCTTTTTCTTTTTATCCAAATGTATCCACTTATGGTATAATTGAAAAAAAAAGTTCAGTGGAGTTTATGTTGAGCTATAGTGGCATCCTATTTATCCCTGTACTATTTCATCTTCACAACACAACTTTGCTTAATTTTTTCCCCTGTTCCTTGGAGATCTCTAAATAATAGGTTGCATTACTACTTCTTGATTGTTCATGTAGTTAATACTTATTAAATTCCTGGTACTGAAGGTGAAAGTTAAATTCATCCGTCATACACACACACACACACACACACACACATATATATATTGCACACACTTTGGAATGTTAAAAAATACAGTTTATTTTTTCCTTTTGTAATGACATTGGAAAGCAGGAATTATAAATGACTTACTTTGTTAAGATAGAAATAGGAATTATTTTTTTCATATGCCCTGTCTTAACAGTATTTGGAAAGTTGTTTTTCATAAAGCTTGGAGAATGGGTGTCATTTCCATAGCATTTTCTTTCTCCCAGCAGCATTCCCTTACTCTTGACAGCATGTAGTTTTCTAATTTGGGAGTGTTTTTCTATGTGTCAGTCTTGTTCTTCCAGATGTCCGTGGCATGGCTCATTGTGCTCTCCATATTCCTGGAGGGAGCAGCAAAGCATGAACAGCAATTTGCCCTCCTGGGGCTCTCAGAGGCGCAGAAAAGTTTATGGTTTCACAGCATGGAGATGCACTACTATTTCATGATGCCTTTTTATATATAAAACTTACATTAAAAAAGATTCCACTGTTCAGACATACACCAACAATACTTTAAGGAAAATGTAGGTGTTTGAATGCAGGCCATTGAGCAGCTCAAGTGCATTAGTTGATCCTGCCTTGTTCAGAGAGCATACAGCTGCCCCAGCCCTCTCCCAGGAAGACTGACAACTATTGACAATGACTCTATAAACTGCAGCTTTTTTTTTTTCTCCCCTGATTTCAGGTAGATGCATTGCGATTGCGGCTGGAAGAAAAAGAATCTTTTCTTAATAAGAAAACAAAGCAGCTACAGGATCTCACAGAAGAGAAAGGGACACTAGCCGGGGAGATTCGTGACATGAAGGATATGTTAGAAGTGAAGGAAAGAAAAATCAATGTTCTTCAGAAAAAGGTGAGTAGCTGATAAAAGTTCTTCAGGTTGGAAATTGCACCATCCACATCACTTCATGGAACAATTTTTAAAAAGATACTGTAATGGGGAGCTGGGTGGTAGCACAGTGTGTTTAGCACACGTGGCGCAAAGCGCAGGGACTAGCATAAGGATCCCAGTTCTAGCGCCTGGCTCCCCACCTGTGTGTGTGTGTGTGTGTGTGTGTGTGTGTGTGTGTGTGTGTGTGTGTGTGTGTAACTTCACAAGAGGTGAAGCAGGGCTGCAGGTGTCTGTCTTTCTCTTTCTCTCCCCCCCTTTGTCTTCCCCTCCCTCCTCTCTCAATTTCTCTCTGTTCTATACAACAACAACAACAGCAATGGCAACAATAACAACATGAACAACAAGGGCAACAAAATGGAAAAATAGCCTCCAGGAGCAGTGGATTCATAGTGTAGGTACCAAGCCCCAGCAGTAAACCTGGAGAAAAAAAATGCTGTAATGAAGAGAGAGAGAGAGAGAGAGAGAGAGAGAGAGAGAGAGAGAGATCCAGACCAGAGCACTGCTCAAGTCTAGCTAACTGTGGTACTGAGTATTGAACCTGAGACCTCAGAGCCTCAGGCTGGAGCTCTTTTTGCATAGCCATTATGCTGTTTCCCTAGCTGAGGGAACATTTTTAAAGATTTATTTATTTGTTTATTTATTTGTGAGAGAGAAGATTTACATAAATCAGGCATGGAGAGAAAAACCAGAGCACCATTCTGGTACATGCACTGTTGGGGGTCAAACCAGGACCTCAGGCTCTCAAGTCTGATACTCTTAATAGTTGAATTTTTTCCTTTGCTGATAAGGAAAACTTTTGAACATATAGAAAAATAATATTTTTTAAATTTCTTTATTGGGGTATTAATGTTTTACAGTTGACAGTAAATACAATAGTTTGTACATGCATAACATTTCTCAGTTTTCCACATAATAATACAACCCCCTAAATTATTTTTTAAAAGAATTCTAAGTAAGAAATATAAACTTTCAACTATTGTTATTAAACGTATTGGTGGCTATCTTATGGAATTTTTAGCTTAGCCTGATGATTTTTTTTTTTATGAGAAGGAAAGAGACAATAGCACTGTTCAGTCATTTTTTTAATGAAGTTCCATTTTTTTTTGTTTTTGTACTTCTTATGTTTTATTAGGAAATGATATATAAGACAGTTGTCATACAGGTACAATTTCTCATCCTTCTATGATAAGTGCCTACCCAACAACCCTAGTACCAACTTAGGGCCCCCTCTACTACCATGTATTGGATTACCAGTGGCCAGAGGCCCCTCTCCTTGTCCCTCTGCCCCCATGTCCTTGGCCTTGCTGCAACAAACCATATCTAGTCCAAGTTTCACTCTGTGTTTTGCCTTCCCATCCTTATTTCTTAACGTCCGCCTATAAGTGAGATCATCTTTTATTCATCCTTCTCATTTTTGCTGATCTCTCTTAACGTAATTTCTTCAAATTCCACCCCCAATGAGACAAAGGAGATGACCTTGCCATTTTTAATAGTTGAGTATTTTTAATAATTGACTAGGGGTTACTGGGTCACCAGGTAGGTTCATTTCTTATAGTCTGAGAAATCTCCAGACTTTCTTCCACAGAACTTGAGCCAATTCACATAAATTCTCACCATCAGTTTCTTGTCATGTGGTACCAGAGAATAAAATTAGGGCCCTAGACATATAAAATGAATGCTCTAGCTATAAACCACCTCCCTTGCCCCAAAATTTCTAATGGACTATCTGAATATTGAATTTTAAATCATTTTATTTCCATTGAAAGCTTCAAAATAGCTAATATACCAATTTAGATATGACTAAATTATAATTGTCTAATTTCAATATTTTTACTGATTATTGAACACATTATTTGATGTATTTTAAATTCATTTTGAGTCTTAACTGCATTTGATTCTTAAATTTATTGAAGATGCATTCTGAATTCATATAAACCCTCATATATCCTGTCTTGGCAAACATACACAGACTTAGAGAAGAATAGGGTAATGCTTAAAGCCGTTAATCATACTTATTTGTTATCATTGAGAGAGTATATGATAAGTTCTGAGTGCAATGATGCTGTGACACAGAAGATGCTTGACACGTTTAAGGTCCTTCATTTCTTCCCTCTTACAGCATCTCTCTCTCTCTCTCTCTCTCTCTCTCTCTCTCTCTCTCTCTCCTTCTCCCCCCCTTCCCCTCTCCCTCTCCCTCGCTCTTCTTTCCCTCCCATTATAGAGAATCTTGCCTTGGGAATAGCATTCCTTTTGGAGAAGTCTTATTAGCTACTGTTTAGTTTTGGTGGGACTTCATACACCTGTTGTTCCCTATAAAAAGGGAAGAATACCTGATTTTTTAAAAGAAAGAAATAAAGGAAGGAAGGAAGGAAGGAAGGAAGGAAGGAAGGAAGGAAGGAAGGAGGGAGGGAGGAAGGAAGGAAGGAAGAAAGAAAGAAAGGCTGGGGGGGCATAATGATAGCAGAGCAATAGCACACAGGACTTCTTGCATGTGAGCAGGCCTAGGTTCAGCCCCTGGCACTCTCAATAACTAGAGCTGAGTGATGCTCTGATCAAAAAATAAAAGAAGAAAGAAAACTTATTGGAAACCACCAACACAGTAGTTCACCTTATTATTTGTATGGCCTGGGTTTGAACCCAGTCCCCATTATACTCTGGGAAGCTTAGGTACTATGCTAGTTCTCTCTCTCTCTCTCTCTCTTTCTCTATGTCTCTCTCCTTTTGTCTTTGTTTCTGTCTCTCTGTCTCAAAAAGATGGCCTAAAGCAGTGAAGTTCTAATAATGACAAATAAATAAATTAATAAATAGTTTTTAAAAATTGTATTAGTTACTTAATGATGATCAATAAGATTATGGGTTAAGAGGGGTACACTTCCAAACAATTCCCCCCACCTGTTACCCTCCCCTCCATTGGAAGGGTCCCTAGTCTTCTTATTTTTAAATTTTTTTAATCTTTATTTGTTTATTGGATAGAGACAGTCAGAAATTGAGAGGGGAGGGGGAGATAGAGAGGGAGAGAGACAGAGAGACACCTGCAGTCCTGCTTCACCACTCATGAAAATTTTCCCCTTCAGGTAGGAACTGGGGGCTCCAACCTGGGTCCTTGTGCTTTATAACATATGCACTCAACCAGTTGCCGCCACCCAGCCCCGAAGGGTCTCTAGTCTTTAACCCTCTGGGAGTATGGACTAAAGATCCTTATGGGGTGCAAAGGGGGAGATGTGGCTCCCAACATTAGTAATTGCTTCTCCACTGGACATGGACATTGATAGGTTGATCCATAACCCCAGCCTATTTCTTTTCTTTTTTTAAAATTTCTTTATTGGGGAATTAATGTTTTATATTCGACAGTAAATACAATAGTTTGTACTTGCATAACATTTCTCAGTTTTCTGTATAACTGTATAACAATACAACACCCCCCCCCCCCACCCCGCTAGAGTCTTTTACTTTGGTGCAACATGCCAATTCCAGTTCAGGTTCTACCTGTGTTTTCTCTTCTGATCTTGTTTTTCAACTTCTGCATGAGAGTGAGATCATCCATATTTATCCTTCTGTTTCTGACTTTTTTTACTTAACATGAATTTTTCAAGGTCTATCCAAGATGGGCTGAAAAACGGTGAAGTTACCAATTTTTATAGCTGAGTAGTATTCCATTATGTATATATACCATGACTTGCTCAGCCACTCATCTGTTGTTGGACACCTGGGTTGCTTCCAGGTTTTAGCCATTACAAATTGTGCTGCTAAGAACATATGTGTACACAGATCATTTTGGATGGGTGTGTTGGGTTCCTTAGGATATATCCCAGGAGAGGAATTGCAGGATCATAGGATAGGTCCATTTCTAGCCTTCTGAGAGTTCTCTGGACTGCTCTACACAGAGGCTGGATCAATTGACATTCCCACCAGCAGTGCAGCAGGGTTCCTTTGACCCCACACCCTCTCCAGAATTTGCTGCTGCTACCTTTTCTAATGTATGACATTCTCACAGGAGTGAAGTGGTACCTCATTGTTGTCTTGATTTGCATTTCTCTGAAAATCAGAGACTTGGAACATTTTTTTCATGTGTTTCTCAGTCTTTTGGATCTCTTTTGTGGTGAATATTCTGTCCATGTCCTCTCCCTAATTTTGGATGGGGTTTTTTGTTTTCTTCTTGTTGAGTTTTGCCAAGATCTTTATATATTTTGGTTATTAGCCTCTTGTCTGATGTATGGCATATAAAAATATTTGCCCATTCTGTGAGTGGTCTCTTGGTTTGGGTGTTAGTTTCTTTTGCTGTGCAGAAGCTTTTTAATTTTATGCAGTCTAATAGGTTTATGCTTGCATTACTCTTTGTAATTGTATTTGTTTCATTGAAGATCTCTATAATATTGATTGCAGAAAAGAGCTCTGCTAAAATTTCCCTCTAAGTATCTGATAGTTTCTAGCATCCAAGTACTTGATCCACTTGGAATTTACTTTTGTATTTGGTGAAATATAATGGTTCAGTTTCATTCTTCTTCATGTCTAAACTTATTTTTTCCAACACCATTTGTTGAAGACACTCTTCTTTCACTATTTAATAGTCTGGGCACCTTTGTCAAAGATTAGATGTCCATAGGTGTGGGGACTTACTTCTGTGCTCTCAACTCTATTCTGTTGGTCAATGTGTCTTTTCATCTTCCTGTACCAAGCAGTTTTGATGACAAGAGCCCTACAATACAATTTGAGATCTGGGATTGTATTGCCTCCAGTTCTGTTCTTTCTTCTCAAGATAGTTTTGGCAATTCAAGGTCTTTTCCAGTTCCAGATAAACATTTGTAGTATTTGTTCTATTATCCTAAAAATGTGGTTGGGATCTTGATGGCATAGCATTAAATTTGTATATGGCTCTGGGTAATGTATTCATTTTGATGATGTTAATTCTTCCAACCCATGAACATGGATTATCTTTCTACTTCTTTGTGTCTTTTTCAATTTCCTTGAGTAGTGACTCATAATTTTCAGTATGCAAGTCTTTCAGTTCTTTGGTTAGGTTTATTCCTAGATATTTTATTGTTTTTGTTGCTATAGTAAAAAGGAACTGATTTCTGGATTTCAACTTTTGTTAACTTAGTGTTTGCATAGAGACTGCCACTGACTTTTGAATGTTAATTTTGTAGCCTGACACCTTACTGTATTGCTTGATGATTTCCAAAAGCTTCCTGCTGGATTCTTTATGTTTTTCTATGTATAATATCATGTCATCTGCAAATTGACTTCTTTTCTTCCAATCTTTATCACTTTAATTCCTTGCTCCTGCCTGCTTTCTATGGCAAGAACTTTCTGCACTATGTTGAATAGTAATGGTGATAGTGTGCACCCCTGTCTAATACCTGATCTGAGGGGAAATACTTCCAGTTTTTCACCATTGAGTATGATGTTGGCTGTAGGTTTGTTACATATAAACTCCACTAGCTTCAGGAATTTTCCATCTATTACATTTTTTTTAGTGTTTTGATCATAAAGGGATGTTGTATTTTGTCAAAGGCTTTCTCTGCATCTACTGATATGACCATGTGGTTTTTGGTCTTGTTTTTGTTGACATGGTGGATCACATTGATTGATTTATGTATATATATATATTTTTAAATTTTTTATTAAGAAAGGATTAGTGAACAAAAGCATAAGGTAGGAAGGGTACAACTCCACACAATTCCCACCACCCAATCCCCATAACCCACCCCCTCCCATGGTAGCTTTCCCATTCTCTAGCCCTCTGGGAGCATGGACCCAGGGTCGTTGAGGGTTGCAGAAGGTAGAAGGTCTGGCTTCTGTAATTGCTTCCCCGCTGAACATGGGCGTTGACTGGTCGGTCCATACCCCCAGTCTGCCTCTCTCTTTCCCTAGTAGGGTGTGTCTCTGGGGAAGCTGAGCTCCAGGACACATTGGTGGGGTCTTCAATCCAGGGAAGCCTGGCCAGCATCCTGGTGGCATCTGGAACCTGGTGATTGAAAAGAGAGTGAACATATGAAGCCAAACAATTTGTTGAGCAATCATGGATCCCAAGCTTGGAATAGTGGAGAGGAAGTGTTAGGGAGGTACTCACTGCAAACTCTAGTGTAATCCTGCTTTCAGGTATATATTTTGCAGTAGTTTATGGACACATGTGCACATAAGCTCTCTCTCACAGGAACTGGTGTATATCTAGGTTATGGGACTTTGTTAGAAAGTGAACTACCCGAGATGAAATTAGAGTGTACTATTAAAGGAAAGGTCTCACCCGAGTAATGAAGCTGAAGGGTTGTCATTCCACACGTGAAGTCTCTGGATACAGTCTGAGGTGAAGCATGTTGAGGTGGCAATCGTTGCTTTGGTTAGGTTGTGATCGGCGGATGCAATATTATTTGGTTTGGATTGGGAGATGCATACGGGAAAGTGGGCCTTATCCAAGGGTTCCAGGACTGGGGGAAGTAGGGGCTCTATAGTGAAGATGTGAGGTTCCTGCTGTCTTAGGGTTCAAAAAGACAATCAATAGTTAATATTATCATCACAATATTTGTTAATTGGGTTAACTTTGAAAAGTCCCTTTGTTATGGTTTGCTGTACAGTACCCAGTATCTTGTATATAGCTGTGCTATTGGAAGCTTCTAATCTACTTGGTCTAGGCTTTTGAGAGAGTCCGCATATCAAATACATAGCCTATATATTAAAAAGATTCAGTTTGTCTTTTGAGAAACTTTGAGACATACAATTGATTTCCCCCTCTCATATTAATTAACTACTGATTTATATGTCTACATTTTGCTAGGAGTGTACATAAACACCATTCCCACCACCAAAGGACTGTGACCCATCCCTCCCGCCCACTCCCACCCCCCACTGGCCCAGGAAGCTACATGTCTACCCCTCACCACTGGGTTTTTACTTTGGTGCCCTACTTACAATTTGATCAGGTCCTGCTTTTAGTTTCCCTTTCAGGTCTTCTTAGTCAGCTTCTGTTGATGAGTGGGATCATCCCATACTCATCTTTATCTTTCTGACTTAGTTCACTTAACATAATTCCTTCTAGCTCTGTCCAAGATGGGTCAGAGAAGGTGGGTTCATTGTTCTTGATAGCTGCATAGTATTCCATTGTGTATATAAACCACAGCTTTCTCAGCCACTCATCTGTTGTTGGGTACCTGGGTTGCTTCCAGGTTTTAGCTATTATGAATTGTGCTGCTATGAACATAGGAGTACACACCTCTTTTTGGTTGGGTGTTATGGAGTCCTTGGGGTATAACCCCAGGAGAGGAATTATTGGGTCATATGGAAGGTCCATGTCTAGCCTTCTGAGAGTTTTCCAGACTGCTCTCCACAGAGGCTGTACCAATTTACATTCCCACCAGCAATGTAAAAGGGTCTGTCCCGCATCCTCTCCAGCATTTGTTGCTGCTGTCCTTTTTGATGTATGCCATTCTTACAGGAGTGAGGTGGTAGCTTAGTGTTGTCTTAATTTGCATTTCTCTGACAATCAGTGACCTAGAGCAGTTTTTCATATGTTTGTTAGCCTTTTGGATCTCCTCTGTGGTGAATGTTTTGTTCATTTCCTCTGCCCATTTTTGGATGGGGTCATTTGCTTTTTTGTGGCTAAGTTTGCTGAGCTCTTTATATATTTTGGTGATTAGTTTCTTGTCTGATGTCTGGCATGTGAATATCTTCTCCCATTCTGTGAGGGGTCTCTCTGTTTGTTTAATAGTTTCTTTGGATGTGCAGAAGCTTTTCAATTTGATGTAGTCCCATTGGTTTGTTTCTGCTTTGGTCTTCCTTGCAATTTGGTTTGATTCATCAAAGATGTCCTTGAGGTGTATGTGGGAAAGTGTTTTACCAATGTTTTCCTCTAAGTATTTGATTGTTTCTGGTCTGACATCTAGGTCTTTGATCCATTTGGAGTTGATTTTTGTTTCTGGTGAGATAAAGTGGTTCAATTTCATTCTTCTGCATGTTTCAACCCAGTTTTCCCAGCACCATTTATTGAAGAGAGGCTCCTTTTTCCATTTAATCCTTTGGGCCCCCTTATCAAAGATTAGATGCCCATAGGTGTTGGGATTTACTTCTGGGCTTTCAATTCTGTTCCACTGGTCTGTGTGCCTATTTTTGTTCCAGTACCATGCTGTTTTGATGATGATGGCTTTATAATATAGTTTAAGGTCTGGGAGTGTGATGCCTCCATTTCTGTTTCTTTTCCTTAAGATGGTTTTGGCAATTCTAGGTGTTTTCAGGTTCCAGATAAATGATTGTAGTGTTTGTTCTATTCTCTTAAAGAAGCCTGATTTACGTATATTAAAACAACCTTGCATGCCTGGGATAAACCCCACTTGGTCTTGATGAACAATCTTTTTGATATTCTGTTGTATCTGGTTGGCTAGAATTTTGTTCAATATTTTCGCATCTATGTTCATCAGAGATATTGGTCTATAGTTTTCTTTTTTGGTTGTGTCCCTGTCTGCTTTTGATATCAACATGATGTTCATAGAACTGACTGTTTATAGGAGATCTTTCAGAACTTCTTTCAGGGCACGCTTGGTGATAGTTGATTCAACTGTTGTGTGAGAATTTTTATGCCTTAATCTAGTCTGAATGAGAGTCTAGCAGGATACAGTAGCCTTGGTTGAAAGCCTTTCTCATTGAGCACTTTAAATATCTTGCCATTCTCTTCTGGCCTGTAGTGTTTGTATGGAGAGGTATGCTGCTAATCTTATGGGTTTTCCTTTGTAGGTGACTCTTTGTTATTCTCTTGCAGCCTTCAGCATCCTTTCTTTATCCTTATTCCTTTCCACTCTAAATATGATGTGTCTTGGCATCTTTAAGTCTGTGTTAATTGTGTTTGGGACCCTCTGGGCTTCTTGACCCTTTATGCTTTTTATGTTTTCTAGAGAAGTTCTCAGCTATTATGTCCTGAAGAATGCTTTCTTCTCCTCCCTCTCTTTCTTCCTCTGGTAAGCCAATAATGCATATATTATTTCTTTTGAAGTCATCCCATAGGTCTCTGTTGTTGTTTTCAGTATCTCTTAATCTCTTTTTGAGATCACTTCATTCTTTTTTAGTTGTCTCTAGTCAGTCCTCAGTCTTACTAGTTCTGTTTTTAGCTTCATTTACTCTATTCTCTCTCCCCTGTACTGTTTTCTGGAGTTCATCTATTTTGTTGCCCTATTCTGACACTGTTTTAGCTTGTTCAGCTATTTGTGTTTCTAACTCAGCTATTTCAGCTTTCAGTTTTCTAATAACCTTTAGATAATTAGTGTTTTTTTCTGTAGACTCATTTGTTGTTTCTGCATTTCTGATGACAATTCTTTCAAACTCTTTACTCACTCCTAAGGATTATTTCTTTAAGTAGTGTTTGGATGTTGACCTCATTATTTTGTGCTTCATCCTTTGGGGGGCTTTTAGCTGGACTCTTGTCCTGGTTCATTTCTCCAATATTTCTTCTTGTTGGTTTAGTCATTCTATCTAGTATGTTATGAGGTCCCTCTCTCAGTAGTTTTCAAATTACTGATCACTCTTGCTTGGATTGTCTTGTGTCTAAGTTAGGTACTTAAAGAGTTCACAGTTATGGAAATTGACAGTTGTTTCAATATTTCTGAGTTGGAGCATAGTGGTTTAAAAGCCTTTTTTCATTATTTTTCTTCCCTGTGTCTATGGGATCCTGAGAGCTTTTAAACTACAAGTAGGCTTTTTAGCTTTATCAGTGACTCTTGACCAAGAGATAAAG
Organism: Erinaceus europaeus; assembly: GCF_950295315.1. Taxonomy (NCBI): domain Eukaryota; kingdom Metazoa; phylum Chordata; class Mammalia; order Eulipotyphla; family Erinaceidae; genus Erinaceus; species Erinaceus europaeus. The sequence continues at coordinate 34,902,316 of NC_080173.1, forward strand.
CATGGTGGGGCAGAGATCATCCAGTGGTTATGTAAAGTGATTCTCACATCCCCACGTCTCTAGGCCATGGAAGTATAGATCTTCTCCTGAGTTTCCTGGTTAGTTCTCTGTCCCTGGTGTCAGCACAGGGCCTCCCCACCACTGCTCCAGATTCTGAGGGCAGTAGCAATGGAGACTCACAATTCTATTTGATGAGTCTTAGGGAAGTTCTCTTCTCCCTTCAGTCATCTTTTTTGGTTAAACAGACTGGAGGTGGTGTCTCAACTGGTAAACTGCAGGACTGTTATCAGCCACTTAATCTCTCCTTAGGCTTCTCTCTGTCCATGAGCCACATGTGTTTGCACTCCCTGGTGAAGTCGTTTTATTCCTGTCATGTTGAGGTCCCAGGTGTTCTACTTTGGTATTTCTGACCCTAGCCTCTTTCTATATTTCTCAGATGAGATGGTACTCTGGGATTCCAAGACACATTTGTGAGATTGTCTGCCCAGGGACGTCAGTTTCGCATCATGGTAGCATCTGTAACTTGGTGGCTGAAAAGCATTAAGATAAAAGCAGAACAGATTGTTTAGTAATCAGGATCCTAAATATAAGAATATAGAAGATGATATTTTAGGGTCTTTCTGTTAGAAGAAACTAGGAAGTCTGGATCAGATCAGACATTTGCTACCAAATATGGGAAAACTATATAAATACCACTAACTGTAAACCTCACTGATCTGACCTAGGGCCCATGTCTGTTAATATTTAGCAAAGGAACCTGTGTAACTTCTATATCCCTGTCTGTCTGAGGTCAATGTCTATGGCCATAGCTAGGAACAGTCTAGGCTGCACTCATTTCAGGACACATCTTCCTCAAGTGGCAGAGTATGTTGACCCAGCCTCCCTTCATAGTGGGGCAGTTTCTACCATTGTTCTACATTGAGGGAAAGGTCCTGTAGAGAACCACAAGAGGGCTTATGATGTTCCTGATGGGGATGGCCAGTGATAGTGGAGAAAGGGACCTGTTACAGGTCTAGCCCATCATATTTATGTTGAAATACCAGGATTCCCTGACTAGGGCCCCAGATGATGAGGTATCTTGATAGTGATGAATAGGGCCATCATTAAAGTATGCTGGTCTCTTGCCCTTATCCAGCTTTTGTATTCCTTAGTTTATCTGACAGGCTTAAAGTTAGAAGGATTGAGAGAAGTGAAATAGGAGGTGAGGAGAGTATCTAGGTCTAAGTAGAAACTATTTGATTAAGTATTGTATGGTGTCTTTTTTAGGCTTTTCTACTTGCTTATTACAGTTATTGAGTCACTGCAGACTATAGCACACACTTTTAATTAAAGGTATATATTTTCCCGTAACTTAAGATATGTGTACATATGTGCCCTATCTTATGGACCCTGGTCTATATCTAGGTTTTGTAACTTTGTTAGTTAATGTGCCATCCAAAATGGAGTTAAGGAGACCTGTGAGCTAGGAAAGGTCTCACCAGTGTAATGAAGCTAGATATCCCAGGCCTAGTGTCTCTGGCCACAATCCAAAGTGAAACATGTTGAGATGGCACTAGTTGCATTGCAGTATCAAATGGTATGGATAAAGAGAAGCATGAAAGAAAACAAGTAAAGACCCAGAGGTTCCAGTTCTGGGAGAAATATGGTTTTTATAGAGAATGAGGAAGGTTCCTTCCTGTCTTATAGAGTTTAGGAAGGCAATAGGCAATTATTATTGTAACAAAGTAATTTGGGAAACTCATAGTTAGACTTACTGTACCATATAAGACCTTGACATGTTTTATATATTTAATGCCATTTACAAATAACTATATCTTATATACTAACAGGACCAGTTGCTCCTGGTCCTCCTAGTCTAAGATTATAGATGATTTAATATTTCAAAAAAGTTATTAGCAATGCATTAATAATTTAAGTCTAGTGTTAAAATTCAGTCAGTTTACTAATTTGAAAATTTAAGTGCTTAGATCGAAGGAATATATATTCAGAACTGAAGTCTATTTTTTGGTGCAATACTCCAAACTCAGTCAATTTCTGCTTTATGCTTACCTTTCTGTTCTTTTTTCTGAACTTCTATTTAACAGTTGAATCATACCATACTTGTTTTTCTCTTTCTGGCATATCTCATTCAACATAATTCCTTTTAGCTCCATCCAAGATGTGTTAGAGAAGGTGGGTTCATTATTTTTTAATAGCTGAGTAGTATTCCATTGTGTATATATACCACAACTTTCTCTGTCATTCATTTGTTGTTGGAAGCTTGGTTGTTTCCAGGTTTTGACTACTACAAAGTGGTGCTGCTATGAACATAGGTATACACATATCTTTTGGGATGGGTGTGATTGAGTCCTTAGAATATATCCCTAGGAGAGGAATTATTGGGTCATATGGAATGTCATTTTCTAGCCTTGTGAGGGTTCTCCAGACTGCTCTCCATAGAGGCTGGACCAATTTACATTCCCACCAGCAGTGCAGGAGGGTTCCTTTGTCCCCACAACCTCTCCAACATTTGTTGTTGCTGTCATTTCTCACAGGGGTGAAGTGATATCTCATTGTTGTCTTTATTTAAATTTCTCTGACAACCTGTGACTTGAAGCAATTTTTCCTATATCTACTGACCCTTTGGATTTCTTCTGTAGTGGGTATTCTGTTCATATCCATTCCCCACTTTTGAATTGGGTCATTGCTTTTTTGTTGCTAAGTTTTGTGAGCTCTTTATTTTATTTTGGTTATTAGCCTCTTGTCTGATGTATGCCATGTAAAAATCTTCTCCCATTCTGTGAGGAATCTCATTGTTATGGTGATAGTTTCTTTTGCTGTGAAGAAGTTTTTAATTTGATGTAGTCCCACTGGTGTATTTTTGTTTTAGTCTTCCTTGCAATTTGGAAAATGTTCCACCAATATTTTTCTCTAAGTATTTGCTAGTTTTTGGTCTAACATCCAGGTCCTTGATCCATTTGAAGTTTATTTTTGTTTCTGTTGAGATAAAGTGGTTCAGTTTCATTCTTCTGCATGATTCAGTTTACCCAGCACCATTTGTTGAAGAGACTCTCCTTTCTCCATTTAATGGTTTTGACCCCCTTATCAAAAATTATATGTCCATAGATGTATAAATAAATTTTAAAGACTGTATTGGAAATCCAGAGGCCATAGATAATAAGCAGTCATCATGGAGACCAGGCAGGAACCATAGTGGATCCCAAGGGCAAGCTGACCAGGATACTGTTGGCTTCCAAGCTACAACTTCAGGTAAAGGCAATCTAACTGTTTCCTTCTATCAGTATTATTTGCCACCTTTATCTTTCATTTTATGAGAGAGAAAGGAGAAAGGAAGGGTATGGGAGAAGCAGGGAGGGAGAGAGGGTTTAGAGAGAGGTGGAGGGCCTGTGAGCAGAACAGCTGTCAGCTCTGGCTTATGGTAGTCTCAGGGATTGAACCTGGGAACCCTTGAAAATCAGACATGGAATTCTATGCCATATAATATTGAGCTATATCCCACCATCCCTATCCACTGGCCCTGTTTTTCTAGTTTTCTATCTTTAGGTTTCAGACAGCTCTGCTTAGGAGAGAAGCTGGAGTTATCCTTTAAAAAGATAGACACATTATATCACTCTCTGATCCAAACTCTCCAGTTTTGTTCCACCAGCTACAGAATTTGTGGTGCTCAGTGCAAAATGAAAATGTGGGTTCTTTTGTTAAAAATCTAGTGAGAATTTCAGGATGATAGTAGCAAGAAATTAATCAAGCACCATGCCCTTCCACAAGTGAACACTAGTGCCTTTGCATAAAGTGAGTGTGAATGAAACAGTCCTCATCCCAATGCTTCCTTTTCACTCAGATGAACAGCTGAAGACCTTATCTTGGCCAGAAAAACCCATGGTGATTTGATTCCTGCCCACTGTTCTCACTCCTTTCATGCTGCTTTTCCCTTTGCTCATCTTACATCAGCCACTGTGGTCTTTGCATTTTTTCATGGACACATCATTCCCACTCTCTTAGGGATTTGTCATTTGCTGAAGCCCCCTTGAGACAGTCACGAACCACATGTAGCTATTAAGTTCTTAAAAGATATATACACTAGGAGCCAGGTGGTAGCTTACTTATAAATGATATGCTTTACAATACTCAAGGTTCTAGGTTCAAACCCCTGGTCCCCAACTTCAAGAAGGAAGCTTCAGGAGCATTGAAGCAGTGAGGCAAATGTCTCTGTCTCCTTCTTCTCTTTGGATTTCTGTCTCTTGCCAGTAAATAAATATGTAAATAATATTTTTAAAATCATTAAAAAAGAAGACATACTGTAAGATGTAACTATATGCATTTATTTTAAAAATTATAAAATGAAGACTTAAGATATATCATTCATAATTTTTATATTGATTATAAATTAAAATAAAAATTGGACAGGTAGGAGAAAAGAAAATATATCACTACAGTTAATTTCACCAGTTTTGTAAAACTTTTTAAACTACTAGAGAATTTAAAGTTACCTGTGTGACTAGCACTATGCTGACTTTGGCTTGCTCCTTTGTTTCTTTTTTGGTCTCTGTTCACACAATACTTTGTTACAAATCTTTTTTTCTTTTTTCTTTTTTTAACCTATCCTTTTAGTAAAGATTTTAAGATGATATTTTCAGTGTAGAAGTGATGGTTGCTTTTGCTGATGTGTGCATTTTCCAAAAGTTTAACTTTCCTCATAGCAAATAGTATGGTGGCAAGTTTAGAGGCTCTAGAATAAAGATGTTTTCTTTGTGTACCATGATCACAAATCTCATTTATTTAAACCATTGTAATAATATTTAATATGTACTTCAACATAATGTTCACCTTTGAGGGTTTTTTCCCCATCAAGTGTTTGCCAGTGCTTTTTTTTTATGAAATAAAACAATTGGATGCATAGTGAAGGAGCAGGAATTCTGTGATACCTGCAATGTGAGAGACATAACTTCCTCAAAAAGTGATGTACACAAGTCAGAAACTGACTCAAAATATGAAAATAATGCTGAGGCTGTTGGGTAAATGAAAAAGTGTCTCTGCGAGTGGAGATTCCTTGGAGCTTTGACCACATTCAGTAAAATTGGCTCTTTCATACTAGTCCCAGATTGGAGTAGCATACGCTTTGGATTAGGGTGTGTTGGCTTTGAAGAATAATAAACGCATGTCAATGTCAGAGGTGCAGCATTACTTAATATTTCTTTCCTGTAGACTGCTTGGCAATCCTCACTGTTTTTTGATGCCAGTAGAACTGGGTATGTTCCTTTCATTGCCATGTTTAACCTGGCGAAGCTAGACTTGCACCTCGTATCTGTCAGTTTTGTCTTCCGAACCCTGAGTCTCAGAAGGCTTGTGTACTCCATGAGCCACTTGAACAGGTCACATGTCTGGGCAGCAGGCATGAACACAATGCTTTACGTATTTTGTTACTTGTGGAAGGAATCAAGGTTTAATACACTGAGGACCTCAGGTGGCAGAAAATCTGTAATCATAGTTTTTAGGAAGACAGGAGTCATTCATTGAGAATGAATTTTTAGCTCTGCTGTCATATTTTTTATTCTACTACATAATTTCAAGATATGGAATTCTTTTATCAAGGGACATAAATGCCCATGTATGAATGTTTTTAGTGAAATATTCCCTCATGGCTATGATTGTAATGTTGGAGATGCAGCACAGTTTTCATGCTGCAGCCATAGGATTCTGTTCCCATACCTGAATTCAGACTTCAGCTGATGAAGTGCTACCTGACTATTTGGTTTTTGTAGGAAATGTCATAAAACCTTGATGACATTGTACATTTGGAAAGTGTATAATGCCTGGGATTTTAGGACATGGTAGCATTATTTGAATCAGATCAAATTTAAACTGCGATGCAGCTCATAGATTCTTAGAGCATAAACTTATTACCCTCTTTTTTAAGTCATTAAAATTGGACAAAAATTTGATATCCATTTTCATTGTAGGTCTCAGTCCCATTAGTAATGTGAATTTATAGAGCAGAGGTACTTTATTTATTAGGGCTAGAAAAACAGATGGTGATTTCTCTGGAAATCAATTTCACTAACTCCCTGTTAAACGTCATGGGTTTCCCTATGGATTAAGAAGGGCAGGGAGGGTTGAGTGAAGTTGGCTCCTGGGAGTGGTGTGGTCCTTCCCATTTTAGAAGCTTTTTTACTCTTTTAGAAGTGGGATGATGAAAATTCTGAATAAGGATATTCTCAGAGATAAGGAGAGTACAGAGGGTGGATATTAGCATACTGACCTTTATGACACTTATCAAAATGAGTAATATTTGAGATGAATACAGACCATAGATGTTTCCACATATTATAAATATATGTAGGCTATGGGGGGGCTTTTTACTCAATTGAACTTTTTCTTCATGTTTAAATATCCAACAAAGGTTTGATTATTTATTATTGACAAACATAATTTATATGTGCATAATCATACTTAACTTGTATTACTGAGTGTTTCCTGTGTGTTATTTAGTTACTAGCCCAGATTCTGAAGGTCCATAAAGAAATGATACAGTCAGAATGCTTCAAGAAATTGACAGTCTGGTTGGAAAAATAGACTTATATAATCCCATGTATAAGTGCAATGTGGAGCTAAATGGCATGATACCAGAGGCAAACTACTTGATGGATGCACATAGTAGAATTCTGCTATTTTAGAGGAGGAAAACTATTTCAAAATAATTCAGAACCCCAGAATCTGAACCAGATTAGGCATGATCAGAGACTAAGATGATTCCAAGAATCCAAGACAAGACAGACAGTGTCATGATCCCCAAACTCTGAGAACAAGGCATATCTGGCATGGTGTCTTCTCTACTGGTGACTTCCCTTCTGTTCTCTTTCCTCTACCTTTATGTCATGCTGCCAATTGAAATTCAAAGTCCTAGGACAGACCTAATAGGTGTATTTCAGTGGCAGGATCTAATCAAAGTCCCCTAAAAGGAATCTGGAAAAAATTGTTTTTATTTATTGGATAGACAGCCAGAAATTGAGAGGGAAAGGAGTGATAGAGAAGGAGATAGAAAGAGAGACACCTACCTGCAACACTGCTTTACCACTCACAAAGCAGGTGGGGGCCTGCAGGTGGGGACCAGGGGGCTCAAACCCAGGTCCTTGAACATTGTAATGTGTACTCAATCAGGTACGCCACCACCTGGCCCCAAATTTGGAAAATGTTGTTCCAGATTTTACAATGAGCTTTCTAATCAGTTCCTGTGTCAGGAAAGTCTGCTGAAACTGAAGGCTTGGGAGAAGTTTTACACTCTTACAGAATTATCTCTTGGTTGGAATTATGCATCCCTTTTGTATATGTTGGCTTCCTGCCCAGGCTAAACTTCTAGAGTTCCCCTATTATGGTATTTATAACATCTCTAGATCCTTTTGAAAATCTTGGTGCATGATGATTTTCCATTAGCATTCACTGGATAAATTATGCTAGCAAATTCTGAATAATGAAAAATTGGGAGGAAAGAAATTGCTTTGAGATTCACTAATGGCTCAAGAATATTGTTAGTTGTGAGAAGAATGATTTGCCCCAATGAGGTGTCAAATTATAGTTTACAAGATAGATCCACCCAATTAATAACACAACAGATGAAAGTTCAGGAAGATAGCATAATGTCTATGCAAAAATACTTTCATGTCTGAGGCTCGAAAGTCCCAGGTCCAATCCTCTGTAGCACTATAAGCCAGAACTGAGCAATGCTCTGGCAAGATAAGGAGAGAAAGAAAGAGAGAAAGGGAGAAAGAGAGAATGAAATAAAAAAGAAGAATAGAAGGAAGGAAGGAAGGAAGGAAGGAAGGAAGGAAGGAAGGAAGGAAGGAAGGAAGGAAGGGGAGGTGGCAAAATAGCTCAGTTGGATAGTGCACTGCTTCTGCTATATGCAAAATCCAGTTTTGACCCTGACTGCATGGCATTGGAGGCAGTTTCAGGGTTGTAATGTCCATCTCTCTCTACCTGCCTCTCACTATCTGAAAAAGTTATCCTGGAATGGTAAAGTCTAGTGATGGAAAAAAAAGTCAAATATGAGGACATGACTATTGCTCTATCCACATTTAACAGTTCTAATCTTCCTGCCTCAGTTTCATATCTCTGAAAAATTAGGAAAAAATGAAGGCTTGGACCATGTGGTGGTGTACCAAGTTAAGGACACTCATCACAATGAGCAAGGACCTGGGAACATGCTGCAGTCCCCATTTGCAGGGGGAGAACTTCATGAGCAGTGAAGCAGTGCTACAAGTGTCTCTTTCTCTTTCCCTCTCTGTTTTCCTCTTCCCTCTCTATTGCTTTCTGTCCATGTACAATAATAAATAAATAATAATATATAGTAATAAAATAAATATTTAGAAAATGAAGATTTGAGTAAAGAAAGACACTGTTCCTCTATTTTCTGATATTATAGAAATACTTGGTGACACTATAGAGAATGATTGCTTGTTCTGCAAAGAGAATACTTCCTCTCAAGTTATGGGGTTGTTAGTGATGTGGTATTTTATAATTGAAATTACTGACTATCTCTTACTATTTGTAATTATTAGCATGCAAGTGACAGTTTTTCTTTTGAAAATTATTTTCCTTAGTGTAGAAAACATTAAATGAGATTGGGCATGCTCAGGGTAGAATACCCACAGACTAGAAAACAGTAGAGAAAGTCAACTTAATATATGATAAAATATACTCTTTATATGTATTTCATTTTTAGGGTAACAGTATGTTATTGGGTCTAAGAGGAAGGATCTTTTTTCTGGATCATGTATTACATTGTGATTTTTATCATGAGGTTGATATTTTATTTATATTTTTATTATATTAGTGATTTAATACTGATTTAAAAAATTGTGAGATAATGGGGTCAGGCAGTGGTGCACCTGGTTAAGTGCATACATTACACTATGCAGTATGTTCGGGTACCCTGGTCTCCACCTGCAGGGGAAAAGCTTCATGAGTATTGACGTAATGCTACAGGTTTTCCTTTCTCTCTCTCAGTCCCCCCATCCCCTCTCCATTTCTCTCTGTCTCTATAAATAACAAATAGAATAATAAAGTAAAATGACTTCAGTTTTTAAAAGATAGATGTTAAAAAATATGAGATAACAAGGATATAATTCCATACCATTCCCACCACCAGAGTTCTATGCCTTCATTCCTGCAGTAGTTTTCCCAAGGTCACAACTGTGGGTTGACTTACCTTTTCTGTAACTCTATGTTTATATATTTGCCCATTTTTGGTATGGTCTTGCCTTCTCCATCTCCAAGTCATACCTATACCTATTACTATTTCCTTCGTAAATATCCTTCGTTTTTCCTCTTACCTCTCTGGGACCTGATGGAATTGAAGTTCACAGCCCTCTGGTCATATTCCCCTACCACTGTTGTCCTTTTGGGAATATGGATCCAAATTCTTTTTTGTAGTGCAGCAGTTTGGAGTTCTGCCTTTTGTAGTTTCTTCTCCACTGGGAATGGATGCTGAATGCCAAGGCTGTTTTTTTTTTAAATTAATTTACTTTTTTCAAAAAGGAGACATTAACAAAACCATAGGATAGGAGGGGTACAACTCCACACAATTCCCACCACCAGATCTCCATATCCTATCCCCTACCCTGATAGCTTTCCCATTCTTTATCCCTCTGGGAGTATGGACCCAAGGTTATTGTGGGATACAGAAGGTGGAAAGTCTGGCTTCTGTAATTGCTTCCCCGCCGAACATGGGCGTTGACTGGTCAATCCATACTCCCAGGCTGCCTCTCTCTTTCCCTAGTAGGGTGGGTCTCTGGGGATTCAGAGCTCCATGACACATTGGTGGGGTCGTCTCTCCAGGGAAGTCTGGTCGACATCATGGTAGCACATGGAACCGTGTGGCTGAAAAGAGAATTAACATACAAAGCCAAACAAATTGTTGAACAGTTATGGAACTAAAGGCTGGAATGGTGCAGATGAAGTGTTGGGTGGTACTAACTGCAGACTCTTGTGTATTTTTGCTTTCAGGTATATATTTTGCCCTAGTTTATGGATACATGTGAACATATGCTCTATCTCATGGGACCTGGTCTATATCTAGGTTTTGGGACTTTGTTAGGAAGTGAACCGCCTGGAATGGAATTAGAGCATACTATGAAAGGAAAGGTCTCACCCGAGTAATGAAGCTGAAGGGTTGTCATTCCACACCTGAAGTCTCTGGACACAGTCTGAAGTGAAGCATGCTGAGGTGGCACTTGTTGTGTTGATTAGGTTGTGATCAGCGGGTGCAATATTATTTGGTATGAATTGAGAGAAGCATGCAGGAAAGTGCACACCACCCTAAGGTTCCAGGACTGAGGGAAATATAGGCTTTATATTGGAAATGTGAGATTCCTGCTGTATTAGTATTCAAGAAGACAATGGATAGTTATTGTTATAGTCACATTATTTGGTAATTGGGTTAACTTAGAAGAGTGCACTGCTGGTGGGAATGTAAATTGGTTCAGCCTCTGTGGAGAGCAGTCTGGAGAACTTTCACAAGGCTAGACATGGACCTTCCATATGACCCAGTAATTCCTCTCCTGGTGATATACCCCAAGGATTCCATAATGCCCAACTAAAAGATATGTGTACACCTATGTTCATAGCAGCACAATTCATAATAGCTAAAACCTGGAAGCAACCCAGGTACCCAAAAACAGATGAGTGGCTGAGACAGCTGTGGTATCTATACACAATGGAATACTACACTGCTATTAAGAGCAGTGAACCCACCTTCTCTGACCCATCTTGGATGGAGCTAGAGGGAATTATGTTAAGTGAGCTAAGTCAGAAAGATAAAGATGAGTATGGAATGATCCCACTCATCAACAGAAGTTGAGAAAGAAGAACAGAAAGGGAAACTAAAAGCAGGATTTGACTAAATCTGGAGTAGGGCACCAAAGTAAAAACCCCGGGGTGAGGATGAGTGTGGACATTCAGCTTCCATGGGCATGGGGGTGGGTGGGATGGGACACAGTCTTTTGGTGGTGGGAATGGTGTTTATGTACACTCCTATTAATTTGTAGTCATATAAATCACTATTTAATTAATATTAGAGGGGAAAAATTGATTGTATGTCTCAAACTTTTTAAAACACAGACTGAATCTTTTTAATACATAGGCTGAGTCTTTGATATATTGACTTTCTCAAAAGCCTAGACCAGGGAGAACAGAAGCAACTGGTGGAATAGCTATATACAAGATGTTGGATATTATGCTAAGGGTTTTTAATGTTAGCTGGATTCGATTATTTATTATATTGCACTTGCTACTGCTACTCTTGGCTAGAATGATATCCCAATATTAGAGATAGCCTAGGGTAAAAACACCTTGTTGATTTTAGCCATTTGATTCGACTGGTCTGTAGTTTGTTTTACCCAATGAAATGATATTTGGAAAGTGACTTTTGTGTGAGCTTGCTGCTTCCCTTGTAAGCTTAAGCTTCATTATGAACCAGCGAATATATAAACATATACATAATCTTTTTTTTTCATGTTGTATGAAGTTGTCCTTCTCATAGAGATGACACTGAAAGGGTTGGGGGGATATCATAATGGTTATGCAAAGAGACTCTCATATCTGAGGCTTCAAAGTCCCAGGTTCAATCCCTGTACCAGTGCTGAGCAGTGCTTTGGTTAAAAAAAAAAATGATGTCATTTCATTGTCCAGAACAAAGACTAAAAGTTTCACCTTCTCTTGGAATAATTAAAGAAAGGAGCTTCTATTTAAATGTTTATCTATTCACTCAGTACCAATGGACACTTTCTCTGTTTGCTTCATCTTTCTACACCTTTCGCTTCATCTTTCTACATCTTTCTACATCTTTCAGCTTTACTGAAACAGCTCACTGTTATATCAGTTAACAAACAGGTGAAATCCGTTTGCTGATGAAGCATAGATAATACTGAGGATGAAAAATTATGAGAGACTAGCAAGCCTGGAAGAGACTTGATGGATCTTCCTAGTTAATCTTCTACCTAGGATACACAGGTCCTGAGAGATGAAGTAACTTTTTCTGGGCCACAGAGTTAATTAGTGGCAGAACCTTGGTTATACCCAAGTGTCTGAATCTTATTTTGCATTATGCCTCCTCTCTCTTCCTTTCCCTTTCTTCCCATCTCTCTCTCTCTCTCTCTCTCTCTCTCTCATACTCTGTGCTACCAGAGGTCTTGGGCAACATTACCGTGTTCTTAGTTGCCTCTTTTCCTAACTTAATGCAGCCATCCAACATACATTAAGCATCTGTACTGAGCAGGGCACTCTGCAGCCACTGGAAGATACATAGGCCACCAAAGAAGGCATAGCTGCTGCCCTCTGGAAGATGATAAACAAGAAGAAAACGACTAAGCAGGCAATTACAGAAGTACTTGTGATGTGTGGTGCATGTGGGAGGGGATGCTTCACCTACCCTGCTGAGGAGTTTGTTCAAGGAGAGCTTCATGGAAAAGTTGATGACTAAAACCAAAATGAGTACTGAGGAACTTGGAGATACTGTGCAATCAAAGCAGTAAAGCCACACTTCAAATGTTTGTGTTGAGGCCATAAGGTGCACTTGGTGGAAGCAGAAGTAATTTAATATGACTAGACCACACTCTCAGCTTCATGTAGGAAACACATTTCACAGTTAGACACTTTCTTACTTTGTATATTTTCTAGAAATCAGTATATTTTATAATTTAACACTTTAGGATCATTTGAGTTCCACATTATACATGTTCTCTTCCAGTCCCTTGTGACTTAGAAGTGGCATTAACAATTATCTGTGTTATTTCTGAGTGCAGTTCCTGGCCAGATCATGCAGTTCCTGGTTCTCATTCATTGAGAGAGCTGATCCCCAGCCAGGAGACACAAATAAATATTTGCTTCTGGGTTAAGACCTTATATTCTTGACTCAATTTCAGCATGATGGATTTTTAAAACTTTGTTTATAATTACTTATAAAATCTCTTGAAGATTTAAAATAAAAATGCCCAGAATGTCTTGACTGTGGTTGCTGCTTTAGTGGGTAAAGGCATCTTGACACATCTGTCAATCTCAGTTTCCAGCTGTTGTTGTTTTGTGATATGGGATTAGAGGTGGTTGAGCCTTTACATATTTCAGTCTGGAGATGATTCCGTTTTTCTTCCCACATACTCCCCAGGCCATTTGATTTAAATCAACCTTATTTATGTGGGAAGGGGAATTTTCTGTCTGTCTTTTTCACTTATCCTGCATTTGGCAATGAATTCTGCTCTGCTGTGAAGAGTTTACACATATCTATATTAACATTTATCATGTTATATTGTACAGAGAAGTCCATAATTCAAAACTTATATAATACATGTCTAAGTCTCCCATAAGAATACATGTAAATTAGGAATGATGTGTTCTTGGGTCATAAAACACCATAGTTATTGTAGACATGGGACACCCTAATACTGATATTCCATTCTCATTGCTAGTCTACTTTTCTTTGTTTTTTTACCTGATCATACTATACCTTTTGCAGACAAGAAGGTAGAACTGCTTTAAACAAACTTGTTGATAGAAGCTGATTCTAAATAAAAGACACAGAGTGTATAATGATTTGGGATTGTCATCATATTTGCATTTTTAGATTGGTGATTTTTTGAAGAATTCATAGTAGTACCACTGTGTACCCAATCCTTGGGCAATACAGTTGCATTTTATGAAACTTATAAAAATGTCTCCAGAAGGCATGATTTTAAGACAAACTCCTTAACCCTCATTTCCTTGGTATATATTCCCTGAATTATGCCTAGGACTATGGATGTGATGGAGGTCATACTGGTGATTTGATTATGTTCTTTGGCATTAAGAAAGGGAGATACCAGGCCAGCCAGATAACTAACTTGCATTTACTTTCTCATGCAGAAGATTCAGGGCCCACATTCAAGCATAACCCCCACTATATTGAAGAAAGCTTAAATACTGTGCTATTTTTCTGTCTTTTGGGATGGGGGCCAATTGTGGAGAGTCAGCCTGGACCAGTGAGGCCTAGTGACAACAAAAGGAAAATTAAAGAAAGTGAGATACCTGGATGGTTTGACCTGGTGGGTTTCATATGAGCCCTGTAAATATGAATTATAAGACCAGACACAAGGTACTGCATAACTACACAACCACAATGAAGGAAATTTTAATGCCTTTGACTACTCAGTTTAGAAATTATTATTATTATTATCTTGTATAATTTTAGCAGATTAGGAGTGAGCATAAATTGCCATTGTGGATTGTATTATTTCAGATCACATAATTAAATATTTTAAAAATATGATTCTTATTTATTTATTTTTAAATTTATTTATAAAAAGGAAACACTGACAAAACTGTAGGATAAGAGGGGTACAACTCCACACAGTTCCTACCACTAGAACTCCATATCACATCCCCTCCCATGATAGCATTCCTATTCTTTAACCCTTTGGGATTATGACCCAAGGTAATTGTGGGATGCAGAAAGTGGAAGGTCTGGCTTCTGTAATTGCTTGCCTGCCAAACATGGGCGTTGACAGGTTGATCCATAATCCCAGCCTGCCTCTCTTTCCCTAGTGGGGCTGGGTTCTGGGAAATCAGAACTCCAGGATACATTGGTGGGGCTATTTGTCCAGGGAAGTCTGGTTAGCATCATGGTAGCATCTGGAACCTGGTGGCTGAAAAGAGAGTTAAAATATAAAGCCAAACAAATTGTTGACTAATCATGAACCTAAAGACTGGAGTAGTGCAGTTGAAGGGGGGGGGGGGTCTGTTTTGTAGATAGCTAGTAGGCATATTTTAGTTATATTCCAAAGGGCCTGTGGCTATACTAGGTTTTTTTTTTTTTTTTTTTCCCCTGAGCCTGACATCTGATATGCAGGTGGATCCAAGTTATTGTCTGGAGAGATGATGTCATTCCTGGGAAAAGGACCAGAAAGCTGGATCAGGGAAAAGAGTAGCTTCCAAATATGGGAAAGGTGTATAAATATTCTTGACTATAAACCCCATGAATTTGATGTGATCTGGGGCCCATATTCA
Organism: Erinaceus europaeus; assembly: GCF_950295315.1. Lineage (NCBI taxonomy): Eukaryota > Metazoa > Chordata > Mammalia > Eulipotyphla > Erinaceidae > Erinaceus > Erinaceus europaeus. Next base: position 34,917,343 of record NC_080173.1, read on the forward strand.
GCTTATAAGCCTAAGTGACCTCTGCATCCTTGTAGATTTAACCTCACATTCTGTGATCATTAGTAGGAACATTCCAAGCTGCCCCAATATCAGGACCTATCTTCCTCAGGTGTATGTTGTCCAGCCTCCCTTCAGAGGATGGAACATTCTCTACTGTTATTGATCCAAGTTGAGGGCAAGGTCCTATGGGGGCCCAAAAAAGGGTCTATTGTGTTGTTCCTGATAGAAATGACCTGTAACAATGGAGAGAAGGATTTATTTGAGGTCTAGGCCCATCATGTCTGTTTGGGAATCTCAGGACTCCTCGATTAGGGCCCTAGCTGATGGGGTGGACTGATAGTGACTAAAGAGTCATTGTTAAAGTATGCCAGTCTCTTGCCCTTATTCAGCTTTTGCAGTCCTTGCTTTGATAAGGATAGCTTGGGAGTGAGTGAGGGAAGTATACTAGGAAATAGGTGAGGAGGGTATCTAAGCCTAAGTAAACACTATTTCATTATGAACTTTATACTGACTCACTGCATACTATTGTGTACTTTTGCTTTCAGGTATATATTTTGCCCTAATTTATGAATACATGTGAACATATGCCCTATCTCATGGGACCTGGTCTATATCTGGGTTGTGGGACTTTGTAGGAAGTGAACCACCTGGGATGGAATTATCTGTAGTCATATAAATCACTATTTAATTAAAACAAGAGGGGAAAAATTGATTGTCTCAAAGTTTTTTTAATATTTATTTTATTTATTTATTCCCTTTTGTTGCTCTTATTGTTTTATTGTTGTAGTTATTATTGTTGTTGTCGTTGTTGGATAGGACAGAGAGAAATGGAGAGAGGAGGGAAAGACAGAGAGGAGGAGAGAAAGATAGACACCTGCAGACTTGCTTCACCGCCTGTGAAGCGACTCCCCTGCAGGTGGGGAGCCGGGGTTCGAACCGGGATCCTTATGCCGGTCCTTGTGCTTTGCGCCATCTGCGCTTAACCCGCTGCGCTACAGCCCGACTCCCTAAGTGTCTCAAAATTTTTAATGCACACACCATAGGCTCAGTCTTTGATATGTTGACTCTCTTAAAAGCTTAGACCAGGGAAAACAGAAGCAACTGGTGGCACATCTATATACAAATAATATCAAAGTACATAAATTATGGTGGTGATGTGTATGACAAGAAAATCTTAAAGGGATATTTCAAAGTTAACCCAATTGCCAAATAATGTGATTATAGCAATAACTATCTATTGCCTTCTTAAGCCCTAAGAGAGTAGGAACCTCCCACTTCCTCTATGGAACCTATATTTCCTCAGTCCTGAAACCTCTAGAGTGGGGCTCACTTTCTTGCATGCTTCTCTCAATTTATATCAAATGATATTGCATCTGCTGATCCCAACCTAATCAACATAACGAGTACCACCTCAGTGGTACTGTTTCACTTCAGACTGTGTCCAGAGACTTCAGGCATGGAATGTCAACCCTTCAGCCTCATTAGCCCTTTCCTTTTATAGGAGTCTCTAAAATGTCAGTCTGTGTGTTTGTTTCTCCTTTAAACCCTGAGGTTAGCATAGGAAGTGACTGGGTCTTATTCATCCACTTATACCCAGTATAAAAAAAACACAAATCTTGGCATAAGTGCTTAAAAGTGTTACCTGGAAAACTGAAATGCAATAGAATTAATAAATAAATCTGTCAAAGTTTTAGTGTGATTCAGGTTGAGTAAACAGAATTGGTTGCGTTCTAATAAAACTTTATTTGCAAAGTCAGAAATAAATCTATGACAGTATGACAAAAGTGTAAAAACCTTCATAGAATGTTTGAGACATTTAAAAATATATGTAAAGTATTTTATAGTGTTGAACATGTGTACTTTTGTCGGAGCTATATTTTCTGTTTGCTTTAGATACTCTCCCTTGTACAGTGGGAAGTAAATAAAGACAGTTTTCTCAAATTTCTGTTGCATTCTGTTCTCTTTTTTTTAAAATTTTTTATTAAGAAAGGATTAATGAACAAAAACATAAGGTAGGAGGGGTACAACTCCACACAATTCCCACCACCCAATCCCCATAACCCACTCCCTCCCATGATAGCTTTCCCATTCTCTAGCCCTCTGGGAGCATGGACCCAGGGTCATTGAGGGTTGCAGAAGGTAGAAGGTCTGGCTTCTGTAATTGCTTCCGCGCTGAACATGGGCGTTGACTGGTCGGTCCATACTCCCAGTCTGCCTCTCTCTTTCCCTAGTAAGGTGTGTCTCTGGGGAAGCTGAGCTCCAGGACACATTGGTGGGGTCTTCAATCCAGGGAAGCCTGGCCAGCATCCTGGTGGCATCTGGAACCTGGTGATTGAAAAGAGAGTGAACATATGAAGCCAAACAATTTGTTGAGCAATCATGTATCCCAAGCTTGGAATAGTGGAGAGGAAGTGTTAGGGAGGTACTCACTGCGAACTCTAGTGTACTTCTGCTTTCAGGTATATATTTTGCAGTAGTTTATGGATACGTGTTCACATAAGCTCTCTCTCACAAAAACTGGTGTATATCTAGGTTATGGGACTTTGTTAGAAAGTGAACTACCTGAGATGAAATTAGAGTGTACTATAAAAGGAAAGGTCTCACCCGAGTAATGAAGCTTAAGGATTGTCATTCCACACGTGAAGACTCTGGATACAGTCTGAGGTGAAGCATGTTGAGGTGGCAATCGTTACATTGGTTAGGTTGTGATCGGCGGATGCAATATTATTTGGTTTGGATTGGGAGATGCATATGGGAAAGTGGGCCCTATCCAAGGGTTCCATGACTGGGGGAAGTAGGGGCTCTATAGTGAAGATGTGAGGTTCCTGCTGTCTTAGGGTTCAAAAAGACAATCGATAGTTAATGTTATCATCACAATATTTGTTAATTGGGTTAACTTTGAAAAGTCCCTTTGTTATGGTTTGCTGTACAGTATCCAGTATCTTGTATATAGCTGTGCTATTGGATGCTTCTAATCTACTTGGTCTAGGCTTTTGAAAGAGTCCACATATCAAATACATAGCCTATATATTAAAAAGATTCAGTTTGTCTTTTGAGAAACTTTGAGACATAAAATTGATTTTCCCCCTCTCATATTAATTAACTACTGATTTATATGTCTACATTTTGCTAGGAGTGTACATAAACACCATTCCCACCACTAAAGGACTGTGACCCATCCCTCCCGCCCACTCCCACCCCCCACTGGCCCAGGAAGCTGCATGTCTACCCCTCACCACTGGGTTTTTACTTTGGTGCCCTACTTACAATTTGATCAGGTCCTGCTTTTAGTTTCCCTTTCAGGTCTTCTTAGTCAGCTTCTGTTGATGAGTGGGATCATCCCATACTCATCTTTATCTTTCTGACTTAGCTCACTTAACATAATTCCTTCTAGCTCTGTCCAAGATGGGTCAGAGAAGGTGGGTTAATTGTTCTTGATAGCTGTATAGTATTCCATTGTGTATATATACCAAAGCTTTCTCAGCCACTCATCTGTTGTTGGGCACCTGGGTTGCTTCCAGGTTTTAGCTATTATGAATTGTGCTGCTATGAACATAGGAGTACACACCTCTTTTTGGTTGGGTGTTATGGAGTCCTTGGGGTATAACCCCAGGAGAGGAATTACTGGATCATATGGAAGGTCCATGTCTAGCCTTCTGAGAGTTTTCCAGACTGCTCTCCACAGAGGCTGTACCAATTTACATTCCCACCAGCAATGTAAAAGGGTTCCTCTGTCCCCACATCCTCTCCAGCATTTGTTGCTGCTGTCCTTTTTGATGTATGCCATTCTTACAGGAGTGAGGTGGTATCTTAGTGTTGTCTTAATTTGCATTTCTCTGACAATCAGTGACCTAGAGCAGTTTTTCATGTTTGTTAGCCTTTTGGATCTCCTCTGAGGTAAATGTTTTGTTCATATCCTCTGCCCATTTTTGGATGGGGTCATTTGCTTTTTTGGTGCTAAGTTTGCTGAGCTCTTTATATATTTTGGTGATTAGTTTCTTGTCTGATGTCTGGCATGTGAAGATCTTCTCCCATTCTGTGAGGGGTCTCTCTGTTTGTTTAATAGTTTCTTTGGATGTGCAGAAGCTTTTCAATTTGATGTAGTCCCATTGGTTTGTTTCTGCTTTAGTCTTCCTTGCAATTGGGTTTGATTCATCAAAGATGTCCTTGAGGTGTATGTGGGAAAGTGTTTTACCAATGTTTTCCTCTAAGTATTTGATTGTTTCTGGTCTGACATCTAGGTATTTGATCCATTTGGAGTTGATTTTTGGTTCTGGTGAGATAAAGTGGTTCAATTTCATTCTTCTGCATGTTTCAACCCAATTCTGTTCTCTTTTTAAGTGTAAATGAGGCAAAGCTATGCAAATGGGATCTTCTTTAATGAATAATACTGTTTAATTTGGAGTAGAAATATTTCTTTCATTTTATAATTAAATGTTGATTTTTTTTGCCTCCAGGGTTATAGTTGGGGCTCGGTGCCTACACTGTGAATTCACTGCTCCTGGTGGCTATTCCATTTTATTGGATATAGACTAGACAGAGAATGTTAGAGAGGAGGGGGAAATAGAGAGTGAGAGAGAAAGATAGACACCTGAAGATCTGCTTCATTGCTTGTCAAATGTCCCCCCTGCAGATGGAGAGCAGGGGCTCGAACCTACATCTTTGCTCAGGTCCTTGCACTTCATGCTATATGCACTTAACTGGGTGTGCCACTAACTGGACCCCTGTTTTTTTCTTTAATGCAGCATTGGAATGGACACAGGGCCTTGCACATGTGTGATACTGCTAAACTGCCTCCTGGTGCATTTTAACTTTTTACTACTTGAAGGGCTGGAGGAGGGGGTGTAGGAAATAGATATGGACTGTAAGGAGAGACAGCACTGCTCCACTATTCTATGGCATTTTCCTGATACTGTTCATGGTGCTTTTGTATAGTCTCGCTGCTCAAGAACAGGTCCTATGAGGCATATGGTCTACAGGGTGAGTCACCTCTCCCAGAGTCCCAGGTTCAAATCTGGCACCATCATATACCAGAGCTACTTAATGCATCCCTCTCCCTCTCCATCTCCCTTCCCTGCATCCCTCTCTCCTTCTGATAGGGTTTTGGTTCAAATCTGCACCATCATATACCAGAGCTAATTAATGCATCCCTCTCCATCTCCTCTCTGTCTCCCTCCCTCCCTCCCAAATTCTCTCCCTCCCTCCCTCGGTCTTTCTGATAGGGTTTTGGTTTTAAATCTCAGTTTTCACTCCCCACCTCCAGCTTATAGACTTTTAACTGAAGGCTAGCTACTTGCCTTTTTATGCTCTCATTTTTCCTAGCTTTATAATGAAGAGAGGTACACATCTCATTTTGGACTCAATTTTTCTCAACTTATACATTTTCAAATGAAACTTTTTGAAAGAACAATGGTTCTAATATTGTTGGTACATTTAAGTGCTAGTCTCATCAACTCTTTCAGACAACCTTGGAAGAAATGGAATTACTTAGATACAATAAAATTCTTCATTTTACTTACATACAATAAAATTCTTCTTTTGTATTGTACAACTCTGTGACATTTAATGGAAGCACAAAGTTGTATAACAGTTCTGTCTCTTTAAAAACCATCATCTCATCTCCATTTATAACCAGCCTCTCTGCTTACCCCGCCCCCGCCAACCCACAGATGCATTCTCTAACCCTATAGTTTTGCATTTTCTAGAATGTTGTAGAAATGGAATCATATAGCATATAGCCTTTTGTGTCTGGCTTCCTTCACTTCACATAATACATTTGAAATCCATCTATTTTATAGCCTTTATCAATAAGTTATACTTAAGATAATGCTTTTCAAAAAAATAAACCGTATTATTTATGAAGCATTCCATATCATAACCATACTGATGTTTTATGCCTGAAGTTGTCATGAAGCCAGAGTTGTTGCAACCATATAGAATGTTAATAATGTCTAGAGAAGCAGCCTAGTATAACTAGACTATTGAAAAGGTGAAGGGGCTGGGAGCCAGAAATCAAATGCATTCTCCCAGCTATGTCAAGATGGAGTCAAGATGGAGTTGAGAGCAGAATTCAGAGCCTTTATGTTAAAAAAGCAAAATTAATTGAAATTCACGTAGGGTAAACCCTTCTAGTGATGGACTAGTGAGAAAACTTCTAAAAGCCATGGAGGTAAAGATGATAGGTAGATAGGTGTGTGTGTGTGTGTGTATGTGTGTGTGTGTGTGTGTATGTGTGTGTGTGTGTATGTGTGTGTGTGTGTGTGCCATTGTAAGAATGACATGAGATTAATTTCAGAAGGATGCAAGCCAGAACATCTTTGTATTTTGAATGAGAAGGAACTATTTATCATTGTCATTATTATTATTTTATAATAAAGATGAGTCTATGCAAATCTACCACCATTTTCTAGCATTAATGGTAAACACTAGTTTGGAGAGTGGCCAACAGGCATTGAAAATGTTCTACACCCTGAAAAAAGTTGTGTGGTATTTGATGAAGTCTTTTAAATATGTAAGATTACTCTGATGAGCACCTGAGAAATTTCGTGCCAGATCTTTTTTTTTATTTATTTAAGAAAGGATTAATTAACAAAACCATAGGGTAGGAGGGGTACAACTCCACACAATTCCTACCACCAGATCTCCATATCCCACCCCCTCCCCTGATAGCTTTCCCATTCTCCATCCCTCTGGGAGCATGGACCCAGGGTCATTGTGGGTTGTAGAAGGTAGAAGGTCTGGCTTCTGTAATTGCTTCCCCGCTGAACATGGGCGTTGACTGGTCGGTCCATACTCCCAGTCTGCCTCTCTCTTTCCCTAGTAGGGTGTGTCTCTGGGGAAGCTGAGCTCCAGGACACATTGGTGGGGTCTTCAATCCAGGGAAGCCTGGCCAGCATCCTGATGGCATCTGGAACCTGGTGACTGAAAAGAGAGTTAACATACGAAGCCAAACAAATTGTTGAGCAATCATGGACCCAGAGCTTGGAATAGTGGAGAGGAAGTGTTAGGGAGGTGCCAGATCTTTAAAAAAAGTGTCTTGAAACCCGAGTTAGAAAGAGTTCTTGTAGGGGCCAGGTGGTGGCGCACCTGGTTGAGCGACATGTTAGAGTCATAAGCAGATGAAACCCAGGAACTCATTTCTGCATGCACTGCATCCCACCCACTTCTCTGATTGCACTTCTGCAACCAGAACCTGTTTTGAACCTACCTTCTGTTCTTGTTGCTGAGGTTCCATTTCTCCGTGCCAAATTTGTTTCAGATAGAGACAGAGAAAGGAGAAGCACCATAACACCAACATTTTCCCCAAACACAGGAGCGCTCAGCTTTTACCTGGATCATGCTCATGACCAAACTACATGCTTTCAAGAGAGCTATCTTGCTCTTCCTTAAACTTTTCTTTTTAGTCTATACAAACTTGTATTATTAAAATTATAAGTATTATATTATTTGTATAGATTTGTATTTGCATAGAAGTTGACTGAATAACATAGAGCGAGGACTTATTTAAGCACCCAAGTATATGTACATGTTTGTTCCATTTACAATAACTTTAAGTTTCTACTAAACTTGGCAGTTTTCACAGGGAAATGTATGTTACTTGACATGCGTAAGTATCAACTCTCAGAAACAATTCTTGAGGAACGGTAATTGTATCTATGGTTTGTCATTTCTTCTTTGTTTACTGTTCATTTATATTCTTATGTAGTTTACATACTTTCTTACTTTAGTACCATATGACCTTCACTTTAATATTGAATTCAGCCCTTTTTTACATCTTTTATAAGTCCTTCCATCTTTTATTTACTTATTCGTTTATTTATTTATTTTGCCTCCAGGCTTATGACTGGGGCTCAGTGCCTGCGCTACAAATCCACTGCTCGCAGAGGCCATTTTTCCCATTTTGTTGCTCTTGTTGTCATTATTGTTAATGTTGTCATAGCTGTTGTTGTTGTTGGATGGGACAGAGAGAAATCGAGAGAGGACAGGAAGACAGAAAGGGGGAGAGAAAGATAGACACCTGCAGACCTGCTTCACCACTTGCAAAGCAGCCCCCTGCAGGTGGGGATCTGGGGGCCTGGAACTGGAATCCTTAGCCAGCTTTTGAGCTGGCCCTTGCGTTTTGCAACATGTGTGCTTAACCTGCTGCGCTACTGCCCAGCCCTTAAGCCCTTTCCTCTTTTTGTAGATTCTCTAAGATAAAAAAACATTGGAGTAATGCAAAGACTCTTCTAAGTGTGGTGGAAGTTTGCAAAGTACTTGGGTTAGATAAGTCTTCAAATTAGAGTGCCAACACAGATTAGTCTAGTCAGTGGAGAAAAGAAGGTAGAAAATAATGTTCAAAATGCTTACAAAACCTTTGAATTGGGAGTCCGGCAGTAGCAGCGGGTTAAGCGCACGAGGTGCAAATCACAAGGACTAGGTGAGAATCCCAGTTCCAGCCCCCGGCTCCCCACCTGTAGAGGAGTCGCTTTACAGGCGGTGAAGCAGGTCTGCAGGTGTCTTTCTCTCTCCCTCTCTGTCTTCCCTCGTCTCTCTATTTCTCTCTGTCCTATCCAACAATGATGGCATCATCAACAACAATAATAATAACTACAACAATAAAAGCAACAAGGGCAACAAAAAGAAAATAAATATTTTTTTTCAAATCTTAAAAGAAAACCTTTGAACTTTGACAGGGAGATGGTCTAAGACATCCTCTGTGTTGAATAGGACGGAAAAAAATTAAGAATGTCTAATTTTTGTTACTACTTACAGTGCATAGGAGGCACTAATTTGCTCAGACGTATTTTGGCAGACTTGCGTGCACAGTCTGCTTACTCCCATATCTAGAGAACTGTCTTTCTGAGTTGCCCTCTTTTTAGCTGAAAATAAAGGCTTGAAGACTATAGGAGACATCAGTAGCAGCAAGCAACTTGAATTCCTCAAGATAAAGACCATGGCTGGTTAGAACTGAGCAGGCAAGTAAGTGAAGGTTACTGACTCTGCATTAATAATAAATTTATGAGAGTACAGAGCAAATCATGCCAGGGCATCTTTATCATTTTCTAGGTGGATGTGCAAGATTAGAGAAAGGAATTCAATAGCTGTAATATCTGGAATTGAGTAAATCATCTAATTCAGTGTCTCCACAAATCTTTGGGGGCAGGGGGCAGGGGCCAGGGTAGGAGATCAGTGAGAATTGGCTCTGAGTACTGTCATGTGGATTCAATTTGGCTGTTGTAATAAATTACAGTGGTACACGGCCCATTGGGACAGTGTTGGGATCAATATAAGGTCAGGCTGTAACATCACCAGCAGTGATCTAGAAGAATGGGTAATATACTTTATTAAGTTTGGCAGGTCAGAAGGTTTGGGTACTGTTGTGGTCACCACCACTGTCATTAGCCTTTATGAAGCACCTGTTGAGTATGAGGAACTCTGGGGGCTGATAGAAGAAAGATAGAATTATCTGTCCAAATGATCAACCTGCATAAATATGGTAACAAAAGGTAAAATTTATTAATAGTTAAAGGTTTACATCATGGAACTAAACCTTTCTCGTGATTTTTAAAATCTTCTTGGTAAACCTTGGGGGTGGTGGGCTCTGCATTTTCCAGAGATTGAGTCGGCCCTTAAGTTTTGCGACATGTGCGCTTAGCCTGCTGTGCTACTGCCCAGCCCCCAAGCCTTTCCCTCTTTTTGTAGATTCTCTAAGATCGAAAAACATTGGAATAATGCAAAGACTCTTCTAAGTGTGGTAGTTTACAAAATACTTGGGTTAGATAAGTCTTCAAATTAGAGTGCCAACACAGATTCGTCAAGTCAATGGAGGAAAGAAGGTAGAAAATAATGTTCAAAATGCTTACAAATGAGAATTATTATTGAGTAATGAAGCTGGTAAACAGCAATAGACCCTGAGCTAAGATAGTCTGATTTTTACTCATATGTCATACATGTATTCATAGATGCTCAAGGAGAAAGAGCATTTTCCTTTCTTACTGTATTCATGCATTTTATATCTCAAATATATTGGAGATGTTTCTGATGTAGCAAAGATAGTTTTCTAAGGTTTTCATATTATTAGTCTCATGAACATATCAAAGAAACATATGTTAAATATTTTTCAAATTTAGTAATCATTGAAGGGACCAAATAATTATTAGAACTGGATAAAAACCTGGAGAATAGAAACATCTTTAAAAACATTGATGTTAATGTGCAAATATGATCAAAAGTTTTTCTCCCAAATATGGAGGGGAAATCACTATAACTATTGCTGGACAGGTGAAAACCTGTGGTCATATGAAAAGATTATTCTCATGTCCTACAAACCTATCAGGTTGAATAATAGTTAAAGAAAAAGATCAATGCCCATGTTCAGTGGGAAGCAATTACAGAAGCCAGACCTTCCACCTTCTGCATGCCATAATGTCTGTTGGTCCATGCTCCCAAAGGGATGAAGAATAGGAAAGCTATTGGGAGGGGATGGGATACAGAGTTGTGGTGGTGGGAATTGTATGGAGTTGTACCCCTCTGATCCTACTGTTTTTGTCAGTGTTTCCTTTTTATAAATAAAAATTATATTTAAAAAATAAAGACTAGAATCAGATAACCTCTAAAAGACTGATCTGTGTGATAGTTTTCTATTGAAGCAGTTTTTTTTCTATAGGACTAGATTGCGATACATCATAATTGGGCATGATTTTGAGATAAAATACTTAAATATGGAGGATAAGTTTAGCTGTTCTAAATTGTACAAGTCCAGAAGGTTTTTCAAACAAATAATACAAAACCTTTAAGGAAGACCTAATACATATATTTTTAAGTTCTTCCAAAACTTCTGGGAAAACATGGGAATTAAAATGAGCCTAACATTTCTTCTTCTTTTTTTTTTAATGGGGAATCCGAGAACCAAAGAGTTGATGCCCAGGGAGTCAGGAGATAGCGCAGCAGGTTAAGCACATCTGACGCAAAGCTTATGGACCAGCGTAAGGATCCCGGTTTGAGCCCCCGGCTCCCCACCTGCAGGGGTGCTCCTTCACAGATGGTGAAGCAGATCTGCCGGTGTCTATCTTTCTTTTCCCCTCTCTCTTCCCCTCCTCTCTCCACTTCTCTCTGTCCTATCCAGTAACGATGATATTAATAGCAACAACAATAACAACAACAACAATAATAACTATAACAATAATAAAAAACAAGGGCAAAAAAATAAATTTAAAAAATCAAAAAAGAAAAAAGAACAAAAAGAGTTGATGTGCCAAAATTACTTACTTTTTTTTATTGCCTCCAGGGTTATCACTGGGGCTCGGTGTCAGCATTATTAATCCACTGCTCCTGGAGGCTATTTTTCCCATTTTGTTGCCCTTGTGGTTGTTATTGTTATTGTTGTTATAGCTGTTGTTGTTGTTGGATAGGACAGAGAGAAATCAAGAGAGGAGGGGAAGACAGAGAGGAGGAGAGAAAGATAGACACCTGCAGACCTGCTTCACCACTTGTGAAGCGACTCCCCTGCAGGTGGGGAGCCAGGAGCCGGGGGCTCGAACCAAGATCCTTACACTGGTCCTTGTGCTTTACACCATGTGCACTTTACGCCATGTGTGTTTAACCTGCTACAACACATCCCAGCCCCCCAAATTACTTACCTTCTTGTGAAAGAAACCCTATTATTTGCCATCTTTCTGAAGTTCCTTCTCTGATCCCTGACCAGAGGATAAGATGAAGACACTACATTCATCAAAAATACAAAACCTATTTTACAAAAAATAGATATATACAAAACCAATGGGATGTATATACATACAGAAAATTGTGTTTACCTTAAGTAGTCATCTCCTGTGATTGTGGAGGTTTAGAAATCCAAAATATTATGGGTAGGTGGTGGTACACCTGGCTGAATTCACACATTACCATGGATAAGGACCTGGGTTCAACCCCTGCTCCCACTTGCAAGTGGGACCCTTTGGGAGTGGTGAAGCTGTTCTGTAGGTATCTACCTCCCTCTCTATCTCCCCATCCCCTCTCAGTTCCTCCCTGTTCTATCAAGTAAAATAGGAAAAGAAAAGGCAAAAAAAAAAAAAAAAAAGACCATTGGGAGCTATGAATTTGTAGTGCCAGCACTGAGTCCCAGGAATAACCCTGGTCGAAATAAAAAAAAAAAAAATCAAAACTCTGAGAGTTGATGTGATAGGTTGTAGAATTAAGAGTTACAATTTTATTTATTTATTTATTTACTTATTTGTTTTGATTGGTGATTTAATAATGATCAACTAGCTTTTGGGCTAAGGGGGGTACAATTCTATACAGTTCCCACCACCAGAGGTCCATATCCCATCCTCTTCATTAGAAGGTCCCCTGTTCTTTATCCCTCCTGGAGTATGGACCAAAAAGAAAGAGTTACAATTTGAGTTTAAGGCAGTCTACTAATGAATGGTGCAGAGTTCATATTACAGATTAAATCCCAGAGCAGTTTGCTGGAGACTTCTACTTGCTCTACTAGTTCTTTTTTCCTAATTTCATATCACTTTTCAGTATTATTTATTGTGTTATTGCCATTTTCCTTTTGCTGGAATCTAGGTTCCACAAGTGGAAGGCTTATTTGCTTTGTGTACAAATGTTTCCAAATTCACAGATCAGTGCCTGCCACATGATAAAAGGTCAATTAAGACTTGAAAAATACATTGGGTAGGTACTTTATTTAATATTCATGACATCTTCATGACAGTTACTTAACAATACTTAAACTAAGTTAACAGAAGGGAAAAAAATCAGGTTGTGGGAATTTTGTTGTTGTTGATATATATATTCCCTTTTGTTGCCCTTGTTGTTTTATTGTTGTAGTTATTATTATTGTTGTTTATGTCATTGTTGTTGGATAGAACAGAGAGAAATAGAGACAGGAGGGGAAGACAGAGGGGGAAAGAAAGATGGACATCTGCAGACCTGCTTCACCACCTGTGAAGCAATGCCCCTATAGGTGGGGTGTTGTTGTATATTTTAAACACATTTTAGAGAGACAGGGGAATCACACAGCTGAATCAGATAACTTCCAAGTCAATTGGTGTCTTGTCATAGGTGTTAAAGTTTGGAAAAATAGGGAATCGGGCAGTAGAACAGTGGGTTAAGCCCAGGTGGCTCTAAGCGCAAGGACCAGCCTAAAAATCGTGGTTTGAGCCCCCAGCTCCCCACCTGCAGGGGAGTCTCTTCACAAGCGATGAAGCAGGTTTGCAGGTGTCTATCTTTCTCTCCCCCTCTCTGTCTTCCCCTCCTCTCTCCATTTCTCTCTGTCCTATCCAACAACGACATCAATAACTACAACAACAATAAGAAAACAAGGGCAACAAAAGGGAATAAATAAATAAATAAATAAATATTTTTTTAAGTTTGGAAAAATTCAGCTGAGCAGTATGGAAGATTCCACAGGCCCAAAGCAAGATTAAAAAAATTAAAATGCTTAGGGAGTTGAGCGGTAGACAGTGGGTTAAGCTATGTGGCGCAAAGTGCAAGCACCAGTGTAAGGATCCCAGTTTGAGCCCCTGGCTTCCCACCTGCAGTAGAGTCACTTCACAAATGGTGAAGCAGGTCTGCAGGTGTCTATCTTTCTCTCCCCCTCTCTGTCATCCCCTCCGATCTCCATTTCTCTCTGTCCTATCCATCAACAACGTAACAACAATGACATCAGTAACAACAATAATTGCAACAATAAAACAACAAGGGCAACAAAAGGGAATAAATAAATATAAAAATATTTTTAAATAATTAAAATGCTTAAACAAAATGGTAACTGATACTGGAAAATTGGGGAGGGGCAGTAAAAAAGTATTAAGATGATTTACATGCATGTATTTATGTTATATGTGCTTTAACATAGATTAAGTTAAAATATAAAAACCTGGGGGCCAGGTCGTGGAACACCAGGTTGAATGCACACATTACCAAGTGCAAGGTTCAAACCCTGGCACCCCATTTATGGAAGGGGGGGAATCTTCAGGAACCTTGAAGCAGGTTTGTGGGTGTATCTCAGTGTCTCTCCCTCTCTATCTCCCACATCACTCTTCACTCTTACATTCAATTTGTCCTAGTTTTAAGGAAAAAAAAGATGAAGAAAGGGGAAAAACAAGTAAAAATTGCTACTAGTGGATTTGTAGTACATTCACAAAGCCCCAGAAATAACCCTATTGTCAATTAAAGTATACATATATATTAAAATATTAAATGTATTAAGGTGTGTGTGTGTGGGTGGGTGGGTGTGTGTGTGTCTGTGTACACAGGAAAGATGAAAAAGAAAAAGATTCTGTCAGTAGTAATCAGAAGTAAATTAAAGTTTAACTTTTGAGTTCTTAGTTTTTTAACTCTGTGGCTTAGAGCAGTTCTTTAAAATCCTTCCGCCTCTTTTTTCCAATCTGTGGATAAGCATCTTATATAGAAATTGTGGGGACTATGAGAGAAAGAACAAAATGGTCTCAGTATAGTTTCTGGCTTCCATTGAATTATTATTTGACATATTCCTTATCAGATTTTCAGGGTACAAAGCACAAGGAACAGCTCCCCACCTGCAGGGGAGTCACTTCACAGACAGAGAAGCAGGTCTGCAGGTGTCTATCTTTCTATCCCCCTCTCTGTCTTTCTCTCCACTCTCCGTTTCTCTCTGTCCTAACAACATGTCATCGATAACAACAGTAATAACTACAACAACAAAAAAACAAGGGCAACAAAAGGGAAAATAAATAAATAAATATTAAAACTAATTAAAAAAGAAATTATGTATTCGGAATGCAACAATCCAGCAGTGTATCCTCTATGGAATGGCTTTAAAATGATTTCTGTCGGGGGCCGGGTACCTGGTTAAGCACACACATTATAGTGCACAAGGACCTGGGTTCGAGCCCCCAATCCCCACCTGCAGGGGGAAGGTTTTGCAAGTGGTGAAGCAGGGTTGCAGATGTCTGTCTGTCTCTCTCCCTCTCTATAACCCCCTTCTTTATTGATTTCTGGCTTTCTCTATCCAATAAATAAAAATAATAAAATTAAAAAATATATTTCTGTCTGTTCCATAGCAAATAGTTAAGATCATGACATGAAAGACAATATGAAATGAGAGTCTTATGGACATTACTTAATAAGTATTTTCTGTTGCCTACTAGAAATAAATTTATTGGGGGCCAGGTGATGGATGGTACACTGGGTTAAGTGTAAGTACGAAGTGTAAGTGTCCAACTGCAGGGGGGTCATTTTACAAGCAGTGAAACAGGTATGTAGGTGTCTATCTTATTCTGTCCTTCTCTGTCTTTCCCACCCTTCTTGATTTCTCTCTGTCCTATCAAAAAAAAAAAATGAAAAAATGGCCACAGGAGCAGTAGATATATAGTGCAGGCACCAAGGTCCAGCAACCCTGGAGGCAAGAAGAAAGAAAGAAAGAAAGAAAGAAAGAAAGAAAGAAAGAAAGAAAGAAAGAAAGAGAGAAAGAAAGAAAATTGAGAAGTTAATGGTGAATGTCTTCAAAAGCTTTGGCAGTGTTATCTTCATGTTTATGTTTTTGTAAATTTTGCAGAATTATATTTCTGGGGATTGTGCATGTGGTTCATTTGGTAAAATATGTGCCTTATATGCTTGAAGCTCTGTGTTTAATCCCTAGGACCCTAAAGGAGAACAACAAAGATAAAAATCATGTGGATCTCTAGGATGGTGGAGTAGTACTTTGGTCTCTCTCTGTCTCTCTCGTACACACTGTACTGGACAAGTGGCTCTGCAATAGTGGCCCTCTGTTTTATTCCTAGCACCACATATTATACAAAGGTATTTTTGTACTGTTAAAAGGATCTCCTCCACTCCCATCCAATTCAGGCGTCATGAAATCTAGATCCATGGTTGTTCTGTTATTATTGAAATGTAACCACAACTTGGCAGCTCTCAATACAGGAGAATAACTGACAGGTAGAGCCAGAAGAGACTCATAGAAGTGTGGGTCTAGAAATAGAAATTAAATGAATTGTCTGAAATCAAGACAATCTCTGCAGCTGGGTTATACTAATGATAGGTCTGGCAGGTCTCCAGAGAATGGCAGATTTGGAATTTATCCTCCATTACCTCTGCAGGCTGTCTTTTCTGTTATACAGGACATCCGAGTAGGAAACGTATTGATTGAGCTCTTTGGAGCTGTCTTGATGACTAAAGGCTTGCATGTCAAATTTCTTTTAAACAATAGAAGCTAAGGTTGTCTATCAAAACTAGAAACAAATCTTTGGCCGTGGGCTATAGTAAAAATAGTGATGCTAAACATGATGAAACTGTTTCAACTTCCTTAAATTTTAAATTTTCAACTTCCTTAAATTTATTCTCTGAAAATAGTGATAACACTCTTAGTGGGGGATGACTTGCTTTGTTTGCTGTTTTTCAGAGAGAGAAAAATCTCTGAGATTCAATGGCAACCAATGCCTGTGCCCCTAATCTGCTCTTCCCATCAGGAAGACAGCCATGTCATCAAGAATACACCAGCTCAGGCTGTCCCCTTGGCCTACCCAAGCTTTACAGAGAAAGGCCAGATCACATTACTTTTGCTGACTGATGAGAAGAGGCAAACTGTTAAGCAGATGCTGATTAAAAGGAGAGTTTTCAGCATTTTGGTTTAAGTTTAGTGGGCCTTTGATAATTTATACACAGAGGGCTTATGTCTTGCCTGAGATCATGAAGGTTGCAACCGAACCTTAGCATTGTCTTTTGAACCTGTGTTGGAATATTGGAATATGTCACATAGCCATGAGGATTGTGAACTTCTGAAAACAAACACTTGGCCCAAGCCAGATGTTAATTGATTTTTAATACAGAAGTATTTAGACTGGGCATGGAGGAAATTTTGGATTACTTTGATGAAAATCAAAGCATCTTTAAACCAAGGTTTGATGATGTTACTACACTTATTTCCCCAACTCGTTTACTTGGTATTCACAGAATCACTTAGTTTGAACTGTTGTGTTAAAAGAAATATGCATTATCCTGGATCAGTCAGTGAACTACTAGCTATGTGGATATACAAGTTATTTTACTGCTTTTGGCCTTAGTTCCCTCCTTCATAAAATAGTAACATAGTAGATATCATTTCTATAGGATTGTTATGATAGATATTCAAAATACCCACTATAGGGGGCGGAGACAAGATGGCAACTTGGAAACAGCTGGTGTGAGCTCCATAAAGAAGCAGCTGACAACCTGGAATTCTCTAGATAGGGTAGGATACTGGGCCATCTGAAGGAGGGTAAACAAGGAGTGGTCAGAGTGATACCAAAAATGAGTCCTGTAACACTCTTGGGCTGGCAAATAGAATCCAAAAGGACAAAGAAAGGAAAATCTTTGGCTTATTTCTGAACTCACCTCTCCTCCCACTCTAGAACCAGTCTGGAGCAGCTCCTAGCAGACTTCCCACTTAGCTATTTTCTTTACCAAGATTCCTAGCTCACCAGGGATGTCATTCCAAGTTTTTCTTTTTGTTTTCTCCCTCTCCCTCTCCCTCTCCCTCTCCCTCTCCCTCTCCCTCTCCCTCTCCCTCTCCCTCTCCCTCTCCCTCTCCCTCTCCCTCTCCCTCTCCCTGTCCCCTCACCCCCTCTCTCTTTTAGGTGGCTGGAGCTCTATTTGAGTGACAAAATACCTATACCTGACTAGTCAGAGCCTCGACCCAGCCTGGGAAAGACTACCTGGAGGTATATATATATATATATATATATATATATATATATATATATATATATATATACTTTTTATAATTGGCTGACTTTGGTCAGGCTGCCTGCAGCCAATCTGGAGCAGTCTAAGCAGTAGACTGACTGTTAGGGTTTTTTTAACTTTATTTTATTTTATTATCACTATTATATATACTTGTCCCTTTTCCCTACTCCTTCTTCAGGTTGACCAAAATTAACTGTTGTTGTTTTCCCATTGATAGGTGACTGGGTGTCCTATGTATTGTGGGAGGAACTTGTTTCTCTCTCCCTCCACTCTCCATTTTCTCTCCTCCTAGCTAGTTAAAAAGCAAAACAAACAAACAAAAACTTCTTTCCTTTCACTGCTCTTTTTTTCTTTTCTTTTCTTCCTTCTTTTGCTTTCTGAATTCAGTGATCTTCATTTGTGAATTATTTTGGGGAAGAAGTCTGACTTGGAGTGGACTAACTGTGTGTGTGTCTCTCTTTTCTATGTCCCTTTATCCTCTTGCTATCCCCAGAATTTATAGAGGACAGTAGATATGCATCTACTTTCCCTTTTTTCCTTTTTCTTTATTTTTCTTTTGGTTTTGATTGCTATTTTTTCTTGCACTAGAGGTGTTGTTTGGCTAACTGGTATTGGATGAATTGCATCAATCCTTGCTTCAATTGCTATTGTAGTAATTTCTGAGGTTGGTGACTGTATTTGTGAAAAGTCTTTAGTATAATGTGGCTTGCACCCAAAACACAACAATTGAAGAATGACAGAAGAGAAAAATAAAAACCAAATCAATTTTAAAAAATGGTTAAATTAAGAGCAAATAAAACTGTTACCACAATGAATTAGGACAGGAGCCCAGAAGAAAGTTCAAGTCAGTCAGAAGTAATGATAGATAAGAACAGTGCCCAAGCAATAATGAACCTAGTAATAACAGAAATGAAGACAACTATGAAGGAAAGGGCTATTATAGGGAAACAGCAGAAGAGACCCTCAAGGAAAATACTAGGTACCTTGAGGTAATTAGAGAAATGAAAGCTGAAATCGCTGCGCTAAAAGGCCAACTAGCAGAACAAGCTAATACTATAACTGAACTGAAGAAAGAAGCTGAGGGAAGGGAAAGCAGATTAATAGAAGCAGAAAACAGAAATAGCTAGACAGAGGATGAGCTAGAGAAAACAAAGTGGTAAAAGAGCTCAAAAAAAGATGGAGAGACACTGAAAACAACAACAGAGACATATGGGATGATCTCAAAAGAAATAACATTCATATAATTGGCCTACCAGAGGAATAAAGAGAGGAAGGGGAAGTAAATATTCTAGAGGAAATAATGGAAGTAAATTACCCAGACATAAACAACACAAAGGATATTAAGATCCAAGATGCCCAGAGAGTCCCAAACAGAATCAACCCGGACCTTAAGACACCAAGACACATCATAGTTACAGTGAAAAGAATCGAGGATAAAGAAAGGATCCTAAAGACTGCAGGAGAAAAACAAAATGTCACATACGGGGGAAAACCCATAAGACTATCAGCACACTTCTCCACTCAAACTCTAAAAGCCAGAAGAGAATAGTAAGATATCTATTGAGCCCTCAGTGAAAAAGGGTTTCAACCAAGGATAATATATCCTGCTAGACTTTCATTCAAACTAGATGGAAGGATCAAAACCTTCTCAGACAGACAACAGTTAAAGGAGACAACCATCACCAAGCTTGCCCTGAAAGAGGTTCTAAAAGACCTCTTATCAACAAGAATATCACCATACAAATAAAAACTCGTTCAATAATGGCACTATAATACATTAAATCCATAGTATTAATAAATGTCAATGGCTTAAACTCACACATTAAAAGGCACAGAGTGGGAGGAAAGTACAGAAAACACAACCCAACAATATGCTGCATGCAAGAATACCACTTGACCCAACAAGACAAACACCCACAGACTTAAAGTGAAAGGATTGAAAACTACCATAGAGGTTAATGGACCAAAAAAAAAAAAAAGGCAGGAACAGCCATTATCATCTCTGACAAAATAGACATTAAATTAAATAAAGTAATAAAAGATAATCAGGGCCATTACATAATGATTTGTGGATCAATCAACCAAGAAGACTTAACAGTTATTAACATCTATGCACCCAATGAGGGCCCAAATAAATACATTAAACACCTACTGAAAGGACTACAGAAATACATCAATAGTAATACAATAATAGTGGGAGATTTCAACGCCCCACTCTCACATTTAAACAGATCAGTGAAGCAGAGAATCAACAAAGAAATAAGAGAATTAAATGAAGAGATGGACACACTAGACCTCCTGGACATTTTCAGAGCTCTTCACCCCAAAAAACTGTAATACACATTCTTTTCAAATTCACACAGCACGTCCTCAAGGATAGACCACATGGTAGGCCACAAAGACAGTATCAAAAAATTCAAGAGCATTGAAATCACCCCAGTATCTTGTCAGACCACAGAAGAGTAAAGCTAACATTCAACAACAAACAGGAAATTACTAAAAGTCACAAAATTTGGAAACTCAGGAACATGCTTCTGAAGAACAGCTGGGTTAGAAAGGCACTTAAGGAAGAAATTCAAATGTTCCTGGAAACAAATAAAAATTAAGACATAAGCTATCAAAATATTTGGGACATAGTTAAAGCAGTACTCAGAGGGAAACTCATAGTCATACAAACACACAGCAGAGAACAAGAAAAAGCTCAAATAAACAACCTTACTGCACGCCTTAGGGACTTAGAGGAAGAGGAACAAAGGAACCCTAAAGCAACAAGAAGGACAGAAATCACTAAAATTACAGCAAAAATAAACAACATCAAAAATAAGAGAACCATAGAAAAGATCAGTAAAACCAAATGTTGGTTCTTTGAAAAATTAAACAAGATTGACAAGCCCCTAGCCAGACTCACTAAAGAAAGAAAGAAAAAAGGGAGAAGACTCAAATAAAAAGAATCATAAACAATAGAGGAGATATCACAACTGACACCACAGAAATCCAGAAAATCGTGTGAAACTTCTATGAAAACTATACGCCACCAAACTAGAGAATCTGGAAGAAATGGAAGAATTACTAAAAACATATGACCTTCCAAAACTGAACCAAGAAGAACTATAAAACCTAAATGCACCAGTCATAGACAGAGAAATTGAATCAGTTATAAAGAATCTTCCCAAGAACAAAAGTCCTGGACCACATGGTTTCACAAACTTATTCTACAAAACCTTCAGGAAACAGTTAATACCTATACTTCTAAAGCTTTTCTGCAAGATCGAAGAAACAGGAACACTCCCTTCCACCTTCTATGAAGCCAACATCACCCTGATACCAAAAGCAGATAGGGACACAACAAAAAAGGAAAACTACAGACCAATATCTCTGATGAATATAGATGTGAAAATATTGAACAAGATCCTGGCCAACTGGATACAGCAGTACATCAAAAAGATTGTTCATCACGACCAAGTGGGATTTATCCCAGGAATGCTGGTTCAACATAGGTAAATCAATCAGTGTCATTCACCACATCAATAAAAGCAAAACGAAACACCACATGATTATCTCAATAGATGCAGAGAAAGCTTTTGACAAAATCCAACACCCATTTATGCTCAAAACACTACAAAAAATGGAAATAAATAGGAAATATCTCAAGATAGTGGAGTCCATATACAACAAACTTACAGGCAACATCATACTCAATGGACAGAAGCTGAAAGTATTCTCCCTCAGATCGGGGACTAGACAGGGATGTCCATTATCACCATTACTCTTCAACATAGTATTGGAAGTTCTTGCCATAGCAATCAGGCAAGAGAATGAAATCAAAGGAATGCATATTGGAAGGGAAGAAGTCAAACTCTGACTATTTGCAGATGATATGATAGTGTACATAGAAAAACCTAAAGAATCCAGCAGAAAACTACTGGAATTTATTAGACAGGGTGTCACGCTACAAAAGGAATGTACAAAAATTGGTGGCATTTCTTTATGCAAACACTAAATCTAAAGAAGACATCCAGAAATCACTCCCATTCACTGTTGCAGCAAAATTAATAAAATACCTAGGAATAAAGCTAGTTAAAGAATAAAGAAGTTAAAGACTTGTATACTGAAACCTATGAATCACTATTCAAGGAAAAAGAAACTGATACTAAGAAATGGAAAGATATCCCATGCTCATGGATTGGAAGAATTAATATCATCAAAATGAATATTCTTCCTTGAGCCATATACAAATTTAATGTGATACCCATCAAAGTTCCACTAAGCTTATTTAAGAGAATAGAACAAAAACTACATTCATTTGTCTGGAAACAGAAAACACCTAGAATCACCAAAACAAGCTTGAGGAAAATAAAAGAAATGAAGACATCACACTTCCAGATCTCAAACTATATTATAAGGCCATCATCATCAAAACAGCCTAGTACAGAAACAAATAGGCACACAGACCAGTGGAACAGAATTTAAAGCCCATAACTAAACCCTCAGACCTATGGGCATCTAATCTTTGATAAGGGGGCCCAAATTATTAAACAGAGAAAAAGCTTTCTTCAATAAATGGTGCTGTGAAAACTGGGTTGAAAGGGCTGAAAAAGCTGAATAAGGTCAAGAGACTGGCATACTTTAACAATGACTTTTTAGTCTCTATCAGGTCACCCCATCAACTGGGGCCCTATTCAGGGAGTCCTGAGATTCCCAAACAGACGTGATGGGCCTAGACCTCAAATAAATCCTTCTCTCCATTGTTACTGGTCATCTCTATCAGGAACAACACAATAGACCCCTTTGTGGGCCCCCATAGGACCTTGCCCTCAACTTAGATCAACAACAATAGAGAATGTTCTACCCTCCGAAGGGAGGCTGGACAACACACTCTATGCTACACCTGAGGAAGATAGGTCCTGATATTGGGGCAGCTTGGAATGTTCCTACTAATGACCACAGAATGTGAGATCGGATCTACAGGGATGCAGAGGTCACATAGGCTTATAAGGTGAATAAGGGCCCCAGATCACATCAAATTTATGGAGTTTACAGTCAAGAATATTTATACATCTTTCCTATATTTAGGAGTTACTCTCTTTCCTGATCCAGCTTTCTGGTCCTTTTCCTAGGAATGACATCATCTCCCCAGGCAATAACTTGGATCCACTTATATCAGATGTCAGACTCAGGGGAAAAAAAACCTAGTATAGCCACAGGCCCTTTGGAATATAACTAAAGCATTCCTGCTAGCTATCTACAAAAGGAAGACCCTCCAACTCTTCATCTGCACTACTCCAGCCTTTAGATTCATGATTAGTCATCAGTTTGTTTGGATATATATGTTAACTCTCTTTTCAGCCACCAGGTTCCAGATGCTACCATGATGCCAACTAGACTTCCCTGGACAGACCACCTCACCAATGTGTCCTGGAGCTCTGATTCCCCAGGATCCTGCCCCACTAGGGAAAGAGAGAGGCAGGCTGGGACTATGGATCGACCTGTCAATGCCCATGTTCAGCAGAGAATCAATTACAGAAGGCAGACCTTCCACCTTTTGCATCCCACCATGACCCTAGGTCTATATTCCCAGAGGGATAGAGAATAGGAAAGGTATCAGGGGAGGGGGTGGGATATGAAGTTCTGTCGGTGGGAACTGTGTGGAGTTGTACCCCTCTTACTCTATGGTTTTGTCTTTATTTCCTTTTCTTTTTTTATTTGTTGTAGTTGTGGTTATTGATGTTGTCATTGTTAGATAGGACAGAGAGAAATGGAGAGAAGAGGGAGGACAGAGGGCGGAGAGAAAGATAGACCCCTGCAGACCTGCTTCACCACCTGTGAAGTGATTCCGCTGCCAGTGGGGAGCTAGGTGCTCGAACTGTGACCCTTAAGCTAGTCCTTCCTCTTTGTGCCACATGCACTTGACCCATTGGGCTATCGCCCAACTCCCAGTATTTACTTTTTATAAAAAAAAGATATGTCACATAAAATAAAAGCACTTACTAGAGTATTTGAGACTAAGAAGAGTGTTAAAGTCATTTCAGAGTAGTTAAATAAGCTAAAGTAGTAATAATAACATATAATAGCCAACCATGCTGATATACTTAATATATATGTAGGACTTATTCAGTAAAATCATTATTATTATTATTTTGTTTTTTACTTTTTACACTATTCGTGAGTTAACAGATTAATGTACAGTTGTTGAGACATTGTACAATTCCTCATCTCCCCGTGGTGGGCCCTGCAATACACTCTCATCCCCAAATATGCAACATGATCCTGGTTAGTTGACCCACATCTAGACTTTATACTGATGATATCTCAAAGTTAAAAATTGATCTAGTGTTTGAAATGGATCTTTATTTTTTACATTTTCCTTTTGAAATCCTTAAAGTTGCTTTTCCCATTTGAAATAAGTTTTCTCTCTCTCTCTTTGTTTTCTCTTCCTTTCCTTCTTTTCTTTTCTTTTCTTTCCTGCATGTAAATTCACTGCTCTTGGTAGCCTTTTATTTTATCTTGTCCTTTATTTGATAGGGCAGATGGAAATTGAGAGGGGACAGGGAGATAGCGAGAGAGATAGGTTCCTGCAGCACTTGCTTCACCAGGGGGGAAGTTTCCCCACTCAGGTTCACCACTCCCAGGCCTCTTGATATTTTATTTTTATTCCAATCCAATGTAAAGGCAATTATTTCTCCTTAAGGATTCCTGATGGTTCCTAAAACAAAAATTGCTTTACATCTCTCAGCCAGGATGCAAATAAGGCACACAATTTTATTAAAAGATAACTTTATATGTTTGCCAGCTGTTTTTCTAGGGAGAGTATAGCTTTACTTCTAAAAACCAAATGGATATGATAACAGCCACACCACTGATAGCTGTTAGCAAGGTTTATTTTACTAGGAACTTGAAGGAAGAGTTCTCAAATGGTTGAAAGTTATACCTTTATTTCAAAAAATATATATAAATGGTTTCAGTCTATCCAAAAAGGAACTGCAAGGTGTGATTGACCTGCCTCTTCATATCTCCTTACTGCATTTTTTTCTTTTTTTTATTAAAGTGTTTTTTTAAATATTTATTTTATTTATTTATTTCCTTTTGTTGCCCTTGTTGTATTGTAGTTATTATTGTTGTTGTTGGATAGGACAGAGAGAAATGGAGAGAGGAGGGGAAGACAGAGAGGAGGAGAGAAAGATAGAAACCTGCAGACCTGCTTCACCGCCTGTGAAGCGACTCCCCTACAGGTGGGGAGCCGGGGTTCGACATTTTTTTTCTTTTTGAGGAGGTTACCAGATTTATTGCCTGGAATTAAGAGGGGAGAAAATGTAAACTGCTTCAGGACCTTTGAAGTTTTGATTTTGAGAGTAGGCTGGTCAATGTTTTAAAAAGTAAAATGTCAACCGCTTTTTTTTTTTAGTTTATTAAACATTTATTTTTTTTAAATGCCAGCCAGTGACCATAGAGATGGTTCGGTGGTGGAGCACAAGATCAGCATTCATGAGTCCCCAGCTTTTATCCCAACTCTGCACATGCCAGAGCAGTATTCTAGCTTCTTTTTTTTAAAAATTTTTTATTTAAGAAAGGATTAATGAACAAAAACATAAGGTAGGAGGGGTACAACTCCACACAATTCCCACCACCCAATATCCATAACCCACCCCCTCCCATGATAGCTTTCCCATTCTCTAGCCCTCTGGGAGCATGGACCCAGGGTCGTTGAGGGTTGCAGAAGGTAGAAGGTCTGGCTTCTGTAATTGCTTCCGCGCTGAACATGGGCGTTGACTGGTCGGTCCATACTCCCAGTCTGCCTCTCTCTTTCCCTAGTAAGGTGTGTCTCTGGGAAGCTGAGCTCCAGGTCAACCACTTTTTAAAATGTTACATTACATTGGGACGGGACTTTAAAATTTCCATAGGGCACAAGCTATACCCTTTGGGAACATTCAGGCAGCAGATATCATGTCCATTTCTACAGAAGCAAAAGCTTAAATTTCGAATAGTTAAAGGGCTTGATTTAGACCATGAAATAAAAAGGAAATAAGAATCAAATGTTCTGGAACTGGTGGTGGCACAACTGGTTGAGCACACATGTTACAATGTGCAAGACCCGGGTTTAAACCCCCATTCCCCACCTGCAGGGGGAAAACTTTGCAAGTGGTGAGGCAGTGTTGCAGGTGTCTCTCTCTCCCTCTCCATTATACACTTCCCTGTTCTTTTCTGGCTTTCTCTATCCAATAAGTAAATAAATAAAGATAATACAAAAATATTTTTTTAAAACTTAAAGAATCAGATGTACTGTCAGTGAAGAACAACAACAATAATCATGATGACAAGGGGTTTTTGTAGCTCAGGTATGTGGCAGGCAACTCAGGCCACCTTCGGCTTCTCATCCTCTGCCACATTCAATAAGGTGCCCTTATTGCCACAGGAGTCCTTTTGATCCTGTAGTCTCTTATCCATAGGAGCAGTTGTTCTCTTTTGTGATTTTTCATTTTATATTTTGGTCACTGCTAAGGCTTTGCTCTCCGAGCTAAGATTTTTTCAGATAGAAAGCGAGAGATAGAGACAGATACAGAGGAAGAAGGAAAAACACCATAGCACTAAAGCTTCCCACAGTGTGGCAGCGCTGGGTTTGAACCTGGGTCATGTGCTTGGTAGTGCTGGCACCCTCTCAGTTGAGCTATCCCAGTTGTGACTTTGTACTTGTATTGCATAGTTGAACTTGCCTCTACTTCCTTCTCTTAGCTTCTCTACTTATTTAATGTAGCCAGTCTTAGAACCCAGTCTCTCTCCCTTTATTTCCACTTTTGCTACTTGGACAGGCATGTACAGAGTGAGCAGCCTTTCCTGAAAGTTTGAGGAGAGATAGTAGACCTCAATACTAGGCTCCTTTCTCAAAGTTTGTGCTGCCCTATTATTTAAATATTATTTATTTATGATTGAATATAGACAGAGAGAAATTGAGAAATGAGGGGAAGATAGGGAGGGAGAGAGACAAAGAAGACACCTGCAGCCCCACCTCAGCACTTGTGACACTTTCCCCCTGCAAGTGGGGACTAGGGGCTTGAACCTGGGCCCTTGCACACCATACTGTAATGTGAACACTTAACCAGGTGTGCCACCACCTGATCCCTTTGCTGCCCTATTTCTCAACCCTTTCTCTTACTTTCTTCTTTCACTGCTCTGCAAAACTACTTCTCTTCAGACCTTAGCCCTACCTCACCTGATTACAGGTCTCTGCCATAAGTCTCAGATCTCTGACTCTCCATGCTCCACTATCTATTACAGATCACACATTCAGCCCTTCGTATTTCTTACATGAAAAGGACAACATAATCTTTTGCATTTTTCTATTTTCCTTGGTATTTCTGAACACCTGTTTTATTTTTATCCCCGAAGGAAATTCATGTGCCAGTTCTTAAAATCTCATTCCTCTCTTACCTCCTCTCCACCCAAGTAGCTCTCTACAGGTATGCTAATCCCTATAGTTGATACAATTAACCTAGGAGATAGGTGTTATTATTACCCCATTTTACAATTGATGAACCTGAATATCAAAGAGATTAGTTAACTTCCTAAGGTGACACAGAGACCTAATCTCATATCTACTACAGGAGGGTGTTCAAATAATTTTCCCAAAGGACCAGATGGTCTCCTCTGCAGCTCCTCAGTTCTATGCTGTGTAGTGCTCTAGGAAGATGGGATGGACATAACTGAGTTTCAATAAATTTTGTTTATGAAAACAGGTGGTGGACTGGAACTGGCCTGTGGGCCAGAGTTTCCAGCTCTGCACTTTATCATACTGCCTTTTCCCATATATTGGCTTTCTATTTAATGTCTCTAATTTAAAGCCTGAAATGGATTGGAGCAGAATGTGAAACAGAGCCCGTGTGGCCACATCAAGTTTCTTTTCTTCTTCTTGCTGAAAGAAATATGTAGCTTAGCACAGTAAAAACAAGTCTATACTGGTTGTTCAGCTCTACACAGAGCAGTCATGATGATGCTGCCACTGAACTTGGTGGGAGACATCCTTCATCAAGGTAAAGTTGCAGGAATTGTGTACTTGTTATTTGTGCTTTCTTCTAAGTGAAATGGATAGTGCATATATTGGCCATATTTCTCAGTCTGTTTTTCTCTCCAGGACTTTAAGGGGCTTAGGAAAGCACTGTTTATGCTCAATTTATTGTGTCTAAAAATCAGCAGGAGTTGCTGTTTCCTAAATCATGGGATACTAGCTCTGATAAATACACTCAGCCCATTAAATTTGTGTGTTTTATTTTAAATGGCTATTCAGTGTACTGTGTTGATGGAAGTCAGCACCCTATTATTTTGCCTGAGTCAACTTCCCATGAAAACATGTTTGTACAGTGGTCCCATCTCTGATCACTGGTTTTCAAGATTAACATTCAAAATAAAGATATTTTCACTCTACAAGGATAATTTAAAGCAATGTCGAAAATAGTTTTTCTTTTTTAACAGTTTAATAACTTACAAATGACCAAACATTGAACTTTTCTTTCTCTCTCTCTCTTACTTAAAATTATCTGTGAACACACCCCATCATTATTTACTAAGTTTTAGTTTAGAATTAAATTTTACTGCTGGTTTATCATGTAAGTCCCAGCAAATAGGAGTCTATAATGGAAATGTTGAAAGCAACTTGATCTGTTGGTAAATGTTTTCATTATAGCACTTATCTGAGTTCCAAAAGGGCCTTGGGAAATTATTTCTGGGCCTCTTATTGAGTCTACAAATCACAAGTTGTATTAATTTTGGAATAAGCAAAACAAAGTTTCTATTAAACCTGTAGCATATAAAAGTATCTCATTCTGAACTCTAAAATAGGCCCTTCCTGTGAATGTCTTATCTTGGGCTAGAATGCACTTGAGTACTTCAGCTGTATGCATAAGAGAAATGAGTGGGGAAGGAGTTTTCTTCTCTCTGCATTAAGTCTTAAAAGAGCTTTCTTGGTGTTAGGGAGATAGCAATGTGGTTTATGCAGTAGGTATTCAGTTCTGAGCTTCAGAGATCCCAGTTTCAGTCCTAGAAACCATTATAAGCCAGAGATGAGAAAAATAAAAAAGGAAACACTTATTGAACTTCCTTGAATGCATATGTTTCTCCATGTACAAAAGGCTAGGAATATAGCAGGGAATAAGAAAGAGGGCATCCCTACTCCATTAAACCATAAGGGAAAATAACAGTCAACAAACAAAAGTCAAGCTACGATCATCAGTTAATGAGCTAACTGAAATTACAGGGTGTGTCATGAAGAAGTAAAGGTGCTCAGAGCACAGAGAGTATATATGGTGGGGGCTCCCTTGTCAGGAGGGGAAAACCTCAGGGAGACCTATGGTATTTCAGGTAAAGAGTGGAAAAAGATAAGGTGTTTACAAAACTAGAGAATAGTTAGAGTCTACGGGACTTAGCACTTTGAAGATTTTTATTGTGACTGGAATAAAGGTGTAGGTCTGAGAGGAGGCTGGGAGCTGGAGTGAGGGTCTTGGAAGCATGCATCCATTTCATACTCAAACTCAGACATCCCCACCTCTTTAGGTATATGAAATAAAAACAAGGGAGCTTCAGTAAACTAGTTTGTTTCTACTCCTGTTTTTTGAACAACCCCAAACCACTAGCATGCTCCAAACTGAGGGAGCTGTGCAGAAACAGCACTTGGAGGCTATAGTCTCTCCCAAGTCTTAGTGGTACAGCCTTTACGTCCATAAGCATATTGTCACTTAAAAATGTTGCATATTAAAAAATTAAAAATTGCATATTAAAATATTTCATATTAAAATAAGCATATTGGTCACTTAAAATATGAGAAATTATATCAGTAAAAGCCACCCCTTTGGTGTAAATCCATGCATTTGATAAATGTATTTAATATACATGGGACAAAATTGGATACTCTGTGGCAGAAGGAATGCTTTATGTGCCTGAGGTCCTGGGTTTGACCCTGGCACTGCAAATGGAAGAATGGTGCTTTAGTCTTTATCCCTTTTCCTTCTTTCATAAATTAAAAAAATGTATAGGGGCCAGGTGCTCATGCACCCAGTAGGACACGCATGTTATCTTGCTTAAGGACTTGGGTTCAAATCCCCTGTCCTCACCTGCAGGGAGGAAAGTTGCATAAGCAATGGAGAAGTGCTGTAGTGATCTCTCCTTTCTGTCTTTCTCTCTCTTTTTTCTCCCTCTATTTATCTCAGTCTGTCAGCCTCTGTCACAAAAGTATATGCAGCAAAATATTGGATACAGTAAAATATCACTGCTTGTCATTTGTTGGAAGTGGGAGAGGGAGGAATATGGATTTTTAGGGTGGGGAAAGCATTCTGCACAATACTATCATGGTGGATACATATCATTACACATATGTACAAACACAAGGAGCCTAAACATATGTAAAGTAGGTTGTCAAAGAGCTTTGGATATTTACAACGTATCAGTATGGGTCCATTGTTCCAACATTTACAACAGTCTAATGAAGGGTGTTGATAATTGAGCCTATGCAGCTGTGGTGGCAGAGAGTATAGTGTTTTAGAATAACCTAGATGTAGAATTCTAGTTTATTTGAAATTGAAGCACATATCTCTGCACCCCATCCTGAGCATTTGAGACTGAATAACACATGACCAGATTGTCCTTACAGGATTGCTCCATTTAATACCAAGGTCATCTTCATAGGCTTTGCTTTGGAGGGAAAGTTCTAATTGGGTTTCCAGGCACCAGGTTTTTCTTCTGTCTGTCTCTCTACTGGTTCATCTTATGTGCTATTGGTGATAATCTACCTGTAGAGTAGGCATCCTATGGCAGGCAACATATTTTTGTAAGGATCTGTTTGTTGCCTGTGCTAGATAAATGGACACCCCACTTATAGTAGACATTCAGCACTTTTCTACTGAGTAAATGACCAAATAAACAGAAACCAAACAAATGGATGACTGCCTCAACAACATCTCTTTGTAAATCAAGGCTTTGTTCTTTGGTCATTGGATGCTATCTTTTGTCCTGTGCCTGTGATTTTTTTCTTGGTATTTCAGAACACCTGTTTCTTTTTTGCCTCAGTCTTTATCTTGCTATTCTCCCCTGCAAAAGCTACTATGGCGCTGCATAGTATCCCTACCTCTGCATAGATATATGCATACTATAGATATATGCAATACTCCTCCAGGGAGTATTCTTGTGCATTCCATTCTGTCATAGCTATTGCACATACACCTATCTTGCCTTATTCACTTGCATACTTTTAAAAATTTCTTTATTGGGGAATTAATGTTTTACATTCAACAGTAAATACAGTAGTTTGTACGTGCATAACATTTCTCAGTTTTCCATATGACAATAAAACCCCCACTAGGTCCTCTGTCATCCTTCCTGGACCTGTATTCTCTCCCCTACCTCACCCCAGAGTCTTTTACTTTGGTGCTATGCCAATTCTGGTTCAGGTTCTACTTGTGTTTTCTCTTCTGATCTTGTTTTTCCACTTCTGCCTGAGAATGAGATAATCCCATATCATCCTTCTGTTTCTGACTTATTTCACTTAACATGAATTTTTCAAGGTCCATCCATGATGGGCTGAAAACAGTGAAGTCACCATTTTTAATAGCTGAGTAGTATTCCATTGTGTATATATACCACAACTTGACTTGCATAATTTTAAAGTAAACTTTATACTTATGATTATCTGAAATCACTTATGTCTTATAACATTTGTTGACTGGTTTATTCATTTTATTCCCTAATAAGCAAACACTCCATGGGAGTAAGGAACTTACTTCTTCATGAGGTCTATAAAGGCATCTGGTATGCAAATACTGGCTTGGTTCTAAATACGTTTAACCGGATATATCAGTAAAGAAAATGTCCTGCTTTTCTCAATAGGGAACAACTTACTGTATCACTCTGTAACATTTCATCTGAACTGAGACTATCCCTGTAGGAAGTGGGCAAAGGGAAGTGTTAATAAAATGCAGTGAGCTCACTCTGGGAGAAATGCTTATAGAAAGCCTGCCTTGAGCATACTATGTCCACAACATACTGGATATTAAAGAAATAAATATTAAAGCACTAGTTAGGTGACTATGATAAAAATGTTTTTAATCTGACACATCTAGATGTTAGTGATACTTTTCCATTTAATAGAAATATAAGTTGCCTTGTTTATATATTAGGGATCAGTGTCATCAGTAGGTAGGATCATCATGAGAAGCCAACCAGCAAACAGGGTGTCTGGCATGTATGACTCATTTCTGGAAATAGATTTGCTCTTGTTCCATTCCTTCCTGAATGAAAAGAAGGGTGAGTTAGACAGACCCTCTTCATACGAAAGGGAGCTTCAATGTTGTGGTGTCTCTCCCTCTGTCTTTCTATCTGAAAAAGTTGATCCAGAGTAGTGAAACCCTGGCAATGACAAAATGACAACAAATTGTTGAGCTAGTGCTAGGACACTAAATATTGAAGGGGCCTAAAAGAGTTTTATGTTTAGACCAAGATATATATGGAGGACTAATTAAATTGCTGACTTGAATATGATCCTGTTGTTTTTTGAGGGAGTGGGGGTGAGAGTGTAGAATGGAGAGGTGTTCTTGTTTTAAGGAAAATAACCAAGCAGGCCACTTGAAGTTCTGGATGCACCCCATTAATTGGTGTGTTACTTTACTAGCTCTGAGAGCTCCATTCTATCTGTTGGCTTATGGCATAGAAATCACTGCTTATTTGTGGGTACAATTCCACATCTGCAACTAATTGAGTCTTCAGATGGGCCCATACAAAAATAATTAACCACTTGCCCCTTATTTTGAGGTACAAGTGGCCCCTCTTGCCAGCAATTACTAAATCATAGAAAAGGAGAAGGCTTAAGGGAGAGTCTGAGGAAATTTAAGCATAAGAGTGAATTACTTTTATTTTATTATTATTATTATTATTATTATTTTAGTTACAGTTATATTTTCCTAAAAAGAAAAAAGCAATAGAAATTATGTAAGGTGCCTTGTAACAGACCTACCAGAAACTTCATGTTCCTTTCCCAGGGTATAATGCTTCAAATATTTCCCATATCCCCCCCTTAATTTTATTTTTAGGGCTTCTTTAAATTCTCTGTGCCTTAAGTGCTGCAGTTGGTTCATGCTGCACATTAACTAATTATTGGTAAAGTATCTGGCTTATGAACTCTGATCCATTTTCCTCTGAAATGATCCCCTGCCGCCTAGTAGCGGCCCCCTTGCATTTTAATATCCTTTTGTGGGGACTTTTATAATAGTGTATAGTGCAGCACCTTCAGATACATTTGGATTTAAATCTCTTATGTCAAATGTGCCCTCTGGTTAAGGACTTTGTTTCGTGGCATTAGAGAGCCAGAGGAGTTTATTAACAGAAGATAGAAGTTGTTAATGGCCATCTTGAAATATCAAGCCATGAGTCTCAGAAATTACATGTAGGGATGCTGCCTTGGACAATAAAAGAACAAAACACATTCTAGATCTTAATAGGAAACAAAAGGGCATAAACAAAAGCAGACCACTTCTTTAAATATCCAATTTCAGAATAAGACTAGCCTCCCAGGAAAGTTTAAAGTACTCAGAATCTAATTGGGAAAAGAAATGGGTTTACATTTACTCAGTGACAGACTAGCAGATGAGATTGAATTTTTGACACTTTGCAGAAGACCGACTCCTTTCCATTAGCTGAATGAATCTGAGGTCTGCATATTATTTTATTTTGTAAATTCTGCATTTTCTGTAATCAGACCTCTTAAATACAGATGGTTTCTGTGGGAATGAATGAGCGATGTTAAATGTTGAAAGAAGAAAATGAAAGACTTACTTAACCATTTCAGTTCATCTGTCCAGCCCCAGGGTTAAATCACAGGCTTACAGCTTTGCAGTTCACAATTATTTTGTGTTTTTCTTATTTCTCCCAAGACATTGAAATTCTCATGAAGTTCTTTTACCAAGAACTTGAAAGACAATAAAAAACCAAAAACAAAAACATACAGTAACTATTTTAGTAGACCTGACTAGATCCTATTATTTTTATGGGTGCCTGTTGTATCTACAGCATCTTTGTTTTATAGTCTTTCATCTTCAATGGGTTATAAATGAAGATAGGTTATAGATGACATTTCTTATAATAAGCAGTGGTTTTCAATTTAAAGAACCTTCCAGGACGATGGTGATTGAACCTTCATTGGGTTTTGCGTTCTCATAGAAGATGCTCTTGCTGGAAGCAAAAGCCACTGACATGTATACAGTTCTCAAGAAGGAAGGTGAAAGGCAGCTTCTCTCAGCTGCTTGGGTCTCTGTTCATCTTCCTTAAATTATCAAACCTTTGAAAATCAGCTTCGTTGTGAGAGTCTAAAGGAGAATAGATGTGATCTTTGTTGGCGATCATGACTGATGAAAGAAATGAGTGTTTACTGATATTTTCCTTACTTTATTTGATATAAAAATATACCAGTTTTAGTATCTATAAAGCTCTGGACCACAGACTAGAATCAGTTGTAGCATTTATTAAATCTGTAGATCTCAGCCTTCACTGGGTCTAAGGAAGTAGCACCTCTGGTCACAAGACTCAGGAAACTGTGTTATCTGGTTCTGACATATATATAGCCATGGTGTTTTGGATTTTTTTCCCATAGTTTGTTTATATTTTTTCAGTGTGTAATTTATTATGACATAGTGAGTGACAGAAATACATGATCTGTGTGGGACCCCTGAGCTGAACTTAATCATATAAATCTTCTTGGTACTGATGTCTCTCAGAGTCTGTTGCATTACAATCTTGTGGACTTTTTGTCCATCCTTTGTTCCAATGACTATAACTCATCATATCACAAAAAATTTAAGAAAGGATTTAATTTAAACCTCGTGAACCCTTTATTTTCAGACATCTTTTATGCTTACTATTCAAAATATTGAAGATAAATGCTAAGATGCTCAGAATTTCTATATAAAATTTGTGAAGCTCAGACATGACACAGTGACTTCAGCCATAATGACACATAAAGTTATACACTTGTAAAGAAATTCATTGGAAGTGGAGATGGGAAAACAGATAGACTCCATCTTTTGAAATCCCATCAGAGCCATCCAAGACTGGCTCTGGAAGTTTTAAGCTGGGACAAGTCTTGTCAGAAATAAAGTACATTATCCACAGAATGAAATAATAAAAATTAAGAGGGAAATTCTAAGTTGCAGGATGACTTCCGACAGGTTATTCTCATATACCTAGCTGAAGAAATGATACTGCTTATTTACACTTTTTATTTCTAACAAGAAAAAAATAAATGAATTTGCACATGTAATAGAATCCTCCTTCAGAAGTAGCCTGATGGCATTGTAAAATGTACTTTCATCTCTATTTCACAGGCATTATATTCCAATTGAAAAAAAATTCTGATACACTATTGGATTATTTGTGAATTATGTTAATGGTGAAATTCATACATCCTGAGCTTCAGTAATAATGTGCATTTTTCTAATCAACCACAAATACATTCTATAGTCACCAGAGCTATTGCCTTGGTGGCTTCTATTTCTAGCACATGTTACTGTTTTTGAAATGGAACATTTGCTGTAGGGGACAGAACATTTAGCATGAATGACACTAACCAATAACAAAATAAATTGTCTGCATATAATGATATAGGTTTCCTTGACATAATGTTTCTATTTTTCAGTCTAGTAGTTCATCTCCCTGCCCTTCCTCTGGTATTGCATTTGATATGGAGAGATTTGTTTATTTAGGAAGTAGATGCAAGAGTCCAAAAATGAACCAAATCTTAACCCCCCCCCCCCAAGTGGCTCTTATACTAACATGGTGGGGGGGTGCTTTTTGAAATGCTATCTCTTTTTAGGAAGAAATTTTCTGCAATGTGAGTATGTTATCCTATTAAGTATTTCTTAAATTAAATTAAAGCCCATAGACAGAATGCTTAAATTGGAAAACAGTTTCTTGAATACTAGGTATAATGCATACATACATACTCCTATTCTCAAATTCAGTTTCTTTTATTATTTAATTTTTGAACCTTTCTAAAGAAATAAATCTTTACTTTTATTCTTTTCATGGTTTTTCAAGTGTTTAACTCATACAATTATATAATCTCTTATAAAAGCTAAAGATTACAAGCCAAATTTAATGTTTAAAACAAGGAATGTAAATACTTTTTTTAAAAAAGTATTTTCAAAACTCAAGAAGACAGTCAAAATTGTGAAAAGACATCAACATGAAGTAATTTAAGTGACACAGTTTTTATAGCTGTCTCAGAATGACCTTGAGAAAATATTTTCCCAAATTAATTCTGAATTCTGTCTCAAATAATTCTTTTAGATGGAGACTTGAAGAACAAACTCTGTTGAAGTGAATTGTTTTCTTTGATGCTGCTACTTTCCAGCAAATTCCAGGGGACAGAATCTTTGGTTTTAACTTAAGATAATGAAAGTAATTTTCCTTTTAGAACTAGGTTTTTGGCTGAATTGTAAAGCCTGTCTGCAGGTGAGATTTAATTTAATCCTTTGAGTACTTAAGAAGCATTCCTGAGACAGTGGCCAAAAAAGTGACAAGATTAGCACTTTGTTTATTGACAGTGTGTGGACAAGAAAAGACTTTCATCCTCAAAGAGCTTAATGTATTTTTTAGTGATCTTAATGGTAATTTTAATTTCTAAAATATATATTGTTTAAATAGCTTAGATGATGCAGTTAACATCTGAAGTTAGTTGCAATTGAATTACAATCTAGAAAAGAACCACCAGCAAAGTAAACATGAAAGGCAGGTAGTGTCTTGCTTAATAAACTTAGTTTTGGTTCAGAATAAATAATAAATATAAAGTGACTGTGTGAGTTTTAAAAGAAAATGAAAAATGGAAATTTGAAGATCAGCTTTATATTTCTCTGAGCCAGAATATGTATGTGTGTGTGTGTGTGTGTGTGAGTGTGATTTTTAATTGTTTTTTCCCTCCCTCCCTCTCTTTCTTTCTTTCTTTCTTTCTTTCTTTCTTTCTTTCTTTCTTTCTTTCTTTCTTTCTTTCTTTCTTTCAACTAGAACATTTCTCAGCTCTAGCTGCTCTTGCTTATGATGGTGCAGGGAAATGACCTATGACCTGGGAGCCTCAGGCATGAAAGCATCCTTTGCATAGCTATTATGCTATCTCCCTGACCCAGTTCCTCTTTTTAAGGGGTATTGTGTGTGTTAAGATAAGCAGAGCAATTTTTCAGATGTCCGATATTACGAGAATAAGTAAAGAACTCTATACAACTGAAAGGTGTGTGCATGGTTAAAGCTTTGTACAAAGTTATAGAATGTGTACAGCTAAGACTTTCAGGTAAATTTAATCTTTAACAACTCTTTTCTACTTTCTATTCAGTGTTCTAGCAAGTATACTTTTGTTGAATATAATGATTCCCTTGTGAATGCTTATTTTTTTTCTTTTTCTTTGGAGAGTAGAAAATAAGAAAATAAATGTTGGAATATTTAGAATTTTAAATCTGATGGATTTTCAGTTTCTTATGTAGAGAATGAAAGAAACTTTTTTTATTTTGGCATTTAGCAGACTTGATTTTTTACAGTATTAGGGGTTTTTACAGTAGAAGGACCTCTAGAACTTACCACAAGTCTGCCATCCTGTCATTAAGTTTAGCTTTGGTTTACAAACTATGAAAATCTTGTCTACAATAATTACTTCTTAATATTTTTATGTCAGAGTATTTGTAGATGTTCCCTTGACTGTTGCCTGTCATTTTATCATTGAACATTTTCTGGATGTTCTACTTCAGAACAGTTTGAGATATTTCATATCCACGGCCTCTTGATTTTTGTCTGAAGGAAAAAAAAATTATGTAAAATTCCATACTATTTGGGAACATGCTGTCTTGGTTAGGGTTTGGATCCATTTTTAAAATTAGTTTTAAAGGAAATTATTTAAATGATTTGGAATTCAGATAAGAACCAAGCATAGGGAGAAGGCACTTTAATTTTAAAGTGCTTATCCTTTGTGGTCAGACTGCTGGTGACAACTAGAACATGCTAGACCTTTAAATATAGATTATATACTTAGAGGAGGAACTGTTTTCTCTTCTGCTCTCTGGATTTGGGCTTCAGTAGAACTTGGAGAGTGCAGTATCTCAAATCTTCCACATGGTGTCATGATGTAGTTATTTGTTCTTAGGAACATTGCCTGAATATAATTTGAACTAAGGCTCATTCAGCATTTAAAAGAACTTGTTTATTTTGGTAATAGTCATGATTTTTTTATTGAGGTTCTACTATGTGATAATCCATTATAAAAAATGAAGTTCTTAGTATCATGCAAGCCCTTTTCTTCATTTGTGTTTGGCATTTTTGCCAGAGAGTATTTACCAATACAGTGTGTTTACTTGAATTTGTTTGAATCTATTTGCTATATAACTTCATGCTCAAATGGAGGAGACAAATTTAGGAACAGTTCAGCTCTGCAACTGGACACTGGCTCACTTCTCTCCATCATCTGTTGTTGAGTGTAACTGCTCTAAAATGCTCCTGTGGGGAAGTTACACCAGGACCAGGCTTCTGGAATCAGATAATCTGAGTGTGATCCTTTCTTTCTCCACCTATTGTGTAGATCTCTTTACACAGTTACTTGGCTGGCTTCCTTCCTTCCTTCCTTCCTTCCTTCCTTCCTTCCTTCCTTCCTCCCTTCTTTCCTCCCTCCCTCCTTCCTTTCTCTCAAATGGAATCTTGCTGTAGAATTTTGGAGTGCAAGTTAAATAAACTTTTTTTTTTTAATTTAAGAGTCAGTGGTTTCTAGTTTGTGGACAAGATCACTTATTTCTGTTTCTTCTCTTTAAATTCAACCTTATTTAGATTTTCTGTATATAACTAAACAGTCATAAAAATCTTCTAACTGTTGAGAAAGCAGATTGATTAGGGTACTGGAAAAAAAAAGATATACTGTTTAGTTTCATGAGTTTTCTATATGTAAGATTTATTTTATTTATTTGAAATACTTTTTTTCATTTTTTTAAAATTTATTTATTATAGAGGAAAAGAAACTGAGAAAGGAAGGAGGAGATAGACAGGGAAAGAGACAGAGAGACACTTGCAGCCCTGCTTCACGACTCAAGAAGCTTTCTCCCTGCAGGGGGTTGAAGCTGGGTCCTTGTGCACTGTAATATGTGTGCTTAACCAGGTGCACCACATCCTGGACCCTGAAATACTCTATTTTTTTTTAAATACTTATTATTGAAGGTAATAGGTGAGGGAGAAAGAGAATCAGGACATCACTCTAGTATAAGTGTTGCTAGAGATTGAACTTGGAACCTCATGCTCAAAAGTCCAGCACTTAATCCACTG
Organism: Erinaceus europaeus; assembly: GCF_950295315.1. Lineage (NCBI taxonomy): Eukaryota > Metazoa > Chordata > Mammalia > Eulipotyphla > Erinaceidae > Erinaceus > Erinaceus europaeus. The sequence goes on from NC_080173.1 coordinate 34,956,349, forward strand.
CACCACCTCCCAGACTACTATTTTGTTGTTGTTATTATTATTATTATTATTATTATTATTATTATTATTATTATTTTAATGAAAGAAAGATACAGAAAGAAAGATACCAAGAAAGAGAACAGAATATGGCTCAGCCCCAGTTTATGGTGGTGCTGGAGAATTGAACTAGGAAGCTCAGAGCCTCATTCACTGAAGTCTTTTGTATAACTATTACTTTGTCTCCCCAGCCTCTGGGCTTTCTTTTCACTTTTTCCTAATTCTTTTTAAAATATATATCAAGTTACTATTGTATCTTTGTCTGGAGGCTGGAGGACTCTACAAACCTGAGTGGTAGATGAGTGAAGTAGATGAAGAGAAGCAGAGGATAGGGGTGTGAGTAGAGTCTTGAGTTAATGAGGGAGAAAAAGAAGAAAATGAAGAGAATGTTTACTCTCCTGGACAGAGAACCAGAAAAGTAGAATCTCAGCTGGGACAATGCAGTCCTTACTATACTCACAATAGTATTGCTACTAGAATCTAGTTTGCCAACCCAGACACCACCATACACCTGTCAACAGCAGTGAGCCCAGGCTGCCTACAGAAGTTTCTTCAGCAGATACAGAACAGACCAAGCTATTCCCAGCTTCCAAATTCAGGTAATAGGGGTATCAGTCAGAGCCCATAGGCTAATTGAAACAGGGGAACTGTGACTGCCTGCTAAAATGGCAGATACAAATCGGAAAATAAAACAAAGCAAGCCTTTTCAGTAGATCTAAAAGATCGATCACTTGTTATGCCTAGAAAACAAAATACATATCATAAATCAAGTGAGAAGAAACAATATAAACACTGTGGTGAATGGGATTTGGGGATTCTGTGATAAAAAAAAATCAGTGATATTGCAATTGAGTAAATAAGTACAGATGGCCTTGAAAAGAGTAGAAAATTTTCACTGGAAGTATGCAAATGGCTCAGAAAAAAAATCAGGGAGTTGGGTGGTAGTGCAGTGGGTTAAGTCCACATGGCGCAAAGCTCATGGCATAAGGATCCCAGTTCGAGCCTCCAGCTCCCCACCTGCAGGGGGGTCACTTCATAGACAGTGAAGCAGGTCTGCAGGTGTCTGTCTATCTTTCTCTCCCCCTCTCTATCTTCCCCTCCTCTCTCCATTTCTCTCTGTCCTATCCAACAACAATATCAACAACAATAATAGTAACTACAACAATAAAACAAGGGCAACAAAAGAAAATAAATAAATATCAAATTTTTTTTTTGAAAAATCAGTGAAATGTAAGAGAGAGTAAAAGGACTTGGGCAATCTGAACATTAGAGAGAAAATAAGTGAACAGAGCTTAGAAACCTGTGGAACAATAACCAAAGATCTAACAGATCATTTGAGTTTCAGGTGGGAAGTAAAAACATGGTACTAAAAATGCATTTTAAGGAGCAATAACTATAAACTCTCTAAATTTGACAAAAGATTGTATCTAGACATTCAGCAAGATGAATAAGCCTGAAGAAATATGAGACACATCACTATTTTTAAAATTTTTTATTGTTTTTATTTATTTATTGGACAGAGACAGTCAGAAATTGAGAGGGAGGGGGAAAGATAGAAGAAGAGATCCAGAGAGACACCTGCAACATTGCTTCATCACTCATGAAGCTTTCCCCCTGCAGGCAGGGAACAGGGGCTCGAACCCAGGTCGTTGCGCACTGTAATGTGTGCGGTCAACCAAGTGTGCCACCACCTGGCCCCAGAGACACATCACTGTTAAACTTATAAAAACTAAAGATAAAGTGAAAAACCTTAAATCAACCAGAAATATTTAGCATACATGTGGTTTGATAACAGTTTAAATGACAGTAGATTTCTCATCTGAAACCATGGATATCTTAAAAAATTGACACTTTCATTCTGTAGAGGAACAAAAAGCTATAAACTCTACTTTTTTAAATCATTTTTAAATTTCAATATTTGACTGGTTTACAAAATTATATGAATTTAGGGATATAGTTTCACAGTCATCTGTGTATTTGTATGAAGTGCACTGCACATACCACCAAGGTTCCTGTATCCTCTCTCTTCCCTCAGATGATCACTACACACTATAATTCATAAAAAATTTAGAGACAATGTAAGGGACCAGGCAGTGGTGCTCCTGGTTGAGAGCAGACCTTACCACATGCAGAGATCTGGGTTCGAGCCCCCACTCTCCACTGGCAGAGGAGTGGGGGTGGCGGAGTTTCACAAGCTTGGCTACAGGTGTTTCTCTTTCTCCCTTTCTATCTCCCTGTACACCCTCAATTTCTCTCTGTCTCTATCAAATAAAATGGAAAGTATAAAAGGAACGAATGGCTACTGGTAGCAGTGGATTCATCGTACAAGCATGGAGCCGTAGCAATAACCCTGGTGGCAATAACAAAATTATAATAATGAAACAACTTGGTCACTAATTTTTGGCAAGTTCATTTGATTTAGTTGTCTATAACCCACATATGAGCAAAACCACCCAGTCATTGTCTTTCAACTCAGATTTCATGTAGCATAATTACCACATATTCCATCTATTTTGTCCCAAATGATACCATAGTATCATTTTAATTGCAGAGCACTAGTTCACCAAATATATGTCCCCCAACTTCCTTATCCAACCATCTGTTGATGGGCATTTAGGTTTATTCCAAAAATTTGCTATTGTGAGAATCTAATTAATCTAATTAACTGCCCTTAGGGAATGGAAAGGGGGAATAAATAGGTTTTTAGACAAAAGAAAAAAACAAGAGAATGTTTCACTAGCATGTCTATCTACTCTTTATTTATTTATTTATTTATTTGCCTCCAAGTTTATTGCTGGGGCTCAATCCACTGCTCTTAGAGGCCATTTTTCCCATTATTGTTGCCTTTGTTGTTGTTATTGCTGGATAGGACCAAGAGAAATTAAGATAGGAGGGGAAGACAGAGAAGGTTAGAGAAAGACACCTTCAGACCTGCTTCACTGCCTGTGAAAGGAACCCCCTGCAGGTGGGGAGCCAGGGGCTTGAACTAGGATCCTTACACCAGTGCTTGTGCTTCTCTCCATGTGCATTTAACCCACTGCACTACTGCTGGGCCCCCTGCTATCTACTCTTAAGGTTATGGTACTATAGTAGTACCATCATGGAAAACTGAGTTCTAGGGTTGTGGTGTACTTGGCTAAGCACACTACCATGCAAAGACCCAGTTCAAGCCTCTGTTCTTCAGCTGCAGTGTGAAAGAAAGTTCATGAGCAGTAAAGCAGTATTGCTGGCCTCTCTCTCCCCCACACCACTGCCCTCCCTCCCTGTATCCCCCCCCCCATTTTCTTTCAGTCCTATTGAATGAAAAAGAAGCCAAGGGGTCAGGTGGTGGTGCACCTAGTTTAACACACACATTAGAGTGCACAAGGACCTGGGTTTAAGTCCCTGACCCCCACCTGCAGGGGGAAAGCTTCACAGGTGTTGAAGCAGGGCTGCAGGTTTCTCTCTGTCTCTTTCCCTCTCTATGTCCCCCTCCCCTCTCAATTTCTTTCTGTCTATCAAATAATAAAAATAAAAAGTTAAAAATAAATAAATAAATAAAACGTTCTTTAAAAAAGAATTCAGAAATTAAAAAAGGGGAAACGGGGATGATATATAGATCACCTGGAAAATTGCCTTCCTAACCCTAACAGTGACCCAGGTTCCAGGACTCAGTACATCAAATAGGAATACCATTGTACAAAGCTGGGGGCATGGGCTCATCTTAGAAAGTGGTCTCTCTCTCTCTCTCTCTCTCTCTCTCTCTCTCTCTCTCTCCCTCTCTATAGAAAGTGGACTCTCTCTCTCTCCCCCCTCTCTCTAGAAAGTGGTCTCTCTTTCTCTCTCTCTCTCTCTCTCTCTCTCTCTCTCTCTCTCTCTCCCTATCCCTCTCCCTCCCTCTCTCTCTCTCTATCTCATTCTACAGCAAGGTCCAGATTGGTGAATCCAAAAGCAACAAAAGTTTGGTAAAGGAGTTGGGGGAGCTAGGTAATGTAATGGTTATGCAAAGAGACTCTCATGCTTGGGGCTCCAAAGTCCTAGGTTCAGTCCCCCACATCACCATAAGTCAGAGATGAACAGTGCTCTGGTTAAAAAAGGTTTGGTAAAGGAATATTACAACTTTATACTTATAAATTTGACATCTCAGTAGAAATGAGCCACATGCTGAAAAAAAATCATAAGCTTTCTAAACCCCATCAAGAGGGAATAAATATTTTGAATAGTTTTATAGTCATTAAATATATTGAATGTGAAACTTAAATGACTCTAACAAAGGAGCACATCAGACTCACTTAGCTTAGGAAATTTCACCAAGTAATTAAAAATTAACATTGATTTTTTAAAAAAATTATTTACTGGATAGAAATAGCCAGAAATGGAGAAAGAAAGGGAGAGAGAGCGAGAGAGAGATCTGTTGCCCTGCTTTATGACAAAGCTTTCCCCCTGGAGATACTGCTTCCCAGCTCAGCCATGAATCCCTGGTCATCTCTCTACCGCCCGTGAAGCTAGCCCAGCCTGGCACTGCTCAATTTATTTAAAGACCCTAGAAACATAACAAGCTTCAACTTTCTATGAACCATGGCTTCTGATGCATAGGGACAAGAGGATGGCATAAAAATACAGACATTTTTCAAATCTTCTGGTTTCAAATGACTTGGAAGAGGATGTTGACTATTTAGGAATTATCATCTTGGACTTCCAGAGGCGGAGCTACGAGCAGCAGATCGCTTTCTCTCCTCTCCTCTCCGGGATCAACTAGGAATACCAAACGAGACCACCCAGACCGAAACAAGACAGGACTAGAATGACCACAGGAACCCAGTAAATCACCTGTGAGTACAAACACACGTGGCTGGTGACAGAGAGGAGAGAGGGGCCTAAGGAGAGATTAAGTGACTGCTAACAGTTCAACAGTTTATCAGTGGAGACACCACCTCCAGTCTGCTCCACAACAAGGGGAAAGCTTAAGGGAGGAAAGGACTCCCCAGAGACTCACCAAGTGCAACCAAGTGAGTCTCCATTGCTACTACCCTCAGAATCTGGAGCAGCAACAGGGAGGGACACCAGGGGACAGAGATCTAACCAGGAAACTCAGGAGAAGACCTATACCTCCGTGGCATAGCTGAGGGGCTGTGAAAGTCTCTTTGCATAACTACTGGATTATCTCTGCCACACCCTGCTTTATCTCTTGGTCAGGAGTCAGAGATTAAGCTAAGAAGCCTATTGATAGTTTAAAAGCCCTCAGGCTCCCATAGCCTACAGGGAAGAAAAAAAGAGAGGCTTTTATACCACTGAGCTCCAACTCAGGGATTGAGAAAACTGTTAACTTCCACCACCGTAAACCCTTTAATTAAATTACTTAGACACAAGTCAATCCAGGCAATAGTGATCAATAATTTGAAAAGTACTGATAAAGGGAACTCATAACATAATATATAAAATGGTTAAAACAACAAGAAAAAATATTGGAGACTCAAACAAGGACGAGTCCAGCTAAAAGTCCTCCAGAGGGTGAAGCACAAAACAATGAGTTCAACATCCAAACATTAGCTAAGGAAATAATAACAGGAGTGAGTAAAGAATTTGAAAAAATTGTAATCAGAAATGCAGGAACAACAAATGAGAATATGGAAGAAAATTCTAATTATCTCATGGTTATTAGAGAGCTGAAAGCTGAAATCTCTGAGCTAAGAAGGCAACTAGCTGAACAAGCTAAAACAGTATCAGAGCAGGGCAACAAAATAGATGAACTCCAGAAAGCAGTAGAGGGCAGAGAGAATAGAATCTATGAGGCTGAAGACAGAATAAGCAAGATTGAGGATGAATTAGAGACAACTAAAAAAGAAGTAAGAGATCTCAAAAAGAGATTAAGAGATGCTGAAAACAACAACAGAGTCCTATGGGATGACTTCAAAAGAAACAATATACACATTATTGGCTTACCAGAGGAAGAAAGAGAAGGAGAGGAAGAAAGCATTCTTCAGGCCATAATAGCTGAAAATTTCTCTAGTCTAGACAACACCAAAGACATAAAGATTCAAGAAGCCCAGAGGGTCCCCAACAGAATTAACCCAGACCTAAAGACACCAAGACATGTCATACTTAGAATGGAAAGGAATAAGGATAAAGAAAGGATCCTCAAGGCTACAAGAGAAAAACAAGAGTCACCTACAAAGGAAAACCCATAAGATTAGCAGCAGACTTCTCCATACAAACACTACAGGCCAGAAGAGAATGGCAAGATATCTATCGAGTGTTCAATGAGAAAGGCTTTCAGCCAAGAATACTATATCCTGCTAGACTGTCATTCAGACTAGTTGGAAGCATCAAAACCTTCTCAGACAAGCAACAGTTGAAGGAAGCTACCATCACCAAGCCTTCCCTGAAAGAAGTTCTGAAAGGTCTCCTATAAACAACCAGACCACCACAAATAGGACATATATCAAAACACTCTAAAAATCTATAAGAATGGCATTAAAATAACTTCAATCATTGATATCAATAAATGTCAATGGCCTGAATTCACCTATTAAAAGACACAGAGTAGGAAGATGGATCAGAAAACACAACCCAACAATATGTTGTCTACAGGAAACTCACCTAACTCAACAAGACAAACACAGACTTAAAGTGAAAGGATGGAAAACTATCATACAAGCCAATGGCCCACAAAAAAGGTCAGGAACAGCTATTCTCATATCTGACATGATAGACTTTAAAATAGATAAGATTTAAAAAGATAGGAATGGACACTACTTAATGCTCAGAGGATCAGTCAATCAAAAGGACTTAACAATTATTAATATCTATGCACCCAATGAGAAGCCATCTAAATACATCAAACTTCTACTGAAAGAGCTACAGCAATATATTAACAGTAACACAATCATAGTAGGGGACTTCAACACCCCACTCTCTCAACTTGACAGATCATCCAGGCAGAAAAATCAGTAAAGACATAAGGGAGTTAAATGAAGAGATAAATAAACTAGAACTATTGGACATTTTCAGAGTCATTCATCCCAAGAAACTGGAATACACATTTTACTCAAATCCACATGGATCATTCTCAAGGATAGACCATATGTTAGGCCACAAAGGCAGCATCAGCCAATTCAAGAGCACTAAAATCATCCCAAGCATCTTCTCAGACCACAGTGGAATTAAACTAACACTTAACAATCAACAAAAGATTAGTAACAGTCCCAAAATGTGGAAGCTCAACAGTACACTTCTTAACAACTTCTGGGTCAAAGAGGAAATCAAGGAAGAAATCAAAATGTTTCGAGAGTTCAATGAAAATGAAGACACAAGCTATCAAAATATTTGGAACACAGCTAAAGCAGTACTAGGAGGGAAGTTCATAGCTATACAAGCACACATTAGGAAACAAGAAAAGGCACAAATAAACAGCCTTATTGCACATCTTAAAGACCTAGAAGAAGAACAACAAAGGAATCCTAAAGCAACCAAAAGGACAGAAATCACTAAAGTTAGGGCAGAAATAAAGAACATTGAGAATAGGAAAACCATACAAAAGATCAAAGAAAGTAAATGTTGGTTCTTCGAAAGAGTAAACAAAATCGACAAACCTTTAGCCAGACTCACAAAACATAAAAGGGAGAAGACCCAAATAAATTGGATAGTAAATGAAAGAGGAGATATCACAACAGACACTGTAGAAATTCAACATATCATGCGAGGCTTCTATGAACAACTATATGCCACCAAGCTAGAGAACCTGGAAGAAATGAATGATTTCCTAGATACCTACCAACTTCCAAAACTAAGTAAAGAGGAAGTGGATAACATGAACAGGCCCATCACAGCTAATGAAATTGAAACAGTGATCAAAAATCTTCCCAAAAATAAAAGTTCTGGACCAGATGGTTTTACAAATGAATTCTACAGAACTTTCAAAGGAGAACTAATACCTCTACTTTTAAAAGTCTTCCAGAATATTGAAGACACTGGAATACTCCCTGCCAGCTTCTATGAAGCCAACATCACCCTGATACCAAAAGCAGACAGGGACACAACCAAAAAAGAAAACTACAGACCAATATCTCTGATGAACATAGATGCGAAAATATTGAACAAAATTCTAGCCAACCGGATACAGCAGTATATCAAAAAGATTGTTCATCATGACCAAGTGGGGTTTATTCCAGTCATGCAAGGTTGGTTTAATATACGTAAATCAATCAATGTGATCTACCACATCAACAAAAGCAAGACCAAAAACCACATGGTCATATCAATAGATGCAGAGAAAGCCTTTGACAAAATACAACATCCCTTTATGATCAAAACACTACAAAAAATGGGCATAGATGGAAAACTGAAGATAGTGGAAAGATATCCCATGTTCATGGGTTGGAAGAATTAACATCATCAAAATGAATATATTACCCAGAGCCATCTACAAATTTAATGCTATCCCCATCAAGATCCCAAGCACATTTTTTAGGAGAATAGAAAAAATGCTACAAATGTTTATCTGGAACCAGAAAAGACCTAGAATTGCCAAAACAATCCTGAGAAAAAAGAACAGAACCGGAGGCATCACACTCCCAGATCTCAAACTGTATTATAGGGCCATTGTCATCAAAACTGCTTGGTACTGGAACATAAACAGACACACTGACCAGTGGAATAGAATTGAGAGCCCAGAAATGAGGCCCCACATGTATGGACATCTAATCTTTGACAAAGGGGCCCAGACTATTTCATGGGGAAAGCAGAGTCTCTTCAACAAATGGTGTTGGAAACAATGGGTTAAAACATGCAGAAGAATGAAACTGAATCACTGTATTTCACCAAATACAAAAGTAAATTCCAAGTGGATCAAGGACTTGGATGTTAGACCAGAAAGTATCAGATACTTAGAGGAAAATATTGGCAGAACTTTTTTCCGCATAAATTTTAAAGACATTTTCAATGAAACGAATCCAATTACAAGGAAGACTAAGGCAAGTATAAACCTATGGGACTACATCAAATTAAAAAGCTTCTTCACAGCAAAAGAAACCACTCCCCAAACCAAGAGACCCCTCACAGAATGGGAGATCTTTACATGCCATACATCAGATAAGAGTTTAATAACCAACATATATAAAGAGCTTGCCAGACTCAACAACAAGACAACAAATAACCCCATCCAAAAATGGAGGGAGGACTTGGACAGACTATTCACCACAGAAGAGATCCAAAAGGCCGAGAAACACATGAAAAAATGCTTCAAGTCTCTGATTGTCAGAGAAATGCAAATCAAGACAACAATGAGATATCACTTCACTCTTGTGAGAATGTCAAACATCAGAAAAGGTAACAGCAGCAAATGCTGGAAAGGGTGTGGGGTCAAAGGAACCCTCCTGCACTGCTGGTGGGAATGTCAATTGGTCCAACCTCTGTGGAGAACAGTCTGGAGAACTCTCAGAAGGCTAGAAATGGACCTACCCTATGACCCTGCAATTCCCCTCCTAGGGATATATCCTAAGGAACCCAACACATCCATCCAAAAAGATCTGTGTACACATATGTTCTTGGCAGCACAATTTGTAATAGCCAAAACCTGGAAGCAACCCAGGTGTCCAACAACAGATGAGTGGCTGAGCAAGGTGTGGTATATATACACAATGGAATACTACTCAGCTGTAAAAAATGGTGACTTCACCGTTTTCAGCTGATCTTGGATGGACCTTGAAAAAATCATGTTGAGTGAAATAAGTCAGAAACAGAAGGATGAATATGGGATGATCTCACTCTCAGGCCGAAGTTGAAAAACAAGATTAGAAAAGAAAACACAAGTCGAACCTGAAATGGAATTGGAGTATTACACCAAAATAAAAGACTCTGGAGTCGGTGTGTGGGTGGGGAGAATACAGGTCCATTAAAGATGATGAATGACATAGTGGGGGTTGTATTGTTAAATGGGAATCAGGGGAATTTTATGCATGTACAAACTATTGTATTTACTGTTGAATGTAAAACATTAATTCTCCAATAAAGAAATAAATTATAAAAAAGAAGAAGACACAAAAAAAACAAAAAAAATCCAAAAAAGCTTTCCCCCTGAAGGCGGGGACCAGGGGTTTTAACCCGGGTCCTTGTGCAGTGTAACATGTGCACTCAACCATGTGCACCACCACTGAGCCCCCTAAGATTTATTTTTTACGAAGCCAGTAATACCTAAGCACCCCAAAACAGAAAAGGGAAATATAAAAAGTGAAAAACAACCAAACCCAAAGGCAAAACATGGACCAGTATTTCTCAGGAACTTTGATACAAGATTTTCCCACTAAATATTATGTGTGTAATATAGAAATGTAAAAATTATTAAAATAATATAGCATGGCCAAGTGGAAATTATTCTGGCATGCAATGCCAACATACAAAATCTGATCAATGGGATATGCCATATTAATTGTGTCTACTTTGTTTAAGTCTATTTTCTCTGACCCTGATTTCCTAGCATTTCTGGCGGTTTCATGAAGTTCTCTCATTTTCCACTTTTTTTTTTCTTTTTGTTGGTTCAGCTAATGAATTTGACTGATATCTGCAGATGACTAACACAAACTACAGGAGTATGTTATAGAGAAAACATTTTACTTAGTGAGCAGGGAGCTGGCACAGTAGATAGTGTTGGACATAGACTCATGAAATTGTGAGCTTGAGTCCTGGCATTGCTTATATCAGAGGCTGTTTTTTTCCTCTCCTTCTGTCTCTCCTGTTTTCTCTCCTTCTGTCTCTTCTGTTAGTGAATGAACAAATATTTTAAAGAAAAAGAAATGACTTAGTTACTGAATTCCATTAAGATAATAACCAAAAAAATACCTTCAGATGATATTTGAAAGCATATAGATAGCTAAGTATATTTGAGATATCAGGAAACTATATGTTGATTTTCCTCATTACTTCTAACATTTTTTTTAATGGTAGAACCCCAGAACTGAAGTTCTCTGCTATCACCTGCTCTTATTCTAAACACTTTCTTTAGAGTTCCTTTCTTCCTTAATTTGTAAGTAAGTGTGTGGTATTGCCAACACATTTGTTTGCTGTGACCAGAATATAGCAGTATGATAGAGCTCTTATCTTAATGGTGCATACACTCATGTTGCAGAGACAAGCAAGTGTAGTAGAGATGTTAAAAGTGTGTAAAAGGTTCACAATGGGAGACTTAAGTCATGATTTGTGGAGGTTAAAGAAGACATTTTTGGAGGAGGAGAATACAGTAAAAGATGTAAGTAGGAATTAAACAGGTGAAAATCTGAGGTGGCAAGAGTGTTCCAATTAGAGAAATTGGATAAAGCAAAAATAAAGAGACTATAAAGAAAGCCTGATTGTGTGAAGTGGCAGGGTAACTGGGAGTTGGCAAGGCTGGGCTTTGGCTGGGGGATGGTCGCTGAGTCAAGTGGCCCTTCCGATAATAGGCATCATAGGTGATGGGTTTGGACTATCTCTAGAAGGCAGTAGGGAGTCTGAGTAGTCCAAGAAAGGAAATAATACAGACAGGTCTACTTTATAGAAATGTTGCTCTTGCCACAACTTGGAGACCAAACAAAAAAGAAAGCAAATATGAAATCAAGAGGCTGAGAATGCTTAGTCAATGATTACTTTTTCCTTTAGGGGGCTGCCTCTCTCTCTCTCTCTCTCTCTCTCTCTCTCTCTCTCTCTCTCTTCTCTCTCTTTTTCTCTCTCCTTCTGGCCATTGACTCTCCACAGACTTGGTAGGTATGAGATGTTAAAAGTCAGTTTGTAGCCTTAGTATTAGGGCTATGTAGTTTCCTCCAGGGCTTGAGCAATCATATGATGAAAAAAATCTATGCCAAGAAGATGCTCAGTGTTAACACTGCTCAGATGCCAGGTCTTGGGTTCATTCCTGGATGCTATTAAAAACAAGGAAAGACTCATTCTTGGTGATTTCTGTGCTGCATTCCTTAAAGTGGTGCAGCCCTTGAGTTGTAAATGTCTGCACTTCCAGATCTCTTGACTGCAGTATTAAAAACTCTTCTGCTGGGGTTCTTAGATCTGAGATCAAGAGATATGCCACTCATGTCTCCCAACCTGGTCTCAGAGGCCCACAGTTCCCAAGTTTTCAGATGTTACCTGCACGCCATGCCATGGAGTCTAATCTGCAGTCTCCATAATCTTTCTGATTATTTGTATAGGTTTTGGGGGAGGGCCTCAAAAAGTATCAGAGTCAGTCCCCTTTAGCCTCTATTTCCAGCACTCAGAGTCCCTAGAATAGAGATGCCTACCACTTCTCCAGGGCTGATACCCTTTGAAAAAGTCAGCTTTCCCTTGTCCAGGGCATGATCTCCTAGTGTGGTCAGAGGCTACCAAATCAATTTACTTAGAATTATCACAATGGTTTCACATTTATACTTACACACAAATGTCTGGGGGCATGGGTACACTCTAAATAATAACATACTCTGTGTGAAGATCCAGTATTTCAGCTGTTGGCATCTCCTGTGTGTAATGACTATCATTCTTACACACAACCATTCATATTTTTGCTTATTCATATGTTTGCTTATGGTGTTATGTAAGTGCAGCAATACCTACCTATCTGGAATGGAGGGAGCTTTTGTTTTGAGTACAGATAATTATGCCTTTTGAGTTCCTATATTTTCCATGGATAGATAATTAACTCATTGTTGTAACTGGATAGGAACACACTGTATTTGAAAAAGCAGAAAAGTCCTTATTCATCCAATAATCTGAATTTTTAGGATGTCTTGTTTCTGTTGTTGTTACTCTAAAGCAGAAAACATGTCTTATTCAAATGATACATTCGACTAGGTTCATCCTGGGTATCACCATACCACTATATGCCAGAACTGAGCAATGTTCTAATCCCCCCCCTCAATTTTATCATTCTGTTCTGCTATTATTTCATATACATAGATAGAGGGACAGAAAGACATCACAGCATCAAAGCTTCCTCCAGTGGGGGCTGGACTAGAACCTGAGCCATGGTGTGCATGGCAAAGCACTATCCAAGTGAGCTATTTTTGTTTATCCCCAATATTTTTTTTTGTATATGTGCTGTCAAAATGAGCACCCAAATAAAATCTTTAAAAAAAAAAGAGAGAAATAAAGAAAGAAGCACAAGGACCGGCGTAAAGATCCTGGTTCAAGTCCCTAGCTCCCCACCTACAGGGGAGTCGCTTCACAAGCGGTGAAGCTGGTCTGCAGGTGTCTATCTTTCTCTCCCCCTCTCTGTCTTCCCCTCCTCTCTCTATTTCTCTCTGTCCTATATAAAAAAGAAAGAAAGAGATCAGAAAGAGGAAGCACCACTTTCTGTTAAAAAAAAAAAAAAGAAAAGAAGAAAGATGGCAGGCAGTAAAGGTGAAGGAGCAAACCTCCATCTCTGCTAGCCCACATCTTTGTAACCATAGGCAGAATAGTCAAGTGCCAAGCCCTGCAGGTTGAGCGCCAGAAAGGTTAATGTCTGCATTCAGAGCTATTTTGATGCAGCTACTGCTACCACCTTCGTTCTCATCTTTCCTCCCTCCTCCTCATTATTAGTACTACTATCATTATTGGTCATATCATTCCAAATTCATGCTAAATGAGTCAAGTAATCTCAAATTTGTTTTAGTCATAAATTGTGAAACATGCATTTGGGATGATTTCCTGAGCCAGGCTGGGTGCAGAATACAAATATTTTGAATGGACTTATCTTAGGGTTGTACTGCTTTTTTTCCTTGTCATTTTAAAACCCTTAATATGAATAAATTGTTTGTACAGTGGGGCTTTTTAAAAATCCTTAGATAAGAAATACATGGTTTGAAAGCAGAGTATAAAAACATGAATGATAATGGACGCAATGCCCAGGAGAAGGTCTTTGCTGCTGGTCCTGAGCTGGGGTTATAATCGGCTATTTGGTGTGTTTATTTCAGGCTCCAGATAGTGGATTAAAGTGGCTGGTTGGTTGCCAGCACATGACTTAGTTGCCAAATGGAGTGTTTAGTACTTGTTACATTTGATTTATATCACAAGTTCTTCCCATTAACAGTCTACTGGTGATAACCTACTTGGCTTTTCATGTGGTTACTTTGAAACAGCCACTTGACAACATTTGACATATCACAAAGTTGAAAACTGAATAAAGGAGCTAGTGAATGACTACATGAGTTCAGCCATATACTGATAGGGTGCTTGGTGCAGAATGGGTACCCAATAAATGTCTTTTCATTGAATGAATAAATCCTGCATGTGTGTTTCCCTGATTTACTGTATCAAGCAAGGTGAGGTCTGGAAACTTGAGACTTAAGTCTGGGAAAAGTGATAGAAACAGAATAGTGCTTAGTGACTGAAGAGCTCTTAATTTGTTTTCAAATAGACTAAAGAAAATAGTCTGATATCTGTATCAGAAAAGGGGGCCAGGTAGTGATACACCTGGTTAAGCTCACATATTACGATGCACAAGAACCCAGGTTTAAGACTCTGGGCCCCACCTGCAGGGGGAAAGCTTCACAAGTGGTGAAGCAGGGCTGCAGGTGTCTCTCTGTCTCTTTTCTTCTCTATCTCCACTTACCCTCTCAGTTTCTCTCTGTTTCTATCCAGTAATAAATGAAATATGTATTAAAAAGGAAAAAAGAGAAAGAAAGGAAAGGAAAGGGAGTGGTAGGCTTGTCAAGATGGCGTTGATGCTCAAAGTGTACTGGCAACTTCTGTACTTGTGTGTGTGTGTTTTTTTTTTTTTGGACAGGTTCATTTCAAGAACCTCAATATATGATAAATATGTGCACTAACTATGGTGATCTTCATTTTCAGATTGAAAATTTGCAAGAACAGCTTAGAGATAAAGACAAGCAACTGACCAATCTGAAAGACAGAGTGAAGTCCTTGCAAACAGATTCCAGTAATACAGATACTGCACTGGCCACACTGGAGGAGGCTTTGTCAGAGAAGGTGAGCTTGTACAAAAAAGTGGGGAAATTTGCATTTAGGGAAAGATGATTGGAAGGACATGACTCAAAAGCATTTATTACTTTTGCCTGCTCACACCACCACCCCCCTAGCTAACCCTCCCTCCCCCCCAGGCTAATCCCCTTGAGTAACTTGCAACAAAGAATACCTTAAGGTCTTCTTTTTCAATGCAAATGTAGTCTTTGTCCCAGTTGAAAAACTTTTACAATCTTATCTTTATTCTTAGGATGATAAAAACTGAAATCTCCAACCTGACCACTAGAATATATCCTCCATCTGATCTAGGTATTTTAAGATCAGTGACCTCTTACCTGCCTTCCTCACTCTTTACTTTTCCCTCACCTTACCTCCCTATTCCTCCTCACCCCCACCCCTTGACTTCCTTCCTGGGCTCATTCCACATTTCTCTCCCCTTGTTCTTTGTGCTCTGTGTTGGTTTTCAGGATCCTCAACTGAGCCATATGATCTCTTGCCTCAGACCCTTTGAACATAATGTCATAATATAATTTAGACTAGAATGATTATTAATCTCTTCAGATTTAACTTGTGTTCTGTGGATACCAGAGAAGCTTCCTTTCCTTTCTATGAATCTGTATTGTCCCCATATTAAAAAATGTGGACATTTACATAAAATTTGAGGTTTGATATTTACTGCTTCAGACAAGTTATTTAACATTTCACTTTATCAGTTTCTTCAGTTGTAAAAGGAAGAAAATAATAGTACTTACCTTAATGAGTTATATATGGAGGAAATTAGCAAGTTATAGCCCTTGTTATGATTTTATTATTCATTTCCTCAGGGAAGGCTTTTTGGTAGTACCTTCACTATTTCCTAATGGATATCATGAACTTCCTAGACCTTTCTTCACAAGCTTAGTTATTCATTGATCTGTTATTGTTCTGTTAGTTGCCTTCTCTGGGAGATACCAAGCCCACACATCTATATTTGTGTGTTAGCTGGCCTTCCCCCACTGCTTCACATCTTTTGTGCATGGGGAGTGCTCAGTGTGTATAGAGTAAGCCCCTCCATTTGACAGGCACTGTTGTTGGCACTAGAGATCCAGGAAGGTAAGGTAACTCACTAAGGAAGGTACTATTGAAATGAATAGTCCTCACACTTTGCTGGATTTTATCTGTAATCAATCAACTTGTGCTGCACCCAGTTTGAAAAGATAAAGGCTACTTGCCAAAGCTGAAGAAGCAATATGGTAGGAACCAAACTGGTTCTGCTGGCATGAAATAAATGTAACTCTCTTCCTTCCATGTGGCCTTAGTCTCATTGTTGTTTACATTTGAGCTATGACACTAGAGAGCTGAAACAGGAATTTTTCTATAACACTATTCTTTTCTCCCTTTACAACTGAAGAAACTGATGAAGTGAAAGATTAAGAAACTTGTCTGAAGTAGTAAATATCAAACTTAGAATTTAATTTAAAAATCCCTCCTCTCACAAATTTAGGATAAGGCAAAGAGAAATTAAATAAGCAAACTACCTTCAGTCTCACAATATAAATGTCTATGAAACTGTGAACCTGTGACAACAATATCCTTGTAAATCAGCATTTCCATCAGTGAATTGAACTATCAAAAGGAGAAACAAAAAAAAAAAAAAAAGAAAACTGAGAGTACAAGAAATGCCAGAAAGTGGCATATAAGGAAAGAATAAAGAAAATGAGGGATGAGCCAGGAACACTTTTAGAGGGAGGGTATACTGGGGAGAGGGAAGAGTTTATTCAAAGGGGAGAGAGTGAGGAGGGAGAGCAGAGTTTGTATAGGCTTCTGAGAAAAGAAGATTCCCTGCCCCGCACCCACCTTGGCCATCAAGGTTATCACTGGGGCTCAGTGTTTGCACTATGAATCCTCTGCTCCCTGGAACTATTTTTTTCTTTTTCCATTTTTTTTTTCCTTTTGTTCCTATTTTATTTGTTAGGACAGAGAGAATTTGAGAGGAAATAGGAAAAGCAGGAGAGAGAAAGACAGACATCTACAGACCTGCTTCATCACTTTTGAAGCATTCCCCACTAAAGGTGGGTAGCGGGGGATTGAACCCAGGTCCCTGCATATGGTAACTGGGTGCACTATGGCCCAACTCGCCTATAACATTTTTTTTTTTTAAGGAGGTGACATGTGATCTGAATTATTTTTAAAAAAATAGTTTGTTATTTATTTTGATAGAGACAGAGAGAAATCGACCCTGTAGTACTTTGTAGGATTGGTCACAACTATTTGGAAGAATGGAAGTCTTCCTTTTGGTTGTTACACTATGGTAAAAACACTGTCCATTATATCCCTCGTCATTACAGTATTTAAACTCTGGTGTAATGAGGTGAGTGGAAGGAAACCAGGGCAAGTTCCTGCTCTGCCACTAACTGGATAGACTGAACAAGTAATTCTCTAAGGCCTCAAATTTCCCATTTGTAGAAATTAGATGACATGACTTGCAGGTTTCCACAGCCAGTGAAATTTTCTTTGATGTCTACATCAGAGTCACCATACATGCCTGTTGAAAATGTAAATTGTTAGACCCTATTTATCCCTATTGAATAAGAAAATTGAATAGGGCCCAATAATCTTCACTTTAGCAGGTCTCTCTATAGCATTGTCTCACATCTGCTATAGTCTGAGAACCAAGGTTCTGTAGTAAAAATTTAGAAGCTAAAAAATGAGTTGTAATTTTATGGAGAGATAATGTTTGTGTTTGCATTAAAATTATAAAATTATACTTAAAGATTTTATACATAAGATACATGACTTTATTAGGAGACTTATAAGAATAATATAATTTTTAAAGAAAAATATTCTTCTGTTTTCATTTTTTTTCTCTGACATCACTGTAACTTTTTGTCTGTAAAATGTGAGGGAATATTGGTTCAAAATTTTTTCCTGATTATATATCCCTTCTTATAATCTTTGAGTGATGTGATATCATTTTTGCCTCTTGATATTTTTCCCAAGTTCATAGACAAAAAATATGTATTACATAATTTCATGTCAGAGATTCTTGGAAGGATTTTATTATTTATCCTCTAGAACTACTAAGACTTGATTTATTCCAGTTTAAGTCACAAAACAATTCCCAAATCTCCCTTTATTTAAGCATTTTGTTTGAGACCTGGAGGATGACTAAGAAAGAAAGCTGAGGTCTGTGGGAGTCTGACCCTTTCAAAGTATCACTACTGCTTGCTAGTTGAGTCATGTAGATAAACCTTTGCTCCTCTCAGATCCTCTTGGGTATCTTATTTTCAAATAATGCACATTTAAATGCTCTCTAAGGTCCACTTTCTTTTGGAATTATCTTGCCAGTACTTGCTCAGCTTGCTAATCTGTAATTTTGGGCACATGAAATCTGAATTGGACCAAAGATAAAATTTAAGAGCTTGGATGTCTCAATGAGTCAGGCAGGAAATACAAATCAGGGAGGTGGTTTGGGTAAAATGAATTAAGGGACTATTGGTGACTATGGTGCTGGTGACTGCTAGTGTCTCAAAAAAATATATATATATTCAAATTTAGGTTTTAAAAATGTTTGGTGCTCAAGCCAAGTAATTTAGCCCTATAACTGTCTTTTGCCTGTGAGCTTCTAACACTTGTTTGCATCTGATTTTTTAACCTTTAAAATTAATAGAGATATACACAAAGTTTATTTTGGGGGAATGTTCAAAAAGTGAAATCACAGAATACTAGTATATTTGAAAGGACAGACAATAATGTTGGCTAGAAACTGGCAGTATTCTCTATCATGGGACAAAAGTGTATTTTAAGTATTTATTCAGGGTGTGAACTACTAGTGTATCTCCAAATAATCTTACTTCTAGGGATGTTTTAAAAGTATAGCTTACTTCCTGGGTCTCATTTACTACTGCTTATGATTCAGTTGCTCTGCATATAGAACTCTATGATGTACTACTACTACTACTACTACTATTTTAATCAGAGACTCTTTCAATTCTGGCTTATGGAAGTTCTGGTAATTGAACTTGGGACCTCAAAGCCTCAGAATGAATGTCTTTGACATAACCATTATACTATCTCCCTGACCCAGATACCTGTGATTCTATTTTCTTAACTCCATTTTTTTATTGAAATTTTTTCCTTTCCTTTGATAGAATAAAGAAAAATTAAGTGGTACAGGAGACAGACACCTGCTGCACTGCTTCAGCACTTGTGAAGCATCTTCCCTGCAGATAGAGATCAAGAGCTTGAACCAGGGTTTTTACACATGGCAACATGTGAGCTCAACTGGAAGTGGCAATTCCCGGCTCTGGGAACTTTTGATCTTTAACTATCATCTCCCGTGATTCTGATACCAGTGGTTAGAAGATCATATTTTAGGGTGGGGGTGGTAGATAGCATACTGGTTATGCAAAGAGACTATCATGCCTGAGGCTCTGAAGTCCCAGGTTCTGTCCCCCTTACCACCATAAGCCAGAGCTGAGCAGTGCTCAGGTAAAAAATAAAAATAAAATTAAATTAAAATAAAATATTAAAAAAGAAGATCATATTTTAAGAAACAGATGTCAGTGTTCTTCCATTTTAAAGTTGGGAAATGAACTAAATGATGTGAAGTGCCTTGCCTGGAAACACAACTTTTGGTCACATGGGATGTCAGTTTCCATTTCTGGACCCTGAGCAGATACCACTAACCAGTCACAACACATATTATCTTATTCACACAGAACTCCTTGAAACCACTCTTATTCTAATTTGGGCCCTGGTTGGAACTTTATTGCCCATTAGGTGCTTCATCTTTCCACTTGCATTATGACATCCTAGGAAATGTGATTTTCTCTTCATTTCCAGGTTTGTTTGTTTGTTTTCCCAAAATTTCAGAGTGTGCAAAAGAAGTGCTTAGCAAACTAAGATTGCATATGACTTGGTTTTAGGTTTGACACACAGAAGTTTAGGAAACAGAAACTGGGGTATTTATAAAACTAGACCCAATAAGATTTACTGTAGCCACATAGCAGATAAGCAGTTGAAAATGTCAGATAGCAGAGCTTGAGGCCACTGGAGTTCAGTTTCACTTAGTGGTGATAAAGCACAAATAGATTAGACCAGTGTAAAGCCAGATGAGTGCAAGAGGAAAACTGGCCAATGCAAATAAGACTAAAACAAGAACACATTGTTGAAATTTCTGCAAGTTAGTTGTTAATCAACTAGATCATGGCACATTAGGGTCTTTTAACACATGCTTTTGACATCTGGCCCTTGTGGCTGACAGTTAAATTAGCTTTGTGATTGACGAAGAAGTATTTTCTAGTATTGAATCATCAATAACACTTAAAAATGTCATATTGCCTGCTGACTTTTTTTCTGTCATCAATACCCAGTCAATAATACAAGTGCTTATTTCAAATCAACCCATTTTCCAAAGGACCCTGACACTTTCTGGATGTTAACATGCATACTTAATTTTTCCCCCTTTGAAGCCAAGATGAACCCTAATTTGTGTTCCTCTTCCTTCCATCAGCTTTTCTAATTGTCTGTTGTCTGTCAGACAGTCAACCCTTCCCTGAGTCTAGAATCACAAGATGAGTGCCGCTATTATGGACAATCAGTAAAGTCATGTGAAGAGTCTGAGTGGGAATTAATGACGTATGATCTTTCCAGAGCAATTACTCGGGGAGGTCTCCAAATAGTGAAGTGACACAGTCCTCTGGGAGACTTTAAAAATACCCTATATCAGACAGACTTAAAAAAGTTTCCTTTGTAAAATATTTATCTATTTATTGGCTAGAGACAGAGAGAAATTGAGACAGAAGAGGCAGATAGAGAGGGAGAGACAGAGACATACGTATTTTTATAAAGTTTTTAAGTAAATGCAAAAAAAAAAAAACAATACTGTTTTTCGCTTTTCTTTTCTTGTCCTTTTTTTTTGCATCAGATACATAGATTATTGCCATTGGAGTAGAACTGTTTTTAAGGGATCTTAAATCACAGATGAGATTATATGGCTTAGGCATCATCATATACTGCATATTTATAAAAATAGAAAAGATAGGAGCCTAGATAGTGGCTCCGTGGTGGAGTACATGCCTTCCATATGTGAGACCTACCATATGAGAATGCCACAGACAGGTCCAAGGATGAAAATGAGTGGTACTTCATAAATGATGAACTGTTAATTATGTCTCTCTCTCTCTTTGTAAAGATATAGAGAATAAAAATTCAGTTGGGAAGTCATCTTAGGTATGGTGAAATGTATAAGGATGAGGTATGTGTTAAGGCCCTGAGATTACATTACAAATAAGAATAAGGGGGCTGGACTGTAGCGCAGTGGGTTAATCGCACATGGCACAAAGCTCAAGGGCTGGCATAAGGATCCTGGTTTGAGCCCCTAGCTCCCCACCTGCAGGGAGGTCACTTCACAAGCGGTGAAGCAGGTCTGCAGGTGTCTCCTCTCTGTCTTCCACTCCTGGCTCGATTTCTCTCTGCCCTATCCGAAAACAACAACTATGACAACAATAACAACTACAATAAGCGCAACAACAAGGGCAACAAAATTGGGAAAATGGCCTCCACGAGCAGTGGATTCGTAGCGCAGGCACTGAGCCTCAGTGATAACCCTGGAGGCAAAAAAAAAAAAAGAAAAAAAGAATTTTAAAAAATCAAGAGTTGTAAGTGTGGTTACTGTACCTTTCTTCCCTCCCCCTTTTTTCCTTATTTATTTATTTATTTATTTATTTATTTATTTATTTATTCTCTTATCATTGCCAGAGCTTCATTGCTCTGGCTGACTTTTTCTAGTAGATAGATACAACAATGGAATGTTATAAGGAGAGAGGGTAAAATACCACAGCACCTAAGCTTCCTTCAGTGTGATGTGTGCCTGGAATAGACTCACTACCCAGGTGAACTATCCTATAAGCCCTGCATTTGTTTGTTTGTTTGTTTATTTTTCTTTATCTCTAGCATCCTGAAATAAGTTCAACTATACCTTTCAAAATTTAAAACTAAACTCAAACTAGATGCAAATAGAATTTTCTTCAAGAATAGTTTTTTTTTTTCTGGGGGGGGATTTTATTAGTGTGGGATTAGAGGGTTACAATTCCCACCGCCAGAGTTCTACATCCCGTCCCCTTCATTGGAAGTTTCCTTATTCATTATCCCTCTGGGAGTATGAACCAAAGATTTTTATGGGATGCAGAAGGTAGAAGGTATGGCTTCTGTTATTGCTTCTCCACTGGGTATGAGTATTGATCCATACCTCCAACCTGTTTCTATCTTTCCCTAGCAGAGCAGGGCTCTGGAGAGGTGGGGTTCCAGGACTCATTGGTGAGGTCATCTTCCCAGGGTAGTCAGGTTGGTGTCATGGTAGCTTCTGCAAATTGGTGGCTGAAAAGCATTAAGATATAAAGCAGAATGAATTGTTTAGTAATCAGGCACCAGGTAAGAATAAAGCAGAGGAGATTTGAGGTCTTCATGTTGGAAGAAGCTAGGAAGATTATTTTAGATATATTCTAAGGGACCCATGACTTTAGTAATTTTGTCTGAGCCTGATAGTTAACATATGAGTAGGCTGAAAGTATTTTCTAGGAAGATGTTGCCAAAGTTGGGAATAGAACTAGAAAGGTGGATAAGAGCAGAGAGTAGCCCCCGAATATGGGAAAAGTATATAAATATTAACTATAAAACCATCGATCTTACCTGAGATCCATTTCTATCCATACTTAGCACGGGAGCCTGTACCACCTCTGCATCCCTGCTGGTCTAAACTCACATTCTGTGGTCATATCTAGGAACATTCTAGGCTGCGGTCATTTTAGGACCAGTCTTTCTCGAGTGGGAGAGTATATTGACCCAGCCTCTCTTCAGAGTGGCACAGTTTCTACCACTGTTGTTCTACACTGAGGGCAAGGTCCTGTAGAGGCCCACAGGAGGGTTTATGATCTTGTTCCTGAAGGAAATGACCAGTGATGGTGGAGAAAGGGATCTGTTAGAGGTCTAGGCCCATCATATCTGTGTGGGAATCCCAAGATTCCCTGCCTAGGACACTGGATAATGGGGTAGCTTGGTAGTGATCACAAGGGCCATCATTAAAATGTGCCAATCTGGGAGTCGGGCTGTAGCACAGCGGGTTAAGCGCAGGTGGCGCAAAGCACAAGGACCGGCATAAGGATCCCGGTTCAAACCCTGGCTCCCCACCTGCAGGGGAGTCGCTTCACAGGCGGTGAAGCAGGTCTGCAGGTGTCTTTCTCTCCTCCTCTCTGTCTTCCCCTCCTCTCTCCATTTCTCTCTGTCCTATCCAACAACGACAACAACAATAATAACTACAACAATAAAACAACAAGGGCAACAAAAGGGAATAAATAAATAAAATAAATATTAAAAAAATGTGCCAATCTCTTGCCCTTATCAAGCTTTTATAGTCTTTACTTTATTTGACATCTGCACTATACCAGCCTTTAGGTTCATGATTAGTCAACAATTTGGTTGGCTTTATATATTAACTCTCTTTTCAGCCACCAGGTTCCAGATGCTACCATGATGCCAATGAGACTTCCTTGGACAGACAACCCCACCAATGTGTTCTGGATCTCCAATTCTCCAGAAACCCACCCCACTAGGGAAAGAGAGAGGCAGGCTGGGAGTGTGGCTCGACCAGTCAACACTCATGTTCAGCAGGGAAACAATGACAGAAGCCAGACCTTCTACCTTCTGCATCCCACAATGACCTTGGGTCTATACTCCCAGAGGGTTAAAGAATAGGAAAGCTATCAAGGGAGAGGATAGAATATGGAGTTCTGGTGGTGGGAATTGTGTGGAATTGTACCCCTCTTATCCTATGGTTTTGTCAGTTTTTCCTTTTTATAAATAAAATAAAAAAGAAGAAAAAAATAAGGAAAATAGGTTTTTGTTCTTAATTTCATACCTATAAAGCTCTACACTTTGGGGAAGTGTATCTATTAGAATTTTTTTTCACACTTCAGTATGGGAACATAAGTCCTCAGATCACTTTGAATGGCTACTGGTATATATATATACCTGTACAAGGCTGGGGGTCTCAGAACCATAGGTGCCAAGGTGTGCCTTCTGCTGGTAAGCTGAGTTAACCTACACAGGTCAGTCGACCTGTCTGTGCCTGGTCTTATCAGCAGCAATACTGGTTTAGACACTAACATTTGTGAGAAGGAATAGATGAATAGGCCACTTCAGAGCTCTTAGCATGTAGTAAATCCTTAATAAAGGCTAGCTGTCGTTTCAATTTTCTGAAATTTAAGCAATGCTCTGCCACCTCTACTGATTTCCAAGAGGCTACTGAAAGGATATAGAGGTAAAGAAACCTGAGACACATTAGAAAATCACTTAGATAGGGAACATACACTTTGTGTTATCTTAAATTTTTCACTGTGAGTCCAACCTTAAATTCTGGAGGGCCTAGGTTCTTTCTCATCTTTCTCCTTCTAGTCAGAGAAGAATCTTCAAAAACCAAGGAAGATTCCTTGATATCAAGTGGGAAAGTCAAGTAAAGAGTGTTGATCCAAGAGGTTGTCTCTGTTCCTTGCCCTTGCTTGTATACATCTTTAGCTAGTGTAGGGTCATTGTGTCTGAACATCTCTCTTTGTTAAGGCTTTGGGAATTTCCCAGCTATCATAATGGACCAAGAACAGTTTCAGAGTATTAATATTAAAGTCCATCATGACCCTGTGATATTATCTTTTATTAATAAGATGAAGAATATGTTGATTGTCTTTCCCAATGTTGTTATGCATAGCCTCTCTTTACAAATCAAATCTGGTTATCATGGAGTGCTGGTTCCTGTAGAAAATTCTTTACATTTATCACCTCCAGTTTATTTTGGTAGGGGGTCTTTATATTCACACTAATGTGCTCTGACCTCTTTCCTTTTTAATTAATTACTTCATAGGAGAGAATAATTGAGCGTTTGAAAGAACAGCGGGAGAGAGATGATCGTGAAAGACTGGAAGAGATAGAATCTTTCCGAAAAGAGAACAAAGACCTGAAAGAGAAGGTCAATGCTTTGCAAGCTGAACTAACTGAAAAAGAGGTGAGTTTGGAAAAATGAAAGAGGTGATAGTCTCAGAAGCCTCTATTTGTCAGACTCTCAAGAAGCTGTAGACTGAGTTTGGCTTAGTTTATCTGAATTTAAAGCAAAATATGTACTGTAACTCTGTTAATTGACTATGCTTATCTTCTTTACTAATTGTGTGCAAAATAGGTCTTTGAAACTTACTTGATGTTTCTACACATTTATAGAGGTTCTGTGTTTTCTTCAGTATCTCAAGATCCTTTGAAATGACAGTAACAACAGCTGCATCAATAATAATAATAATAATAATAATAATAATAATAATAATAATAATAATAGCATCCCTATTCTATTGAGGAGGGCCTAGGGCCTGCTAGTCTTCCTATGGGTACTTTACATTTATCTGTGCTTTTAAAAGACATCACTCAATACTCCAAATTAGGAACTGTGCTGTATAGGGAATATACAGATTGAGAGAACCTTAGCCAGTTGCCAGGGATCTGAGATTAGACACATCCCAGGGTGGAGAGAGAAAAACCACAGCCAGTCCTCATACATTTGATCAGAAGAGGTTAGATGGGAACACATACATATGACATTCTTAGCTAGGATACTGTCAATTGTATGCCCTCCATCCCAAGCTTCCAAGAGTATTTCTTAAGGTACAAAGAACAGGTGGTTATATATCACATAGACAAACTCAGCATACATTTCCAAGGGAGAAAACATTAAGATAAGGGTTCTTAAAATTGTCATTATCCAAATGTAATTACATCAGGTACATTCTTTTGATGCTATAAGATATTGATTTTATTCCAGTTATGTGACAATACATCCTTCTACTGCCTACAGCAGAAATCTCTGAACTATTCAGACTTCACCCTCAAGCAAGATTTTGTGAAAAAAGGACAGAGCCTGAAATATAGTTATCATGGCATATTATTCAAAGGAATGTACAGACAACATACATTTTATAGACATATATGCAAAGGTAACAATCAGTCGTATTCTCAGTAACAAATCTCAGAAAGTTTGGGATCAGAAAATTTCTTCAAAGACACTGCAATGTTGTACACAGGGAATAGGTTCAATGTGGATTTTCATGTTCTGGCAAATATGGATACAAAATACAAATTTTACTTGCATTTTAAAAATAAAAATAATATATGACAAAGAAATTTCTTCACGCCCCACAGGAAAATGCTTTAGACTTGAGACATATACACTGTAATCTTTATTTACTTACTTCCTATTTATTTAAGCCAGTTCATCTTGTTTGCACAGTTTCACCTCTCCCAGCTAATTTATTCATTCAGATATAAAGACAGAATGAAAAACACACAAGTAAAGTCACCATAACACTGGAGTTTGTTTGTCTATTTATTTATCAATCTTTGTATTGCAAATAAATATTTTTTCTTTATTGGGGCATTAATGGTTTACAGAAGATAGCAAATATAATAGTTTGTACATGCATAACATTTCCCAGTTTTCCACATCACAAAACAGCCCCCACTTGGTCCTCTGCCAGCACTGGAGTTTTCCTGTTGCCTTGGCATTTCCATGTGGCACTCAAACTTGTTGTATCTCTGAACTCCTAGAACACTTTTGTTTTCCTGAGGGGTACTTTGGTGGAGAAATTAGAGAACCAGTGATGGTTCTTACCGTATTCAGTCTCCACAACTCTGTGATAAGTATCACTGTCCACAGTTTTATATGTATTTTTATCTATAGACAATGTTCATCTCCTTTAGGCTCACTGTTGGGATTTATACAACTCCACACTATAGCCTCAGCCCTTAGATTTTGATAATTCTATACAAGTTAAATGAGTAATCCAAGAGGGGGATAGTTGATGAGTAGCGGGTATTTTGAGAATACTCTGAAGCAAAATTTAGATTTCTTCAAACTTAGGTTTTCATTCATCGATAATTTTTATGATGTGAAATTAACTTAAATTTTATTCCTTCTATTTCACTACTAAATCCAACTTGCGGAATCTGGAATTCCATTGTGGTTACATGACAGAAGGTATAGCAGCTTGGATGTTATTTGCAGTATTTTTCACTCACTGCAAATAGACCTTCACATCAGTACATATACTTTTAATTCCAGAGCTCTTGATGACACGGTGGAACATAAGCTTTAACATAAGCTTTAAATGAAAACAATTTTGCAGACAACATCTACATTGTATGAGTTTTCAACAGACATTTTAGAAAGCATTTATTGTTCCTGTATAATAAGTTGCCTGCCACTGGTCTGGGTGTGTCAGTCAAAGTTATACAAGAAAAACAGGGCTGTATTAAGAAATGAACCACAATAAGAAGTTTATTGCAAGGAATTGGCTTACATGGTTAAGCAAACTGGCTAGGCAGGTCTGAAGTTGGGTCAACCATCAGAAAGAGTAGCTTGGGAGTTCAGATAGGAGCTGACCCCACAGTATCAGCATAAAGGTAGAAACTCTTGTCACAGGAAACCTCACTTCTGCTTTTAAGACCTTTCAGTATAATGTCAACTGATTGTAAATGTTAGTCACATTTCACAACATCATCTAGATTAGTGTTTGATAGTCTAGATAGTCCAGTTAGTTTGATTCAGAAGTTTATCACACCTGGCAATTTAAACTTCATATAGAAGAACAACATATACTTGATGTTAGCAAGAATTGCAATGTAATTGGGTTCGTTGTAATCTTTATCAAGAACAAAAACAAACAAACAATAAAAAAACTAGACTATGAGACCCTTTGCTACTACTTTGGAAGTGATCACGTAAGGTCATTGAAATTGCAACCAGTGACTTATATCTCATTTTAATAGCTCAGGACTTGGAAAAGACACTGTTAGTTTTCCATCCTGAAAAATTAGCTTACCATATTCCTTAAATGGTTGTTATGAGCACTTCATTCAGTTATAGAGGTAGTATATTCCTCAATGAGGTTATTCCAGACATCACCTACACATAGAACACAATGTGCTTAGTGGTGTTGTGAATGAATATATGAAATCTGATAATTTTATTCACATAGTTAGGTATTACTATAATTCTATATTTAGGGGTAGACATTGCTCTCTTACTACCACAGCTACATTTTGTGGTGCATCAAGTATTTTTTTTATTTTACTTTTTAGAATTGAAACTATATAAGGAAGCTCTTGCTTTCTAGACATGATTTTGACAATTTAAGTCATCCTTTAAGCTGGAGAAATTGTCTACTATGAAGTACAAGAATATAAAATCTATGAATTTTGTTCATTTTTTTGGTTAATTTTTTATTAGTGACTTAAAAATGGTTTACAGAATTGTAAGATTGCAGGGATATAGTTCCACACTCAACATCAAAGTATTAATGCAGCTGTGAACATGGGGATCCATATGTCCCTTTGAGTTAGTGTTAGTATGTTATTTTGGATATATGCTGGATCATAAGATATTTCCATTTATATGTCCTTGAAGACTCTCTATACAGTTTTCCATAGGAACACCAGTTTACATTCTTCTAACAAGAGTTTCTCTTTCTTCACATCCTCACCAACACTTGTCATCTCGTTTGTTAATGTAAACTTTTAAAATGCTTTTATCCTTGAATATATAAGAAGATATTTAAAAAATTGGTCATTTTAACAAGATATTTCTTTTATATTTAATTGCTCTTTGAGAGGATTATTAAAGTTAATATACATTATCTTAGAGCCTATACAGTCTGTAGCAGTAAATGTAAATGGAAGGTTCAGAGTATCTGTTTTGCCATGACATGTGAAGACTTAGATCATTAGCATGACTTAGAGAAGTAAAACATGTATTTACTGACCACACTATTTGTTCATATTTGATTTTTTTTCAGTGAAAAGTATTGATTTTATTTCAAATGAACTCTTTAGTAATGCCTTTTTAATTTTAAATTAAATTATTTTGAATTAATAAATAAATTAATAAATTATGTAAAATTTTATTTTTAAATTAAATAAATTAAAAAAATTTTAAAAAGGAGACATTAACAAAAATCGCAGGATAAGAGGTTTACAACTCCACACAATTCCCACCACCAAAACTCCATATACCATTCCCTGCATTGATAACTTTCCTATTTCTTTATCCCTCTGGGAGTATGGACCCAGGGTCATTATGGGGTGCAGAAAGTGAAAGATATGGCTTCTGAAACTGCTTCCCTGTTGAACATGGGCATTGGCAGGTCGATCCATACTCCTAGCCTGTCTTTCTCTTTTCCTAGTGGGGCGGGGCTCATATTTGATTCTATTGCAGTTAGAGACTGCTCAGTTTTGTAAGCTGGCCAACTTTAATTTCCTGGCCAGAGCCCACTATTTTACCTTAGTGAGACTATATTTACCTTTTCTGTCTAATAATGCACTTTACTGCTATGTATAGAATCAATGTTTTCAGATAAAATACATTGCCAGTAGCAATTGCAGTGTTTTACTTAGTAATATTGTTTTTCTTTTCAGTCTAGTTTAATTGACCTCAAAGAACATGCATCTTCATTAGCCTCAGCAGGGCTAAAAAGAGACTCCAAATTAAAATCTTTAGAAATAGCCATTGAACAAAAGAAAGAAGAATGTAGCAAATTGGAAGCACAGTTAAAAAAGGTAAGTATGTCTAAGAAAAAGTCTGCTTATTTGACAATGAATTTTTTTACATTAGCAAGGAAGAGATAGTTTATCAAGAGGAACAAATCCCTTATCTTTTGCTGTCTGCTGATAAAAGAATTAACTAAACACTCAACTTCATTCCTAAAAAAATCTGCATGAAGCTGTCTGTGAACCTGAAAAATTACTGTTTCCTGTCTTAAAGAACTTTAAAAAAACTGATGAAAACTCTAGAAGTGAAAAATAAAAACCAGCTATTGTTCTCTGAGAAAATCTGAACTTTTAAAAAAATATAAAATAAAAGAAAGTGTTTGTAAGAGATCAAAGAATCCAGGAGGCCCACTGTATATTAATAAACTTTTACTACTTTCATAAGTAGGTCAGATTTTATATTGGGATTTTGCAAAGTTTTACCTGACATCATATTTCTAGACATTCATCAAAATAGTCAACTCCCTCAAATATCTGTGGAGTGATTATTTATACTTGACCAAGAATTACTAATTTCTAAGAATGCTTGTTATATGTATAAGGCTCTGGAGGGAAAAGGAGGATCTTTGCACTGCAGCATTAACATGTTTTCTCTGAATCAGACATTTTTGTGGAGTACATTTCCAGTCATGCATTGTTCCTTTGACTTTTCCCCTGTGTTGTTTGGTATGTCTGCACTCATTGTTCACACAAAACTCATAACATTATGAGTTTAAGCATTTTGTTTCCCTTTGACAACTTATAAACTTATTCAAAAGAGAGGATAGGAATATCAACAATCAAATAATACATATAATGAAATTTGACAGTGTTCAATTTATAGCATACAGGAATAGGGATTTATTTGCCTAAATTTTGGAAATTTATGATATGAATGATAGGGATATCAAGGCATCATATATGTGTGAAGAAATTATTCTGGGTATTTTAAACTTTAATATTTTATATGATGCAGTATGTAATGAAAATGTTATTATACCACATCCTTTTAGGATATTGTGATGAGGAATTTCATGTTAATGAAATCTGTATACTAATGAAAAAAATCCCTTTATAACAAAACTTCTTTACAACAAAATAGCAAGAAATTTCTACATTAAAAAATCTATTTTTAAATCAACTTAACATCTCACTCCCCCTCAAGCATTTACTAGCTAAGTAGAATCTTTGAAAAATTCATGCAGGAATTCAAGTTACCCATGTCAAGGTGTTTAAATGGAGACCTACTGGACTATTTATGTATTGGTGTGTGGCATACATTCTCAACACCTACACGAATGTGCTCTGCAATGTTATGTATGTACATGCATATAAAGAAGTGATTTTATGAAAACTCACTTTTATTTAATGTGCAGCCTTGTGATTGTAAGACAGCTCTTTGCTAACTCTGTGAAGAGAATTACTTGGTTTCCTATGTTTTTTATTTTATTTTATTTTATTATTTTTTTGTTTGGTATTCTGTTAACCTCAGTTATAGTGAGCTAAGTCTTGAAGACAACCTCAGATAGAACTGGGCATGAAAATTGTCTGTCATCAGCACTGAGGTGTTATTATTGGAGATATGACCAATGCAGATATTATCACTAAATATACATACCTACTAACTTTCCTTTTAATGAAAGGCCTCTATAGAATTTGAAATTATTTGTTAATTAAATGAGGCTACTTTTTTCTCTGGGTATATGTCTAAATTAATTTGTAAATGATTTATGAAAGTCTATTTCATTAATTTCAACTTATCTATGGTTCACCCAAGAAATCATTGAGAGCATATGGTTTCCTTGAATCTCAAGTAGACACCATGTACCATATTGTCCACATGCAGCCCCAGTCCTGTAAACATTTTAACATTATTTCTACATTTTTTATATTATCAGAATTAAAATTGCAAATGTCATTGTCTTGCTAAAAGGACATACTTAATATATGAACATATAATTTTCTAAGTATATAAATAATCTCTGCCTAGATTGTCTCTTAAATGTATAGCAGAGTGAGATTAAATGAGGTAATTATAATTCAACTGTTTTTATACCCAAGGTGCAGATGCTGTTTTGTTATTTTTGGCTCACCAGCACCAACTAACCTCGAACATTTAAAATACTTTTTCTAGTAGTCTTTAATTTCTGCTAATAAATAGTTCCATAAAAACCTCAAGTACCCATCACCTTAAAAAGTATTGAGATCTACATGGAATATTTGAAAATATAAGCCAACAGTATGTGAATTTACTTATAAACACATAATTTACTTGTGGAAAAATAAGCAGCTATAAAAGCTCAAGGAGTGTCTGGGCTTTCTTTTAAATAAAAGGGTATGTGACCTGTGAATAAAATGCAAAGATTTACTAAATGAAAACTGAAAACATAATAGTTTTATTATGTCATAAATAAGCTCTGGGTTCCCATTGGAATTCTGCTCTAGATTTATTAGTGTACAGGTAATTTGGCCATAAAAATATCTATACAATATCATAGATGTGTGTCCCAACAAAAATCTTGTCTGTCAGCAACATTGGGATCCAAAGGATTTTAATTTATGTCTTATAAACAATGCTTGAAATTGACAAGATGAATTTTTCTTAAATATCTATAGAGAACATTTACATATGCAATGTTGTTGATGTTATCTCTTGCCTCTTGTGCTTATTTCCAAATGCTTTGTGATAAAAAAAAAAATAGGCAAAAAGGGAACTATTCCTTATACATTACACCCCTGCCCTCTTAAAAAAACAACTCAATCAAACATTCCTGTGTGAGAAAAATCTTTATTACTGAAACTGATAAAATTAAACTAATTAAAAATGAATAACTACTAGTAGCAAGTGTATGCTATAAAGGCATCCGTTAATCTTAAATATATACTTAGGGCTTAAGGAAAACCTGCTAAGGTGTGTATAGATCTGTTTGTCATGCAAAAGAGTATATTTGATGCTCAATATGTAAAAGTAAGCTTACCTTATATGACTGGAAATCAATTAAGAAGCAGCATAAATTAAAAAAATATATAATTTGTGGTGTTTGGTAATTTTCCTGATAAATATAATATCTGGGGAAGTTGTTTTGCAACCATGGAAAAAATCACATTTGCCTGATTAAAACATAACAAACAATAAAATAAAGTCTTCAGTGGCACATAGCTTAGTTTAAAAGCAAATTAAAAGTTCTTATGTTTTACATCCTGACATGTAGTTCAAAGTTAGTGGTGCAACTATTTAGGAAATACAGAATCGAGAGTACTATGTAAAATAATCATCAAAAGTCCATTAACATTTGAATTCTCTATATAAAACAGGAGAACAGCAGACATTCTGAAACACTCAGGGCATAACAGAATAGTTACTGGATATTGCATTTTTTACTATGAACTAACAGTAAAAACTGATAGTGATAGCACTGTATTTTGATTTCCCTTATTTTTCCTGCTGACTTAAATTTTTTCTTCTCTCTTTTGCTGGTAATCTTAGTGTCTTGCTTACTGATATTTTGCTTATCTGCAATTTGCTAATCTATATTTTTCTAAAGGTAGACTGAATATAAAATTCATTCTTGTGTTAATATAAAAGAAGAGCTATAAATTCAGTGATAAGATTTAATTTATCTTTTATTATTACCATCTTTGAAGTTTAGGTAATAAATTGCCAACTTGGCAAAATGTACTTTTTCTGATCCATTGCTAGAGGCCAGCACTTCATGTATCATCAAAAGTGGACAGCATTCTTTATTTCATGGGCTATTTAACTTGAGAAAGGGAAAGTTACACAAACCTTAAATTTCTTATTTCAGCTATTCTTTTCTAGGAGCCAAAGTCAACATTTCTATTTCCCTAGAGCCTCTCACTTTCATGGTGGAATGTTTAGAAACTGAAAATTCTTCTTTTTTAATGACCAGTTTGTCTGTGCAAATGCACTGGATTTGTGGAGCTAATGCTGTTTTTCTGGATCTTTCCTTCTTTCCTTGTGTGTGCTTCAATGCCTCCCCAACTTTGCAATGTAGCAAGCTGAGCAGTTGTTCAATCAGATGTACAACCCAGTAAGTCCTTTCTGAAAGTTCTCGCTGTAACATATCAAAGCATGAGGATCCACATGATCACATGTCACAGTGTGCTATACTGGGGAGGTTTCAAAAATATTTACGAGCCTCTTCCGATTTCCTTTCTGTCAAAAGTAATGACCTTTGCAGAGGCCACTGAAATTTCTTTTCAATGTGAATTTTAAGAATTAAGAACTCAAGGAAATATTGGCAGCTCTTATATTAGCTCCTTCTGAACTGCAACTCCAAGGCTGTGGAAAAACAAGGGTCAGCTGCAGATTTAGGCTTATGGAATTTTTTCTTAGATCCTTTGAACATAGACTTATCTGTGTCAAAAGGAGAGCATTTGCAAACATCTAAATTTTGAGTCTAGCCAAGTGATAATAATTAAAATAGGGTTAGATTTAAAATAAGATTGTGCTCTTTAATATTGTTAAATGCCTAGCATCGTTCTGGGTTTTGTAAGGGTTAAACATGTCAGTTATTTAAAGACAAATATATAGCCTCCAAAGAACAGATAGTAACAGTTTTGATTATAGTCCAGTGCTAGAAAAACAGGTACTAGTAAAAGCATGTATACAATGGCCCAGACGCCACTGTTTATTTATTTATTTTATCCTGGCAACAATTATGCATTTATACAAAGCAGTTTGCTTCCTTAACCTATGAAATAAAAAGGACATTTTTGTTCTTTTATCACCTTGGGTTGCTTATTAGGAAAAATATTAACTAAAGGTGAGCAGAATTTGCAGTTTGGTAGATATGATCTCTGCCCTCATACATTCAAATTAAATCCTATTTATAGATTACCACCATGTGAAAAAATATATAGCCTGCTTAAAAGAGACAATTTAGCCTAAAGCTTTGTGTTAAGTCTGTTCTAGGATACATACAGCATGACTCGCAAGTGGCTCAAATATATTTAATTAAATTCTCTCCCCACTTCTATTCTTTAAAACAAATTTTATTTTTACAAACAGAACACCTTGAGACCCTTGGAGTGCCTTTATTAACTTCTTTTCCAAAGTATGAATTTTTGCAGGGCAACAAAAATGATCCGAATTCTCCTTCTCTAGCATGTAGATGGAAGTGCTAGTAGATAAACTCTCACGACAGTTGAGAAGTGAAGAAAAGCAACTAAGACTGGAATATCTTCAAGCTTGAAAATTGGAGCAAAAGGTAGTTCTCTGTAGGTCATTAAAAATAGACTAATTCCGCTGAAATTGTATTACACTTGTTAGTTAAAGACAGAAAGAAGGACATCACATTTTATGTGTGTGCAGGGCAAATGGGAAGGACTTTGTTTCTAAAACTGTAAAGGGTGACTAAGAACATGGGAGGAGTTCACTGCCCAGAAAGGCCCAAGAAAAGTATGGATAATTTTCAGAAAATTTCCAAAATTGAGGGCCAGGAGGTGGTGTATTGGGTTAGGTGCATATAGTACTAAGCACAGGGACCTTCACAAGGATCTGGGTTGGAGGCCTGGCTTCTCACCTGCAGGAGGACATTTCCCAAGTGGTGAAGCAGGCCTCTTTCTCTTCCCCTGTCTCCCTGGCCCCTCTCAATTTCTCTCTGTCCTATCCAATAAAATGTGAAAAAATGACCACCAGGAGCAGTGGATTCATAGTGCTGGCACCAAGCCCTGGAGACAGAAAAAAAAAATCCAAAAATACACTGAGATTTGCTTTCATTTCTTCTCACTAATGGGTCTCCAGCATACAAAAGTGAACTTTTCAATCCTTTAAGTGATTAATTTAAAAAATCACTGACTCAGTTTTCTCCCCCCAGTTAATTAAACTAGCCCTTTCTTCTTTCCTTTCTCCCCTTCCCTTCCCTTCCCTTCCCTTCCCTTCCCTTCCCTTCCCTTCCCTTCCCTTCCCTTCCCTTCCCTTCCCTTCCCTTCCCTTCCCTTCCCTTCCCTTCCCTTCCCTTCCCTTCCCTTCCCTTCCCTTCCCTTCCCTTCCCTTCCCTTCCCTTCCCTTCCCTTCCCTTCCCTTCCCTTCCCTTCCCTTCCCTTCCCTTCCCTTCCCTTCCCTTCCCTTCCCTTCCCTTCCCTTCCCTTCCCTTCCCTTCCCTTCCCTTCCCTTCCCTTCCCTTCCCTTCCCTTCCCTTCCCTTCCCTTCCCTTCCCTTCCCTTCCCTTCCCTTCCCTTCCCTTCCCTTCCTTCCCTTCCCTTCCCTTCCCTTCCTTCCTGACTTTTTATCCTGGGAATATAGCCAAACACTCATTATTTTAACCCTCCTCTTCAGAGCCCAGTTCTTATTTGAGCTGATATGAATGAGACTTGATGAATTTTCTATCCTTAGTAGTCGGTCTTTAAAAATGATTATGTTCTACCAACTATAAAAATAATATATGGTCATAACAGAATTCGCAAAAGAATGTAAGAACAGGGGACAAAATAAAAATAGAAGAGCATCTCATTGCACAGCAATACTCACTAGGGTGTTTGGATTGTTTTCTATTCAGAAATCCGTTGCTTGTTATACTGTTCTCTTCTTTTCTCTCTTCATAGCTATCTTTCTTTTCTATCCCTTCCCTTTATTTCTCCATTTCACCTCACTTATTTTCCTTTCTTCTTTGTTCCCCTTTTACTTGTCTATTTACCTTTCATTTTATAGCATCTATTCAGTTTTATATCAATTTTATGCTAACGCCGGTCATTTCTTCACTGTTTTTGTCATTTTTGCCATTATGAAAAAGGCTATGAAGAACATATATCCATATTAACTTTACTACACTTTATTTTTTTAATAAATTTTTTCTGTGTCTATTCTTTCTAAAAAGCACCAATAGTTATTGTATACTACATATTGTAGAAATTCTATCAAGTATTTTTCTTTCAGCCCTAAATATAGTTATTCTGTCACAACATGACCAGACCCAAGAACCATCATTTTATTAAGTTTAACCAATGCACAAATGGAGGTTTTTCCTCCTGTTAACTTGCCTTACTTTGATTATTGGTATGATAGTGTTAGCTGTTTTTAATTATCTTCTGTAAAACATTTTTAAGTACTTTATGTTCATTAGTTTGTATTGGTTTTTGAATAGTTTATGCAAAACCTTTGTCAGATTTGTGGTAATATTTCATTTAACTTTTGTTATGCAGAGAACTAGCTTTAGATTTCCTGTAAGATTACCTCTTTGTCTTTATAATTAAAAGTCATTTCTGATTTTGAGGATAGATACCTATATTTAAAATTCTTTAAATGGCTCTTTTGTATAAATTTAACTACCATAATTGTTTTTTTTTAATTTTTATTCTTTTGTTCTTTTTCTAAATGTTTTATTTATAAAAAGGAAATATTGACTAAACCATAGGATAAGAGGGGTACAAATCCACACAGTTCCTACCACCAGAACTCTGTATCCCATCCCCTCCCCTGATAGCTTTCCTATTCTTTAACCCTCTGGGAGTATGGACTGATGGTCATTGGGATGCAGAAGGTGGAAGGTCTGGCTTCTGTAATTGCTTCCCCACTGAACATGGGCGTTAACAGGTCAAGCCATACTCCCAGCCTGCCTCTCTCTTTCCCCAGTGGGGAAGGTCTCTGGAGAAGCAGTGCTCCAAGACACATTGGTGGGGTTGTCTGTCCAGGGAAGTCTGGTTAGCATCATGGTAGCATCTGGAACCTGGTGGCTGCAAAGAGAGTTACCATGCAAAGCCAATCAAATTGTTGACCAATCATGGACCTAAATGCTGGAATAGTGAGGTTGAAGAGCTGGGGTGGGGGGTCTCTGTTTTGTAGATAGCTAGTAGGCACATTTTAGTTATATTCCAAAGGGCCTGTGACTATACTAGTTTTTTTGGTTTTTTTTTTTTTTTCCCCTGAGCCTGAAATCTGATATGCCTGTGGATCCAGGTTTTTGTCTGGGGAGATGAAGTCATGGTTGGAAAAAGGACCAGAAAGCTGGATCAGGGAAGAGAGTAGCTTCCTAATATGGGAAAGTTGTATAAATATTGTTGACTGTAAACCCCATCGATTTGATGTGATCTGGGGCCCATAATCAGCTTAGAAGCCTATATGACCTCTGTTTCCCTCTAGATCTGACTACCATATTTCTAATTAATTTTGATTAATTGTGAATGGCAAGATTCTACTTTTTTAATTTTTTGTAAATGATCAACTAATTACTCCAACATTGTCAAATAATTATTTTTTATTTCACTGACCTTTCAATATTATGTTGTTGTAAATTTAGTTCTCACGAGGATAGATGTCTTAATTTCTATGCTATTAAATTTTTATCTTTTTATTTTAGATTATATTTTAGTTACTTTGAAATATTTTAAAATATCAATTAAAACACATTCTATTTTAATTCTACTTTCCATTTTTGTTGTATTAATGTTCTTAGTCTTTAAATTTTTTAAATTATAAGTAAAATGCATGCACACTTTGTCAATTAAAAAAGCACAATTGACAGTGATGATAGTTGGACTTATTTAAAATAAATTGTTTTAGTATTATCTACAGTTACTTTATTTTTGAGGCAGGTTTATGTGTTTGAATTTTCTATATTCCACAATTCCAATATGTTTTTTTCTATTCACAAACTGAAAGTAATAGTATTCAATCATCTTTTATAGTAAAAATTGTGGTAGTTTCCTTTTATAATTTATGACATTTATTTTTAAGTATCATCTTAAGCATTTCTTTATCTGTACTTTTTAAGTTACTGTTATAAGTACTTATAATTCTTTTATTTCTCTATTAGTATTTAGGATATTTATTTTTTATGGCTACCTTAAAAAAAGTTGGTGAACTATAACTCAGCTGTTATAATTTAGTTAGATTACATAATTTTATGGAGAGTATTGTCTTCATCAGTTTCTGTGTGAGTTTAGTCATATCATTGTACTGATATTCTGTTGTATTTTATTTGGAATATAAATATTTACTTTTGCTTTCTTATTATTTCTTTTATTTTATTCAAGTCTGTTTTGTTTTATTTTGCTTTGCCATTACTTGGGCTTCACTGCTTCAAAGTGATTTTTTCATATAGAAAAAGAGAGAGAGATAGCACAGTACTGAAGCTCCCCTGTACTAATACTGCCCCTACTTGGTGTACTGGGGGCTTGAACCTGGGTTGTGCACATGGCAAACCCAGGTGAGCTACTCCATCTTATTTCCTATAATAATGTTTCTGAAAATTCACTAACAAATCTACTCTTGATCTTTTCTCTCATCATGTTAAACACACAAGTTACCTTCAGTTAAGTTCATTTTTTTCCACTTAACACTTTATAGTTTTAAAATTTCGTATTAGTTATTTAATAGTGACTTATAAGATTGTAAGATTACATGGGTATATTTCTACATAGCACCAACTATCAAATTTCTGTGTCCCCATCTCCATAACCACTGTAGCTTTCAAAATCTTAGGGATGATTTTCTGTCATCCCCCCCCCACACACACACCTCTTTCTTTCTTAGCTGGTTCATATTTATATTCTACAAATTAGTGAAACTTAGTAGTTGTCTTTCCTCTTAATACCTGACAAACAATATGTTTTTTTCATCAGTCTCAAATGTCTTCTTTACTGAAGCCCTTGTGGCTATTATGCCCAGGGATGGTGTCCAGAGGTCTCATAAATTTTTAATAAATCTTTAGTACATCTGGATCCTACATTGAGAGCTTTGTATTAATACTCTCATGGCTTCAAGGCAAGTGACTGGCTTGGAGGGGATGGGGGCCACCTTGCCTCTGGCCCTTGTACTTGGGAATCCTCTGATAATCTTCTACACATGACATTCCCTCCCCTTTTACTTTACCTTGTCTCTGTCCATTGAAATCACATTTCTTTCCCAAACACATCTCTTGCAGAGCTCACATTTTACACAAAAGATATAAGAAAAGGCCAATATTGTTTCCAGTCCTAAGAGAAAAAAAGATCTTGTTAATGTTCAGTGAGGTCTTCCTGATTTTTTTGCTTGTTTATTTGTTTGTTTACCAGAGTACCTTAGTATTATTTTTATTAGCTCATGACTCAGAATTATTTTAATATAGAGATTAATACTTCAGAACATTGAAATCAAATTTAATATTCTAATGTATTTTTATATTTTAATTAAATTTAACATTTTAATGTCTTTTTAAAATTTATTAATGTTGTTTATTGTGTAGAGTCAGAGTACTATTCAACTCTGGCTTATGATGGTATGGGGGATTGAACCTGGGACTTGATGGAGCCTCAGGCATGAGAGTCTGTTTGCATAATCATTATGCTATCTACCCCCACCCAAGGTCTTCCTAATTTATATGGAGTTATAATTGTACTGTCCTAGTCACATAGCAGACTGAATTATGAATGCTTTCTAGGTTATTGTCTAGGTGCAATTTTTTTTTTCTGATTTTAATGTCTTTTTAAAATTTATTAGTGTTGTTTATTGTATAGAGCCAGGACCTCACTCATGCATGATCTTACCACTTCTGAAACACTTTTTCATTCAGAAATAGAAAGCTAGACAAACAGACACCTTTAGCACTGGAGCTTTCTTCAGTGCTATGGATTTTGGTACTGGAGCTTGAACCTGGGTCATACACATGGCAAAGCACGTGTCCTGCCCAGTGAGCTAACTCTGTTCACCTAAAATTTATTTGTCTTATTCATAGACTATTTTACTTGAAACAGTGGGAAATTATATTAAGACTATTTAAGAAATTATTTTTTACTTACACATAGCATGCCCAATTACACCCGTGTGTACACACACACACACACACACACACACACACACCTCACATGTGAACCTAGCTTCTAGTATCTAAAGAATTGAGTAATGTTTGAAACAGCACTAAATATTTGGATTTACATGATTTGTTCTGAAGGTTCATATAATTACCTCATTGTTCTATGTTGTTAATTTTAGAGAATGCGTAATTAAAAAGGATGACTTTAATTGTGTTTTTGTTTGAAGGGTTTTTATAACTATTAAGTACACAATTAGTTCTTTTGTGTATGTGTGATATAAGGAAAATTATTTTGAACATCTGCTTATTTATTTATAAAATTCTATTTCTTCCATATGTGAAAAGAAATGAAACTAGTTATAATATGATAACTGTTAATATTTTGGATGTAGTTAGATTAGTCAAAGAATAATTTTCTTTAGAATTAGTGCAGACCTCAATTATATATCATTGCTAGACTCCAAATACATTAATTATGTTTAGCTATTTATTATGTTTGGTATTAATTGGGTCTAAAAATACAGTTTAAGTATTATAACAGGTTATGGATTTGTAATTACCTTTATAATACTAAAAAGAAATATTAGCTCATGACTCAGAATTATTTTAATATAGAGATTAATATTTTTGAACACTGAAATAAGATTTAATATTCTAAAATAATTTATATACCCTCTTCTGCTATTAAGATATGTAAGGAATGTTAAAGGACTATTAACAGACTTTAAATTTCTAAAGTGCTTCAGTAGAGAATCACACTTTTATAATATATAAATTTAGTAGATTACTAATAAAAACCTCGGCCAGTTTAGAAGAAAAAGGTATCAGGTTCATGAGTTAGTTTTCTGCATATACTTTATAATTATGGATAATCTTGTGCTTACTGTGAGAAAAACAATTTTAATTAAAATTGTTAGTGCCCATTTTTAAAGATAGGATGTTTTTTAAGACCTCAACAAACTATGTCCTGCTTAGTTTCGTAGCAGGCTTCCGGGTCAAAATTAATACTTTCATTTCTAAATACTTGGAAATATGAGATAGCATTTTGTTGTACACAATCAATAAGAAAATTATATTTATTTCTTTATTTAATAATGATCAACAAAAAACCTTTTTTTTAAATTGCCATCAGGGTTAAGGGTTATTATCACTGAGGCACCATGAATCCTCTGCTCCTGATGGACACACACACACACACACACACACACACACACACTTCCTAATTTTTACTAAGACAGAGAGAAATTGAGTGAGGATGGGGAGATAGAGAAAGGAAGAGAAAGATACCTGCAGACCTGCTGTACCACTCATGAAGCAAACCTCCTGCAGGTAGGGAAAGAGGACTTCAATCTGGGTTTTTGTGCTTGGTAATATGTGCACTTCACCAGGTGTGCCGCCGCCCTGCTCCCCCCCCCCATGATAAAACTTTATAAGGGGAGGATAAATTCTGATTTGTCTAATAGATTGTATCAATCACAGATTTGGATTTTGTCAATTTTTGGCCTTAACTTTTATTTAGATTAAGTATTAATGTGAAATTTTGCCTCATTTCCTGAAAAGATTCTAATTTATTAAAATAACCACTGACTATTGTTGCACACTACTTGTCCTGAGTTATGACCAGATTTTTCTTTTCTGTTTGATTTGAGCTATCAGAATCCATTCACGTCAAAATGTTGAGGCTCAGCCACATCAGTGAGGTTCCACATTTTATTTTGATTATTCCCATTTGTGGAGAAATTCTCTTACATATGGACATGCAAGAAATACAACTGGGTGGGACTCTTAAACCTTACTGATCCAATATAATCCAATATGTAATAGACATTTCTAAAATGTTATTTTTCCAATTTCTGTGTTTCTGTAAGGTGCTTGAGACTCTAAAAAAGTTACCAGCAATATTTTGAGGCAGAATCAGATAATTATATAGTCAGCAAAACTGACTTATTTACTTAGCAAAATTAAACCTCCTCATTAAAAAAAAAAAGTCCATTGAAATTTACTTGTTTTAATAACTGATGGGTGTCTTCAAATGTGAAAATATTCTTAGCTATATGTATGAAAATATGTCATGAAAACATTAGAAGACTTATACCATTATTCATTTTCAAGAGTAAATTTCTGGCTAAGATAGATAACAAAGTTGATATGCCTTCCATGAGTTCTTGCTATCTAACTTTTTGTGGGGGAGTGGGGGTCACTTTAAACCAGAGTGCATTAAGGCAACTAAATTTTCAGTAACGATCTTGAGTGGGTCAGAATGCCGTTGCATTAACTTTGTTCCAATGATAATTTATTCAAAAATAACTTTAATTACTTTAATTACTGCAGTGTCCAAATTACATGAGACTAAAAATCTATCATTTACTTATAGATCCAGATCAAAGAGTCTATATTACTATGCAAGGGCTAGGGTTCAAGCCCCGAACCCCAGCTTCATGAGTTCATGGGAGTTTTATTAGCAGTGAAACAGTGCCACAAGTGTCTTTCTCTTTCCCTTTTTACCATCACCTCTCCTCTCTATTTATCTCTACCCTATCGAATAAAAGAGGGGAAAAAATGACTGCTAGGAGAGGTGATTTATCCTGTAGGCACTAAGCCCCAGCAATAGCCCTAGTAGCAATAGAAATAGCTAATTAAAAAATAAGAACCCATATTATAATTTTAAAGGCAAAGGTACTGCCTAAATACCAACTAAGTACTTTCTGCTCTCCATTTTAGAGAACGCTTTTGCCTTATTACTTTGAAAGAAAGGTCGCCTATTCAATTTCCTCCTATATTAAGTTAGTACAATATCACTCCTGTCTTTATAGAACACAGCATAGCACATTCATTCTGCTTAACAGTTCCTACATGTCCTCTGAAGAGTTGTAATATAAGCTGAATAAAGGGTTATGACAGTGTAATAGTTGAAGAGAATTAATATGAAACTAGTATTTATCTTAACAATTTAAGATCTGTACATCTAAAATTCTTCTTTTATAAGAGTAAGAAGTTCTTATCACAAATACCAGTAGACATAAAGAGTAGTAACTTTCTTTTAAAATAGGATATTTTAAATTTTTGAAAGGTACACTGACAAAACTAAATATTCAGTGTAAGATAAAATTATTAACTTCATAAAGTCATAAGACTTATTAGCTCAGGATTTTCTTTCAGGTTATTTTAATTATGTTGACAAAATCAATAATACATTATAATAAAATGTACATACTAAAAAAATACAAACATATTCTGGGAGATAGTAAAGAGCATGAAAAGGTAATGATCTATTATATTGACATTTTTTTCCATGTTATTTTGGGCAGCTCCTTGACTAAGGCAATTTTAGACTAAAGAACATGAAAGCAAATTACTCCCCTTCTATCCTCATGCTTATATAATATGTTACATGCAAAAATATCATAAATGATTATTTTGTCATAAATAAATATATTTTATTTATACTAATTTTTCTACTAAATC
Organism: Erinaceus europaeus; assembly: GCF_950295315.1. NCBI lineage: Eukaryota > Metazoa > Chordata > Mammalia > Eulipotyphla > Erinaceidae > Erinaceus > Erinaceus europaeus. The sequence goes on from NC_080173.1 coordinate 35,000,091, forward strand.
ATTGCAAAGACTATCAACCTTCTAACAGTAGTCTTAATATTAATTTTTCTAACCATGCATGATTCATTTGACCCTACAGTAGCTGTAGCTTGCTTGCCTTGTTTTTTCCCTGAAATTAAAAAAAAAAGTGTCTAAAGTACAAAGTCTATCTGCTCTACATAGTAAAACAGCAGAACAACTTAAGTCCTAATAAATTGTTAACATTTTTCTATTTCACACATGGATTTTGGAGATATATACATGTATGACTTCTCTGAACTTTCTATGTTGAATGTACACTGTTGTTAAACTACTTGTTTTTTCCCTCCTTGCTCTTTGAAGAAGTCAATTAGGAATAATGGGAAACAAGGGGTAGGCAAAACAGTGCAGTGCAGTATTCCGTCCATCTGTCTGGGAATATTGCAGCCAGAAGTTTATTTTGGAGATAAAAGAAATAATAAATAAAACCATGACACACCCACCAAACCACAAATACTTTGGCTGCAAATTATTCTGCAGTGTTGTTGCTGTGTTGTAGCTTGTGTGTCTTCTTGTGCGTAGAGCTGCCACCCACCCATGCATGTGTTTGCAGATTCTTGTCTGTGTGCTTGTTCATGAGTTATCTCATCCTTCTCCTGGTTCAGGTTAAGATTAATCAAGAGAACAAGAATTTATGGGTATGGCTGTTAGCTAAAAAGCCCTTCCCCACTTCCAAACTTTTTTTAAACTACATTTTCTTCTGAAATTTCTCAGTGGGATGAAGTATTCAATAATTAGGCAACTAGCCTTGTGATGCTACCAGATTTTATATGTGTCACTGACAGCTCCTTGGACAAAATGTGTTGTTTAATACCAATTAAAAAATAAAGCAAATTTCTATGAATTATTTTCTTAACTGGAAAAAGTTGATTTGTCTAAGTTCTTCTTGCCAAGTAACCAAGAATAAAGATATCATAGTCTTTACCAACATCCAACCTTTTGTTAGGATGTTTAATGCAATAAAGTATCAACAATAAATGAAATTCTCCGGTGCACCTTTAGACAGTTTAAAGTCGGCACTGTTATAACATAGCTGAAGTGTGTGATTTTTCTGTTTTGCCTTTTAACTGACAGTATACCCATAATTCTTGGTGGTTATTTTTTATTTCTTCAAAGTCAATTTCTTGGCCACTGGTGACTGCACTTTCTGTTGTTTTAAATAGTTATCTTAACTACATTCTTTAAAAATATAATGTTGAAGGCTCATAATATTGAAGATGACACCAGGATGAACCCTGAATTTGCCGATCGAATAAAACAGCTTGACAAAGAGGCCTCTTATTACCGTGATGAGTGTGGCAAAGCCCAGGCTGAAGTTGACCGGTTGCTGGAGATCCTTAAGGAAGTGGAGAATGAAAAGAATGACAAGGACAAGAAGATTGCTGAACTTGAGAGGTAAATTTTGCGGTGATTTTGTGAAATGTAGATAGTAAGAAGATTGGTTGCTATAGCTGCCAATTTTAGGTCATGATAGATTTGGAGAATACATTTGTATTTCAAGTGGGGAGCTAATTATGTAAGAGAAACATGATATTGTTCTTCTTGGGATGCTCAAAAGGGAGTTGACTTGCCATTTAATGGTATATATATTTCTTCATTGTCTATGAAAATAATGGTCAACTTTCATAAGTATTGTCCATGACTATCATTTGTACCAACAAAATGTGTAAGAGATTAGGACTTCTACTTCCTATAATCTGTTCCTCCATCCCACCCCCACCCCCATCAAAGATAAGCATTGGTGGTTTGGGTTTTTCTCAAGCAAAGAATATGGAAGCATGTAGTTTAGCATTCATTTAACATAAAGCAAAGTTGTCCTTATCCTTTGGATGTCTTTGAGTACATGACAACAAATTCATCTAGAAATTTATCTTTAAAAGAGAATAGAGAATTTATTGAGTGTGTTCTATGGCACATCTACTTGATAGCATATTTTGCCTTAAAAAATGGTTATGGGCATTTAGGTTTTCAGATAAATCATATCCATACTGGATTTAAATATATTATGAGCCCTAAAATAAACTTTCAATCAGTAGTTTTTCCTATATTTCATATAAGAAAAGAATTTCTGAATAATCTTACGTAACTACAGAACCTCTGAGGATATCTTATTGGTTCATCAGTAAGGCAGAATTTTTCTTTCTAGATTCAGTCCATATGGAAGAGATCAGCAAAAACAATTCTTGAATAAATCAGTGAATGTTTGCCAGCTCTGATTGAAATACTTGTGAGGCCTTAACAGACTTTAAAACATATGCAGAATGCTGTCCACAATCTTATGGAAAGATCACTGCTTTAGCAACATAAAAACCTGGGTTCAAATACTGCCTGTGTATTCATCAGTTGTGAGAACATCCTTGTATCTTGTTAGATACAACAGATTAAAAAGTAACATGTTTTGCAAGTACCTACTGTAAAGTGATATACACCTTTATGAGTAGTTAGATGGTCACAAATTCTATTAAGTGTGTCGGTATTCAGTGGATAGTTTAGTTTCCAATAAAATTTGAACATTTTCAGATATGATCTATATATTGTATTGAAACTCTAAATCCATTGAGATTTTATATAAATTTTATATACTTTTTTTCTTTCATGAAAATAAAATCTTTTTAAAAACCTACTGTAAGGTTACAGGGAAGTTAAGATTATGTTTCGTTTTTATTTTTATTGCCGCTAGAGTTATTGTTGGGACTTGGTGCTGGCACTAGAAATCTACATCTCCTGGAGGAAATTTTTCCCCCTCTTTCTTTTTCTTTCTTTTATTGAAATTTTTTATTATTCTTATTTATTGGATAGAGGCAGTCAGAAATTGAGAGGGAAATGGGTGATAGGGAGAGAGACAGAGAGACACCTGCAATACTGCTTCACCACTTGCAAAGCTGTCCTCCTGCAGGTGGGGAACAGGGGCTTGAACCCAGGTCTTTATGCATTATAACATGTTTGCTCAACCAGGTTGGCACCACTCAGCCACTATTTACTTAATTTTTATTTGGTAGGACAAAGAGAAATTGAGAGGGAGAAAGGTAGACACCTGCAGACCTGCTTCATCACTTGTGAAGCATTTCTGCTATAGGTGAGGAGTTGGGACTTGAACCTGAGTTTTTTGTTTGGTCCTTGAGCAGAGGACTATATGCACTTAACCAGATGTGCCACTTCCTACCCCCTTGTTTCTTTTATTTTTAATGCTTTTGAAATTCACTGCCTATCAAATAACTTGGGGCCATGCACATGTGCTTGACAAATGAGCCAACTTCCTGATCCAATTTTTATTTTACATGGGAGAGACCCAAAGCACTACCACCTGTCTCCATTCTTAGTTCTTTCACAAGGTACTGGGGATTTAATCCAGGCTCTAACTTCAATAGAAGGTATGCACTCTACTATGAGCTACCACCCCACATACTAAATATCCCTCTCTTACTGTCAAGAAAACTGAGACCTTGAAAGGTTGAATGATCTTTTGGAGACTGAAAATGTGATCACAAATGGTCAATATCTCAGTACAATTTCCCCATTTCCTTGCCTATTGCTCTGAGAAGAAGTAAGCCATAGAGAAGATGCCATTGGTAGTGATATTGAAGCTATTAATAATAGTAATTTTATTATAATCAGTTGTGTCTATTTTATGCTCATAGTGTATTGGTATTCTGCAAAACAGTCATACCTGGAGTGTTGTATACCACCTGTATTGCTACAGAAAGTACTACTATACCTAGTTCATAATGGGAAAAGTCTGACATCCACAGCTTAAATAAATTCCTTAAGGTTGCAGACTTTAGAAGAATCATAGTCAGTATTTGAATCTAAGTCTGACAGACCAGTGATTGAGAACAATCCCCCAACCAATAATGGGGCTGACAAAGAGAAAAACAGTCTAGCAGCTAGTGGAGATGCATTGCTTCTGGACCAAGGGAGAACTGTCTCATCTTTATTAGCTTTCTGAAGGAAAGTGATATGTTCCATATTTAGAAGGCATTTTTTCTTTCCTTCACTAATCCAACTCCCCATAACTATAATTGAAAATCGGGATCAACTGCTATAAAATTTGCATAAAATGAAATAATTGTCGAGATGGAGAACAGGTTTTAGCTGGACGCTATTGCCATTAAATCATCAGGAATAATCACATTTTTATTTCCTCAATATGGGATGCATTAAAAGCAACAGTGATTTTTATAGGCATTTATCTTTATGTACTTTCTGCACATTTTCTTTATCTCTGTCTTTGCCTCTCCTTAAAGCTGATGCCTCCCAGGCACTGTAATTCATAAAACGTGTGGCGGGATTTGACTCTCCCTGTTCTCTGCCTGCCTGTGTCTTGGGTCCAGCAACAGAACATAGTCTGGGAAATGTCTAAGCCCCAGCCCCAGCTATAGCCCCTAAGGAGGTGGGGGTGGAGATCAAGAGGGGATGTTTCTTGGGAAAAGGAGAGTTCAGCCTTGGCCTCCCTTTCTGAAGCATTATCTGCTGGGCTACATATGTATTCTGACAAAACATCTTCCTTGAACTATCAGGAAGCCCTTTTCAGATTGGGTAGTATCTTCTCTTGCTGGCTTACACTACTAAATTCATACTTCATAATGTTGGGAATTAAATATTTCTTAGCAATGTGACATGTATCTCCATTCTGGAGTCATGAGGAATATTTGCAATTCAGTTTGTGATTTTAAGAGAGAGAGAAAAAGAGAGAGAGAGGAGAAGAAGCAGAAGAAGAGGACGAAGAAGAAGAAGAAGAAGGAGAAGGAGAAGGAAGAGAAGAAGAAGGAGGAGAAGGAGAAGGAAGAAGAAGAAAGAGGAGGAGAAGAAGGAGAAAGGAAGGGGGAGGGAGAAAGGAAGAGGAGGAAGGAAGGAAGAAAGGAAGGAAAGAAAGAAGGAAAGATCCATCTTGAAATATATTTGTAGTTTCTGGTCTGTAATGTGACCCTACTGGAGTGAAAAAAAGAGCTAAAAAACAAACAAACAAACAAACAAAAAGCAAACAACAACAACAAAAACCCACACACAGCTAGGGTTCTAAAATATTCCAGAACTCTGAATTATGTGGAACAAAAGTTATGGGTTTAAGAATAATTCAGATTACACTGACACTAGTCTACTCTCATAAAATGCAGTTCATGCTTTCTTTCTATATTGTTAATATTTCCATTTTATTTTTTCCACAATGTATACATTCCAAATAGCACATGACTTGCACTTGCATACAGGCCTTTACCTCTTTAAATACCATGTGAATGATGTTTTTCATCAGTCATTAAAGATTTTGCTTTTCAAAGTGCCTATTGCTCCAGTGTGGTCCCCATGTGCAGGTCTGTCTATAAACTCTTGCACTTGGTGCTGATGGCTCAGCTGGGAGCTTCAGCCTTGGACTACAGGCTGCTTTGGGGGAGTTTGATGTAAAGTGGGTAAAGGGCCTTGAATTAGTCCAGAGAATTTATCTAAATCATGCTGAAGTCTTCATTCATTCACTAGTGCTAGAAAGCCCAGATGCTGCACAACCAAATAGCTAATTAGACATCAGAAGCAGTGAAATATGTGGTCTTTGTCGGTACCCACTAAGGTATGTAAGTTTTATTTGGAGCTTTAGAATTAATCCTATGGTGATTTAGAGGGAATAAGAGAGATTAAAGGAGTCTTTCAGTTCAAAGTCTGCCACCAACTGGATTTCTAGCATGGGAAGGTATCAGTCAGGTGATCTTTGGTGTATTTATTTTAAATATGGTAAAAGATTTGTTGGTATATTAGCTACAGAAAAGGGAAGACCCAACTTTAGCCCTTAGTTATATCCACTGTAGAGAGAAGGGTGGGTCCATTGGGATTCTATTCCTGAAAAACATAACAGAATATAAAACAAGGTAATGTTTAATTTTCTGGATCAGTGACTAATGCAACCAGACATGTGGACAATGTGAGAGATCATTTTAGATGCCTAACAGCACTTTATCTAAATCTAAGGTTGAATTTCTTATTTTCCTGTCTGATTTTATTCAATAACATACTGACATGATTTTTACTGCCTTTCAGAACTCTTTTCAAAACATAAACTTAACCTTACTTTTGAAACTTATGCTAATTTGAGAAGTCTCAGGATACTTGGATGAAACATGATACCTACTCCATTTGTTTTGATATAAACTCTTCTTAGTAATTTACATTTATGTCTGTGAATGTATTTCAGCTTGATTTTTTAAAAAATAAGTGGCAGATGGTTTTATGCCATCCTAAGCAACCTTTGGGGGAAGGTCATGAATACTGTGGGTGTCTTTGAAAATTTGGTGAAAGCTAGGGACCACTGGGAAGAAGAAATTAATTATTATATGTTTGTTTGCTATTTTCAGTTACAACTAGCTAAAGCTTATTTGGGGTCTCAATTTGATAAACTGCTGACACAGAAAGATTCAAAATGGTAGGTAGAGTCAGAGTCTCCAGAGTCTCCACAGTGCCCATAGCCTTACCTAATTTATTTTGATCAATTTCATGAACATGAAGCACTCTGCAAGGGAAGTTCAAGGGTTTATTGGATTAATGCTTTCACATATGTATAATCTTGAATTTTCTGTTTGATTTCTACTACTGTAGTCAATTTTCATTTGAACTCTTCTTGTTTAAGCTTTCTCCTGAGGATTTGTTTTGTTTTTCTTTCCTGTATGAGATGTTTAACATCACTTTGTAGTATAGACTGGTAGGATCCCACTAAGAGAAATAGCTGGTGAATTATATATCAGCTTATTATTACTTTTTTATTTTGCAAAGTTTTTTTTTCTTTTCTAGGTTAACAACTTGAATCTCTATTATGTGCTCCTGTTATAGCCTGAAGAAGAGCATTTTTGTTTTCTTTCCACTGTTTGCTTGGCAGTCCAGACTCCACTGTTTTGATGGATTAGAAGGGCTTGTTAAATATTCTGGTCCAAATAAATTATGAAGCATCTGGATATTTTCAGTGATGAAGTCTAACCTTCATTTTCACAACTGAAAAAACTACTCTCTACTCTGAAAGTTACTTTGTCCTTTCCTGGGAGGCTGACAGATGGCACCCACTGAAATTCTCCCCACAGTATCTTTGATCATTGCTAGGTGCAATGCTCTGTGGTGATTTAAAGTGGAAATCTTTGAACAGAAAGCCAAATAGCTCAGCTCCTTTGGTTTTCATGGGTTAAAGGAAAATATCTCATGACTATAACCCCTTCCTTCAACTTACTAGTTTTTAATAAAATCTTTGGGCTATCAGTGCTTACTACCAGCTCTAATATTGTAGTAATTTCCATTTCAGCTTACCAAATAATAAAATTTTATATGCACACAGATAGGAACTTTCTTTTTTAATGCCTCCAGAGAATGGCACATTCTAAGATCCGATTGAGTTACTGGTGTGGACCTCTGGTTCACATCAGTGTTTGTTTTGATTATGCATATAAAATCAGGTAACTATTTCTTGTGTATCATATTTAAAAATTTCTTACAGTGTGTGCCCAGCAATTTGGGGGGTAATACCAGATAAAAATTGCTTGTTGTCCTTAATTTGGTTATATACCTGCAAATGTAACATCTGTTGGCTGTATTTTTAAAACTAATGCATTTCCTTCCTTTTATTCTCTTTTGCTATCCCTTTTCTTTTCTGCTTATCCTCCAACTTGCTGCTTTCACCCTTGCTCCAATCAGCTTGACTCTCAGGTCAGTACTTTCAGTTTTTCTTCTAACTGCTATTCCCTCCTAAGCTCAATTTATTGCTTGCACTTGTTTAACAAACACATTTCTGAAATGTTTTTTCTCTGGCCACCACAGTTTTTTTTCCATTTCATCCTGTGCCCCTGGAAGGTTTATTTTATGAAAAGCCTGTATAGGTGGGAAAAGGCAAAGAAGAAGATGGAAATAAATCACTGTGGAATTATTCAATACATTCTATTACTGGATTATAAAATAACCAGTACAAGAAATCATGATGGAAACTCCCTAGTGCATTCCTCTTGAGCAGTTGAGAAACTGACTTCATGATGATAAAACATGGAGCTGTGGAAAAAACTAAATGCAGAATGTGAGATCTGCTCATGTCATTGAAACTTGAAAGTTAGATTTAATAGTGCAAACCATTTGGACTTTTCGCTTAATAAATCAACATGTTTTGATAGATTTATATTACTTTTTAAAAAGCTGCTTTTGAAAATTATCAGTGTGTTGGTAACATATTGTACACACATGTTATTTCCTGTCATTGTTTTAGTTTTTTTTTAACTTTTTAGCTTCATTTTTACTAGCTATGAGGCATACTTTAATTATCTAGGGCATAGCATGTGGACCCACATGTAAATCTATACTCAGTGCTAGCCTCATGCATCCTGATATTACGAAGCAAAATGGACATTTTGACTGAAAAACAATTCTACATTTGTCTCCTCAAAGATAGGAGGCCCTAAGACACAACTTTAAGTCAAACAAGCCTTCTCTTCCTGGTAATGCATTGCAAGATCTGATGATTTTCTTATCATCCAGTCAATGAGCTTATTAAAGGATTCTCATTGTATTACTTGAGTTATCTAGACTTAAAAATCAAGTAAACCAGCCAGGCAATGGTGAACCTGGTTAACCGCACATTACAGTGTGCAAGGTCCTAGGTTCAAGTCCTTGGTTCCCAGCTGCAGGGGGAAAGCTTCATGAATGATGAAGCAGGGCTGCAAGTGTCTCTCTCTCTCTCTCTCTCTCTCTCGCTCTCTCCCATTCCCTTCTCAATTTCTCTCTGTCTCTGTCTAATAATAAATAAAGAAATAAATATTTTTTAATTTTTTTTATATTTATTTTATTTATTTATTCCCTTTTGTTGCCCTTGTTGTTTTATTGTTGTAGTTATTATTGTTGTTGTTGTTGTTGGATAGGACAGAGAGAAATGGAGAGAGGAGGGGAAGATAGAGAGGAGGAGAGAAAGATAGACACCTGCAGACCTGCTTCACTGCCTGTGAAGCGACTCCCCTGCAGGTGGGGAGCCGGTCCTTGTGCTTTGCGCCACCTGCGCTTAACCCGCTGCGCTACAGCCCGACTCCCAGAAATAAATATTTTTAAAAAGCAAATAAAAAGAACTTAAGGTGATAGCTAAAGTAGTTATTTCTTTGAGAGGCAAGTTGTGCTATTTTCTTTACACAGGTTCTGAACCTCTATATTCTTTTCTGTCCACTGCTTATCACCTAAACTTCCAGACTAATTTATTTATGTTAGCAATGAATAGTTTAAAATCAAGACCTCCTGTAGATACACAAGTTTTGACCCACTGCTATCTCCCCAACCCCTGTGGTTCACACAGTTTGTAAAGATGAAACTACTTCTCTGTCTTTCCCACATACCACACTGATTGACCCACAGAAACTTTGAAGGAAACTCTGTTCTTACAGTTTCCCAAATAGGACTCTTAAAAGAAACTAAGAGCACAGCCCAACAGAATTACTGTCACCAAAAAACCTAATGATTGTTACTTCACTTTGTGGTACAAACACAGACATGATAATGATTGGAGGGCAGGGACTTGATCCAAACCTTTCCTCCAAGTTTTAAATTTGTTAATTTAATGAAGCTTAAGCTTTCTCCCTTGCTTGTTTTTTCTTTCCCTTTCTCTTTTCCCTTCCCTTCCCTTCCCTTCCCTTCCCTTCCCTTCCTTTCCCTTCCCTTCCCTTCCCTTCCCTTCCCTTCCCTTCCCTTCCCTTCCTTTCCATTCTTTTCCTTTTCTTTTTGCTTTTTCTTCTTCCTTTCTCTCTTTCTCCCTTTGCCTTCCTTTTGCTGTCACTGATATTAAAATCCTTGAGACCAGGGACTTCTTCAGCTTTTTTATCTCAGGCTTTCTTTATGCCTCGGTCTCCAGATACTGTCCACAGGCATTCTGCTGTCTTTCATGTACCAGAGACTGTACTGTACTGGACAGTATACTAAATAGTTTTTTTTCCCTTTTCTCTTATTTCATGGTGAATTAACATGAATTCTTACTCTCAGAAGATAGGATGTAAAGGGAAGTCTAGAAGAGGTTGTAGGTAACAAAAGCTTTGTTCAACAAGCGGGCAAGGGTATACTGATAGGTTACGTTTATATATTTGGATGCATGAAATGTAATTTAAAACAGGACTTAGTTTATTTCAATATTGCTTAAGCTATTGATCCAAGTTAACACTATTGGGAAAAAAATATAATTCTTGTAAACTGTCTCTAGATGTGTTTTTAGTGTAGAAGGAGTTGGACAGCCCCGCCTTCCTAGAAATACAAGACATTTAAAGTCCTGGAAGTTTATTTGAGCTTTGAGAAGTTTCCAGAGTTAACTATACTTCCCCCAACCACTTTTAGGCTTACCAGTTAAAAACAAGTAAAAAGCAAAGAAACCAGTGGTATTGAACTCAGAATCTCTGGCCCATGTACTTTCTTTATGACTCACAATTGATACATTGATTTGTATGTGAATATACCATATACATTTATACATAGATATACAAGACAACACTAATGTCTTGCATTTATCAGAAGAGAAGTTTGTATTTGCTTTATACTTCCCCATCTCACAATCCAAAATTGAAAGCTTCACTAACTTTTAGGGTTTTTCTATGTATTATGGAGCCACAGGAAGTTCTGTCCCCAAACACTTTGGAAAAAAGTCACATTTTCTTTTTTTTTTTTTTTTTTCTTTTCCTCCTCCAGGGTTATTGCTGGGCTCGGTGCCTGCACCATGAATCCACCGCTCCTGGAGGCCATTTTTTTCCCCCTTTTGTTGCCCTTGTTGTAGCTTCGTTGTGGTTATTATTATTGCCCTTGTTGACGCAATTCGTTGTTGGATAGGACAGAGAGAAATGGAGAGAGGAGGGGAAGACAGAGAGGGGGAGAGAAAGATAGACACCCGCAGACCTGCTTCACCGCCTGTGAAGCGACTCCCCTGCAGGTGGGGAGCCGGGGGCTCGAACCGGGATCCTTACGCCGGTTCCTGCGCTTTGCGCCACATGCGCTTAACCCACTGCGCCACCGCCCGACTCCCCAAAGGTCACATTTTCTTTTCAAATCTCTGTAAGACTCACAAGCTTAAGTTCAGGTGAGTAGATAGATACTAGATATTTGATTTAATACAATGTAAATGCCATATTCTAAAATCCAGAATATATTATTTCTATAAAAAATATCTTTACACACAAACCAGTGAGAAGATACACTTAAAAGAATCTCCAAAATGCACTTTATGTAAGGGTTTTTGTAAAATTTTCTTATATCTAGGAACTATTTGAGATTAGTATGTGACTTATGAGATCATTTAGATCATCTCCGCCAATGACATCTGCTGTGCAACTCAGGCATCCAAGTTCGACATCCTCGAGGAAACACTCATGAAAGACATGTCTCTGATATCTGATTACTGTAAAAAATGACGACTAACCCCTAGCACTGCAAAAACGGTATCATCTGTTTTCCATCTACACTATGCCTCGGCCTCGCGTGAGCTTAATGTGCAGCTTGGTGATACGAGAATCCGGCATGAAGCCCAGCCAGTCTATCTTGGCGTTACTCTCGATCGCACTCTGTCATTTCACGAACATCTCATAAAAACTGCAGCAAAGGTGGGCGCGAGGAATCACATCATTGCAAGACTGGCCAGCTCCTCATGGGGCGCGAGCGCTTCCACACTACGATCATCATCTCTGGCATTATGCTATTCCACTGCAGAATACTGTGCCCCAGTATGGTTCCGTAGCCCCCATGCCCACTTGGTCGATTCCAAATTATATTCCTCCATGAGGATAATTTCTGGAACCATCCGTTCCACCCCGGTTCCATGGCTGCCAGTTCTTAGCAACATCGCCCCGCCAGATATTCGTTGGGATGTGGCATCATCTAAGTTCATTTCCCACGTCTACGCTCGACCGGACCTGCCAAAATACGCGGATATCTTCGCCCACCCTGTCCAACGCTTGACGTCTCATCACCCAATCTGGTCCCCTACACCTACACTGAACTTCTCTGTTCCAGACTCTTGGAAACAGAGTTGGCAGTCAGCTGAGGTAAAGAACAAACAACTCATCACAGACCCCTGCAAGCGTCAACCCGGCTTTGACCTAGCACGTTATGATTGGGCCCTCCTCAATCACTATCGAACAGGCCATGGCTGGTGCACCGTTATGTTCCATCGTTGGGGAGCCAGAGATGACCCGAACTGCCCCTGCGGCTACAGACAGACTATGACCCACATAGTCAACGACTGCCACCTCTCCAGATTCAAAGGAGGTCTCGAAACTTTACATCAGGCTCAACCTGGCGCTGTTGACTGGCTACGGAAGAAGGGCAAACGCTAGAAGAAGAAGAATTTAGATAAATGTACAGAGTAACTGACAAAAGAAGGAGAGAGAGAGAGAGAGAGTATTCTTTGGAAGTCATTTTAAAATCTTGCCAAAAGAATATCAACCAAGTAAAACTAGAAATTCTCCCTGGTTGCTCCAGCCTCTAACTTGCTTTGGATCCTGGATGAGCTGCTTCTTTGGTTGTGACTCAATAACTTTTAGAGAAGAATGAAAATTTTTTGAGGTAGCAGGATCTTCAGGATCTTCCCTGGACAAGGTTGCCTGTGAAGGTCTGTGGGTGACCATCTCTCCAGCAAGCAGGCTGGAACTGATGCCTGGTGTCTGGCAGCAGGCGTGAGCTCATTGTTAGGGAGTCACTTCAAACACTTCCACCAAAATAAACTCTGTGATGTTTCCCCAAAGCCAAACACTGCATCTCAGTCTCTCATTCTAGTCAAACATGAAGTCACTCCTCGCAGGCCACAGAGATCTGTTGCCCAAAGAAATAATGAAAAACATCTTGCTGGGAGCATCCTCTGCTTCTTTGTGAGAGTCTATTCACAGTCCCCTTTCATAGATGTGCACCTACTGTGTGCTAGGAGGATAGCAGAGGCTGACCTGCAGATTTCCAGAAGGTGGTGATAAGAAAACTAACTGAACCATTTTTAAGGAGTGCTGTAGACACTTTTTTTATATAGTCACAATACATACTGAAATTACAGATAATAAAATGTCAGGAGTAATTGTAGCAGTAATAGAGTATTAACTAAGGGTCAGCACTGAATCAGTCACTTTTCATGTATTATTTTCTTCTCAAAGCAGCTGTGTGAAGTGGAGATTATTCATTTCTTTCATATTGAAGAAAAGGAAACTGAAATCCATGCAATCTAAATATTTTGCTCAAATCAGTATAACTAATAAATGAAGGAGGTGACTTTTCTCCTTAAGGCCAGTCCTTTCTCACTTACTAGTTAAATATTTTGCCCCATCTACTCTGGTTGCATAGTGGAAGTTCTGAGAAGGCCAACTGTAGAGAAAGCTGTGCAACTGTGTTGAGTCTGTTTTTTTGTTTAATTTGGTATTCATAGAATATAACTAATGAAGCAATATGGGAAAATATTGCCCTAGTTGCTATGCAGCTGACCTCTCCCTTCATCCGGAGGCTCTTACCTTCCATCTCTTCTCTCCTCCCACCATCAGTGATTTATTTTCTTGTGTAGGGATCTTGCCCCATCAGAGCCAGCTCAGGTGTCTTCTCTTCCATCCAGTTTTCCCTGAGGAACCCATAGTCCTGAGATCCATGTTATGTTATGCTACAGTTTCGTAGGTGACAGTCATATGCTTGGATGTTGTTGAATGACTGTTTAATGTTATCTTTGCTCTCCCATCCATTACTTAATCCCCAGAGAGATTTACTGTTGGGCTCTTCTTAGAGTCTGAATTGACTACACTGAACAGCTTTCTAACTTCATATGGGAAACCCAAGAAAAAATATGATTACCTTTCTGTCAACTTGTATGCATGAAAGTTCAAGAAAAATAAAAACACAAATAAAATAAGGGAAATCTTCATAGGAACTTACTTCTTTTTTCCCCTGCTTCCCTCCCTCCTTCCCTCTCTTCTGTTCTCACTTATCCTTTCTCCTCAGTAACCTACTCTCCACTTCTTTCCTTCTTCCCTTTTCTCTTTCTTTTATCCTTCTCCCTCACTTTCCCTTCCTTCTTGACTAATTATAGATATTTTTCTGCCTACAATGATATGTTCTAGATATACTAGTAAAAAAGACTCTACCCTCCCCTCACTCAGCTTAAAGACCAATGCTTCCTATAAGGAAAGATTTGGCAACTAAGAAAAATAGTTTGTCCCATTTATACTAATGACTGGAAAATTTGGGTTTCAGTTGTATATGAAAGTTTATTTTCTTGTTGGAGTTAAATGGGTTATACACAGCTCAGAGACTCATTTCCTTCTTTAAAGTCACTTTATTCTAATGCTGACATTTTTGGTGAAGTGTCAAAAAGTTCTATGCCCAAGCGTAACTGGTAAAAAGCCAGAAATCAGTTGATTTTGCTTTGGATACAAATATTTTATTGGGAATGGAAAAAACAGTTGTTTTCCCTGATTTACAGCTCCTGCAAACACAAAGTGGGTCTGTATTTAGAAATGGTTTTGAATTTTTAAAGTGTAGTCAAAGGTTGGTTCTTGCACCTTTTGGACCTAGTTATGGTGGAGCATACAATGGTAATATTTTGCTGCACCAGCAAAACTTTAGTTTTTGCTTGAGTTGTTCTATTGCTCTATCTTTATATTTATTTACTTATTTATTTAGGAAACTGTGATTCTGTAATATTTTTTTCTTTTGTTTATTGTGGGAATTAATAGTTTACAATAAATACTGTTATTGGTACTTGTTTAACATTTCTCAGTTTTCTGTGTCTTTCTCTTTCTTCCTTCCTTCCTTCCTTCCTTTCAATCTTTCTTTCTGTTTTTTTCATTAGTATAGTTTCTCACTTTTCCTGTCACCAAGAGTGTAGTTTCTCACTTTTCCTGTCAGCCCTACCCCCTTAAAAAACCACTATAGTTCTCCCACAATCTTACATATTAGTTGACTTTTTTTTTTACATTTGTGTGTTCAGTTCTCTATATTCTGCATGAGTGAAACCCTCTGTAGTTGTCCTATACATCTTTACTTACTTCACTAAGCATAACTTCTTCAAGTTCATCCATTTTATCCCAAAGGATGCAATATTGTCTTCATGCATAATATTATTTTTATATTGTAGAATACTGCAGAAGATTAAAGGAACAGAATGGTTGAAGTGTTTTATTGTGCAATATGCTTCAGAGTTTCCTTGGAGATTATTAAAGCAATTCTCAAGCTCCAAATATGTTAAAAACAAAGACAACCGGGTAGTGGTGCACCTGGTTAAATGTACACATTGCCGTGCACAAGGACATGAGTTCAAATCCCTACCAACAGGTGGAAAGCTTCATGAGTGATGCAGCAGGGCTGCAGGTGTCTCTCTGTTTCTTCCCCTTTCTTCCTTCCTTTCTTTCTTTCTTTCTTTCTTTCTTTCTTTCTTTTCTCAATTGGGGAATTAATATTTTACATTCAACAGTAAATACAATAGTTTATACATGCATAACATTTTTCAGTTTTCCATATAACAATACAACCCCCACTAGGTCCTCTGTCATCCTTTTTGGACCTGTATTCTCCCCTCAACCTACCCCAGAGTCTTTTACTTTGGTGAAATACACCAATTCCAGTTCAGGTTCTACTTGTGTTTTCTCTTCAGAGCTTGTTTTTTAACTTCTGCATGAGAGTGAGATCATCCCATATTTATCCTTCTGTTTCTGTCTTGTTTCACTTAACATTAATTTTTCAAGGTCCATCCAAGATTGGCTGAAAACGGTGAAATTACCATTTTTTTATAGCTGAGTACTATTTGTTTCTTCCCCTTTTTAACTCCCCCTTTCTTCTCAGTTTCTCTGTAAATAACAATAACAACAGTAATAATAATAATAATAATAATACAACTAGATCAACCATAGCAGAATTAGGAGATTGTGCCAGGTAGGCCTGATGAATCCTACTCCCTGTGTTGGAGATACTAGATTGATAAAATTAACCATTCATTTGAATTTTTTCTCAAAAGCTTTTTTTCCCCCTATTGCTTCCCTTTCTCTGGCTTCAGTTGGTACTACCATATGGATGAATATCAGCAAATAGTAAATCTCTCAAGATGTGTTAGCCTTTTCCGTAAATGTTGAGAAGGGGAAAGAATTTTTTAAAAAATAGTTTCTCAGTATTATTATAAATCACTTTCTAGAAAAATAATATCTTATTTCCTTTATATGGCTGTTCTTATGAAATGTGAATTCTGTCACTTCATTACCCACAATACCAGGTCAAGTTGTAGGGAAATCTATTCAACTAGTGAATGGTACTTTCTTCCATATTGGGTTAAGGTACATGGATTTTTTGTACTGTACAATGTCACATTTTTACAAAGTCTAAATTTTGAAGGTGGTATTTAAAAATAAGTGGATACTGTTTGTAATTCTCTGATGAAATTGCATTATTGGTATATCAAGCAAGGATTTTGGAAATACTCTATGTACATAATTGTGATAATTTTAACAGTGCCCATGCTCTTTTACTTTACTATAAATTCAATAAATACTATACAGACACATTTATTTATAATATTAAACTAAATAAATATGAACAGAATAGATTTGGAATATATAAGTTGACTGATTTTACTCTAGATGCAGTCATCTTGTTGGGGATGGGGAATAATTAATGGCTCCTGGAAAAAATAAAGTAGGTTGTATAGAATAGTTTTTGCAGTAAAAGTTTAATTAGGTAAATGGAAACAGCTTTCCATCTGAAGTACAGTCTACAATCAGTGAGACTCATGTCTAGTTTGTAAAATCACTTCTGTCAGTATCTTCTCTTGATTGGTAAAATTATTAGTATTATTATTGCTATAAGTAAATTTGGGTATACAGTATTTATGCTTTGCAATGAAATTTTAAAGTGCATGAGTTTAGGGGTTGGGCCATGGAGTACCCAGTTTAGTACATTCATTAGCATGTGCAAGAACCTGCATTCAAGCCCCTGGTCCCCAGCTTCTGGGGTGGGGGTTTGAACAGTGTAACAGTACTGCATGTGTCTCTCTACCTCCCTCTCAATTTCTATTTTTCTCTATCAACAAAAAAGAAAAATAAAATTAAAAAGTGTGTGATTCTCATAGTGCAGAAATCTACCATGTTTGGGAGACTTACATACTGGGGACTCTACAGTGATCACAGCAACTCTTGAGATAATTTACAGGAACTGTGCACAATTTTATCTTAGGTATTGGGAAGATCTCTTTAGAAAGTATTGAGAACAAAACCACAACCTTTCTCATATGGGAATGTGAAGTAATGGAATAGTTCCTCCCTGGCTTTGGGTGTTGGTCAACTAGAATATTCCCATGGCTGGAGAGATCTTGATGTGATGTGTGAGTTGAAGTGTAAGAGAGTGCTTTTAAATTTAACCTCAGAGCCGTTTGCTACTTAATCATATGTCAGTTTGACGGTTCCAAGGACAGCATGATGTGTTGCACACAGATAATTACCGTGGAGAGAGTGAGTTGGTTATAATAATGAATAGCCAGAGAATCTTCTGATAACCTGCGATGAGTGGGCCTTGGTGAGAAACACTCACTGGGCAATTGGCATATAGGTGTCCTATCACTTTGGTGAGTGTGCATGCTCTTCTGCCACCTAAGTACACAAAGCAAGGGCTTTTTAGGGATTCTTGAACAGATAAAGACACACTGCTCTTGGGTTTCATGTGTTATCTATCCCAGTCCTCGTATTACTATGCATTGGCATTTCACTCATAATCCAGGCTGTTTAAACTATTACCCATTGTTAAGTTACCAAATGTAGAAAATCAGATAAATTCCATCCTGAGAAACAAAGTCATCATTGCTATGGTACTTTCGATTCATAGCCTCATGCCACTGAGCCTGTTATTATGTTTATAAAAGGAAGATAATTCTTTTATAGCTCACCACCTCATTGACCTGTGGTTAGCATGAATGGTGAAAACAGATCAGATTGGCATATGATAGACGAATATTCATTAAGTGAGAGAGAGAGAGAGAGAGAGAACATCTACATTGCTATATACACACAGTCTTCATACATACAGGTATATTTATAAATGAATTTATTCAATACATATTTTGTTTTCATAAAAGGATAATTTAAGCTTTTCTAATTATAATATCCAGGATTCAACCATTTAATTATTTTTTCATATTCATCCATAAAAGGACCTTGCTTTGAGCTGAGAAAACAGGCATCCAAGTTTGCTACTTCATCAACATCTTGCCTTTATTCATTTATTTATTCACTTTAGTACAATAGTAATTGTATGCACCAGACATACAGTTGTTATCACTATGGCATAAGGAGAACTGTCCCAAGAGGCAGGATCATGGAATATGAAAGAAAGCTGATAAAAAGGATTTATAGCATAGTATAATATGTATGCAGTACTGCACTTTTTAAAAAAATAAATATACCTTTGAAATCTTCTCCATGCATATGTAAAGCATCCTATTATTGTTGTTATTTTTAACTCGGCTTACTACCCCATTGTCCTGGTCTTGTCTTAAAGGGCATTGGGTTATTGTAAGCTCTCCTTTCATATAGACTGCTATAATGCATAATTTTAATTTTTTGTAGATTTAAATATATGTATAGGATAAACCTCTGGGATAATATATTTCTGATTTTGCTGGATTTTTTTCAATTTGCCCTCTACAGAGACTAAACTATTTGTAGTCCTAACAATATATATGAATGCTTATTCCAAATTAAGTTTGACATTGTAAAAATTTTAGGTGTTTTCAAACTTTTTTAGCTTTCTAGAAATGGAATTTGAAAAAAAATGTTAGTTAAGAGTAATGTTTATTTATTTATTTTTGTTTTATTACTAATGAACAATGGAATCTTCAAACATGTATAATTTGATATGTTCTCTGGTCTTTTTCACTTACCGACGAGATCTTATATATTAGAAGTTTACTAACAATCTTAATAGGAAATTGTTTTGACTTGTATTTCGAATGTTCTCACCTGATAGTCTGTCTTTTTATTTTTCTATGTTTGGGTGATTTTTGTTACCAGAAAACACAATTTATTTTTTGTCAAACAGATTCAGTATTTTATGAGTTTTGAATTTTATGTCATAATTACAAACCCCTTTCACACTATACAAATATAAGAACCATTGTTCTTTGCTTTCTTTTGGTATTTTTGTGGTTTGGTTTTCTGCACTTAAGTCTTTGAACCATCTGGAATTTATCTTAGTGGGAATCGGAATATAACTTTATTTTTTTCTAGGTCAAGTGAAGTTTAAATGTCACTTCCTTCATTTGCCTTTCCTTGGAGCTAGCCAAGACCAGGTTGGGTTTATTTTTTATAAATGCATGCGGTTTCCACTAGAACATGAACTGTTAATGGTTGGTGCAATGTCTATCTTTTTTTTCAATCTAGATTAGAATTTCCATCTGGGAAGGTTCTGTCTCATTCACCTAGTACCTATAAAATAATATACTTTTTATTTTATGAAAATGATAGTGAGAGAAGAAAGGTGAGAGAGACAGAATGCAAGACTAGCAAACCATATCAACACTGTGGTACCTGGGATTGAACCTGGAGCCTCACACATGCAAATCCTGGACTCTATTCTGTGAACCATATCTCTAGTTGGGAAAGAAAAAATAACAAATAAATAGGAAGGAAGAGGAATAAAAGAAAAATGTTAGACTTTTAAAAATATTTTTTTTTAAATGGTAGGCTCAATAAATATTTGTAAAATGAATTAATGGTATTAGTTATAAAGAACCCAAATTGTGTGATAGGAGTCATAAGTAATGAGAAGTTATGTAAAAAGTATAAGGTTTGCAGATGAGCCTCATATAAAGACAAGTCAGCAGGATGGTAGAAGATTAGCCATATTCTGCTCACAGGATGGTACAACTGTGCCTAGCACCAGCATACAGCCTGGATGACCTTCACAAACTCTTCACTGTAAGATGCAGCAGTTATCTGTTTCTTCCTTGGAAAGCATAAATTTCTTATATTTCCTTGCATTCAGTAGGATCTACCTACTACTGAGATCCCTGCCTAATTGTTGCAGAAGACAGGAAAGGTGTAGAAAATAGGTATAGAAGCTGATTATTTACCCAATTGGGATAAGAAAAATCTGGAATTGAGCAAAGAGGCATTGTTAATGAAAAAGGTCAAAACATTTTGCATAATTATCAAGAGCATTCATAGAGGGGTTTATAAGGGAAATTTCTATGAATCTGACAGTATTTGCATTTGATCACCAATGGATCAGCTGTGCAGTTTAGGCTTGGAGTAGATGTAAAAGGGAGCAATATGAATTTGCCGGGACCAAGAAAGCCTTGAGTGCTTATCTTAAAATAAGAAGGAGCAAGGGGGGAGGTGAGGAGAAAACATTTTGAGCCTGGGGTGAGTATCTCTGTGCTGGAGGAGTTGGCAGTCACCTGCACTAGCAAAGACAGTGGTACTGCAATAGGTAGTGCTGTGACACTAGAGGTGATGTGGAGGGAATAAGTTTAAGGGATACAAGCAAGGCAAAACACAAATCATCAGCCTGTATCTCTAGCCTCCTTTCTTTCCAGAAGTAAAATGATCATGTTTCTATCAAGATCCTGTGAAGCAGGGTAAAGAAACCAAATCCAGCAACTAGTGTAACAGCAGGGGCAAAATAAAGTGAGTGGGTGATCCTTTGCTCAAGAATCTGTAGTTACTACTCTTGCTATTATAGTAAAAGAAAGAAATGCCTTATTTTGATAATTTCTTTAGTGTAGGCATGGTGCTAAATATTTTCTAGGTTTATCTCACATTTTTCTTTGGCCACTCAAAAATAGTAGCTAAGGTGGCCAATGGAAAAGATTTTGACATGGCTCACCTGGTAGAGAATACAGTGTACCCTTGGACTTGGATTTGACCCCCAAGACACACACGTGGTGGAGCAGTGCTGTGGTGCTTCTTCTGCTCTCTCTGTTTTCTCTGTCTCTCAGATTCTGTCTAAAAAATAAAATAAAGTAAAAATAAAATGGAGTCCACCCGGATTAGTGGAATTCTATAGATACAGAACCTCACTTATAACCCTGGTAGCAAAATATTTAAAAGAATTTAGAAAGTAGATGGCATTACTAGTCCTATTTTTGAGGTGAGGAAACTAAAGCTCAGGGAAGTTAAATGACTCGCCCATTATCACATAGCTATTAATTAGCAGAGCCAAGACTCAGTGCCAGCTTCTCTGACTTCAGAAACCAGAACTGACCAATGTGTTCCATTCCACAGTGAGACTTTTTATGCTAGGCTAAATTGGTTTGGCCCCAAAACTCCCGGGTACCATAGGGACCAGTCTTTAATGTGCTTCTTTTGGGGTGGAAAGCTATTTCTATAATACAAAAGATTCCAAGCATTGATGAAAACCTCTCATAATGGAAGTTGAGAAGCTGTTTGTGTTGGCAGTTCCCTCAGTCTTTTTTTTTTTTTTTTTTTTGAGTTGCTGGTCTGAGCCTCCACCCTCTCCTGAGCAGGAGGGTGGAATTCCTCTTTTTGATGTGAGTTTGAGTGGACCTCTATAAGAGGCAGCAGCAGCTTTGTAGACAGAGATGCTCATCAGCTCTGGATGGGCTTCAAGAAACATGGACAACAAAGATGGGGGAAGACCTCAGGCCATCCATCCTCCAGCCTGCTTAAGACAGTTCCCGGTGGGGAATTCTGGGGACGCTGCCAAGAGAAAAGATGAATTTCCAGGAGGGGTGGAGGGGTTTTCTGCTTCTTCCAGGAATCATTACTGGGATAGTTCTTCTTGGCCCCACACAGTGTGATCAGAGAATCCCAATAGCACAAAAGCCAAGAAGAAATGAAGGCCTTTGTTGTGATATATGATATCTTCTCTTTTGGGAGTAAAGACAGACAAGACAAAACAACTCTCTGAAGAGAGAGGGTCTCTGCAGCATGATATCAGCTTTGCCCTTGATCTTGCTTGAGACAAGTGGGAGGACTGGCAGCATATAATAAAGATGGAGAATTCACACTCGTGGACTAGTGCTCTTGTCCAGACAGCAGGCACACTGTGAAATAATTTCTTCCTCATGATTATGTCAAGCCAAAGATGAGAGATCATGCCATCAGAGGCAGCTCCTCCCTCCTGCAGTGGGTATTTTTTATGTTTGTTTTTTTGTTTTTTCATATTTGTTTGTAACTAGCCCACATATTGAATGGCAGACTCCAGAGCCTGTGAAGCCAGCTTTTTTTTTTTTTTTTTCCAGTATTGCTAGCCCTCCTGTTATGATTACCAAGACCAACATTCAGATCTGATAGGACAGGGAACCAGAGGTCCTATTTTTTTTTTTTTAACTTTTAAGCTTTAATGTTTTCTCTGTAGACCTGATAGAAAGTGTTTGTGTGCTGGCTCCTTGATTCTTCTAGCTGCATGGGAGAGTGGAATTTCTCTTCGGTTCTTTATTTGTTTGTCTGTCAGTTATTTGATTTACCTTCTCTGTTCTCAGATACTATACTTTTGTTTAGTTCTCTAAAATTAAAATGTTTGCCTGGCACTGCTATATGCCAGTGATGAGCAGTAAGTGCATCTGTCTGCTTTGATGGAAGTAAATATTTAAAAATTAAATTAAATGGGAGTCAGGTGGTAGCACAGTGGGTTAAGTGCACGTGGCGTGAAGCACAACGATCAGCATAAGGATTCCAGTTTGAGCCCTCAGCTCCCCACCTTCAGGGAAGTCACTTCACAGGCTGTGAAGAAGGTCTGCAGGTGTCTGTCTGTCTCTCTCCCATCTATGTCTTCCCCTTATCTCTCCATTTCTCGTATCCAGAAACGACATCAATAACAACACCAATAATAACTACAACAACAATAAAACAAGGGCAACAAAAGGGAAAAAAAGAAAATTTCAAAAAAAAAAAAATTAAATCAAATGAAAATGTCCGGAGTAGAATGAGCAGCAGTTTTTGTTTGTTTCTCTGCCTTGCGAATGTTATTTGTAGGCTGTCTGTATTATACAATCAAGTAATTTTGTAAAATTAAATAGTCCACAACACCTTTTAATTTTTATCTATCATCACAGGGCCTCCACTACTAGGGTGGGGGGCTGAGACTGCTGCACTGAATCTTCCTCCAGGTAACTGACTGGACTGACTGGAACCTGGGGCACATGCATAGCAAAACAGTGCACTATCTAGGTGAGCTACTTTTGTTGACCCTCACAAGACCTTTCTAGAGACTCTGGCGTATTTAAATACAATTTCGGGAATAGGTACTTCCGAGTGCCTCCTTGGAGAACTTTGATGTCACTCATTAAGCATTTTCTGTGGGCTAGGCTAAGCAAATAGAAAAACTACTACAACAACAAAAAACACTCAGTACAATCTTTTTTACTTATTTTTTAACAATAATCCTGTAAGAAGGTCGTTACTTTGTGATAGGCATGTAAGTAAACTAAGTCATAGTGAAATTGCTGGTAATTCATTCCAGGTCGTTCTGGGTAGTCCAGATAATCTTGAGAGCAAGTAGAATGTGGACACTGGCATGCATCCCCTTGTGTGCCATAATAAAAAATGGAAAACGGGCTGGGTGTTGGTGCATCTGGTTAAGCTCACATGTTACAATACACAAGGACCCAGGTTCAAGCCCCGGTCCCAACTTGTAGAGGCAAAGCTTTACAAGTGGTGAAATAGTACTACAGGTGTCTCTCTGTCTCTCCCTCTTTATATATCCCCCTTCCCTAGATTTATATCTTTATCCAAATAAATAAATATAATAAATAATTTAAATATGTATTGAAAAATGGAAAAAGTTTTATTAAGATGGAAGTGTAAACCTCATATTTCCAACATAATAAACTGGTCACTTAGCAGTTTTATAATTATCCTAGCTGCTCTTCATTGTGGCAGTAAACCTGCTTTTTAGATAGAATTCTCCCAGTGGCCTGTGACTCATCCCACATTGTGTGTAATTTACCAGCTTTCATTGTTCTTATTTCCTTTACCCATTCTAGCTGTTGTTGTCCCCATGGATCATTTGCAGTAGTCTGCTGAACATCACATTCTGTCCTCATCCTCTGTTCAAACAGAATTGGAGAGGCAGAAGAATCCTGTACCTAACAATCCCTGTTGCCACCTGTTTACCTTGGATAAGAGTAGATCCTCTGCTGAACTTATCATGTCCTTCATATTCTGGTTCTAAGCTGTTTTCAAGTTTTATTTTCAATCTCGACATATACACAAAGCCCCTGTGCAGACTTGCTTTTCTACCCAATACCAGGCTAGCTTCACGGGCGGGAAAGAGAGACAACCAGGGACTCATGGCTGAGTGGTATGCAGTTCAGTCTTTATTCATGTGGAACTCTGTGCAATCTAAACTATCTCTAATCACAGTCTTGTCCTTATATATCCTGAGGCGGAAGAGTCCGAACAGGATGTACTTAGGATAGGGGGTGGGGAGAAGGAAAAAGCAGGAACCAGTGAGGATTAAACCAATGCCTTGGAGGCAGGGTGGTGCTTAGTTAACAGTGTTATGCAAATAGAATACAGTGTTAAGCAGGACAGATTAAACCGATGAAACAGAGGGGGTCTTAGAAGCAGAATTTAGAAGCATACCAACAACCCAGTATTTGCATCACTACTTCCTCCCTATTTTATATTTAAACATATATTATTTATTCCTATTACTAGTTATTCCTTTCCTGCAAAACTCCTACTCATTCTAGAAGTCCCAACTCAAATGTCCCAAATTTGTGTGCTCTCAAAAAATAGCAGTTTGATTTTGTGTGCTGGCAATCTTTAGTTAACATTATTATAAAAGTTATTTTGTTTTACAGCCACGTGTCTCTCTTCTCCATTAAACTTTGAACTAACAATAAATGTACTTTCCTCTTCATCCTTCTGTTGTTAGCTCCTGGCACATTATTATTTCTTCATGAATATCTGTTGGAGGATGGGAAAAAAAGTGGGTGGGAGGACGAATAGATTGGCAGCAGAGAAACCAGAATAGACCTGCTTCAATGTTCAAAGAAAACAAAGTTATGAGCTAAGATGACAGTAGAAAGAATACAGAGAATGCAACTGCTTTGATACTTTACAGTGACAGATCATGGTGATCTATTGCCTGCAGAGTTTGTGATGAAAAATGCTTAATTCTTCCTTGACTTCCAATTTTGGATGTCTTTTGATGGAGGAGAAACTGAAAAATGAGTATATTTTTAAAATAAGTATTTATTTTTGATTCAAGTATTTATTCATTTGTATGAAAAAGGAAGACTAGGCTACTGTTCAGTCAGTGTAGTTTAAGGGGTTGAATCTGGGTCTCATGCATGTTTTCTATACCTGAGATACCTCTCTGGGCCCATGATATCCATTTTGACTCTAAAGACGAGACAATTGTGTATTTACATATATATATATATATATATATATATATATATATATATATATATATTTATTTATTTATGTGGAATATCCATGAAGAGTTGTCCAGTTGGTATTTGGAAGTTTGAGAAACATAGATTCTGGCTATTCTAGAGCGGGGGGCCTCATTTGCCTCTTGGCAGCTCTTTGAGTCCCACAACCTCTCTTTAGCTCCTTTATTTATACCTGAGTACATAATGTTCCTGGTGTGTAAAATGTCTGAGCCATGTTGTAAAATGTTTATCATTGTGCATAGCATTTAAAATGAGAAGTGTGTTTATACATAATGTATATGATTTCTAGAAAAAATATCAAAAAGCCTTTAATTAGGGAAATGGTTATTGGGAAAGATAAAGGTAGAATATAAATTTTCATTTTCACTTAATTTTATTAAGATAGTATTCATACACCATAAGATGTTCTTTCTTATTAACCTTTTGAAGTTACACAATTCAGTATTTGGTTGCTGGTGCATTTACAAGGGTGGGAAATCATCAAACTCTTGAATTCCACAATTAAATTTTTATCTGACCCCATGACCTAGAAATTCCTCACCTGGGAATATATCCTAAGAAACCAAACACACCCATCCAAAAATATATTCATATGCCTATGTTCACAGCAGCACAATTGATAGTAGCCAACATCTGGAAGCAACCTAGGTGGCTAAGAAAGTCATGGTATATATACATAATAGAATACTACTTAGCTATTAAGAATGATGAATTCACCTTCAGCACCTCATCTTGGGTGGAGTTTGAAGGAATTAGTGAGATAAGCCAAAAAGAGAAGGATGAATACGGATGATCTCATTCTTGGACAAAAGTTGAGAACAGAAGAGGAAATACAAAGCAGAACTTCACACCTTTTGGTGTATTGCACCAAAGTAAACGATTCTGGGGGACAGATGGGGAGGCTTTCAGATTGTGGTGTATGATGATCGAGGAGGAAATAGGCTGGGAGTGAGAGTGTTTTGCAGAAAATTGATAAATTTTACACATGTACCAACAATTTTATTTACTGTAAACCATTAATACCCCTAGTTAAAAAATAGAAGAAAAACATACTTCAGAGAGAAAGTTTATATCAATTATCATTCACATTTTCCCATGTATTTCCACCTTCCCTTAGTATTTGACAAACACTAGTCTACTTTTTGCACTTATGTATTTCATAAATTACATGGAGTATTATAATTTGTGTTTTAGTAACTACTTTCTGTTTAGCATGATGTGTCTGGGATTCATTTATGTAATACAGATATCAGTACTTCTTATCTTCCTGTTGCTGGGTATAGTTATATTTGGTTTATCTATTTGTCAGTTGATAGATATTAGGATTATTTCTACTATTTAACTGCTATGAATGATAATGCTGTGAATATTTATTTGCAAGTTGTTGTTTGAACCTATGTCCTTACTTTTCTTGGTTATATACCTAGTAGAATTGCTATGACATTTTTTTTTCCTTTGAGGATTCCGTAAGATTAGATTAGGAACAATTGAAAAGATATTAAGAACATTTAAAAAGTGTACTCTTGACCTCAAACACCTACAAAGCACACATATGGTCTCATATAAAATAGATACTTACCCTTTATGGCGATGTCTTTATTTGCCTTGGAAAGGACATCTACCTCGAGTGTTCACTTGGCATTTGTGTGTTGATATGACTGAACTTTAAATTTTGAGACACTTCTAACCAAATAATTTGCCCATGTCAATGCTCAGGGCATGGGTTCATTTTATAGTACCATAAAATGAAATTTAAAAAGCCTCTCCTGAGAGCTGTGATTACCAATTTTTTTCTTTAGTTCTTAGCCAAGCTAATAAATATTCTTAGCAGCTCTGTCATCATATGTCATATAAAACTGTATCTAATGATCAAATCGAAGAGAGCATCCAAATCACCACAGCCTTCTATGCAACTTGAGAGGAAGAAGTGATCCACCTGATAATTAGGCCCTAAGGTTTTCAGAAGCAAGACTTAACACCTCCTGAAGAAGGGGCCCTTAGAAAGTTTTGCCTTGCTGGGTAAAGACTGGCTAGCTGTGAATGGGGAGTGAAGTTAACTTCCCATAACTACATGGCTCTCTGGTGCTATGTGTTCCCAGCTTTCACTGAAGAAATACTGGTGGCTGTGATTGGAGTCACATGAGTCTTTCTCTTCCCCCCCCCCCCCACCCCGTGTAGTTCCTGATCAGAAAGTGAGTGGCTTTCCAATCTTGCAGTTTTCCTGGCTCCATAGCAAGGCTCCTTGGGTCCTCCAGCACATAGTCTCTCCTTTCAAAGGTCTCCCTTAAAGCCTGGGACCTTTCTCAAGTTCTTGACAGCCAGTAATTCATAAAGAAAAAAATGAATTAACTCCATTTTAACATAGTTATAGGGCAAGAGAGTTGTTTGGAAGTGATTGCTGCAGGCTGTTAAGACAGCTACTTAGCTTTCAGGACTGGCAAGAGAAAGATGAAAAGTAATGAGTTAACCTGCTAAGAATTTGGCCGTTTTAATCATTTGGGTCTGGGTATACTTTGTCTCCATTTAGACAGAGTGGGGAAACAGTTATCTTGATAAGCAGGGATTTATCTCACCCCACCTCTCAGAGGCTGCCTGGATTCAGAATAGAATAGACTTCTTTATGTAACAGGGGGAATGGTCATGCTTTGTATGAGTTAGAAAAGGGGGAAAAGTCATTGCCATTTTTTTCAAAGTTCTTATCAGCAAAGAGCATTACTGAGAAATCCAATAGGGTAGTGATGACATTCAATTTTATTTGTACCAGGAAAGCACAGATGGCTGGAGTTAGCAGCTATTCAGTTTTAGCACATATCTCTCATTAATGTTAGTGGGAATGACACAGACCTAGC
Organism: Erinaceus europaeus; assembly: GCF_950295315.1. Lineage (NCBI taxonomy): Eukaryota > Metazoa > Chordata > Mammalia > Eulipotyphla > Erinaceidae > Erinaceus > Erinaceus europaeus. The sequence continues at coordinate 35,028,297 of NC_080173.1, forward strand.
AAATGGTGGAAGAGTAGAGGAGTGTCAGTTGTATCAAATAAATGTGTATCAATTTTGCGCAAAGGTCCCATACTTTAAATAATTCCTTTCTGTACTTGTAACTTCCCTTAGTTTATTCTTCTTACTGAATTTGTATGTTGTCATGGCATTTTTAATGACCTGAAGAAAAGAATTTCAGCAAACTGTCGAGGTCTATGACTTCTAATTAGTCATTGCTGCTTGTGGGATCATTTGTGGATAGCTAAATCAAGATGTGTTTTTACATAAAAATTCCTGTTGATTAATTGCCCAGGAAATGCTTCTAGTTCATAGAGATTTGTAAATTTATGTTATGAAATACTCCATTTCCAACGGTTCACAGTTCAGTTACAACAAAAAGTTGTGTGTGTGTGTGTTTGTGTGTGTGTGTTTGAGTTTAAACATCATGCATTTAGGTGTTGCTAGGACTATTTAAACTTATTCTGACAAACAACAATAATTTTCTGACAAAAAACAAAAAACACTTAAGGTCGATTTCCATTCCAGAGAAATTAAATACATCACCTAAAGAGGACTATTATCTATTTGAAATGAGACCACATGTGTGCTTTGTAGGTGTGTATATGTGTTAGAGGTCAAGAGTACACTTTTTAAAGGATCTTAATATCTTTTAAACTGTTCCTAATTTGATATTATGGATTCTTCAAAGGAAAAGAAATGTAATGTTAATATAAAAAGTAAGTGTCAATAACCAAGGAAACTGCAGTCCTTTCACATCTCTGTGATTCAAATGAAAAATAACTTGTTTTTGTAATAAATACATAAGTTAAACATGACATTTAAAAATAATTTTTAAAGTATCTTTATTGGATAGAGACAGCCAGAAGTCTAGAGGGAAGGGGGTGATAGAGAGGGAGAGAGACAGAGAGACACCTTCAGCACTGCTTCACCACTTGCAAAGCTTTCTCCCAGCAGGTGGGGACTGAGGGCTCGAACCTGGGCCATTGTGCACTGTAACATGTGTGCTCAATTAGGTGTGCCAACACCCATCCCCAAACATAACGTTTTTGAACAAAGTTCTAATGGAGTGAAAAAATAAATTCATTCAAATGCAAGAAAAATACAACTTGAGTCTACTGTGGTACAGAAATGAATAAAAGTTAATGTATTATTTTATAATAGAATGCTACATTAATCATGGGTTGGAATATATATATGTATATGTATATATATGAATATGTATATATTTACTTTTTTAGGGGATTTTGTTTTGACATCACCAGGGCTTCATAATTCTAAGCTAACATTTTCAGATTGAAGGAAACACACACACACACACACACACACACACACACATATTTGCCTCCAGGGTTATTGCTGGGGCTCGGTGTCTGCACCAAGAATCCACTGCTCCTGGCGGCTATCCCCCCCTTGGTGCCCCTTGTTGTTTTATGATTGTTATCTCTGTTGTTGTTGGACAGGACAGAGAGAAATGAAGAGAGGATAAGAAGACAGAGGGAGAGAAAGACAGACACCTGCAGATCTGCTTAACCGCTTGTGAAATGCAGGTGGGGAGCTGGGGGCTTGAACTTGGATTCTTACACTGGTCCTTGCGCTTTGTGCCATGTGTGCTTATGACATGTGTGCCATGTCCCACAAAGAGACATATTATATTACTATATTATTGAAGCTTCCTCCACTGCAGTAGAGCTAGAACCTGGTTAAACACATAACAAAACAACTGTGTTACCCAGGTAAACTACCTTGCTGGTCCCTATTTAAGTTTCTTTTGTTTAAATAAAATAACATTTATTTTTTATTCTAATCTCTCCTTTGAATGAAAAAGAATTCTGATTTTATTATTTATTTATTTATTTTAAATAGAAAGAGAGAGATATCACAGGACTAAAGCATGGCAAAGCAGCACACTCCCCATATGAATGATTTCACTGGCCTACAATTCTGATCTTATAAAGTGAGAATTTAGAATATATATTAGCAAATGCATGGAAAAGTAACAAGACTTATCTCACAGTGAAAAATATGAGTTTGAGATTCAACAACTAAAACTTTTTGTTCCTTTGCAAAGGTCAGCTTCCTTTTCTGCTTTGTTTTAAATCTTTTCATATTCATCTAATTCATAGTGATGATATTTTTGTCACAAGAACACTTAATATGACTTACTCCATACTGGTATAGAAAAGTTAGTCTATACAGTTTGACTTCAGCTTATTTCTCATTTTTAAATTATACTACAACTACTTTAATAGAGTCATTCATCATTCTTTAGGAACATTTCAATCATTCAACTATCTCTCCAATCTTTGCCTTTCCTGGGTAAATGATTTCTATGAGAAATATTAGAGCAGACTTCCTCCTGTCTACCTATATTCAAAGACCTGAGTGATTATTGTTCTTCTGTGGTGCACACTTTATACAGTGGACAGGGGTTTTGCCTAAAGGGAAGATGTCTTAACAGGCACTGCTGAAGGGTTGTGTGTGTGTGTGTGTGTGTGTGTGTGTGTGTGTGTGTGTGTGTGTGTGTGTGTGTGTGTGTGCTGAATATAAACAGTAAGTGTATGTGAGTGAAATATATATGCAGATAAGCCTAGTTATGTATGCTGTGTGTGTTTATCTTCTGATATAAGAACAGCAAGAAGAGAGGGTTCTTGGTACAACTCATGGGGCTTGATAGTGATGTTAACTTTGGGGAAATGATCTTACAGCCAGGTTGTTAGTGTTTGGTGGAAAGACTATCCTGGATAACTGATTAACACTGATGGGAAATTAGCAAGTGAGGCAGATCCAGGGATATCAATGATAGGTTAGGAAATTTGGGGGCCTGCCAAATTGCAATGGAACCCAACTCTGCCTTCAGGAGTTGGTGGAGTCCTCTAAGCTTGTCCATAAGCACAGAGGCAAATGTGAGACCAAGATACCACCTGCAGAAGCCTTTTCTGCTGTCAAACTGTATTCTGAGGACTGAATTTTAACCATTGAGGACTTCAGATTGACATCTTTGTGACACTTTGTGTGCCCAAGGTATGGAGCTGAGAGTACTAGAGTCTCCTTGTCAACAGATGTGCCAATACAGTTTCCTTGAACACATACGGGTGAGGAAAGGTAGGTACCTGCTCCTCATCATTAACTAGCCTAGTGCATGTGGGACAGAAGCCACTTAGCATTATTATTATCATTAAAACTTCTGTAAGGTAACATCTGTGAATACCTTACTACATTTCAGGCATGCTTCATGTATTAGCTCTTTGAGTAAGTGTTTTGACATCCATATTCTGTTTTATAGATAAGAAAAATGATATATGAATATGAAATCAATTGTCCCAAGTTCATCAGTGAAAAAATAGATGGTTGATCTGAGATTTGAACCCATGTGGTCAGTTTAAAAGCACACTCTACTCTACTGTCACTTTTAACCTGTCTCTAGTCTGAAGGCAGTAGATCTGATTTATGACCTTCCTGATTCTGCCTGGTGCTGGTTGGCACTACTTCTGAAAAGCAAAGGAAAGACATTCTGCTTGTATACAGATTCCTAGATGGCCAGTACTGGGATTTTAAAAAATATTTATTTATTCTCTTTTGTTGCCCTTGTTTTATTGTTGTAGTTATTATTGTTGTTATCAATGTCATCGTTGTTGGATAGGACAGACTGAAATGGAGAGAGGAGGGGAAGACAGAGGGGGAGAGAAAGATAGACATCTGCAGACCTGCTTCACCGCCTGTGAAGTGACTCCTCTGCAGCTGGGGGCTCTAACCGGAATCCTTCTGCAGTCCTTTCACTTTGTGCCACATGTGCTTAACCTGCTGCACTACTGCCCAACTCGCAGTAATGCGATTTCTTAAGGTGGAGTGAAGTTCAATCATTCTCATCTCCCTGGAAATATTGCAGTTGCAAAACTGTAGCAAAGAGAGGGCAACTTAATCTGCCACTCAGCAAAACGAGGTATTCTGAACAGCCCTTACTGATGTGGCTATAGTCAGAGATAAGTATATGAACCTCACAGCTCACAGAGCAGTTCCCAGTAATACTGAAGGTCTTGATTATGAGCTGAGTGTGTGCAAATCACTGAGCTGTTCTGAGCAACAATTTCACATGCCATTTGTGGAAAAGGGGGACTTAACTCATGTCTCTACTAGTTCCAAACAATCTTCCTATGATTTCTGGTTAGGAATTTACTAGTTCTCAAAGATTTTTGTAAAATATTGCTAAGTATTTAGCAATTAGTGTGCCAGTAGCTAGTACAGATAATTTATGTATTCTTATGAACAATTACTTTTTGTATTAGAACATCCACGACTTATTGATTAGATGCTTGATTTTACCAGTTCTTGCTTACAAGAAAATCTCAGGCAGAAGATCAAGTGAGGTGAAAGTATCTAAAGAAAAACATCAAGGAACACAGGTCCTGCTTAACACGAATAATACAAAAGCTATTGAAATCATACACTAATGACTAAATTTAGGGGAAATCCTGGTTTTTCAGACTTTACATACAGAATAGTAATTTAGCAGAATTCTACTAGATACTAGGAAAAGGGTACTGGGTTCAAAGAAGTTCAATAAACAAGTGTCCCTTTTTGGAAATTCACCGTGCTCTTAACAATAGAAATGGCTGAAAAGTCTGCAGTGTAAGGAACCTATTCATATTTTCCCCTGTGTCCTCAAGACTTACTTGTTCCTAACTTTTTAACTTAGTTTAGTTTGCTTTTGGTTTTGCTATGGTAGCAATTATTAACATGCCCCAGTGCTAGTACTGCCAGAATAATGTTTGTAAACCACCAAGTTTAGAAAAACATCATCCAGTGAAACTAAAACAGGTGGCATCACAGTGGTAAATTTTCCAAGTGTTTGGCCCTGCTTAGGCCATTGTGTGGGTAGGCGGTTTGCTCTGTCTACTCCCGTCATTGGGGGAAGTGGTTTACACCCACTCTGCCAATAATTCTGCCACTTTGTTATCCTTCATTGATTTTCATCTCCTTCACTACCCACCACTGATTCTGTTTTACTCATTCACATCAGACTGAGGAAGGCTTTGAGTTATGAGAAGAAGAGTGGAAAGTGCAGTCATGTATTTTGCAATGTGTTGTCATGGGGATAAATACTTGGGAAAGTGTAAGGAAGCATAAATTTCTATAACCCTTACTGGTCATAAGTGAGGCCTTCCAGATGCCTTTGGTTGTGTTGGTGAATATGGTTTTGGAAGTAGTTTGAAAAATGGAAAAATGTAGTCTGTTAGGTAGATAATGAGGTAAATGTCCCCAGGAAATGCTTGAAATCGACCATGAAAGCATTGTAGAATAATTTGAAAGGTTAGCACAAAAAATAGAACAAAAATTAACACTGCTAAAATAATAATGAATATACAGCTTAACACTGATAAATGTCCACATGTGTGTTGGCCAATATAATATCCTTAGCCATATGAGCTATTTAAATTTGAGTTAATTAAGATTAAAACTACTTCAAGTAGGCTGGAGAGACAGCATAATGGTTCTGCAAGAGACTTTTATGCCTGAAGCTCTGAGTCCCAGGGTCTCTTTCTCTTTGCATCTTCCTTTCTGTATCTCTCTTTCATTAAAATAAATAAATATTTTTTAAAAATATTGAAAAATCAGTTCCAACACTTGAGATGTTCAAGAGCTACAAGAAGTTGCTTTTGTGTTGGATGTGATAGAAGTAGAGCAATTTGGTAACTGCAGAAAGTTCAGTTGGATAGTACATGTAGTTGGCAGAATTCTAACATAACTCTGATGATTTCTGTCCCCTGATTTTCCATCCTTGTGTAATTGCCTTCATTTGAATGTGGGAAGGGTCCGTGACTTACTTCTAACCTATAGAATATGACAAAGGCTGTGGGTACTATTCCTTTGAGTAGATAGGCTATATGGCAAAAGGAAAGGTGTCTGCATCAAATAGCCATGTTGCAAACTACTTACAGAGAAGGTTCCATGACACAGAACACTACACAGCTTCTAGGATCTAAGGGCAGCCTCCAGCCTCTTCCAGTAGTCAGGAAAAGGCTGGGAACCTCATTCATTTCAGCTGCAAGAGGAAGCAAATTTGTCCAACAACTTGAGTGTGCCTGGAAGCACATTCTTCTCCCAGTTAAGCCCACAGATGAGAAATGTGGTCTGGCTAACATCTTAATTTCAGCCTGGTAAGACTGGGAGCAGAGGGACCAGACTGGCTGTGCCTGGACTTCTGACTCACAGAAGCTGGGAGATAATCAGTAAATGTTGTTTCAGGCTGGGAAATTTGTAGCAATTTGTTAGACGGCCTTGGAAAACTGATTCAGTGTTGGGTCAGATGATCTTTGGGAGGGCTTAGTAAGCTGTACCTCAAATGGACCAGACTAGAAGGAGAGAATAACTTGCTTTATTTAGGCTTATGTTTTGACTCCCTTTTATAGAAACACATTATGACTCTCAATAAGTGATGTTTAGGTCTGATTAGAATGCTCCATTCACTTTTGTGGCTAACATCTCATAATAATATATGATACTTATTGTTCTCATACAGAAAGTTTATAAGATCATGACATTTGGTATTATAGAAAGGATAATTTGAATTCTGGACCTGCTACTTATTAAATGCGTGATGCCAGGCAAATAAGTTAATTCTCTAGGTCTCAGTTTAATTACCTATAAAATTCAGACAAAAGTACTCTTCATTTGAGGGCTTTGCTTTGTTTAAAAAAATGTTCTCTGGGGCCGGGTGGTGGTGCACATGGTTGAGCGCACATGCAGCAGTGCACAAGGACCCAGGTTCAAGCCCCAGGTCCCCACCTGCAGGGGGAAAGCTTTGTGAGCGGTGAAGCAGGTCTGCAGGTGTCCTTCTGTCTCTCTACCTCTCTAATTTCCTTCCTCCTCTCAATTTCTGGCTGTCTCTATCCAATAAATAAATAAATAAATAAAGATAATAAAAATGTTCTCTGTGAATGGATGTTGCTTCATTTAGAGAATATATCTTTGCAGTCCTTAGCATAGTCTTAGACACACGATATAGCCTTCAAAAGCAGAGGCTATTTTTATTATTTAGAATGATATTATCAATAATTTTAATAGGAAATAGTATAAACTCAAATATGTTACTTCCCTATCCTAATTTGGAAAATCAGCAAGTAAGATTTTTATCTTCTTATGCCTTCATCTTACTTTGTGTCTGGACTGCTGCAGCCCGGTTCCAGATTGACTGCAATAAAAATAGGCCTTGCAGACACGAAATGCCCCTGTGCTTGTAGATTGCTCTAGCTGTATATTGTCTGGGCAAATCACCCCCAACCTCTGGCCAGACTATGGAATGTTGGTTTCCTCCAACATTAGCCCCCTGGGGGTCAATTTTCACAGTTTCCATATGTTTTTATATTACCCCAAACTGTAAATACAGCTGACATCCTACCAAATTGGTCCTAATGTGCCTGTGTCTAACAGTGAAGTCCTAGGCTTTAAGAAGATATAATACTCTATGGAATTGCAGCAATTGTATGAATGCTGAAAGTGTTCAGATTCTAGTCTTTTTTATTATTATTTGAAAAGAAGTAAGTGATGTGCAGAGAGGAGGTCTGAGGAGGAACAGGACAGGGGTTTTCATCTTCTATTTGGAACCTGGCCTAGGTTAGTCCTTTGGTCCCCAGCGTTCTATCTCAAGACCTGTTTCCTAATATCTGTTATTGTCCTTGCTCTGTTTTTTCCTCCTACCTTTCTTTTTTGAGAAGATGCTGCTTCTATCATCACTTATATTATTATCTAAGTTCCTTGTCTCTGGTTAAATCTGTTTGTTCAGGAAGTGTCAAATTCATTTGAACAGTGAAGTTCCAGGATCTGAACTACACTAAATATTTCTGTTTGTGGAAATGGATTCATCCATAAAATGTACCAGTTTGTGAAGAAATTGGCCATGTTGAGGTGAAGGTGTTCATAGAATGGAAATTAATGGGGGAAGGGTTCTAATGGGGCTATTGTATAGCACCCTTGTTGGTTATGTGCTGTCCTTCAGAGCTGTGTCTTTAGCCTTGGTGGCCACCACTATGTAATGTAGTTCAAAACTGTTAACCTTCCACCTCCCATTACAAAGCTCCCCTGGTGGAAATTAATATTCTTGGGTAATTGCCTCATATATATCTAGCTTTCTAATAATTGTCCAGGTTGCTGCTTAGAGTATCCTATGAGGTTTGGAGTGGTTGGACTGTAGAACAGAAATTGTTCTGAGAATTTTTATTTCTACTTGCTAGAACTTTCTGGGGTTTCTCAGAAGAAATCAGATCAGTGCTGTGAATAAACTGCAATGTTCCCCACAGTTGATTGACACAGTGCAGGAACTAAGAGTCTGGGGCAGGCTTCTGGCACCATGCTGACTGAGAATCTTGCTCTGCTTCTCACTAGACTTTGGGCACTTTCCTCATCTGTAAGAGAAATAATCAAATTAGCTTACTATAATAATTGTAAAGATCAAGGGGGTTGATATTTGTAAGCAACTGCTATGATTATCACTGTCACAGGATGGTGTTAGAATTTATCTAAATGAGGATCAGCAAATTCTGGGGCAGAGGTACATGCAGCCTTGACACTTATTCTTGTAAAAAAAAAGTGAGAGAAAATGTGTGCATATGCATACCTAGATTGTGTGTGTGTGTTGTTTCACAGTCATATGCCCATTATCTATGACCACTTTTATGTTACAATGATAGTTGAAAAAGTGTTGAGTTATTCCCACAGAGACTGCATCATGTCCCTCCAAGCCTATGATATTTACTATTTTCTAGCCCTATACAGAAAAGGCTTACTGATCCCTTGTTTCGGAATTTAGAAGCTTTTCTTGGCGGCATAAATGAGAATAAACTGCCAGTTTTCTATTAACTGTATAGAATTTTTAACCATATGTCATTTCTTTTGGATTCTGCCATTTAGATTTTTCTTTTTTTTTTTTTCAAGAATGGGCTTTATATGAATGTAAACTTTAGGTCATTTTTGTGTTAGTACTAGGCTATAATGCCTAGTTACAGTCATACTTAGTCTAGCTTTATTTTATTTCTTTTATTTTTGTCCTGCTAGCATTTCACTGACGATAAACCAATATTAATACTGATTATGTGAGATTAAACAACACTGCTTCACCACTCACAAAGCTTTCCTTCTGCAGGTGGGGGCCAGGGGTGCTCAACCCTGGGTCCTTATGTGTTTTAAAGTGTATTCAGCCAAGTGTGCCACAACCCAGCCCCTAAATGAGGACTCTTAATTCATATAAAATTCTAGATACATGTTTCTGAGTAATTTTGTTTACATTAGCATGTAGCATGTTTTACATAAAATAGTTGGACTGTTTAAATCACTGTCAGGTTTCAGAATTTCAATCCACCAGAATCTGTTGGTGACAGTGGACTAGGTATTGTGTTAAATTCTTAGCATACAGAACAAAATCAGATTAGATTAGTGTAGAAGGAACTTATAGGAGAACAAGGAGGGCCTTAACAGATCAGATGTGTGATTAGGTTCTGAACCAGGCAAGCACAACATGATTGGGGAGTTTCTAACAGAAGGGCCCACCTCCCTAGATCAACTAAGAAGGCTTTCTAGGGGACTGGTTTTACAGTGTGGTAGGAATGCTAGCACAAGAATAAGGTAAAGAACTTTCTAGAAGAGGAAATTTCTGTGCAAAGACTCAGAGAGAGACCAGAGCACTACCCAGGCTACAAGCCAATGATATTTTTTTCTTTTATCAAAGAAAACAAGTCATTGCCATTGTGCAGTCTCACTATATTCTTTCTACGTGAAAGTAATCACTATTCTAATTTTATCTATGTGTATTAATTTTGTATATTATTTTAATAGTTTTTTAAAATTTATTTAAGAAAGGAGACATTAACAAAATCATAGGATGGGGGGGTACAACTCCACACAATTCCCGTCACCCAATCTCCATATACCATCCCCTCCCCAATAGCTTTCCCATTCTCTATCCCTCTGGGAGCATGGACCCAGGGTCATTGTGGGTTGCAGAAGGTGGGAAGTCTGGCTTCTGTAATTGCTTCCCCGCTGAACATGGGCATTGACTGGTTGATACATACTCCCAGTCTGCCTCTCTCTTTACCTAGTAGGGTGAGTCTCTAGGGAAGCGGAGCTCCAGGACACATTGGTGGGGTCTTCAGTCCAGGGAAGCCTGGCCGGCATCCTGATGGCATCTGGAACCTGGTGACTGAAAAGAGAATTAACATACAAAGCCAAACAAATTGTTGAGCAATCATGGACCCAAAGGTTGGAATAGTGGAGACGAAGTGTTGGGGGGGTACTCACTGCAAACTCTAGTGTACTTCTGCTTTCAGGTATATATTTGCCCTAGTTTATGGATACGTGTGAACATATGCTCTATCGCCTGGAACCTGGTCTATGACTAAGTTTTGGGACTTTGTTAGGAAGTGAACCACCTGATGTGGAATTAGAGAATACTATGAAAGGAAAGGTCTCACCCGAGTGATGAAGCTGAAGGGTTGTCGTTCCACACCTGAAGTCTCTGGACACAGTCTGAGGTGAAGCATGCTGGGGTGGCACTTGTTGCGTTGATTAGGTTGCAATCAGCGAATGCAATATTATTTGATAAGAATTGGGAGAAGCATATGGTAAAGTGGGCCCTACCCTAGGGTCCCAGGACTGGGGAAAGTTTAGGCTCTTTAGTGGAAATGTGAGGTACCTGCTGTCTTAGGTTTCAAGAAGACATTGGATGGTTACTTTTATCATCAAATTATTTGGTAATTGGGTTAACTTTGAAAAGTCCTTTTGTTAGACATACAATCAAATTTTCCCCCTCTCATATTAATTAAATAGTGATTTATATGACTATAATTTAATAGGTGTGTACATAAACACCATTCCTATCACCAAAAGATTGTTTCCTATCCCACCCACTCCCACTCCCACCCCACCCCACCTCCACTCCCTGCCCCAGGAAGCCACATGTCCACCCTCCCGCTTACCACAGGGTTTTTACTTTGGTGCCCTACTTTCAATTTAGTCAGATCCTACCTTTAGTTTCCCTTTCTGATCTTCTTTCTCAACTTCTGTTCATGAGTGGGATCATCCCATGCTTATCTTTATCTTTCTGACTTAGCTCACTTAACATAATTCCTTCTAGCTCTGACCAAGATGGGTCAGAGAAGTTGAATTCATTGTTATTAGTAGCTGCATAGTACTCCATTCTGTATATATACCACAGCTTTCTCAGCCACTCATCTATTGTTGGGCACCTGGGTTGCTTCCAGGTTTTAGCTATTATGAATCGTGCTGCTATGAACATAGGAGCATGAACATAGGAGTACACACCTCTTTTTGGTTGGGTGTTATGAAATCCTTGGGGTATATCCACAGAAGAGGAAGGTCCATGTCTAGCCTGTGAGAGTTCTCCAGACAGCTCTTCACAGAGGCTGGACCCATTTACATTCCCACCAGCAGTGCAAAAGGGTTCCTCTGTCCCCACAGCCTCTCCAGCATTTGTTGCTTCTGTCCTTTTTGATGTATGCCATTCTTACAGGAGTGAGGTGGTATCTCAATGTTGTCTTAATTTGCATTTATCTGACAATCAGTGACCTAGAGCAGTTTTTCATATGTTTTTCTATGTATACTATCATATCATCTGCAAATAGTGAGAGCTTGACTTCTTCCCTTCCAATCTGTATTCCTTTGATTCCTTTCTCTTGCCTGACTGCTATTGCAAGAACTTCCAACACTATGTTGAAGAGTAATGGTGACAGTGAACAGCCATGTCTAGTCCCCGATATGAGGCGGAATACTTTCAGCTTCTGTCCAATGAGTATGATGTTGGCGGTAGGTTTGCTATACATGGATTCCACTATCTTGAGGAATTTCCCATCTATTCCAATTTTTTGTAGAGTTTTGAGCATGAATGGGTGTTGGATTTTGTCAAAGGCTTTCTCTGCATCTATTGAGATAATCACGTGGTTTTTGGCTTTGCTTTTATTGATGTGGTGAATGACATTGGTTGACTTACGTATGTTGAACCAACCTTGTATTTCTGGGATAAATCCCACTTGGTCGTGATGAACAATCTTTTTGATATGCTGCTGTATCTGGTTGGCCAAGATCTTGTTTAGTATTTTGGGATCTATGTTCATCAGAGATATTGGTGTGTAGTTTTCCTTTTTTGTTGTGTCCCTATCTGCTTTTGGTATCAGGGTGATGTTGGCTTCATAGAAAGTGGAGGAGAGTGTTCCTGTTCTTCGATCTTATGGAAAAGCTTTAGAAGTATGGGTACTAACCATGTTTCCTGAAAGTTTTGTAGAATTCGTTTGTGAAGCCATCTGGTCCCGGACTTTTATTGTTGGGGACATTGTTAATAATGGTTTCGATTTCTTTGTCTGTGGTTGGTGCATTTAGGTCTTGTAGTTCTTCTTGGGTCAGATTTGGAAGGGCATATGCTTCTAGGAATTCTTCCATTTCTTCCAGATTTTCTAGCTTGGTGGCGTATAGTTCTTCATAGAAGTTTCGCATGATTTTCTGGATTTTTGTGGTGTCAGTTGTAATATCTCCTCTACAGTTTATAATTCTATGAATTTGAGTCTTCTCCATTTTTTGTTTAGTGAGTCTGGCTAGGGGGTTGTCAATTTTGTTTAATCTTTGAAAGAATCAACATTTGGCTTCATTGATCATCTGTATGGTTCTCTTATTTTCGATGTTGTTTATTTCTGCTCTAATTTTAATGATTTCTGTCCTTCTGGTTGCTTTACAGTTCATCTAAGTCCTTGAGGTGTGCAGTAAGATCGTTTATTTTAGCTTTTTCTTGTTGTTTAGTATGTGATTGTATGGCTATGAGTTTCCCTCTGCTTTAGCTGTCTCCCAAATATTTTGCTAGTTTGTGTCTTCTTTTACATTTGTTTCCAGGAACATTTGAAATTCTTGCTTGAGTGACTCTCTGACCCAGTGCTTGTTAAGCAGTATGTTGTTTATTTTCCAAATTGTGTGTCTTTTAATAATTTTCTGTTTGTTGTTAAATGCTAGTTTTACTCCACTGTGGTCTGAGAAGATACTTGGGATGATTTCAATGCTCTTGAATTTATTGATGCTGTTTTTGTGGCCTAACATGTGGTCTATTCTTGAGTATGTGTTGTGTGGTTTTGAAAAGAATGTGTATTCCAGTTTTTTTGGGTGAAGGGCTCTGATGATGTACAGGAGGTCTAGTCTGACCATTTCTTCATTTAATTCTCTTGTTTCATTGTTGATTCTCTTCTTTGTTGATCTAAGTGTGAGAATGGGGTGTTAAAGTCTCCCATTATTATTGTATTACCAATGATGTATTTTTGAAGTTCTTTCAGTAGGTGTTTGATGTATTTAGATGGTCCCTCATTGGGTGCATAGATGTTAATAATTGTTAAGTCTTCTTGGCTGATTGATCCTCCTTTCATTATTTAGTGTCCTTGCCCATCTTTTATTACTTTATTTAATTTAAAATCTATTATGTCTGAGATGAGAATGGCTGTTTCAGCTTTTTTTTTTTTTTTTTTTTGTAGTCCATTAGCCTGTATGATAGTTTTCCATCCTTTCACTTTAATCCTGTGTTTATCTTTTGGGTCAGATGAGATTCTTGCAAGCAGCATATGGTTGGGTTATGTTTTCTGATCCATCCTCCCACTCTGCCTTTTGATGGGTGAGTTTAAGCCATTGACATTTACTGACATTATGGATTTAATTTATTGTAGTGCCTTTGTTCAATGAATTTTTGTTTGCTCTGATATATGGCAAGTATTATAGTGAAGTTCTTGTTTATAAGAGGTCTTTTAGAACCTCCTTCAGGGCCGGTTTGGTGATGGTTGCTTCCTTTAACTGTTGTTTGTCTAAGAAGGTTTTGATCCCTTCATCTAGTTTGAATGAAAGTCTAGCAGGATAGATTATCCTTGGTTGAAACCCTTTTTCATTCAGGGCTCTATAGATATCTTGCCATTCTCTTCTGGCTTTTAGAGTTTGATTGGAGAAGTCTGCTGATAGTCTTATGGGCTTTCCCCTGTATGTGACTTTTTGTTTTTCTCTTGTAGCCTTTGGGATTCTTTCTTTATCCTTAATTCTTCTCACTGTGACTGTGATTTGTCTTGGTGTCTTCCGGTCTGGGTTCATTCTGTTTGGAACTCTTTGGCCTCTTGAATCTTAATGTCCTTTCTGTTATTCAGGTCTAGGAAGTTTTCTATAATTTCCTCTAGAATGTTTCCTTCCCTTTCCTCTCTTTCTTCCTCTGGCAGGCCAATTATATGAATGTTACTTCTTTTCAGTTCATTCCATATGTCTCTGTTCTTGTTTTCAGTGTCTCTAAATCTCTTTTTGAGCTCTTTCACCTCTTTCTTAGTTTTCTCTAACTCATCCTCCATCTGACTAATTCTGTTTTCTGCTTTTGTTAGTCTGCTTTCCCTTCCCTCAATTTCTTTCCTCAGTTCAGCTATTTCAGGTTTCAGTTCTCTAGTTGCCTCAAGATAATCAGTATTTTCCTTGGGGGTCTCAACTGTTGTTCCCTAATACTGCCATTCCTTTTCTCCAATGTTGTTTTCATTTATGTGATTAATAAGTTTATTATTGCTTGCATACTTTTCTTATCTATGGTTACGTCTGACTGATTTGTGTGATCATAGGCAAATTTCTTAACCTCTCTGGACCTCAGTTTCTTCATATATAAAATGGGGATAGACATGTGTATATCACAGTGCTACTATGAAAAGTTGTTGTCGTAACTCAGACCAGACTTCATGTTTGAGGGTCCAATCTTATAACTATAGCATCATATCCCAGGCTACTCATTTTTAGGTGTTTTTTTTAAGAATTTATTTATTTATTCATGAGAAAGATAGGAGGAGAGAGAAAGAACCAGACATCACTCTAGTACATGTGCTCCTGGGGACTGAACTCAGGACCTCATGCTTGAGAGCCCAGTGCTTTATCCACTGTGTCACCTCCCAGAGCACCTCATTTTGAGTTTTTGAACCTCATAGACAAACACATAATTTATGTTCTTTTATGCCTGTTTGATTCACCATAAGACTTTTAAAGATTCATCCATCATACACAATATCCATATTGTGTATAAGATCCATTTTGCTGCCAAAATGAAGTTGTATTTCATTAATGACTGTTCTGTAGTTTGATTAGCAATCCCCTTATCAAGTGTTTGTTTGGGCTGTCTCCAGTTGTTTTACTGTTGAAAAAAGTTTTCAGCTAGTATTTTGGTAGACATGTGTTTTTACTTTTCTTTTTTTTTTTTTAAAGATTTTATTTATTTATTCATGAGAAGTGATAGAGGAGAGAGAAAGAACCAGACGTCACTCTGGCACATGTGCTGCCGGGGATCGAACTCAGGACCTCATGCTTGAGAGTCCAAAGCCTTATCACTGCGCCACCTCCCGGAGCACTGTTTTTACTTTTCTTATCTAAATGAGTAGATGTGATAGATAAATAGTGTAGCTCCCATGGAAGGCAATTTCTGGGTTACATGATGATTCTAGAATGTTGCAGTGTAGGCACTAATAGCAAAAACTATTGAGGCAGACTAAACGCCTATCATAAGTCTAA
Organism: Erinaceus europaeus; assembly: GCF_950295315.1. NCBI lineage: Eukaryota > Metazoa > Chordata > Mammalia > Eulipotyphla > Erinaceidae > Erinaceus > Erinaceus europaeus. The sequence continues at coordinate 35,043,849 of NC_080173.1, forward strand.
CACTATCTAGTTGTGTGATCATAGGCAAATTTCTTAACCTCTCTGGACCTCAGTTTCTTCATATATAAAATGGGGATAGACTTGTGTATATCACAGTGCTACTATGAAAAGCTGGCAAGTAATTACAGGTAAAATACTCAGAACAGAGCCCAGCATGGTCCTTCTTTGTTTCCCTCTAATTTGCAAGAGCAGTGTAGTCATGTCTTGAGCAATATTATGTGGACATACTTAATATTTTGCTTCCCACACTGGATCAGGCGGCATTCCAAATACCTCAAATAATGGACTCTGGAATGCATTATTAAGCCTTCTTTGTCATGTATTTAAGTTCCACTTGTACTTTTTTTTTGATAATAAGATGAGTTACATTCCTGGAAGGGTATCCTAATGGAAGTATTGCAGGAAGGTCATGACAGGCACTGGGGAAGTGAGTGAGCTGGGATCTTGAAGCGACTGCACAAGTAGACGGGCCACACACATTCAATGGGAGCTGACAATGAGCACTGCATACTGAGGTTCTAATAATAAAAGTTTTTACATTTAACCACTGAGATGATCCCATTTTTTCAAAGCTTGTAAATACCACTCACTACTTCAGCATAGCTATAAATTTTAGAAAGATATCATAAATTTTCTAAAGGTATTTTTATAGCACACACAAATGTGCTAAATGTCATGAGCATGATATTCCTTCCTGGAAACCAAAGTTCTACTCAGCTGTGACTGCTTGAATCTAGCTCTCCTTTTAGAAAATGGTAGCATGCGGGCCTGGGACTAAGGACTTCATTCCAGAACTACTAGATCTCCTGAACTTTATATTTTGCACCAGCTTCTCAAGATAAATCCACCTGTTTGGCTACTAGTTTCAACAACTATTTAAGTCCTTGTCAAAATCCTCCAGCAGGAGGAATACTCATATCCATTAAAATATAACTATCAGGAATGCACGGTAGTGCACTTGATAGAGTACACACGTCATCATATTCATGGACCCAAGTTCAAACTCCAGGCCCCTGGCTGCAGTGGGGAAGCTTCACAAGTAATGAAGCTGTGCTGTAGGTCTCTCTTTCTCTCTCCTTCTCTGTATTCCTCTTCCCTCACAATTTCTCTGTGTTCTATCAAATAAAAAAGAGACAAAAAAATGAAAAAATAATGGCCACTTTGAACAGTAGATACTTCATTCATGGCAAAGTAAATGGTATTATTGTCTCTGTGGCCTCTGTAAAAATTTCCCTTCCTTCCTCCCTCCCTCCCTCCCTCCCTTCTTCCCTCCCTCCCTCTCTCCCTCCTTCCTTCCTCTCCCTTCCTTCCTTCCTTCCTTCCTTCCTTCCTTCCTTCCTTCCTTCCTTCCTTCCCTCCTTCCTTTACTTATTGGCTCATAGTGTTGCAATGAAAATTTCTGTGTTTATATATGTGCAAACAATTGTGGAAACCGGTGGTTTACAAAATTACCTTTCTCAGTTCTACTACTAGTCATGTGAGAGATCTAGATTCCTGCTGCAACAATGAGGGTAATAAGTATTATCAGTTTTCTAGGAGAAGATAAGTAAAAATGACATCTTTTTTTGCTGAGATTGTTAGGAGAAGGGAAGTTTATATGCAAACTCGCACATGCCCTTGTAGAAATGCTTGTCTTCTGTGCCTGTTCTGGGTTGTGTGAGTCAGGAGATCTTGCAGCCTAAAGTGCTTTCAACTGCACACTAGAGAAACCTCATTTTGAAGTGATGTTTAACTTAATAAAAATAAGATTCAGTCCTCTCTAACAGTCATTCTTAATATGGTAGCACTTGTTGACCTTGATGCCTGTTGAATTTGTTGATGTATTCCAAATTTCTTAATGATGGCTGAAAAGCAGTGTGACAACTAGCGTCAGGAAACTGATCAGTGTATGCTGAGTACTAAAAACTGACTCTCCAACTAACTTCCTTCTGCCACTCACCTCAAAATTGCTTTAAAAAACTTTGCATTTTGTGGGTTAGCGAGATAGCTCATAGGAAGGCATCTGCTTTGCTGTGTGTGCAACACAAACTCAAACCCCTTGTCCCAACAGCACTCAGAGAAACTTCTGTACAATGACCCCTCTTTACCTCTGGATCTTTCTAACAACTGGAGCAGTAAAATTCTGGTGATGAAAAGTTATTTTTAATTACATCCAGGGTGCATTTTCATTAGTTTTTCCCTGGCAGTGGTGGTGGTGGGGAACACCCCATAGAAAAACAAACAAAAAATGTTTTAAATAACTATTATAATTAAGAAAAAAATACAAGGTGTTGGCTTTTTTGTGTAACTTATTGAGGAGTTAATGGTTTATAGTGTGGTTGTTGATACATAGGTATAACCCCTCATCTCCGCATAGTAGGTGTCTAGGTGTCTGGGAGACTTTTGCAAATATTTTAAAATATTGAGTAAATCAGTTTATGACATAGACTTGAAATCAAGGGTGAAGATTAGTGACGTGTGTTTCAGTGATACTTTTTTTTCCATCTCTGGGAGATTTTGCAGTTTGTAACTCAGAGCCTAGACCTTCTTGAGTTTAGAGACAGTTGAGGCTATACTACAATTGACATGGTTTATTTAGTGCTGACAGGTGGGTGAAGACACAGGGATTCATAGGTCATTTACAGATTATATTCTTATAGATACTGAAGTTATCTCTTGCAAAAGTTACTATTGTTCATTCAACATGCATCTAAGAGAGCTTCTTGAGGAACATTTCTCCTCTCCCAGGTTTAATATTTTTAAATTTCATGATTTTTCTGCCTTTCTCCTCCTACCCATATATAATCATTTTATCTATTTATTTAATTTTAATTTAACCACCAGGAGAATCATTGGGGTTCAGTGTCTGCAAGATTTCACTATTACCAGTGGTCATTTTTCTTTCTTTCTTTCTTTTTTTTTTAATAGAAGATGACAGACAGAAGAACAGAGAGGGAGAAAGAGAAGGGGTACCTGCAGCTCTGCTTAACTGCTCACAAAGTATCTCCCCTGCTAGTGAGGGCTGGGGTTGAAGGAAGGAATAATAATATATGCTTTCTACTGGGTGAAATGTCACTCAGTACCCCATAAATAGCTATTTTAACCTGTGCTCTCGGAAAGACTAGAGCTTCACCAATGGACAACTAGCAGAGGAATTATTTAGTAACTAGGACTCTGCTCACCTATTCCCACCTACTCATTGCCTCTTTCCTGGATAGTAATGCACATATATTATAGGTAATTTGTCAACAATATGTTAATATTGTTGGGCACGAAGAGACTATAATCATTTCAAACTTTTTGTTGTTATCACCCCTGGGGCTTTGCCACTCCAGTCAACTTTTTAAGATAGAATTAGAGACAAAGATAGGCATTATTTGAATGTATAGTTCAGACTACAAAAGATGGACTTCCTTCACAGTGTCTGGATTTTAGTCTTTTTTATTCATTTTTTTATTATTCACTTACTCTTTAATTCAGAGAATCACTAAAGGATGTTTAGATTTGGAGAGAAGTTAGTTTTTTCTTTTTGGATCAAGAGAGCACACTGCATTATTCTAGTAAATGAGTCTCAGATTTCTTAAATTTATAAATGATGTTAATGTAAATAATCTATTTATTTTTCCTTCCTTATGGGGCATTAATGAATTATAGTATGTTTTACTTAACCACTAGTTCTTAGGTAGAAAATGCTTAGTAGTTCTACTTAAACTTGTGCCTCAAAGTAATAAAGTCTTTCTTTTTAAAATATTTATTTATTTATTCCCTTTTGTTGCCCTTGTTGTTTTATTGTTGTAGTTACTATTGTTGTCATTGTTGGATAGGACAGAGAGAAATGGAGAGAAGAGGGGAAGACAGAGGGGGGAGAGAAAGATAGACACCTGCAGACCTGCTTCATCACCTGTGAAGCGAGTCCCCTGCAGGTGGGGAGCTTGGGGCTGGAACCAGGATCCTTATTGCTGGTCCTTGCACTTTGCACCACATGCGCTTCCTTTTTTTAAAAATTTTTTATACTTATTTATTTATTTCCCCTTTTTCTGCCCTTGTTGTTTTTATTGTTGTAGTTATTGTTGTTGTTGTTAGATAGGAAAGAGAGAAATGGAGAGAGGAAGGGAAGAGAAAGATAGACACCTGCAGACCTGCTTCACTGCCTGTGAAGCAAGTCCCCTGCAGGTGGGGAGGCAGGGGCTCAAACTGGGATCCTTGAGTCAGTCCTTGCATTTCATGCTACGAGCGCTTAACCTGCTGCGCTATCGCCCAACTTTCATAAAGTATTTCTGTATAAACTTCTTTTTCCATTAAATAATGTCACTGAATACTGAATACAATGAAATTTTCATCATAACCAGGGTTCAAGTCTTTGGTCCCCACTTGTAGGGGGAAACTTCACAAATGGTGCTGCAGGTCTCTCTCTCTCTCTCTCTCTCTCTCACACACACACACACACACACACACACACACAGTCTGTCTGTCTCTCTCTCTCCACCCCTTTACTGACAGCATCCCTAATAGAAGATTATTTGGCTTAATAAACAATCCCCTTGAACTCTGTTTTCCTGGAGTAAGAGGGATTGTATAAAATTATGTACATGGGAGTATATATTTTATGAGAACTAGAAAAAGTTTCTTGTTAAGAGTGTCCTCCATTTGATTATTGTTTCAATTTGACCTATTTTGTTTATCATCTAAATTTCATCTTGTTTATATTACTGTAAGAATGATGACCCTTAGTGTGATTGTGTTGCTAGTCAGATCTCAGGAAGAGCATCTGTTTTAGCAATGCTTGTTAGGGGATTAGAGATTATTCTGTTCCATGGTTCTTCTTTTTTGGAAACGCTGTTGCTGAACCATATGTTCAACCTTCTGCTTTCTCCTTTGTCTTAACTAGATTTATAGCAGGTTGATGAGGGCATGGTTGTCTACACTGGGAGAATATTTTACTATGTGCTGCTGGTAAAATAATCTGTATTCCTCTTGTAACTCACTCTCGCTTTTTAAAATCTATCTTGTATCCTTAGTCTTTTACCTACTTGATCTCTTTTTAAAAAAAAATTTATTTATTCCCATTTGTTGCCCTTATTATTTTATTGTTGTTGTTATTATTGATATTGTTGTTGTTGGATAGGAAAGAGAGAAATCAAGGGAAGATGGGAAGACAGAGAGGGGGAGAGAAAAATAGACACCTGTAGACTTCCTTCACCACTTGTAAAGTGATGCCCCCACCCCCACAGGTGGAGGCTTGAACCAGGATCCTTACACAGGTTCTTGTGCTTTGCACCATGTGTGCTTAACCTGCAGCCCCACTGCCTGGCCCCCGATTCATTACAAATTATTATTCCAAGCACCAGGTCTGTTTTTAACATGATGATTAACTAAAGTACTATTCTATTTGAACTAAATGGTGACAGTGTATTTGATGTATGCCTTGTAAATATTATTTTAAAAAAATCTAAGTAGTGGATCATATCTCATAGCAGGAACATGAGCTCTCTCTCTCTCCCTCACCTCATAGTAATAAGAGCAGAATCTACTGAGAATAATATAATTGAGTGCATCACAGACCCAGGGCCCTGTGTGCTCTTTGCAGTCTCATCTCCTACCCACTGACCCTCCCTCACTACCCCTCAGCACTTTAGCCTTTTTGTTCCTAGAAGTCACAGATGTCTTTCCTGCCTTGGAAATTACAATTGCTCTGCTCTCTTCCTGCCAAGTTCCTCCACTGGATTTTTCTTGCTGGCTCCTTCCAGTAAAAAAGACAACATCACCTCCTCTGGGAGGCCCTATGTGGCATGGTGACAAAAACAAAAAAAAAAAGAAAAAAAGAAAAGAAAAGAAAAGAAAAGAAAAAGACAGGAAGAAAAAAAATGAAAAAAGAAAGAAAATAAAAGAAATAAAAACTCTCCCTCACACTGCTGCCTGTCCACACATATGATGAAGGAAGCATATCAAACAAGATATTACCTGTTTCCTCCAACATTAGGAAACCCCTAGTGGATCTCCTCGGTCTATGCCTGGCTTTCTTATTGTATATCAAGCTCTCCTTCCTCACTGCAGACCCAGTGCCAATCTGGCACCTGCCATAAAGTGTGTGTTCAGTACAACATTGTGAATGAATATATAGAACAGTCTGAGATCCAGATTTTTTTCTTATAATTTTTATTTATAAAAGGAAACATTGACAAAACCATAGGATAAGAGCGGTACAACTCCACACAATTCCCACCACCAGAACTCCATATCCCATCCCCTCCCCTGATAGCTTTCCTATTATTTATCCTTCTGGAAGCATGGACCAAGGGACATTATGGGGTGCAGAAGGTGGAAGGTCTGGCTTCTGTAATTGCTTCCCTGCTGAACATGGGCATTGACAAGTCGATCCATACTCCCAGGCTGTCTCTCTCTTTCTTTAGTGGGGCGTGGCTCTTGGGAAGCGGGACTCCAGGACACATTTGTGGGGTTGTCTGTGCAGGGAAGTGTGGTTGGCATCATGCTAGCATCTGGAACCTGGTGGCTGAAAAGAGAGTTAACATACAAAGCCAAACAAATTGTTGACTAGTCATGAACCTAAAAGCTAGAATAGTGCAGATGAGGATTTGGGGGTCTCCATTTTGTAGATAGTTAATAGTCCTATTTTAGTTATATTCCAAAGGGCCCATCACTATACTATTTTTTCTTCTGAGCCTGACATCTGATATGCAGGTGGATCCAAGTTATTATCTGGGAGATGATGTCATGGCTGGAAAAAGGACCAGAAGAAGATCAGAGAAGAGAGTAGCTCCCAAATATAGGAAAGGTGTATAGATATTGTTGACTGTAAACCTCATCAATTTGATGTGATCTGGGGCCCATATTCAGCTTAGGAGCCTATGTGACCTCTGCATCCCTGTAGAACTGAGCTCACATTCTGTGGTCATGATTTTCCTTCTGAGTCTATATCAAGATATCCTAGACTTAGTACTTCTTGGGTTTTAAGATTGTCTAGTGGTTGTGCTTAACCAAGCTTTGCTGACTTTTCTCAGGCATATGAAAGATCAGAATAAGAAGGTGGCCAACCTCAAGCACAATCAACAGTTAGAAAAGAAGAAGAATGCGCAGTTGCTGGAAGAAGTCTGCAGGCGAGAGGATAGCATGGCTGACAACTCACAGCACTTGCAGGTGAGTCTAGCATCTCCTCAAAATCCCTGAAGAACTCCCTCTGAAATGTACTTTTGACTATGAGAAGACAGGCACGGAAATGGTGGATTTGTCAGTACTCTGTGTCCAGTGTTTTTTGAAAAATATTTATTTATTATTGGATAGAGACAGAGAGAAATTGAGAGGGAAGGGGGAGATAGAAAGGTAGAGAGACAGAGACACCTGCATCCTTTCTTCACCACTTATGAAGCTTTCCCCTTGCAGGTGGGGACCAGGGGCTTGAACCAAGGTCTTTGCACACTGTAATGTGTGCACTTAACCAGGTGTGTCACCCCCTGGCCCCTTCCAGTGTTAATGATATATTCTGAGGGAACTCAGTATTTCTTCCAAAGTGTAGGGCACCATTCTAAGATACTGCCCATGAAAACCTTGTCATGGTGGAACCTACTAGTGTCTCACAGACTGTCTTGGTTTCTACATTTCACCTTAAGAGGTAAGGACTGCATGTTTATAACTGGAAAGAAGCTTAAACCAAAAAATGTTAGAATTAAATTTAAGTTGTGCTAGTAGGAGGGAATGGAATGTATATGTATCATCATAGAAGGTATTTGGAAAAGGATGCATTAAATTTCTTTTGGGAAGTTTACAAAACTGGTTTTATTTTGTAAAAAACAGTGAGACTGAGACAGGTCATTATTTTGTCTTTGCTGTGGAATAAAGTTATCTCTGAATGGATGGCCCTATCTTGGAAACCAACTGATCAACTGAAAAAAAATTTCCTCATTAACCATTCGTACTTTTGGCAAAAGAGCTTTCTTCATGTGCTTAATAAAACACTCAGGCTAAAACAGGTCATTTACTTTGAAGTTTCTTTATTTATTCCAGAGTGCCTTTAAACAGAGCAGTTCAAGTTCGACTTGGCTGGAGTTCAAGTTGAATTTTGCTTATTAATTAGTGTGTTTCTCCAGTTATATATTAGGCTTCCTCCTTGGAGATAGTTGAAGCTAGATAATTTCAACGTGTACTCATAGTTCATCGTTTTAATTGGCCAAAAGAAAAATAATTGTTCCAGAGAAGAAAATATAAAACAGTGTTTTGCAGAGATCATGATGCAGGAGGTTGACATAGTCAACGGTGATTTCTTTTTGCTCTGTGGCCTACAGATGGTGCAGTAATGTAACTATGTCCTTTTTATTTTTTTCATTATTTATTTGATAAGACAGAGAGAAATTGAAGGGAGATAGAGAGAGAGAGAGTAAGAGACAAAGAGACACCTGCAGCACTGCTTCACTACTTGTGAAGCTTTTCCTCTGCACATGGGGACCAGGGGCTTGAACCTATATCCTTGTGACTAAATCTTTTTTTTTATTAATGTCAGGTTTGAATAACATAATAGTGACTGTATTTTTTTTCAGCTCTGGGATTACCTTATCATAAATTAGTCATTCACTTGAATCTAAAGTTTTCCCAATGAATGTGGTATATTATGCCCCAAGGTTTTGTGTCTTCGTTTTACCACTGCTCAAATACAATGTCATATTGGAGTCTACATACTGAGATATTAATTGATAAAACTAGAAAATAATTTTGTTGCGTTCCCACTTGTGTATTATTATTTGTTTCAGACAATAATGCTGGCAGTTTTATAGGTAATACAACTAGAATCTCAGCTAAGTAATAAAGTGGCATCCTAGTAAAAGGTGGAAGCAGACCTGGTAATAGTTTTTCCCATTTTTCAAGAAAATGTGAGGAACTATAACAGTAGCAACACCATTTATTTAAGTTTTCAGTATTCTGGGCATTGTACTAGATACTTTACACTGACTATTATAAGTTGAGTTAGTTGGCAGTTTTATTTGTAAGTGGTAGGAATACAATTCAATCTGAACTACATAAAATGGGGATCTGTTGAATTAATTAGCTGAGAAAGCTGGTGTGTGTTTGTGTGTGTGTGTGTGTGTGTGTGTGTGTGTGTGTGTGTGTGTGTGTGTGTGTGTGTGTGTCACAACTGAGTAGATTCATTCAGATATCCAAACAATGGCATCAGGAATCTATCTCCAATCTACTTCAAGATGTGCTTTTTCTCTCACTTACCTTGTTTCATGGAAAAGATGAATGACAGCAATGGCTACTAAAATCTTGTCTATATTCTCTAAGGACATTAATCCCAGGGTAAGAAAAAAGGTTTGTGTCTTAGTGGTTGCAGAAAAAAAGTTCAAATCTTGATAGAGCATACAATTTTCTCAGGCCAGATTCAGGTTATAGAGCCACCTAGGACCAAGATCTAGGAAAAGCGTTAGACCACCCAAACCCCATGGACTGAGGACTTCTTCTCCTCTTCCACCTCCTTCTCTTCCTTCTTTTGACATATATAATTTTAAATAAAATTTAGTAGCAGCTGACTGAAACAGGCTATAGTACTTATAAGAAAGTGAGAAGTTCTCTTTAGTAAAACCAGAGATCAAAGGGGCCAGGTGGTGGCACACCTAGTTAAGTACAAAACTTATAGTGCACAAGGACCCAGAGTTGAGCCCCTGGTCCCCACCTGCAGGGGGGAACGTTTCATGAATGGTGAAGCAGAGCTGCAGGTGTCTCTCTGTCTCTCTCCCTCTCTATCTCCTCTTTCCCTATAGATTTCTGTCTGTCTCTAACTAATGAATAAATAAGGATAATAAAAATAAAAAAACAGAGAACATTGGCTGTCTCTACCTAATGAATAAATAAGGATAATAAAAATTTTAAAAAAAGAACATTGGGGTAGGGGGAGGGTAGGTTAACTATTATCCTACTTGATATATGAGAAGGAGGCATTTAAGTGATTGAATACCTTGCCCAATGCTACCTGACTGCTAAGTGACAGAGGTGGAACTAATACCAGATAATTATCTTTAGATGGGAAGAGTTCTAGACAATTTAGAAAAGAATCCCACCCACCCACACATACAATGTAAGGTTACAGGAGCCTTCATGGAACAACTGGGATTGGAACCGATGAGTGTGGCATGGGAGTGATAGAACAGTAAGGAGGGCCCTCTGACTAGAGAACTATCAACAGGGGAATAGGGGTTGCAAAGAGTGAGGTACATCCTGGGCAAAATAATACCAGCCCGTGTAGTAGTGAAGTAAGTGTTGTTACAATTCTTCAACTAACTCTGGAACTAGAATGCCTAGGATTCATTCCAAGATTCAGAACACTACTGGCTGAAGGTTTTGGGCTGGTTACTTACCCTTTTTTTTTTTTAAAATTGTGGTTTTTCATTTACTATGTATGAGAGAAAGTTCTACATGAGGCAGACATAGAGAGAAGCAAGTGCACCACTTCAGTATATGTGATGGCAGGGGTCAGGAATTGAACTGGGAATGTCCAATGCTCTATCTAGCAGTTGAGCAATTTCCCCAGTGGCTTACTTGTCCTGTTGAATCCTCAGTTTCTTCATCCATAAAACAGGAATAATCTCATCCTGTTATGAAGATTGAACAGACAATACTTATAAAATTTTTAGAGTTGTACTTGGCACAAACTAAGTTCAAAATAAGTATTAATGACTATAATAAGGGGAAAAAAAGCATTTAAAAGTAGTGTCTATCATATGCAGTTCTGCCATGATAGGTACTGAGCATCAACATTTCAGACTTTTCTATATATAGAATGTTGCTTTTCTAAGACTATATCTAGTTCTGGAAATTAATGTCATATTTTGGCCCCTGAACTTTTTCATGGCAATATTTTCATTAGGATCCCTGATAACCACCTCGTAGACCAAGTCATAAAAGATAGCATAGTCTGGAATTGCTTAGTTGCACTTCTGACCACCCGTAGTAAATGATAGCATTTGAAATGCAATAAAAAGTAATCATGATTAATTTTGATGAAAATGTCTTTGGTTAAGGTTAATAGAGATCCAAACTCCCACTTTCCTGGATTGTTAAGCAGATGTACTCAGATGCAATAATTACTGCCTTAAGCAGACAATTTTTTTTTTCTGGGGCCACTGGACTCTTTTTATGTTGCTGTTGTTTTAAGTAATTCCCATTTGTATGTTACCCTGTCAATTCTTGTGTTAGTAAACTGGTATCTGGTTTGGTCAGTGGTTATGGGACATTCAGTAAATTTGATCCATGCTATATTAATCATAGTTGAATACCAAGACTTTGTGATTTCTACCAACCAGATAGGTATCATATCCAGAAAAAAAACCCCAATATTTATTTCAGGTATTCTCTGAAATGATATTTATCATTGGACTAGGCACCAAAGAAAGTTTGGATTCAGAAATTCAACCAACTGGTATTAAAATTGAGAGCAAACTTGAGTGTCGACAGATTATCCATGTTTATTATAAAACAAGACACAATATCAATAGACAAAACATGGATCATTTTAGTTAAAACTAGATATATATTTGTGCTGAGAAATATTTCACAAACTCAACTTTCTCAACAAATGGCAAAATAAAGTGCCTACAGGGTCTGTGATATTAACATAAATTTGAAACAGGGTTACATGTAAGTAAAGTACAATATCTGGTTCTTTCAATTCATTTTCAATGCCTTATTTTTGGTAGAGATACATCAGTCAGCAATTACTATGATAATTCTGTACTGTAAACCATTAACCTCCCAGTAAAATAATAAATTAAAATAAATAAAAATAATTCTGTGGAGTAGGGGCCCAAGAGCTAGTTCACTGGGCAGGCAGGGTGCCTGCCTTGCCTTGCCCAGGGCATAGGTATGAGGCCCTGGAACATCACATGGAAAGACTATGGCACCAGGAGAATCTTTAATGCTGTGATGTCTTTCCCTCTCTGTTTTTGTCTTTCTGCCTGTCTCTATCTAAAAAGTTGTCCGGGAGCAGTAAATTTGTTTATGCATGAGACTCTGGCAACAACAACAACTATAATAATTATGCTGTGCACCAAGTCATCTTCAAACCCAGTGACTTTAAAGCATCACTGTTATTCCACAGTTTTCATCACATTGATTGAGTGGCTCTGCTGCTCCAGGGTGGACTTGTACTGGTGTGATTACTATTCCCTGAGGTCTATGGGTAGCTGGAAAGATCTGTTCCATGTGTTGATTCTGAGCATCAGGCCAAAGGGACATCGGAAACCCAGGGTAAACTTTTCCAAGGACGATAGCAGAGGCCTAAATGAGTGAGCAAACACATTCAAGACTTCATAAGTCCCCGTCTTAAACTAACACTTGGATGGCTACACATGCTGAGCAAATAGTCATGTGTTGGGGAAGTCTGTTCTACCTGTGGGAAGATATTGTAAAAGGGCAGATGCAAAGAGGGGTGAATAATTGAGACCAGCCTCAATCTGTCAAGAGACAAGTTTGGGAGAAATGTTTCTTCATTTTAGGAAAAATAATAGCATAGACATAATAAAAAAAACTGCAGTGTATTTACTGTATGAATATATTAAGGTTTCCTCTTTGGGAATCTCCAGCTCCCATGCCTCAGAAATAATGTCAGGGGCATTTAGCATTAGCTTCACCATTACTGTGGTCCTGAGGTGAGGGTTTTCTGACTGCCATAAAATAAGAACTTTAAAAATGTGGAATCAGTGGGGGTCGGGCGGTGGCGCAGTGGGTTAAGCGCATGTGGCGCAAAGCACAGGGACTGGCGTAAGGATCCCGGGTCGAGCCCCCGGCTCCCCACCTGCAGGGGAGTCACTTCACAGGCGGTGAAGCAGGTCTGCAGGTGTCTATCTTTCTCTCCCCTTCTCTGTCTTCCCCTCCTCTCTCCATTTCTCTCTGTCCTATCTAACAATGAATTGCGTCAACAAGGGCAATAATAATAACCACAACGAAGCTACAACAAGGGCAACAAAAGGGGGGAAAAATGGCCTCCAGGAGTGGTGGATTCATGGTGCAGGCACCAAGCCCAGCAATAACCCTGGAGGAGGAAAAAAAAAATTAAAAAATGGAATCAGTGTATTTTAGGAAGCTGGTTCACATTTTTAAAAATAATCTGTGGTGAGGTTGGGAAGTGGTGTGCCCAGTAGAGCACAAATATTACCATGTGCATAGACCTGGGCCCAAAGGGGGTGGAAGTTTCACAAGTAGTAAAGCAGTGTTGTAGGTGTCTCCTGTTCTTTCTCTTGCTCTGACTCCACCTACTCTCTCAACTTCTCTCTGACCTATCTATTAAAATAGAAAAAAAAATGTAAAAGAAGAAAGAAAAGACAAATGCCCTCCAAGAGTGGTGAATTTCTACTATAGTCACTGGGCCCCAGCAATAAACCTGGCAGCAATAAGAAATCATCATCATCATTATTATCATCATCATCTAAGGATCCAGTTAAGCACATGTGAATTGGTTTGTAACTTCTGTTACACAGATTCTAACTCTGTCCCTCTGGGTTAATATAGTATAAATAGAGAGGTTAAGGTTATCCTTTATGCCTTGACTAACAGAGAAGCAATTACAGATGCCAGACCTTCCACATTCTTCACTCCATAATGATCCTGGGTCCACATTCCCAGAGGGATAAGAAAAGGAAAGCTTTCAATGGAAGGGATGAGATACAGAACTCTGGTGGTGGGAATTATGTGGAATTGTACCCCTCTTATCCTATGGTCTTGTCAATCATTATTAAATCAATTAAAAAAAAGAGACTATCCTTTAGCAAGGCCAGCTTCAACCATTTAATAGAAGTATTTGTCCCTAGTCCCTTTTTATTTTTTTGGTCTGGAAATGCCTTTAGTTATTCTTTTCCAGAGGAAACATCCATAACTGACAGGAATAGAGAATGTTATTAATTTAGCTTCTTTTAAAATATTTTACGTTTTATTTGATAGAGATGGAGAGAAATTGAGAAGCAAAAGGAAAGTGAGGGATGGGTGGGAGGGAGAGAGACCTGCAGTACTGCTTCACAGCTCACAAAGTTCCCCCTATTCAATTGTGGGTTGGGGCTTGAGCTTGGGTTGTTGCAGATTGTAACATGTGCACCCTATTTACCTGGCCTCCATTTAGCTTTTAAGTTTTTTTGTTATTATTTTATTTCATTTTATTTAGAATTTTCTAAGAGAAAAAAGCAAATATAAAAGACCATGGACTCAAATACCAGTATTCAAACATTGGCCGTTAGTATCAGTTCAGAATCTTGAATGCTTCCCCAGACAGAGCAAAACTCTCTGATCCTTACTTTTTTCTTTTTTAATATATAAGTGGAAATTACAATCTCTCCTTCTTGCTGGGTGAGTTAGTTAAGATGAGGTTTTTGCAAGAACTTGCATATTTCCTCATCTACATTGAGTTTAGTGACTATACTATTCCTTCAGTGAGAATGATAATATACTTTTAGCCATAGAAGACACTGACCATTGGGATATCTTCCAACAAATACTTTTCAGCTGTTACATACTGATGAGTAATACAGACAGAGCACATAGCAGGAAATAAAAATTTCCAGCAAAGCATTATAAAGCATTTGGGGCAACGAGGAGGAAAAAATTAAAACATTTTTCAAGTTTATGTTGAGTTGTGTGTGAAAGATTGTGCTTTTTCTTCTGTAATTCCACAGAACTACTCTCCAGGACGCAGATTATGATGCATGATATTGTGTCTAGCCTTTGGGCTTTGGGCTTCTGTGTTAGAGCCCACACAGAGATTTTTTTTTTTTTCAACAAGGTGTCTTGCCTGAGATTCACAATAAATCATTACCTAAAAGGGATGCATTCCCACCCCAACCTCTGGTTGTTTCTTGCAAGTAAATATGCCAATTTAAAGCCCCTTTGGACTTCTTTGTAGATGTTGGCTGCATTTTTCCTTGTGCAGCTTATAGAGTTAATGAACTAACATTCTAAGAAATGCACAAGCCAATATTTTATACTCCTTTTCTGTTGTATGTCTGCAGAATTCTCTTCAATTTATTGCCTGAAAACTAAAGTCTGTTCTTGTGTGCTTCCGTTTCCAAATTATAGGTTCCCAGGGAACTGTAAAGTTTCTTCTCTGCCAGTGGTTAAACCTAAGTGTGATCAGTTTAAAAAGCAAATGAATGTTCCCATTTATTCTTATCCTTCTAGTAGAATTTAAAAAATAAGCTAGAAAGATAATTTTATTTTTTTCAGTTTGTGCAACTCTGTACATTCATATCTTTTTATCCCCCCCAAAGGGTACTTACTTCCTTTACTTTGCTTCTTCAATTAGGGTTGGAATCAGCTAACAGAGTAAGTGTAACAAACAACATAAACCTCAAAAATGCATAGCTTTCAGCAAAACATATAGTTCATGAAGGCGTTCCCAAGCTGTGTTGTTTCTTCGAAGAGGGGCACGTATGCTTTAAGCAGTGATTTTTAAGCCTCATATCTATGTGTTCATGTCCCCAAGTCACTGAGTTAAGTTCATTTCTCTTTCAATTCCCTACACTCAAAATTGTTACTCTGCGATCTATGTTCATGTGTTATGGTACCCTTCTGAGTACTGCCATTAAAAGAAACCTATCCAGCAGAGTTAAGAAATTCATCATCGTCAAAACGCATTTATCTAGTTCCTAGTTTTTCACTGTCATCATTGAGCAGACATGGTGTAGAGTGATTTAGGGAGGGTCCATTGAGTCATCTTTCTAAGCATATGGAAAGATGAAAGAAGTCCTCCTAACACTGCTGTAAAAGAAAAGGCCATGCTTGTTTAAAATTTTAATAATATTTAATATGATTTTTTTAACACTGTGAGGTGTTTTGCTTGCCTTGCAATTTTCTACCTCCATGATTAGAGAATGCCAAGTTCCATTATGTTGTAGATAAATCCCATTGTGTTGTTGAAATCTGGAGAGAGCAGCAGCCAGTGTTTCCACACTCTATGATTTGAGACATCAAGAAATACTCAAGTATTTATAAGTTTCTGGAAGACACAGAATGTTGGTGAGCAGGTCTGCGGGTTAGTACGGAAGTGCTTTCTTTCCTTGGGGATTTTTTTTTTCCTCCAGGGTTATTGCTGGGCTCAGTGCCTGCACCATGAATCCGCTGCTCCTGGAGGCCATTTTTCCCCCCTTTTGTTGCCCTTGTTGTTGTAGCCTTGTTGTGGTTATTATTATTGCCATTGTTGATGTTGTTCGTTGTTGGATAGGACAGAGAGAAATGGAGAGAGGAGGGGAAGACAGAGAGGGGGAGAGAAAGATAGACACCTGCAGACCTGCTTCACAGCCTGTGAAGCGACTCCCCTGTAGGTGGGGACCCAGGGGCTCGAACCGGGATCCTTACGCTGGTCCTTGTGCTTTGCGCCATATGTGCTTAACCCACTGCGCCACTGCCTGACCCCCTGTTGTTTTTTTAAAATATTTTTAAATATTTATTTACTTTCCCTTTTGTTGCCCTTGGTTTTTTTTTTTTATTGTTGTAGGTATTGTTGTTACTGATGTCATTGCTGTTGGATAGGACAGAGAGAAATAGAGAGAGGAGGGGAAGACAGAGAGGGGAAAAGAAAG
Source organism: Erinaceus europaeus (assembly GCF_950295315.1). Classification (NCBI taxonomy): domain Eukaryota; kingdom Metazoa; phylum Chordata; class Mammalia; order Eulipotyphla; family Erinaceidae; genus Erinaceus; species Erinaceus europaeus. Next base: position 35,060,393 of record NC_080173.1, read on the forward strand.
ACACTTGAAGACCTGCTTCACTGCTTGTGAAGCGACCCCCCTGCAGGTGGGAAGCCAGGGGCTTGAACTGGGATCCTTATGCTGTTCCTTGCTCCTTGCGCCACGTGCTCTTAACCCACTGTGCTACCGCCTTTGGGATTTATTTTGATATTTTTCTTTCACACCATAATTACTCACAAAGCAAAAAACAGCTTTTGTTGTAGCAGGTCCTTATAGAGTGTTCCGGGAAATCTTATCTAACAATTAGTTTTGGGGGCTGGGTGGTGGTGCACTTGGTTAAGTGCACATAGTACAAAGTACAAGGACCCATGCCAGGATCCTGGTTATAGCCACTGGCTTCTCACCTGCAGGGGAGACACTTCACAGGTCTGCTGGTGTCTCTCTCTCTCTCCCTTATATCTCCCTTTCGCTCTCAATCCTTCTCTGTCCTATCCAACAAAATGGGGAAAAAATGGCCACCAGCAGCAGTGGATTTGTAGTGCTGTCACCAAGCTCCAGAGATAACCCTGGAGGGAAAAAAGTCAGTTTCTAGTAACCTTGAAGCCATTACTTTTTGTAGTGAATCACAGGCTGTCAGGAATGACAAGCTCTCTTCTACATTATAATTGAGAACTATGTATTTGTTAGAAATGCTCTGAGAATTCAAGTGAAATTGTATGAATAAAATGGTTATCTATGGAGTTTGTCTTATTTCCTCTTAACTAAAGTATTATTTGTTTTTCAAAATGTGCAGTAACTTGCATATTTATTCTGAGAAATAGCTGCTGCTTTTTCCTGAGGATTTGTGACTTAATCTTCCACTTCATATAGCCCCCTCTGTACAAACACAACATATTGCTATGGAAAAGAGTGTTCTACCCTTAATCAAGTGTTGTCTAATCTACTACTAAATGACCCCCTGGAGACAGAGTGAGGTTCATTATTTTCTGAAGGGTTTTCAGGTTTCATTCCATTAGTGGCTCTTCAGCAGTCCTTCTCAAAGTGAATGTTTGTTTGTCAAAGCCTGAAGAATGAAATGTAGCATATTTGCCAAATGAAATATTTTTACTATGAAATTATTTTTTATTTCTCTGAGATGACGAAACTTGAGGAGATGAGGGCTGAGAAAAAAAGAATCTTATCTGAATGATATGGTAATCTCTTATACATTTCCAGGGAGGTTAATAATGGGATCAGACTACTTTTTACATAGTTACTCTCTTTTATGCCTTTTTACCCCTGGGAAATAAACTGATAGAGGAATGACAGGATACATGCTACTAGGGTCCCCAGAGAGAACTAGAGGCAGATTTAGATGTGCTGAAAAGGAATGGTGTGTTTCAGTGTTAGCCAAAGAGGAGTGCTTACTTTGTAGAGTCTGCCTTTCCTCTGTTTACCTTTGACTCTGACATCAGGGTTTATTTTAAGGCAAGGTTTGGGCTATAATCTGAACCCATAATTTTTATATGTTTGCTATAATCACTGCTAATGATCACTTTAGTCAGGGGCTATGACAGCAATAATGTATGTTAACCAGAAACCTGTGTGCCTCTTCAAGTTCACTGGGTGATTTTCATGCTGGGTCTCCCACTGACCTTGAGGACTGGGTAGGGCATGTATGTTTATCTTCACATTTTAGAGACTGAAACTGATCCTCAGACAATTGTTCAGTGGTGGAACGGATTAAAGGAGACTCCAAAGCATCAGAGTTCTTCCTGAAAATGCCAGATGAAATTTTGACCTACTGGATGCAGAAGATAGTGCAAGTGCAGAAATCATGCTTTAAAATTAGGCTGTTAGTTCAATGAAACAAATCCAGTTACAAAGAAGACTAACACAAGTATAAACCTATGGGACTACATCAAATTAAAAAGCTTCTGCACAGCAAAAGAAACCACTCCCCAAACAAGAGACCCCTCACATAATGGGAGAAAATCCTTACATGCCATATATCAGACAAGAGGTAATAACCAAAATATGTCAAGAGCTTGTCAAATTCAACAACAAGAAAACAAATATCCCCATCCAAAAATGGGGAGAGGACATGGACAGAATATTCACCACAGAAGAGATCCAAAAGACTGAGAAACACATGAGAAAATGCTCCAAGTCTTTGATTGTCAGAGAAATGCAAATAAAGACAACAATGAGATACCACTTCACTCCTGTGAAAATGTCATACATCAGAAAAGGTAACAGCAGCAAGTGCTGGAGAGTTTGTGGGTCAAAGGAACCCTCCTGCACTGCTGGTGGGAATGTCAGTTGATCCAAACTCTGTAGAGAGCAGTCTGGAAAACTCTCAGAAGGCTAGAAATGGACCTACCCTATGATCCTGCAATTCCTCTCCTGGGGATATATCCTAAGGAACCCAACACACCCCTCCAAAATGATCTGTGTACATATATGTTCTTAGCAGCACAATTTGTAATAGCCAAAACCTGGAAGCAACCTAGGTGTCCAACAACAGATGAATGGCTGAGCAAATTGTGGTATATACATATATTACTCAGCTATAAAGAATGGTGACTTTACCATTTCCAGCCAATCTTGGATGGACCTTGAAAAACTCATGTGAAGTGAAAAAAAGTCAGAAACAGAAGGATGAATATGGGATGATCTCACCCTCAGGCAGAAGTTGAAAAACAAGATCAGAAGAGAAAACACAACTAGAACCTGAACTGGAATTGGTGTATTGCACCAAAGTAAAAGACTGGCGGGGTGGGGGTGGGGTAAAATACAGCTCCAAGAATGATGGCAGAGGACCTAGTGGGGGTTGTATTGTTATATGGAAAACTGGGAAAGGTTACACGTGTACAAACTATTGTATTTACTGTCGAATGTAAAACATTAATTCCCCAATAAAGAAATAAAAAAATAAAATAAAAGTAGGCCTTTAGTATATGTATTGATACTTGGAAGTGCGTATATATATTTTTATATTCGACTTGGTATCTTAACATTTGAAGCATAATTTTCAGTTTTTTATTATTGTTATTTATTTATTGGATATAGATTGTCAGAAATCAAGAGGGAAGGGGAAGATAGAGAGTGAGCTAATTAGAGAGACACCTGCAGCCCTGCTTCACCACTTGTAAAGCTTTCCCCCTGCATTTGGGAACTGGGGACGCAAACCTGGGTCTTTGTGCATTATAACATGTGCACCTAACCAGGTATACCACTACCCAGCCCAGAAGTATACTTTTCAAAGTAGATACAATGAAGACATTAACAAAGAGTCCACTTAAAAAGAGTCCATTAACAAAAGAGTCCACTTAAAAAAGAGTCCAATTTTTAAAAACCTTTTTAGTGATGTTAAAAGAGAGAGAAAGCATAATTCTGACAGCACACGTTAATGTGTTTTCAAAAGTAGAATTTGCATGGTAGGTCATATTTTTAGACCCCAAAAATTCCTATCTTTATCAAATATCAAAAGAGCTAGTCTACTAAAACAGCTCCTTCTGGTCAGGAAATTATATAGGTTCACACTGAGATATGGCTTCTAGAACTTAATCATAGGCGCACTTGGAAATCATAGTACTTGTCAACCTAACAGCAATATCCTCTTTCTAATAAATACTAGTATTTCAACATACTGCTACCCAAGGCAGGGACACAGGCATGGTTAATTAAAAAAATGTTATCTTTGATATATTGCTTTCCTAAGGAATTGCTAAGCTATATATCCAAACATTCCAGGTTAAGGAAATGACAGTCCATGGCATGGGTGATGATTTAGAGGGAGATCTTGCAAAAGGAAAATGTAACTTATAAAATCTGTTCCTATTCATTGAAAAGTCTCTGCAGTAATATGTTTGGGAAGCTAATAATGTGAATTTATGGCACTTTTTAATTTCTTTTTTGCTGTTACACTTTCATTGTATGTCTATCTTACTTATATACATTGCCTGGAAAAACCCAGTGTGGTTAAGCAATCATAGTTTTTATTAGTAGAAATAACCTTAAATTTTATTAGAGTATTCATAAAGGAAGTAGGATTCAAAAAACGCAAATGACCCACCCAAGGCCCCAAAGAGACACAAGATGGCTAGACTCAGGTCTTTTGTACCCTTGTCCAGTACAATTTGTGCAGGATTTTCAAGAGTGTGGGAAAACTATAATGGTTATCTATGGGTGTGGGTTGGGGACATAGACTTTTGTTGATGGGAGTGGTGAAATGAACAAAAAAAGAGAGAAACACTGCTGCAGGTGATGTGTGTGTGTGTGTGTGTGTGTGTGTGTGTGTGTGTGTGTGTGTGTGTGTGCAAGGACCTGGGTTCAAGCCCGCCCATGGTTTCCACCTACAGGGGGAAGCCTCATGAATGGTCAAGTACTCAGGTATCTCTCTGTTTATCTTCTTATCCCCTACCCCTCACAATTTCTTTCTGTCCTATATTAAAAAGAAAAGAGAAATTTTAAAAAATGGCTTCCAGGAATAGTGGAGTCCTAATGCAGACACCAAGTTCCAATGATAACCCTGGTGGTGATTAAGAAAGAGAGAGAGAGTAGGAACGTTCCAAGCTGTCCCAATTTCAGGACCCATCTTCCTCAGGTGGAACATAGAGTATATTGTCCAGCCTCCCTTCGGAAGATAGAGCATTCTCTGCCCTGTTGATCCATGTTGAGGGCAAGACCCTATGGGGTCTATACTCTCAGAGGGACAAAGAATAGGAAAGCTGTCAGGGTAGTGGATGGGATACGGAGTTCTGGTGGTGGGAATTGTGTGGAGTTGTACCCCTCTTATCCTATGGTTTTTGTAACTGTTTCCTTTTTATAAATAAAGATTTAAAAAAAGAAGAGAGAGATGAAGATGGGCAGCTGGGAGGTGGGGCACCTGTTTAAGCACATTATACTAAGCACAAGGTTCTTCACAATGATGATAGAGAGGGGTAAGAGGGAGAGGGAGAGGGAATGAGGGAGAGAGAGAGAGAGAGAGAGAGAGAGAGAGACCATCCTGTGCCCTGTGCCTCTTTGGGGTCTTGGGTGGGTCATTTGTGTTTGTTGAATCCTATTTCCTTTATGAATACTCAGAGAAGGAGAGGGAGAGGTAGAGAGGGGGGGGAGACAGAGAGAGAGAGAGAAGGAGGGAGAGAGAGAGAGAGAGAAAGAGAGAAAGAGAGAGAGAGAGAGACTGGCAGGAGTATGGCCAGATTCAGGTCTTTTGTACCCATGTAAAGTAAAATTTGTTCAGGATACTTTTTTTAAAAAATTGGATTTGAGTGCTTAACTCTTGAGTCCAAAGGTCAGGCCTGTGCCCTATTGGATATAAGATAATATTCTAATATATTAGAATGGCCATTTAGAATGTCATAAATGTACTCTTCACAGTAAACCAATTTATGCATAGTTTTGGATGTTCTATCACTTCCCATCTCTTTTATAATCTTTAAATTAAAGGAACTAAAGAAGAAGTGATAGATCAGTGAAAGATAAAAATCACTGTGAGAATAAGCTATAAAGTTTAGGGCTCTTCAGATGATAGAGAAAGTTGACTATAGTTATTTATAACTTTTCCATATCCATTAATGAATGTCACTCATAAAGAGACTCAGGAAATCTCTTGACATTGAAGATAAGGATAGATTACTTAGAAAATTAAAAACTAAGAGTGATAGTTGCTTCTTTTTATTGGACATTGAAATAGGTCATGAATATTGTATCTGATTGAATTTCCTGGGAAACTGAAAGCCTGAGAGTGCAAGGGTAAGGAGGCTGTTCTCAAGAAATGAGAAAGGAAGAACAGGGCATGGGGAAAAGTCTGATTCTGTTGTAATTGTAACAAAGTCTCCACATGTTCCCCCAACTTACTCTAGAGTTGTAGAGGTATATAGAAGAAGTTGACTCCAATTGAATCAAGAAAGGATAGGTCTCTGGCAATAAATCAATGGATTTAGGCAGTGCCTGAGAAGAGCTTAGCACTGGGCAAGGCATGTCTCAGAGAAGCCACATCCTACCAGCCAAAGAATGATTGCTTTAGACCTGAACAGGGATCTGGTTAATATACTTAGAGGCACAGTATGCACCTGACATGTGTGCTGCACCCTCCCTTTCTTCTTCTTCTTCTTCTTCTCCTTCTTCTTCTTCTTCTTCTTCTTCTTCTTCTTCTTCTTCTTCTTCTTCTTCTTCTCCTTCTCCTTCTCCTTCTCCTTCTCCTTCTCCTTCTCCTTCTCCTTCTCCTTCTCCTTCTCCTTCTCCTTCTCCTTCTCCTTCTCCTTCTCCTTCTCCTTCTCCTTCTCCTTCTCCTTCTCCTTCTCCTTCTCCTTCTCCTTCTCCTTCTCCTTCTCCTTCTCCTTCTTCTTCTTCTTCTTCTTCTTCTTCTTCTTCTTCTTCTTCTTCTTCTAGCGTTTGCCCTTCCGTAGCCAGTCAACAGCGTCAGGTTGAGCCTGATGTAAAGTTTCAAGACCTCCTTTGAATCTGGAGAGGTGGCAGTCGTTGACTATGTGTTGACTACCCTCCCTTTGATGCGCACAGTAATCACACAACTGATCTAAGGACTCTTACCCACTCAGCCTCTTATTTCTTTTCAATACAAGTAACTGTGGGAACGGAATCCTAGTAGTACACATTAATTCTAATTTTCCCAGTAAACTCCCAATTGCTACTATCTTTGAAACCATTTTATAGATGGAAAGATTAAAACTTGGTGATGCTAAACCAGAGAGAGGCCTCACCAGTGAGTAGAAAACCCCTTTCTTTCCTGTGCAGTCAATATAGCATCTGCACTAACTATAAAAACAGTGGATGTAATGGTCAGGCAGAAATAGAAGAGTTAGGTGGCAAAAACTTGGAGACTTCATATGGATTTTATGGGGTAGCAACTAAGCTGCGTTTAACTGATGGGATAGACTCAATGGCTTCTTAAAAGCTTGTAAAGCTCAGCCTCCAGTTCAGCAAGCAGTGCAGCTGATGTGTTTTGGGAATTTGGGGTGCCCAAAACTGTGCTACCTACTGGGATTTAATGACAAATTTTTTATGCTCAAATATCAAGTGTGTGTCTTCTGTCAAAGGTGTTCTGCCTAGGCATCTGATTTGCAGCTGCTCTTACCAGTAAATCAGAACATGTGTTCCTGCTGCTGCTTTCTCTGGAGTGGAAAACAGAGAGCTTAACATGGAGGGTGTATCTATAAAGTGAGCCAGTGAAGATGATTCCAGGAAACCCTCTGAACCACAGCTCTGCAGTGTGCTCCCAGTATCTGGGTGGGTGAGGGATGAGAGTACCAAGGGAGTTGGACATGTAGATTTATTCTTGGCTCAATTACAAATTAGCTATGTGATTTTGAGCAAGTGATTTTAAGGCTGAGTTTCAGAGTATTTTTTTTTTTCATCTACAAAATGAGAGACTTGTATTGTGATAAAGCACCTTTCAACTCTGCAATCCTGAGGTCCTGGGACTAACTAAAGGATACATACGTGTGATTATTGAAAGTTGCTACCCAAATAAAATGTTTATGTCAGTGGCAAGGATATCTTCTAGTTGGACAACTATTTAAAAAAAAAAGGAAAGAAGCTTTCTCTTTCAGTATCAGCTCAGTAGTATATTACTGAGCTTTTAATACAAATTGTCCTAAGAACTCTTTCTGTTCCCCATCTGTAATGCATAGTCTACCATTTTGAAAGGCATTTTGTAGCATACACTAACACATTGTGTTATATGTTGGTTAGAATAATACATCAACTAGCTGTTACTTTTTTGGTATAAGATAGAGCTTTAACCTTTGACAGTCTGGACATAGGACATAATGCAGGAACTTCTCAGAATTGAGCTGCCCGGATTGCAGAGTTACTCTTGAATAGGAGTTATATGGCTTTTAAATCTAATTGTTTGTGACATAAACTATTGTTTTCATAAGTTACAATGACAATTGGGACTCTCTCCTGACCTGAAACTGTATTGGTCATAGAGAACTGTGGGAAAATAGTAAAGAGACTAATTTGACAAAAACATATTAATATTATCTAGGTTTGTACTTCCCAAGGCATGCTTATCCAATTGAAATTCTATGAGATAATATTAGAAGACAAGAAGCTATTTGTCAAATGCCTTTGGAAAACACACACTCTATCTACACTTTTCTTGAAGTGAACTACACTGCGTATTAGCATAGTAAGGACTCCAAGAAGTCCCTCAGTCAAGAGAACAGTTTAATGGTCTTCAATCCAAAATAGCTCCAGATCATTTATGAAGCCTTTTATTGTCCCTCTGGAGCATCTGTTAACATCATAAAAAAATAGTATTTTATAGAACTTGGGCAAATGCTAGTCTCCACAATTTACAGTTATCAAACTGAAATATTTAATCAGCATTTTGATTAGAGCTTTAGGGTGAGCAAACTGTATAGTGCTCAACAACTAAGTATGCTATTATCTTTGCTAAATCAAAAGACATCTGGTCATCTTTCTATGGCTGTTTGCCTGCAACTTGATTTAAAACAACTTCTATTAGATTAATTGGCCAAGAATTTCTATTTCTGATAGAATTTTTTTATTTCACCTCATAAAAAGTAATTAATGTGATACAAACTTGAAAGATGTTTCTACCAGGGATAGTAATTTGTCTGTCAGTCTTGGATCAGGTCTGCAATGACTTCTGATTGTAAACCCAAGTAACTGTGAGCTCCTACTGCAAGTTTGATGAATATGTTGGAGAAAGATATAGAAATTACCCTAGTCTTAAAATAGGAAATTGCAAATTTTAAGGTATCTGCTGTTATATACTCACTTGGACAGACTCTTTCTCTCTTCCTGCTAAAGCAATTCATGGTAGTTTGGGATCTTGTACTTTAGATTCATGTTATGCTATCAAAATTAATTAAATTGGATGAAAATGAAGCACAAAACAGCCTTGTGCCATTGCCAGCAGGCTTATTTTGGTAGCACTTTTTTTTTCTTTGTTTTGGTTGTGAAAGGATTCTTATAAGAAATTAGAAAACCACAAAGTTGAAAATGTTAGCATTTAAACAATAGATTTTTGAATATATATCTTCTGAATGCTTTAGTGTGGTGATGAATAGGTATATAATTTCTGAAGGACATACACCTTTCTTTATCTGGCTTAATGATTGCCGTACCTTTTCACTCATTTTACAAGAGTTAAGGCCATACTAGACAGTGACTTGAGTCACCTAGATAGGATTTCCCTTCACAAAAATTAGCACACATCATTCTAGTCCAATCTCTGAGTATAAGGTAGTACTTAGAACCACAAGTTCAGGGAATATGAGGTGTGGATGGTATCTTAAAGATGATAATCCTTCTTTTCAATTGTAATGACTCTATGGTATTTTTAATATCCAATATTTCTATTCCCCCCATCTATAAAATAAAACCAGGGCTGACAAAATAGTTTGCCTGCTTATATAGCCATGCTTGTGACCTAGTTTTACATCTCTAACACATTGGAAGAAGCTTCAGTTATGTGGTTTCCTTCCTTCCTTGTCTTTCTCATTCTATCTGAAAATGTCATTTCAAAGTGTCAAGGCCTCAACAACAAGAAAACAGGGTCATATGTATAAATTTTAAATGCTTATGAAATAAAATTTTGTGCATATATTCATTTGTTGCACAGCCATTTATTTTGGAATTTGTAGTGACCTATTTGTTTCTGAGAACAGATTTTTTTAAAGACTTATTTATTTTATATGGGACAGAGAGAGTTTTACATGCAAAAGTGAAACAAGAGAGAGAGAGAAAGAATCCAGAGCACCTTTTTAATACAGGAGTGCCAGGGCTCAGTGAGAGACACAGAGATGTGAGGTCCACAATTTACCAGTTGAGCTATTTCCTCAGGGACTGAGATGAGATTCTAGCTTCTGTTTTGTGCTTCACAATGGATAGAGAGAACTATGAGAATATGATCAAAATACAAGTCATACCAGAAGATGAAGGAGTAAAGTCCAAATATGGCCTCTCTCTCTCTCTCTCTTTCTCTCTCTCTCCTTGTGTGTGTATATATTTGAACCAAGCAGCAGTACAGTACCAGAAGCTGAAAATTATAAACAAACACATATGAAATGTTGGGGTGAGCATGTTTTTATAATATTGGTTATGATCATGAACTCCTGGGATAATATCTGATGTTGTTATGTGTTAGCAGTGTGATATGCATCTGGATTTTACACTTTTGAATCTTGGATGATGTTAGCATCCACTTCCTCATGCTGAGATCATTTAGAAAATGGCACCCAGCAGAATAAGTGTTGGCTGGTGCCTCCATGATGCTACTGAGGATGCTGATGGTGTCACATTGTTGTTTTCAGTTTATGCATTTGAAGGCTTACCAAATATCTTGGTATGGTTTTCAATCTCTTTCTGATTGGCCCCTTGGGGTTTCTTCCTATTCACCTCCCTGTCTGCTACAGCACACCAGTCTTCAGTCCTGCATCATCCTTGGGAATTTACTGTTCTCTTGACTGAAAAATATTTTTCAGTATATGTATGTATGTATGTATGTATGCATGCATGTATGTGTATGTGTGTGTGTGTCCTTCACTTTGTGTAGTCTTTACTCAGTTATCTTCTCAGATAGACTTTTTCTAGATGTGCTTTCTAATTAATTGTTCTTACCAATTGTTATTTCTCATGCCCTAGCTTTTATCTTTTCATCATACATATCATACCCTAAAAATAAGAGTGTTAGTCAGTTGGGTTGTTACTTCTCCTAATCTAACACATTCTTCCCTGGGGTTTCCTATTTTGATTAGCAGTTTCATTCCCAAGTCTTAGTTCTAAAGGACACATGGCTATAAAAGCATGCTGCTGGTATGACACTTAGTGACTCCCCCACACACAAACATACACACACACACACACACACACACAAACACACACACACAATGTGCCAAATATATTAAGGAAAAGGCTGTTTCTTTGAAATAGCAGCCTCCTCTAAAGTAACTATCAATAGTATAGGAACAGTGTGCCTGAGATGGGAATGTGTTCTGGCATACTTTCTGATGTCGAATGTTCTCTTTCAGGCTATGGTATTGTGTTTCTGAATGAAACATACCTGTCTTCAGGCATCTGAAAGACCTAAATTATTCAGAAAATTCTAGAGTTTTTCCAAATTTAATCACTTTACCCAGAATTGGGCCGCCTCCTCCTTCTCTTCCTTGCCCTCTTCCTCATCCACATCTCCATTTTTCCCCCTCCTCCTCCTCCTCACCACCAGTGTTATTGTTGGGGGTTAGTGCCCACATAATGTCACCATTTCTGGTGCCAGTTCCCCCATTTAAAATTTATTTTTCATAGAGGATCAGGGAAAGAGCTAATTATGGAAAAAGAGAGAGACAGGTACTAAAAGAGAAACACCTTCAACACTGCACCAATTCTTGTGAAGCTTTCTTCCAGCAGTTGGGTAGACCAGGGGCTTGAACCAATTCATTGTATATGATAATGTATGAGTTCTATCAGGTGCACAATGCCCTGGCCTTGGGTTTTGTTTTTTCCCATCCCCCTATTTATTGTGGAAACTGCATTGCATTAATTTGCTCACCAATTCTCTCCCTCTCTCTCTCTCTCTCTCTCTCTCTCTCTCCCTCTCTCTGTCTCTCCTCTTTTTCTTCTACCAGGGCTATCGCAGGGTCTCAGTTCCTGAACCACTCAATTGCTCTTGACAACCATTTATTTCCCTTTCTTATTTTCTGACATGGGGAGAGAGAGAGAGAAAGAGAGAAAGAGAGAGAGAGAGAGAGAGAAGAATGAAAGAGGGATGTAACATAGCTCTATCACTTGTAAAACATCCCCCCTCCCTTGCAGGTGAGGACCAGGAAATTAAACATGGGAACCAGATACTACACTACCCCTCCTATTTTCTAAGCAACAGTTATTCCGACCAAGATTCCATTCCTTCTACCAGTTTATAAGAGTGCAATGTTGAGGTTTCTTAGTATTTCTGTACCTCAGTTTTCTCAGTTTTCAAATGAGGATAAGAGTAGCTGCCTCATATGTTTGCATGAATCAAGATGTCTCAACATAAAGCTATTACTATAGTTCTTTATGCTGGGATGTGCTCAGGAAACGACATAGTGACTCCTGCAGGAACCACTGCTGCTATAGCTGGCACTGACCAAATAATCTGCTCCTTTTTTATGGTCAGTTGAGGCCATTGTCAGTTTCTGTTAGACTCTCAGTTCCTTGGGTCTTACTGTGTCAAAAATTTGCATGCCTGTTCTGGTAATTTAGCAATGATTGGGGAAAAAAATCTAAAATTTATATCTGTCTACTTTTTCCCAGCATCATAAATTTATTAAACATTTCTTAATTTCTGATAGTAAGCCATACCCTTTGTGTTTGAGCACACATGCACATGTGGTATCTATGTATGCATTAATATATAGCTATACAGAGACTGTATATATATATCCATTCCCAGACTGCTTTATTCTGTTTCCTGAAATGTCACAATCTCCTTAATTCTGTTTTCTGGAGCTGGATGACTATATTTCCCCCCTCTAAATTAAACATCCAAAGAATCTGACATGTAAGCAGCAAAGTGGCAAGTTTTAAAAAGCCACTTCATACAGATACTTGAGACAGAAAACCCTTTCTTCTTTGTGCTCACTGAGTTCTGCCTTCACCTGGTTGCATAAAGTGAAAGATGAGTATGTTGATCTAAATATGGCCCCAAGTGCAAGAGCTTCCCGTAAATGGAGAGATGGAACACTGTCTGTGGGCTGGAATGAAGAGACAGAGGGGGAAATGACATGGCTCCTGTGGCCTAGCGGTTTGCTTGCAGTTGGTTTGGGCCACAGAGCACCTTCCAAAAGGACTTTGACGGCTACTTGGATACTTTGATTGATGTTATGAGGTGTGGGAGAGAGGCAGGACCCCTAAGGAGTATTCATAATGCCCTGCACATACTGCCTGCAAAGACAGCCACAAAACCAAGATAAACATGAATTTTAGCCATGAAATAAATTTTAGAAATGCCCTGTGTATTTCCCTATCCAGTAAGGCACATGTAACTGTTAGTGTTCTTTTAATGACTTTTTCTCTCTCTTTATTGTTGCTTAACATTTGCAGTTAAAACTTAACCTAATTAAATCTAGTTACACTGAGAAGTGAATTTTCTGTTTGTTGATTTTATCTTTGCAGAGCACAGGTTTTCTCCCTTCCCATCCTGAAGGTTTTATGGTTATTGTCTTTCTTTTCCAGAGTGATTAACAAGAACATTTTTTTTTTACCTCTAGGTTATCACTGGAGCTCAGTGCCTGTACTATGAATCTACTGCTCCTGGAGGCCATTTTCCCCAATTTGTTGCCCTTGTTGTTGCTATTGCTGCTATTGTTGTTGGACAGAACAGAGATAAATCGAGAGAGAAGGGGAAGACAGAGAGGGGGAGAAAAAGATAAGATACCTGCAGACCTGCTTCACCACTTGTGAAACAACCCCCCTTGCAGGTGGGGAGTTGGGGGTTCAAACCGATATTCTTACCCTGGTCCTTGTGTTTCATGCCATGTGCTCTTAATGTGCTGTGCTACCACCCAGGCCCAAAAGCATTTTTTTTTTATTTTATTTTTTTAATTTCTCTCTTGGGGAATTAATGTTTTACATTTGACAGCAAATACAATAATTTGTACATGGATAACATTTCTCAGTTTTCCATGTAACAATACAACCCCCACTAGGTCCTCTGTCATCCTTTTTGGACCTGTATTCTCTCCCACCCCCACCCCAGAAACGTTTACTTTGGTGCAACATGACAATTCCAGTTCAGATTCTATTTGTGTTTTCTCTTCTGATCTTGTTTTTCAACTTCTGCCTGAGGGTGAGATCATCCCATATTCATCCTTCTGTTTCTGACTTTTTTTCACTTCACATGAGTTTTTCAAGGTCCACCCAAGATCGGCTGGAAATGGTAAAGTCACCATTTTTTATAGCTACATAGTATTCCATTGTGTATATGTACCACACCTTGCTCAGCCACTCATCTGTTCTTGGGCACCTGGGTTGCTTCCAGGTTTTGGCTGTTACAAATTGTGCTGTTAAGAACATATGTGTACAAAGATCATTTTGGATGGGTGTGTTGGGTTCCTTAGGATATATCCCCAGGAGAGGAATTGCAGGATCATAGGGTAGGTCCATTTCTAGCCCTCTGAGAGTTTTCCAGACTGCTCTCTACAGAGTTTGGATCAACTGACATTCCCACCAGCAGTGCAGGAGGGTTCCTTTGACCCCACAACCTCTCCAGCACTTGCTGCTGTTACCTTTTCTGATGTATGACATTTTCACAGGAGTGAAGTGGTATCTCATTGTTGTCTTTATTTGCATTTCTCTGACAATCAAAGACTTGGAGCATTTTTTCATGTGTTTCTCGACCTTTTAGATATTTTCTATGGTGAATATTCTGTCCATATCCTCTTCCCATTTTTGGATGAGGATATTTGTTTTCTTGTTGTTGAATTTGGCAAGCTCTTGACATATTTTGGTTATTACCTCTTGTCTGATATATGGCATGTAAGGATTTTCTCCCATTATGTGAGGGGTCTCTTGTTTGGGTAGTGGTTTCCTTTGTTGTGCAGAAACTTTTTAATTTGATGTAGTCCCATGCTTGCCTTAGTCTTCTTTGTAGTTGGATTTGTTTCATTTAAGATGTCTTTAAAATTGATGCAGAAAAGAGTTCTGCCAATGTTTTCCTCTAAGGATCTGATAGTTTCTGGTCTAACACACAAGTCCTTGATCCACTTGGAATTTACGTTTGTATTTGGTGAAATAGAGTGGTTCAGTTTCATTCTTGTGCATGTTTCAACCCATTTTTTCCAACACCATTTGTTGAAGAGACTCTCCTTTCCCCATTTCATAGTCTGGGCACGTTTGTCAAAGATTACATGTCCATAGGTGTGGGGGCTTACGTCTAGGTTGTTAATTCTATTCCACTCATCAGTGTGTCTATTCATGTTCCAGTACCAAGCAGTTTTGAAGACAATGGCCATATAATATAATTTGAGATCTGGGAGTGTGATGTCTCCAGTTCTTTTCTTTCTTCTCAATATTGTTTTGGAAACTCGAGGTCTTTTCTGGGTCCAGATAAACATTTGTGGCATTTGTTCTATTCTCCTAAAAATATGGTTGGGATCTTGATGGGGATAGCATTAAATCTGTATATGGCTATGGGTAGTATATTCATTTTGATGATGTTAATTCTTCCAACCCACGAACATGGAATATCTTTCCCCTTCTTTCTGTCTTTTTTCAATTTCCTTGAGTAGTGACATAATTTTCAGTAAACAAGTCTTTCACTTCTTTGGTTAGGTTAATTCCTAGATACTTTATTGTTTTTGTTGATATAGTAAAAGGAATTGATTTCTGGATTTCAATTTCTTCTAACTTAGTGTTTGCATAGAGGAATGACACTGACTTTTGAATGTGATTTTCATAGCCTGACACCATACTGTGTTGCCTGATGATTTCCAAAAGCTTCTTGATGGATTCCTTAGGTTTTTCTATGCATACTATCATGTCATCTACAAATAGGGAGAGTTTGACTTCTTCTCTTCCAATGTTTATCCCTTTAATTCCTTGCTCCTGCCTGATTGCTATGGCAAGAACTTCTAATGCTATGTTGAATAGTGATGGTGATAGTGGGCAGCCCTGTCTAGTACCTGATCTGAGGGAAAATGCTTCCAGTTTTTTACCATTGAGTATGATGTTGGCTATAGGTTTGCTATATATAGACTCCACTCTCTTGAGGAATTTTCCATCTATTCCCATTTTTTGTAGTGTTTTGATCATAGAGGGATGTTGTATTTTGTCAAAGGATTTCTCTGCATCTATTGATATGACCATGTGGTTTTTGGTCTTGTTTTTTATTGATGTGGTGGAGCATGTTCATTGATTTACGTATATTAAACCAAACTTACATCCCTGCGACAAACCCCACTTAGTCATGATGAACAGTATTTTTAATGTACTGCTGTATCTGGTTGGCTAGAATTTTGTTCAGTATTTTAGCATCTATGTTCATTAGAGATATTGGTCTGTAATTTTCTTTTTTGGTTGTGTCCCTGTCTGCTTTTGGTATCAAAATGTTGTTGGCTTCATAGAAGCTGGAAGGGAGTATTCCAGTGTTTCAATCTTCTGGAAGACTTTTAATACTATAGGTATTAATTCTTCTTTGAAGGTTTTGTACAATTAATTTGTAAACTATCTGGTCCAGTACATTTATTGTTGGGAAGGTTTTTGATAACTATTTCAATTTCATTAGCTGTGATGGGCCTGTTCATGTTATCTAGTAACTCTTTACTTAATTTTGGAAGTTCGTAGGTATCTAGGAAATCGTCCATTTCTTCCATGTTCTCTAACTTGGTGGCATATAGTTGTTCATAGAAGTCTCACATTATATGTTGAATTTTTGCAGTGTCTGTTGTGCTTGCTATCCCCTCTTTCATTTATGATATGATTTATTTGGGTCTTCTCCCTTTTTTATTTTGTGAGTCTGGCTAAAGCTTTGTCAATTTTGTTCACTCTTTCGAAGAACTAATATTTATTTTTGTTGATCTTTTCTTACTCTCAATGTTATTGATTTCTGGCCTAACTTTAGTTATTTCTGTTCATCTGGTTGCGTTAGAGTTCCCTTGTTCTTCTTCTTTAAGATGTGCAATCACGCTCTTTATTTGTGCTTTTCCTAATGTGGCTTGTATTACTATGAACTTCCCTCTCAGTACTGCCTTAGCTGTGTCCCAATTTTTTGATAGTTTGTGTCTTCATTTTCATTGAACACTTGAGACATTTTGATTTCTTCCTTGATTTCCTCTTTGACCCAGTAGTTGTTAAGTAGTGTACTGTTGAGCTTCCAAAGTTTGGGACTATTACTAATATTTTGTTGACTGGTAAGTGTCAGTTTAATTTTACTGTGGTCTGAGAAGATGCTTGGGATGATTTCAGTGCTCTTGAATTGGCTGATGCTGTCTTTGTGGCCTAACATATGGTCTATCCTTGAAAATGATCCATATGGACTTGAGTAGAATGTGTATTCCAGTTTCTTGGGATGAATGACTCTGAAAATGTCCAATAGTTCTAGTTACCTATCTCCTCACTTAGCTCCCTCAAGTCTGTATTGATTTTCTGCCTGGATAATCTGTCTAGTTGAGAGAGTGGGGTGTTGAATTCCCCTACTATGACTGTGTTGCTGTTAATATATTTCTGTAGCTCTTTCAGTAGTGTTTGATGTATTTAGATGGCTTCTTATTGGGTGCATAGATGTTAATAATTGTTAAGTCCTCTTGATTGATGAATATTGATTCACTTGATCAATATTCTTGATTCACTGAGCTTTAGGTAGTGTCCATCCCTATCTTTTTAATTTTATTTATTTTAAAGTCTATCATGTCAGATATGAGAATAGCTAGAATAGCTGTTCCTGACCTTTTTTGAGGGCCATTGATATCATATGTTATTATATGTCTGATAGTTTTCCATCCTGTGTTTGTCTTGTTGAGTTAGGTGGGTTTCCTGTAGGCACCATACTGTTGAGTTGTGTTTTCTGATCCATCTTTCTACTCTGTGCCTTTTAGCAAGTGAATTCAGGCCATTGACATTTATTGATATCAAAGATAGGAGATATTTTAACATCATTCCTGTAGATTTTTCGAGTGTTTTGATATATGGCATATCTATAGTGGTCTGATGGTTTATAGGAGACCTTTCAGAACTTCTTTCAGGGCAGGCTTTGTGATAGTTGATTCTTTCTACTTTTGCTTGTCTGAGAAGGTTTTTATGCCTCCATTTAGTCTGAATGACAGTCTAGCAGGCTAAAGTAGTCTTGGTTGAAAGCCTTTCTCATTGAGCACTCGATAGATAACTTGCCATTCTCTTCTGGCCTGTAGTGTTTGTGTGGAAAAGTCTGCTAATAATCCTTTGGGTTTTCCTCTGTAGGTGACTCTTTCCTTTTTCTTGCAGCTTTCAGGATCCTTTCTTTATCCTTATTCCTTTCCACTCTAAATATGTTGTGTCTTGGTGTCTTTAAGTCTGGGTTAATTCTCCTGGCACCCTTGGGTTTCTTGGAACTCTATGTCTTTTATGTTGTCTACATTAGAGAAGTTCTCAGCTATTATGTCCTGAGGAATGCTTTCTTCTCCTCCCTCTCTTTCTCCCTCTGGTAAGCCAATAATGTGTATATTATTTCTTTTGAAGTCATCCCATAGGTCTTTGTTGTTGTTTTTATAATCTCTTAATCTCTTTTTGAGATCTCTTACTTCTTTTTTAGTTGTCTCTAATTTGTCCTCGATTTTGCTATTTCTGTCTTCAGCCTCATTTATTCTTTTAAAAATATTTATTTATTTATTCCTTTTTGTTGACCTTGTTGTTTTATTGTTGTAGTTATTATTGTTGTTTTTATTGATGTTTTTGTTGTTGGATAGGACAGAGCAAAATGGAGAGAGGAGGGAAAGACAGAGAGGGCTATAGAATGATCGACACCTGAAGAGCTGCTTCACTGCCTTTGAAGTGACTTCCTTGCAGTTTTGGAGCCAGGGGCTTGACCCGATATCCTTCTGCTGGTCCTTGTGCTTTGCACCACCTGTGCTTAACCCACTGAACTACCACTTGACTCCCAGCCTCATTTATTCTATTCTCTTTCCCCTCTACTGTTTTCTGGAGTTCATCTGTTTTTTAACCCTGTTCTGATAATGTTTTAGCTTCTTCAACTAGTTGTGTTCTTTGCTCAGCTATTTCAGCATTCAGCTCTCTAATAATCTTGAGATAATTAGTGTATTCTTCCTTAGTCTAATTTGTTGTTTCTGCATTTCTGATGACAATTCTATCAAACTCTTTACTCACTCCTGTGATTATTTCCTTAAGTAGTGTTTGGATGTTGACCTCATTATTTTGTGCTTCAACCTTTGGGGAACTTTTAGCTGGACTCTTGTCCTGGTTCATTTCTCCAATAATTCTTCTTGTTGGTTTAACCATTTTATATAGTATATTATGAGGTGTCTCTCTCAGTTCTTTCAAATTACTGATCACTCTTGCCTGGATTGACTTGTGTCTAAGTCAGGTACTTAAAGAGTTCACAGTTGTGGAAATTAACAGTTGTTTCAGTATTATTTTAATCCCTGAGTTGGAGCACAGTGGCTTAAAAGCCTCTTTTGTTCTTTTTCTTCCCTTTAGGTTATGGAAGCCTGAGGTCTTTTAAACTATAAGTAGGCATCTTAGCTTAATCACTGACTCCTGACCAAGAGGTAAAGCAGGGTAGGGCAGAGAGAATCCAGTGGTTATGTAAAGAGACTCTCACAGCCCCACTGCTAGGCCACTGAGGTATAGATTTTCTATTTAGTTTCCTAGGTAGTTCTCTGTCCCCTGGTGTCAGCGCAGGACCTTCCCCCACTGCTCCAGATTCTGAGGGCAGTAGCAATGGAGAATCACAGTTCCATTTGGTTTGTCTTAGGGGATTACTCTCCTCCCTTCAACAGTCTTTTTGTTGGTGAAACAGACTGGAGGTGGTGTCTGAACTGGTAAACTGCCGCACTGTTACCAGCCACTTAATCTCTCCCTAGGCTCCTCTCTGTCCATGCACCACACGTGTTTGCACTCGCCAGTGGTTTGGTGTGTTCCTGAAGTTGTTCTAGTCTTGTCTTGTTGCAGTCCCAGGTGGTCTCCTTTGTTATTCCTAATTGACCTGGAGAGGAGAGGAGAGAAACACAGCTGCTGCTGCTCTGTAGCCCCACCTTTGGAAGTCTCAAGAGCATGTTTTTTTACTGGCGAGATTCATATATTAATTCCTTGGATTTTTCATGCTTCCTTGTCAAAATATATATGCATCTCAAGATAGATTGCCTCATTCTAGCTGGATCTTTATTGAAAGGAATTCAGGACTGCTTAGTCATCAGAATAATCTGTTATTTTTGGAAATTTCACCACAGTTTTGAGTAGGAAATGTGAGAATGCAAATTTGGTTTTCTCAAATATATTAAGAATTTTTTTTAAGAAGTACCAGCAGGAGAAAGAAGGTTAACTATGAAATGAGGGATATGTAACACTTAAGCTGGGACCTGCATGCATAGGGACCACTATACAATGGAGTTAGGGTGAAGAACATTGTAAATAGAGGGAGCAGTGTGTGCAAAGGGCCCAAAATGGAAATGGCATGGATTGCTTGTAATGGTAAAGGAAATATGTGTTATGGAGACTTATGAATAGAAAAATATTATATATCTCTTGTTTTGTACCATCACAGAAAGGGAATAAAATCTGGAAAACACTAGTAGAAGTCAGGCACTGTTTCCCTTATCAGAGAGAAGAGGGGAAAAAAAGGAAGGACATTCAGAAGTAGTAAAAAGTGTAGGTATGACTTAGAAGGGAAATGAAGGCAGGAACATGGTGAAAAAATGGGCCATTTATATATATATATATGTGTGTGTGTGTGTGTGTCTTCTTAAACTACTTTACCTTTGTTAATATTACAAAAAGAAAGGGAGACTATATATGTGTTTAAATATTTATATGTTCACTTATGCCAGAGCGATGACAGAGTGGAAGAGGGAACCAGAGAATTATTCTGGCACATGTTGACACCGGCGATGGAACCCAGGACCTAGTGCTTGAGAATCTGAAGTTATCCACTGTAACATTCTATTTTAATAACTATTCTGATTTTTTGCCCCCTTTGGTTGTCCATTATACAAAGTTTCCTCAGGTCTTACTTTACTTTGGTATAGTCTCATAGATTCACATTGACTCATGAATAGAGGCAAGAAAGTAGAAGTTGGATATGAAATATTTGTTGAACTGATAAGAACTTGAAACGACATGGGGAGAGGCTTGTATATTTGTTTTAAGGGATCTGTTTGATCTCCCTCTCATGAATAAATCTATAAATTTCTTATTACTTTGAAAACCGTCCAAGAGACCTTTCTTATGCCAATTCATCTCTCTCTCCCTCTTTCCTTCTCTATCTCTAACTTCCCCTCATCCAAGACCTCACACATATATGATTTCTCTACTCTTAAACTGGCTTGGTCATGTATATTATTCATATATATGTATATAGAGGGAGATACATATAAATGTAAGTCTATATCTCTAGAAAGACATATACAAGTAACAGAATGAGGCACTTCCTTGTGAAAGCACAAGTCTTTCACCCTATCCAGTGAGCTGTCTCTCTGACCCATAAACACTTCTTGACTTCTGTGGTAATGATTGTCTTACTTACTTTTATATTATTTATTATTCAGTTGTATCTCTATCACTATATAATACATTTTTTCACTTCTCCTTTTGTTTAAAAGCCTTAATACTTCCCCATAGAATAAACCAGAAGTAAAAGTGCCATGTAGAGAAAAGCAAAAGTCAACAGGAAGGGAAAAAAATGTGTAAAGAAAGATTGAAATCAGAGGACTGGGAGATAGCACACCTAGTTAGGCACACATAGTACTAAGCACAAGGTTTGAGTCCCTGTCTCCTCACCTGCAGGGAGCATGCTTCATAAGTGATAAAAGCATGTCTGTAGGTATCATTCTCTTTTACATTCTATCCCCCCCCCACTTCAGTTTCTCTGTTCTAGCCAATAAAATGGGAGGAAAATTGCCACCAGAAACAGTGGATTCATAGTGCCAACACTGAGCCCTGGAGATAACCCTGGAGGCAAAAAAAAAAAAAAAACAAAGAAAATAATTTAAAAAAAAGACTGAAATCAATCAGAGTCAATCAGAATTAAGGATAAGAAGATTCTAGAGAAACTAAGGATTTGCTAGTAACTTGGGAGGGATGTGATGGGAACAGAGACCCTTCTTAGGAAAGTCCCTTCTGCAGTGGTGAGAATGTCTTGTCTTGATGACTTGGGGACTGTGCTTAGCAGCTCTAATCTAGGAGGTTGAGGGTAAGGAGTCTGCATCTGTCTATAGCTTCTCCTTTGAAGGAACCATACTATTTTTCCCAGAGCTTGGGTTCAGGGAAGGAAGATCCAACAACTGATGCATAGAAAATTATCAATGGGGAGTTGGGCTGTAGCGCAGCGGGTTAAGCGCAGGTGGCGCAAAGCACAAGGACTGGCATAAGGATCCCGGTTCGAGCCCCCGGCTCCCCACCTGCAGGGGAGTCGCTTCACAGGCGGTGAAGCAGGTCTGCAGGTGTCTGTCTTTCTCTCTTCCTCTCTGTCTTCCCCTCCTCTCTCCATTTCTCTCTGTCCTATCCAACAACGACGACAACAACAATAATAACTACAACAATAAAACAACAAGGGCAACAAAAGGGAATACATAAATAAAATAAAATATTTTTTAAAAAAAAGAAAATTATGAATGTTGAATATAAAAGCAATCTCTCCGTTGTCTGAACACAGGATGAGGAGATTGTAGAGAACCCATAGGTTGACTCCATCTCAGGGGGAAAAAAATGATGATAAAGCTCTCTGGAGTGAGTCATTTTCTAAAAGAAGTTTTAAGACAAAGTGGTACAAGATCTTGTTCTGAGAGGTTATTTTGATATTTACTTCTCTTGGAAATTTATCTTTATATGCCACTAAAACAAACTGTGTTTAGCTTCTCTTTAGTTGTCAACATAAAATTTAAATAAAACCTAAGTGGGGGTTTTATTTCTTTTTAGACAAATTAGACTTTATAAAGCATAACCCAACCAGGCATGATAGGAGAGGAACCACTGACTAACAAAGTTGATGAAGTATGTCTCCAAATTATCTAATGGCAGCAAAAAGATGGACAAGGTACCACCTTGTTTTGTTTGTTTGATCAGAGCACCCTTAAGCTCTGTCCTGAGACCACTTAAAGATAAGTCCCTGTGCTACCTCTTCAGCCCCAGGAACCCAACTAGAAGTAAATCATTTTCCATACTGTAGGATCTGAATTTTAGCACTGCTGTTGGTAGTAACTAGCTACATTATTTTTTTAAAAAAAAAAAGTATAAATAAGGGTAGAAAGCTCCCTGGAGGCACTTAATTACTTGAAACTATTTACTTGGATTTTCCTGAATATGAGGAACTGCATTATGTACTGAATACACAAAATGAGCAAGATTACCTAACCCACACCTTTGATACACTGCCATCCAAGTATGAGGACCTATCATAAATTGGAAATTAATGATATGCTTAACATATGTTATGAAGGAAGTATATGTGGAAGGACCCACCACAGGTCTTCTGACTAAAGGACCTTGTGGGAAAGACCCTCCTCCTTTTTCAGATAAAGAGACTAATGATGAGGTAGTCAACGAAAACAGTGTATTCAAAGCAGTGCATTTAGTAAGTGATAGAGCTAAGATTCAGCTTTAAATATTACTTGGGTTCAACTGTTTCTTGAGCAGTGGAATACAAGCGCAGTCTCAGACTGAAAATGAAAGGTCAGAAGTGTGTTTGTGAGACATTTATTTAGCTATGAGGATCATCACTTGGGTTCCATTTCTGTGTGACAAAGCCACTAATCCTAATACTACCCCCCCTTTTCCCCTTCCTTCACTTCTTCCTTCCTTCCTTCCTTCCTTCCTTCCTTCCTTCCTTCCTTCCTTCCTTCCTTCCTCTCCTTCCTTTCTTTCTCTCTCTCTCTCAAAAGAGAGGCGGGAGATAGAGAGAGATGAGAGATGAGAAGAGGAGAGAAGAGAAGAAAAGAGAAGAGAAGAGGAGAGAAGAGAAGACCTTCAGACCTGTTTCACCTCTCATGAAGCTTCCTCCCTGCAGGTGGGGAGCAGGGGCTTGCACCTAGGTAGTATCTGTGCTCAACTGGCAGACTCAGAGAATGACTTTTTTGATTACTGATACATTACATCCTCATCTTTCCTTCAATTTGTAGAACCTTTGCTCTTCTAGTTTTTATAGAATGTTCTCATCTCTTGTAATGTATAGAAGTCAGAATCCTGGTTCATGATTTGCATTTAGTCACAACTTGTCATTATTGCATTACTAAGGAAATGAATTTTACTAAACTCTAGGACCTTTTCCTTGTTAATGTTCATTTTTTCTTGTCCTGCATGTCATTTTGAGTTTTGTTACCCAAGATTTGTGGAACATTGAGTTTCCAGCAATTTTATGTCATCTTCTATGATAAAATTTGAAGTCTGTTTAGATCTGTACACTGTTTAAGATTTGAAAAGTTCTAAGAGTAACAATAATTTAGAAACTTAAAAAATAAATGGGTGTCTACATACGTGAATATTTTTTCCAGGAGAGTGAATTGAAATATAGATTTAGTAAAATCCCCTCCATTGTTTAAAAAAATGTTCTGATGAAATACTGCATGACAGAAAGTATTCATCTGAGGCCTGGTGTGGTTGTAAAACACCCAGGCACACATGTGACGTGTATTTTATAGCTTTGTGTATTCTCCAGGCAAAACATTGAAGCGTGGTAGAAATACTACTATGTACAGTGAAACCAACTTTCACAGTAGCATATGAAAGCTGTTCATCTCTGCTGGCCTTTAATTTACTTGCTTATAGCCAAGGCTGCTAATCCTGGTTACCAGGATATTTCCAAACTTGATCTCATCTTTGTAGTTTTCTGCCTTGAAAAGGTTTTCCAGATTGCCTTTTTTTTTTTTTTTTTTTTAACCTAAGCACTAATCAGCAATGGTTTATGGTGGTATGGAGGATTGAACCTAGAACTTCAGAGCCTCAGGCATGAGAGTCTCTTTGCATAACAATTATGCTATCTACCCCCACCTACATTTTTCACTTGAATAGTGATATTCTCTGTATCTGAAAATGCAGAGATTTTGTGTGGTGTGGCTTGACCTGCAGTTTTTTTTATTTTTCTCTCAGACTGGACCCTTGGCTCCTTCCTGTCCCTTGCATCCCATTATTCTCACATCTGATTACTTATCAGATCCTATGATGATTTTTTCCTTTTTATTATATATTTTATCTCCAAGTGCTTCTGGCATCTATGCCCTCTTCTCTGTCTCTTCTATCTCCTGCCTTGGTTCATTTTTTCTCTTGCTTGGATTATGCAGCTATTTTCTGACTGACCTCTCACTTCCACTCTGACTCAATTAGCATTCAAACTCTGTATTTCTTCAGAATAACCCTACCTGGTACCTTCAACAATCTCTACAATTACACAGGATAAACTCTGTGCTTTCTCTTGGGCAGTGTTTAAGACTCCCCACTGCCCAACTCCTTAAATTCAGTTTATATCAGAGCCCGCCCCTAGCTTTAGGATCTGGTAACATGGAATAGATCCACTCCCCATCCACACCTGTTATACTGTTCCTTTTTCTCCTCTGGGCCTTGGTGCCAGTGATTCTTCATGACAGGAATGCCCCTACTTCCATCTATCTTCCCTCATTGACTCTTGAGTATTTTCATCTCTGTTAGCTTATGTATCAACTTAACCAAAATATTCTATGTGTTCTTTTTTTAATTTAATTTTTTATCTATAAAAAGGAAACATTGACAAAAGCATAGGATAAGAGTGGTACAACTCTACACAATTCCCACCACCAGAACTCTGTATCCTATCCCCTCCTGATAGCTTTCCTATTCTTTAACCCTTTGGGAGTATGGACCCAAGGTCATTGTGGGATCCAGAAGGTGGAAATTCTGGCTTCTATAATTGCTTCCCCGCTGAACATGGGTGTTGACAGGTTGATCCATACTCCCAGCCTGTTTTTCTCTTTCCCTAGTGGCGAAGGGCTTTGGGGAAGTGGAGCTCCAGGACACACTGGTGGGGTTGTCTGTCCAGGGAAGTTTGGCTGGCATCATGCTAGCATCTGGAACCTGGTGGTTGAAAATAGAATTAACATACAAAGCCAAACAAGCTGTTGACTAATCATGAACCTAAAGGCTGGAATAATGCACATGAAGAGTTGGGGGGGGCCCTCTATTTTGTAGATAGCTAGTAGGCATATTTTAGTTATATTCCAAAGGGCCTGTGGCTATACTAGTGTTTTTGTTGTTGTTGTTGTTGTTGTTTGGGTTTTTTTTTTGCCTGAGCCTAAAATCTGATATATAAGTGGATCCTAGTTATTGCCTGGGGAGGTGATGTCATGGCTGGCAGAAGGAACAGAAAGCTGGATTAAGGAAGAGAGTAGCTCCCAAATATGGGAAAGATGTATAAATATTGTTGACTTTAAACCCCATTGATTTGATGTTATTTGGGGCCCATATTCAGCTTAGGAACTTTTGTGACCTCTGCATCCCTGTAGATCCAACCTAACATTCTGTGCTCATAAGTAGGAACATTCCAAGCTGCCCCAATATCAGGACCCATATTTCTCAGGTGTAGCATAGAGTATATTGTCCAGCCTCCCTTCAGAGGATGAAACATTCTCTACCATTGTTGATCCAAGTTGAGGGCAAGGTCCTATGGGAGCCCACAAAGGGGTCTACTGTGTTGTTCCTGATAGAAATGACCAATAACAATGGAGAGAGAGATTTACTCAAGGTCTAGGTCCATCATGTCTGTTTGGGAATCTCAGGACTCCTGAATAGGGCCCCAGCTAATAGAGAACCATACAAAAGATCAATGAAGCCAAACATTGGTTCTTTTAAAAATTAAACAAGATTGACAAACCCCTAGCCAGACTCACTAAACAAAAAAGGGAGAAGACTCAAGTAAATAGAGTTGTAAATGATAGAGGAGTGATCACAACTGACACCACAAAACTCCAGAAAATCATGTGAAACTTCTATGAATGAACTATACACCACCAAGCTAGAAAATCTGGAAGAAATGGAAGAATTCCTAGAAACATATGACCTTCCAAAACTGAACCAAGAAGACCTACAAAACCTAAACACACCAGTCACAGACAAAGAAATCAAAACAGTTATTAAGAATCTTCCCAACAACAAAAGTCCTGGACCAGATGGCTTCACAGATGAATTCTACAAAACCATCAGGAAACAGTTAATACCTATACTTATAAGCTTTTCCAAAAGATCAAAGAAACAGGAACACTCCCTTCCACCTTCTATGAAGCCAACATCACCCTGATACCAAAAGCAGATACGGACACAACAAAAAAGGAAAACTACACACCAATATCTCTGATGAATATAGATGCCAAAATATTAAACAAGATCCTGGCCAACGGGAAACAGCAGTATATCAAAAAGATTGTTCATCACGACCAAGTTGGATTTATCACAGGAATGCAAGGCTGGTTCAACATACGTAAGTCAATCAATGTCATTCACATCAATAAAAGCAAAGCCAAAAACCATGTGATTATCTCAATAGATGCAGAGAAAGCCTTTGACAAAATCCAATACCCATTCATGCTCAAAACTCTACAAAAAAATGGGAATAGATGGGAAATTCCTAAAGATAGTGGAATCCATATATAGCAAACCTACAGCCAACATCATACTCAATGGACAGAAGCTGAAAGCATTCCCTCTCAGATCGGGGACTAGACAGGACTGTCCACTGTCACCGTTATTCTTCAACATAGTATTGGAAGTTCTTTCCATAACAATCAGGCAAGAGAAAGAAATCAAAGGAATACAGATCAGAAGGGAAGAAGTCAAGCTCTCACTATTTGCAGGTAATATGATAGTATACATAGACATACCTAAAGAATCCAACAGAAAACTACTGGAAGTTATTAGGCAATATAGCAAGGTGTCAGGCTACAAAATCAATGTACAAAAATCAGTGGCATTTCTTTATGCAAACACTAAATCTGAAGAAGAAGAAGACATCCAGAAATCACTCCCATTCACTGTTGCAGCAAAATCAATAAAATACCTAGGAATAATGTTGACCAAAGAAGTGAAAGACTTGTAAACTGAAAACTTTGAGTCACTACTCAAGGAAATAGAAACTGATACCAAGAAATTGAAAGACATCCCATGCTCATGGATCAGAAGAATAAATATCATCAAAATTAATATTCTCCCCAGAGCCAAATACAAATTTAATGTGATACCCATCAAAGTTCCACCAAGCTTCTTTAAGAAAATAGAATAAAAACTACAATCATTTATCTGGAACCAGAAAACACCTAGAATTGCCAACACCATCTTGAGGAAAAGAAACAGAAATGGAGGCATCACACTCCCAGATCTCAAACTTTATTATAAAGCCATCATAATCAAAACAGCATGGTACTGGAACAACAATAGGCACACAGACCAGTGGAACAGAATTGAAATTGCAGAAGTAAACCCCCACACATATGGACATCTAATATGTGATAAGGGGGCCCAAAGTATTAAATGGAAGAAGGAGGCTCTCTTCAATAAATGGTGCTGGGAAAACTGGGTTGAAACACGCAGAAGAATGAAATTGAACTACTTTATCTCACCAAAGACAAAAATTAACTCCCAGTGGATCAATGACCTGGATGTTAGACCAGAAACTATCAAATAATTAGAGGAAAACATTGGTAGAACACTTTCCCACCTAAACTTCAATCTTTGATGAAAGAAAACCAATTGCAATGGAAGACTAATGCTGAAACAAACCAATGGGACTACATCAAATTGAAAAGCTTCTGCACAGCCAAAGAAACAATCACACAAACCAAGAGACCCCTCACAGAATGGGAGATCTTCACATGCCATACATCAGACAAGAGACTAATCACCAAAATATACAAAGAGCTCAGCAAATTTAGCAACAAAAAATCAAATGACCCCATCCATAAATGGACAGAGGATATGAACAGAACATTCACTCCAGAGGAGATCCAAAAGGCTATCAAACATATGAAAAACTGCTCTAGGTGACTGATTGTCAGAGAAATGCAAATAAAGACAACATTGAGATACTACCTCACCCTTTGAGAATGGCATACATCAAAAAGGACAGCAGCAACAAATGCTGGAGAGGCTGTGGGGACAGAGGAACCCTTTTACACTGCTGGTGGGAATGTAAATGGGTCCAGCCTCTGTGGAGAGCAGTCTGGAGAACTCTCACAATACTAGACATGGACCTTCCATATGACCCAGTAATTCCTATCCTGGGGATATACCCCAAGGATTCCATAATGCCCAATCAAAAAGATTTGTGTACTCTGATGTTCATAGCAGCACGATTCATAATAGCTAAAACCTGGAAGCAAACCAGGTGCCCGACAGCAGATGAGTGGCTGAGAAAGCTGTGGTATATATATGCAATGGAATAGTATGCAGCTATTATGATCAATGAACCCACCTTCTCTGACCCATCTTGGCTAGAGCTAGAAGGAATTATGTTAAGTGAGATAAGTCAGAAAGATAAAGATGAGTATGGGATGATCCCACTCATCAACAGAAGTAGAGAAAGAAGAACAGAAAGAGAATCTAAAAGCAGAATCTGACTAAATCGAGAGTAGGGCACCAAAGTAAAAACCCTGTGGGGGGGGGAGGGTGGACATTCGGCTTCCCGGAGTAGCAGGAGGGTAGGTGGGTGGGATGGGACACAGTCTTTTGGTGGTAGGAGTGGTGTTTATGTACACTCTATTAAAGTGTAGTCATAGAAATCACTATTTAATTAATATGAGAGGGGAAAAATTGATTGTATGTCTCAAACTTTTTAAAACACAGACTGAGTATTTTTAATACATAGGCTGAGTCTTTCATATGTGGGACTCTCTCAAAAGCCTAGACCAGGTAGAACATAAGCAACCGGTCGCACAGATATATACAAGATGCTAGGTATTATACAGCAAACCCTAACAAGGGGACTTTTCAAAGTTAACCCAATTACCAAATAATGTGACTATAACAATAACTGCCCATTGTCTTCTTGAACCCTAAAACAGCAGGAACCTCACATTTCCACTATAGAGTCTATATTTACCCCAGTCCTGGAACCTCACATTTCCACTATAGAGTCTATATTTCCCCCAGTCCTGGAACCTTAGGGTGGGGCCCACTTTCCTGCATTCTTCTCTCAATGCATATCAAATAATATTGCACCTGCTGATCGCAACCTAATCAACATCAGGAGTGCCACCCCAGCATGCTTCACTTCAGACTGTGTCTAGAGACTTCAGGTGTGGAATGAAAACCCTTCAGCTTCATTACTCAGGTGAGACCTTTCCTTTCATAGTTTTCTCTAATCCCATCCCAGGTGGTTCACTTCCTAACAGAGTCCCAAAACTTAGATATAGACCAGGTACCCTGAGATAGAGCATATGTTCACAGGTGTCCATAAACTAGGGAAAATATATACCTGAAAGCAGAAGTCTAGGGTGAGTAACCCCCAACACTTCATCTGCACTATTCCAGCCTTTAGGTGCATAACTGTTAAAACAATATGTTTAGCTCTGTATGTTAACTCTCTTTTCAGCCACCAGGTTCCAGAGGCCAGCATGATGTCGAAAGAGAGAGGCAGACTGGGAGTGTGGATCGACCAGTCAACGTCCATGTTCAGTGGGGAAGCAATTACAGAAGCCAGACCTTCCACCTTATGCAACCCACAGTGACCCTGGGTCCATACTCCCAGAGGGATAGAGAATGGGAAAGCTATCAGGAGAGGGGATGGGATACGGAGATCAGGTGGTGGAAATTGTGTGGAGTTGAACCGCTCCTATCCTACGGTTTTGTCCATGTCTCCTTTATTAAATAAATAATTAAATTTAAAAAAGGGATATAAGTGAAAAATATATAAAATTAAAAAAAAGAACTTGGTGACGAAAGACAAGAATATAGTGGATATAGGATGAAAAACTGTTTAGAGAATGAACTGATGGAAATACAAATATTAGCTACTTGTACAGTTATGTCCCAGTTGTCCAGGCCAGAAATCTTAGAGTCACTACCAGCTTCTCCTTCTTTAAAAACACATACATTGATTAATTTGCATATGTTGAACCAGCCTTGCATTCCTGTGATAAATCCAACTTGGTCGTGATGAACAATCTTTTTGATATACTGCTGTTTCCCGTTGGCCAGGATCTTGTTTAATATTTTGGCATCTATATTCATCAGAGATATTGGTGTGTAGTTTTCCTTTTTTGTTGTGTCCGTATCTGCTTTTGGTATCAGGGTGATGTTGGCTTCATAGAAGGTGGAAGGGAGTGTTCCTGTTTCTTTGATCTTTTGGAAAAGCTTATAAGTATAGGTATTAACTGTTTCCTGATGGTTTTGTAGAATTCATCTGTGAAGCCATCTGGTCCAGGACTTTTGTTGTTGGGAAGATTCTTAATAACTGTTTTGATTTCTTTGTCTGTGACTGGTGTGTTTAGGTTTTGTAGGTCTTCTTGGTTCAGTTTTGGAAGGTCATATGTTTCTAGGAATTCTTCCATTTCTTCCAGATTTTCTAGCTTGGTGGTGTATAGTTCATTCATAGAAGTTTCACATGATTTTCTGGAGTTTTGTGGTGTCAGTTGTGATCACTCCTCTATCATTTACAACTCTATTTACTTGAGTCTTCTCCCTTTTTTGTTTAGTGAGTCTGGCTAGGGGTTTGTCAATCTTGTTTAATTTTTAAAAGAACCAATGTTTGGCTTCATTGATCTTTTGTATGGTTCTCTTATTTTGATCTTGTTTATTTCTGCTCTAATTTTAGTGATTACTGTTATTCTAGCTGCTTTAGGGTTCCTTTGTTTCTCTTCCTCTATGTCCTTAAGGTGTGCAGTAAGGTCGTTTATTTGAGCTTTTTCTTGTTGTTTAATATGTGATTGAATGGCTATGAGTTTCCCTCTCAATACTGCTTTAAATATTTTGTCCCAAATATTTTGATAGCTTGTGTCTTCATTTTCATTTGTTTCCAGGAACATTGAATTTCTTTCTTGAGTGTTTCTCTGACCCAGAGGTTCTTAAGCAGTATGTTTCCAAATTCTGTGTCTTTTAATGATTTTCTGTTTGTTGTTAAATGTTAGTTTTTATCCACTATGGTCTGAGAAGATACTTGGTATGCTTTCAATGTTTTTGAATTTGTTGATGCTGTCTTTGTGGCCTAATGTGGTCTATCCTTGAATATGTGTTGTGTGGATTTGAAAAGAATGTGTATTCCAGGTTTTTGGAGTGAAGAACACTGAAAATGTCCGGGAGGTCTAGTCTGCCCTTCTCTTCATTTAATTCTCTTGTTTCTTTGTTGATTCTCTGCTTTGTTGATCTAAGTGTGAGAGTGGGGTGTTAAAGTCTCCCACTATTTTTTATTATTATTGATGTACTTTTGAAGTTCTTTCAGTAGGTGCTTGATGTATTTATATGGTCTCTCATTGGGTTCATAGATGTTACTAATTGTTAAGTCTTCTTGGCTTATTGATCCTCTAATCATTATGTAATGACCTTGCATATCTTTTATTACTTTATTTAATTTAAAATCTATTGTGTCAGAGATGACAATGGCTGTCCCTGACTTTTTTTGTGGTCCTTTAGCCTGTATGATAGTTTCCATCCTTTCACTTTAAGTCTGTTTATGTTGTTGGGTCAGATGGGATTCTTACAAGCAGCATATAGATGGATTATGTTTTCTGATCCATCCTCCCACTTTGTGCCTTTGATGGCTGAGTTAAAGCCATTGACATTTAAAGATATTATGGATTTAATGGATCGTAGTGCCATTATTCAATGATTTTTTAGTTGCTCTGATATATTGCAAGTATTATAGTGATGTTCTTCTTTATAAGAGGTCTTTTAGAACCTATTTCAAGGCAGGCTTGGTGATGGTTGCCTCCTTTAACTGTTGTCTGTCTGAGAAGGTTTTGATCCCTCCATCTAGTTTGAATGAACGTCTAGCAGGAAACCCTTTTTCATACAGGGCTTGATAAATATCTTGCCATTCTCTTCTGGCTTTTAGAGTTTGAGTGGAGAAGTCTTATGGATTTCCCCCTGTATTTGACTTTCTGTTTTTCTCTTGCAGCCTTTAGGATCCTTTATCCTTACTTCTTTTCATTGTAACTGTGATGTGTCTTGGTGTCTTCAGGTCTGGGTTCATTCTATTTGGGACTTTTTGGGCCTCTTGAATCTTAATGTCCTTTCTGTTGTTCAGGACGGAAAGTTTTCTTCTATAATTTCCTCTAGAATGTTTACATCCCCTTCCTCTCTTTCTTCCTATGACAGGCCAATTATATGAATGTTACTTCTTTTGAGGTCATCCCATATGTCTCTGTTATTGTTTTCAGTGTCTCTAGATTTCTTTTTGAGCTCTTTTACCTCTTTCTTATTTTTCTCTAGCTCATCCTTTGTCTGGATAATTCTGTTTTCTGCTTCTGTTAGTCTGTTTTCCCTTCCCTCAGCTTATTTCTTCAGTTCAGCCTTTTCAGCTTTCAGTTCTCTAATTACCTCGAGGTAGCTAGTATTTTCCTTGAGGGTCTCATCTGTTGTTTTCCTAATTCTGGTAGCCCTTTCCTCCAAAGTTGTTTTCCTTTATGTGATTAATAAGTTTATTATTGCTTGCATACTTTTTAATCTATGGTTATGTCTGACTGATTTGTAGTTTCTTCTGAGCTCTTGTCTTCATTCATTGTAGTAGCAGTTTTGTTTGCTATTGGTTTAACCATTTTTTTATTGATGTGTTTTTCATTTTTATGTTCTGTTGTTCCTCAGTTGTTGTGTTTTGAGTACACACCATGCAGTACTAAATACCTTTGTGATAAATGCAATCACCAACCTCAGAAATTACAGTAGTAATTGAAGCAAGGATTAAAGCAGTTTAATCAATACCAGTTAGCCAAACAATGTCTCAAGTCCAAGAAAAAAATAGCAACCAAATCCAGATGAAAAAGAAAGAGAAAGGAAAAATTGGATAGCAAGAATAGACAATGTTGCAAATCTACTGTCCGCTGTAAATTCTAGGCGTAGGAAGTAGAGAAAGGGAAGTAGAGCAGAGACACACACTAAGAGAGTCAAATTTCTTCCCCAAAGTAATTCACAAATAAGTATCAGTAAATTCAGACAGCAGAAGAAGGAGGAAGGAAGAAAGGAAGACAATGTGAAAAAGAAAAAAAAGAAAAGAAAAAAATCAGTAAAAAAGAGCAGTGAAAGGAAAGAGTTTTTAAAATTTTATTTATTTATTTATTTATTTATTAGATAGGAGGAGGGAGAAGGGAGAGAGTGGATAGAGGCGGTAGGAAGTGTGAAACAAGGTCCTCTCGCAATGGATAGAACACCCAGTCACCTAGTAATGGAAAATACACTGAGTTAATTTTGGTCAACCTTAAGAAGGGGGGAAAGGGACACGATATATATAATAATAATAATAATAAAATAGAACAGAGTAAAAAACTCATAACAGTTGGTCTGCAACTTGGAAGGCTCCTGTTTGGCTCATGCACCATGAACAGAGGCAACCAATTGTTAAAAAGACAAAACAAAAAAAAAGCAATGAAAATCCAAAAAACCTTCAGGCAGTCTTTCCCAGGTAGGGTTAGGCTCTGCTTGGTCAGATATTTGTAGCTCCTATTGGGCCTAAGCCATTTATACAGAAAAAAAAAAAAAAAAAAGGGATTCAGAAAGGAACAGGATTGGAATGACACCCCTGATGAGTCAGGAATCTTGGTAAAGAAAAAAGCTCAGTGGGGAGCCTGCTAGTAGCTATAGTAGCTATTTTTAAATGTCTTTTTCAGTTTTAAGCAGATCACCTGTAATGTATACTGTTGATCATTTTGCATGAAGTCATCATTCGTATTCCCACTCTTAAGTACAGGGAACAGACTGTATATGACTTTTCCAAGGTCAATCAATGGAAGCAGACCCAGGATGGAGGTACCCTATAATTACCATGCTGTATTTCATTGTCATTGAGCATAATTTACTATAAGTTGCAGTAAATGTGACAACTTTGTGTTTTAAACTTACTTTTGAGCAGTTCTCTGAGTGATTTAAGGATATTACTTTCAGTACTACTCTTGGGAAAAGAGTGTAGCTCATAATCCACCTAGATCGTACCTTATCAAATCAACACACAGAATCTAAGAGCATGTCTGCATAGTGTTCATTTTGGACAGATTTAATACCATATTTCAATGTGTTCAGCTCCCATCAACTGCCCACTGGTAAACTGGCCTTAGTTCTTGATTATGGGTATTATTATTACTATTATTATTATTATTATTTATAAAAAGGAAACACTGACAAAAGCCACAGGATAAGAGGGGTGCAACTCCACAAAATTCCCACCACCAGAACTTCATATCCCATCCCCTTCCTATTAGTTTTCCTATTCTTTATCCCTCTGGGAGTATGGACCCAGGTTCATTATGGGGTGCAGAAGGTGGAAAGGTCTGGCTTCTGTTAAGTGCTTCCCCACTGAAACATAGGCGTTGGCAATCCATATTCCTAGCCTGTCTCTCTCTTTCCCTAGTGGTGCGGGGTTATGGGGAAGCAGGACTCCAGGACATATTGGTGAGGTTGTCTGTCCAGGGAAGTCTGGTTGGCATCATGTTAGCATCTGGAACGTGGTGGTTGAAAAAAGAGTTAACATATAGAGCCAAACAAATTGTTGACTAATCATGCACCTAAAGGCTGGAGTAGTGCAGATGAAGGGTGGGTGGGGGGGTGTCTCCATTTTGTAGATAGTTAGTAGTCCTATTTTACTTATATCCCAAAGAGCTCATGACTATACTAGTTTGTTTTTTTTCCTGAGCCTGGAATCTGATATGCAGGTGGATCCAAGTTATTGTCTGGGGAGATGATGTCAGGGCTGGGAAGAGGACCAGAAAGCTGGATTAGGGAAGAGAGTAGCTCCCAAATATGGGAATGGTGTATAAATATTGTTGACTGTAAACCCCATCAATTTGATCTGATCTGGGGCCCATATTCAGTTTAGGAGCCTATGTGACCTCTGCATCCCTGTAGATCCACGCTCACATTCTATTGTCATGAGTAGGAACATTCCAAACTGCCCCAATTTCAGAACCCATCTTCCTCAGGTGGAACATAGACTTTGTTGTCCAGCCTCCCTTCAGAGGATGAAACATTCTCTACTGTTGTTAATCCACGTTGAGGACAAGGCCTTATGGGGGCCCACAAAGGGGTCTATATGGTGTTCCTGATAGAGATGACCAGTAACACTGGAGAGAGGGATCAATTCAAGGTCTAAATGTTCACTTTCTCCCCCAGATCTTCAGCTCTCCTGGATCCTGTTTGTGCCACTCTACTTCTTCATTTGCTCTCTGCTAATTTTATTTTTCCTTAATTTTTCTTGTTTTGTTTTGGGGAGCTTGGGGAACCATGGGAGAAGAGAATACTCAGGTGTTAATAGAAATTACTAGCTTCTGGAGTCAGATGGAAATCAAGGGAGACTAGATCTACAGAGAGATCTGGACTGAAGATGGAATATGAAGAAATATAATGATAGTCCCATCTGCCACCTGTTTTTGTAAATAGTTTTATTTTTTATTTGCCACCAAAATTATCTCTGGGACTCAGTGCCTGCATGACTCTGCTACTCCTGGCAGCCTTTTTTTTTTTTTCATTTAAACAGAGGATGAGAGACAAAGATAAAGAAGTAGAGATAGAGAGGGAGATGAGAGATAGCATCATTATACTATTTGAGAAACTTCTGCCTCAAGCACTCCCATGTGGTGGCTCAGAGCTTGAATCCATGTCCTCACACAAGTCAACTTGTGTGCTCTCCTCCCAGGTTAGCCACTTGCTAAACCCCTGTAAATATATACATATATGTATATATATATATATATATTTACATCATTGTATTGTCTAACCCTAACTCCTTTTATAGGGAGTAAAACAGTCACAACAGATACTAAATGGTTAACAAAGTTCAAAATATTTGCTGTCTGGCCTGGCAATTTATAGATAAAATTAGGTAATTATTTCACTACAACTGATTTAGTTATAGAAGTACATCTCCTTTATATTCATATGCTACCAGAAACTGTCTTCCAGGCCACTTGTGTTGTGTTAGCTGAGGTGTTTTTTTGTATCCTAGCCCAGTGTATGTCAGAATCCAGGAGAAGGAAAAGGTATGAATAGAGAATGTGTCAATCTTCTCTTACATCTATAATCAAACACCCTTAGCTTAAATATAACTGGTTTTTAATGTGGGTAATTTTAGTTTGGGTAAGAACAACTATAGTGTCATTCATATTAAGATGAAAAATAGATTTCACTTTGACAGACAGCTCTGATTAATTAGACTGCCTGTTTTTTATATTAAGAATGTGAAGCCCCAGGAGTTTCATCATAAATAATAGAACAGTGCTGCAATTGGTTAATGATGTCTGTCAAGACCTTTTATAGGGGTAAAGTCATCCATATGTTTTGAGCTAGAGCTTTCTGCCTAACCCAGTAGAAGTTCAAAGGTTTGAATGACTGAGGTTCAGTCCACTACACCCTAGTCTCCAATCTGATCTTCACTGATGGGAGATTCTCTCTAAGCCAAAATCTTCAAATTTGTGTCCTACCAGGGAGCTACAAAATGGCACAGTGTTACTTTTGTAGAAGCAATAGTGAACTAAAAACCATTTTGTGTTTAAAACTATCCTTTGAGTCAACATTTTATTGTGGTAAAATATATGACATATAATCTTAACCACTTTAAATGTACCAATTATGTAACACTGAATACACTGAAATTGATATACGATTCTTACCTTTATCCACTTCTAGAGCTTTTCATTTTCTTTTTTTTTTTTTATTTAAGAAAGGATTAATTAATAAAACCATAGGGTAGGAGGGGTACAACTCCACACAATTCCCACCACCCAATCTCCATAGCCAACCCCCTCCCCTGATAGCTTTCCCACTCTCTATCCCTCTGGCAGCATGGACCCAGGGTCTTTGTGGGTTGCAGAAGGTAGAAGGTCTGGCTTCTGTAATTTGCATCCCCGATGAACATGGGCGTTGACTGGTTGGTCCATACTCCCAGTCTGCCTCTCTCTTTCCCTAGTAAGGTGTGTCTCTGGGGAAGCAGAGCTCCAGGACATTTTGGTGGGGTCTTCAGTCCAGGGAAGCCTGGCCAGCATCCTGATGGCATCTGGAACCTGGTGACTAAAAAGAGAGTTAACATACAAAGCCAAACAAATTGTTGAGCAATCATGGACCCAAAGCTTGGAATAGTGGAGAGGAAGTGTTAGGGAGGTACTCACTGCAAACTCTAGTGTACTTCTGCTTTCAGGTATATATTTTGCAGTAGTTTATGGATACGTGTGAACATATGCTCTCTCTCACAGAAACTGGTGTATATCTAGGTTTTGGGACTTTGTTAGAAAGTGAACTACCTGAGATGAAATTAGAGTATACTATGAAAGGAAAGGTCTCACCCGAGTAATGAAGCTGAAGGGTTGTCATTCCACACGTGAAGTCTCTGGACACAGTCTGAGGTGAAGCATGTTGAGGTGGCAATCGTTGCATTGGTTAGGTTGTGATCGGCGGATGCAATATTATTTTATATGGATTGGGAGATGCATACGGGAAAGTGGGCCCTATCCAAGGGTTCCAGGACTGGGGGAAGTAGGGGCTCTATAGTGGAGAGGTGAGGTTCCTGCTGTCTTAGGGTTCAAAAAGACAATCGATAATTAATGTTATCATCACATTATTTGGTAATTGGGTTAACTTTGAAAAGTCCTTTTGTTAGGGTTTGCTGTACAGTACCCAGTATCTTGTATATAGCTG
The DNA here is from genome assembly GCF_950295315.1 of Erinaceus europaeus. Lineage (NCBI taxonomy): Eukaryota > Metazoa > Chordata > Mammalia > Eulipotyphla > Erinaceidae > Erinaceus > Erinaceus europaeus. The sequence continues at coordinate 35,098,772 of NC_080173.1, forward strand.
TGCTATTGGATGCTTCTCATCTACTTGGTCTAGGCTTTTGAGAGAGTCCGCATATCAAATACACAGCCTATATATTAAAAAGATTCAGTTTGTGTTTTGAAAAACTTTGAGACATACAATTGATTTTCCCCCTCTCATATTAATTAACGAGTGATTTATATGTCTACATTTTACTAGGAGTGTACATAAACACCATTCCCACCACCAAAAGACTGTGACCCATCCCTCCCACCTACTCCCACCCCCCACTGTCCCAGGAAGCTGCATGTCTACTCCTCACCACAGGGTTTTTACTTTGGTGCCCTACTTACAATTTGATCAGGTCCTGCTTTTAGTTTCCCTTTCAGGTCTTCTTAGTCAACTTCTGTTGATGAGTGGTATCATCCTATACTCATCTTTATGTTTCTGACTTAGCTCACTTAACATAATTCCTTCTATCTCTGTCCAAGATGGGTCAGAGAAGGTGGATTCATTGTTCTTGACAGCTGCATAGTATTCCATTGTGTATATATACCACAACTTTCTCAGCCACTCATCTGTTGTTGGGCATCTGGGTTGCTTCCAGGTTTTCATTTTCTAAGACAACACTCTGTACCCACTGAACAATAAGTCCTCATTTCATCTTCTTGTCCCCCATACCTTGGCAACTGGTATTCTGCTTTGTCTTCCATGATTTTGACTATTTGTCTGGTTTGTTTCATTTAGTGTCATGTTCAGAGTTTTCCTATGTTGTATTATGTGACATGATTTCCTAAGGATAAAATGGTATTTCATAACGTTAAACGCAGGTGGCGCAAAGCACAAGGACCGGCATAAGGATCCCGGTTCGAGCCCCGGCTCCCCAACTACAGGGGAGTCGCTTCACAGGCGGTGAAGCAGGTCTGCAGGTGTCTATCTTTCTCTCCTCCTCTCTGTCTTCCCCTCCTCTCTCCATTTCTCTCTGTCCTATCCAACAACAACAATAATAATAACTAGAACAATAAAACAACAAGGGCAACAAAAGGGAATAAATAAATAAATATTTAAAAAAAGAAAAATATTTAGTTAGGTTGAGCATTTTACTCCAGACTAAATTGTACCTTTTGATTGATGAGTTCAGTTAATTTGCACTAATTATTATTGTTTATATGTGCAGACTTGCCACTGTCATTATGACTATAGTGTTTTGGTTCTAGCTATTCCTTTCGTGTGTGTGTGTGTATTATTTTCCTTATTAAAAAAGTTATTTAAATGGAAGAGCCTCTTTCAACATTTTGTTTCTTTGTTTTTGTTTTCACCAGAGCACTGTTCAGCTCTGGCTTATGGTGATATGGGGATTGAATCTGGAAGCTTAGAGCTTCAGGCTTGAAAATGGTTTGTATAACCATTATGCTATCTCCTCAGCCTCAACATTTTTTTAAGGAAATATATAGATTTGATATATTCTCTCAGTGTCTGTTTAGCTGCTAAAGACATTATTTCTGTCATATATGAAAAAAAGGAGTCTCATGGGATATAAAATTCTTAACATATTTATTTATTTTTAAACATTTTGAATATTTAATTCCAGCATCTCTTGACTTGTAGAGTTTCTGGTGAGTAGTGTGACTAAAGGCTAATAAAAATATCAGTTCCCTAGGGAGTTGGGCAATAGTGCAGTGTGTTAAGTGCAGGTGGTGCAAAGCGCAAGGACCAGTGTAAGGATCCTGGTTCAAGCCCCCAGCTCCCCACCTGCAGGGGAGTTGCTTCACAGGTGGTGAAGCAGGACAGGTGTCTTATCTTTCTCTGCACCCTCTGTCTTTCCCTCCTCTCTCCATTTCTCTCTGTCCTATCCAATAACGACAACAATAAAACAGCAAGGGCAACAAAGGGGAATAAATAAAATAAATAATTAAAATATATCAATTCCTTGATTTCTTTCTTAATTATAGTAAATGTGCTTTCTCTATCTTGAACTCTTGATTATTTCAATATTATATGTCTTGGTGTAGTTCTCTTTGCTTTTCATTGTCAATTATTTTATTGATTTCATTGATGTATTTAGTTCCTTTGACCAGTTTGGGAAGTTATAAAACATTTCCTGTATATTTTCTGCTCCCTCCTTTTTCTTCTTCTAGAAATATTAACCTCTGTCTTTGAATTTGGCAATTTTGAACTCTCTGATAGAATCTTTCTTTTTGTTCACTGGAGCTTCATTGCATTTATGTGACACCAACGCTCCTGGTAAACTCTTATTTTATTCTCATCACTGAGGCTTCAATGTAGATAAATAGAGTGACAAAGAGGAAGAGAACAAGGGTGGAGGGAGGTAGGGAGGGGAGACAGAGAGAGAGAGAGAGAGAGAGAGAGAGACTATAGCTCCAAAGTTCTCTTCAATGCAGAGTGAGTTGGCCCCAAGCCTGGCTCTTACACATGGCAATGCAGCACACTATTCAAGTGAGTCATTTTGTCAGTCTTCTGGTGAACTCAGTTTTCTTTATTTTTAATAAGAGAGAGAGAGAGCACACAAGAGAGAAAACATGACAGCATCTGTTATGCATCATGATGCCAGGATCCAAACCCAGTTCTGTGTGCATTGTAGTGTGTATTCTACCAAGTGAACTAGCTATCATTTAATAACCAGTCTTTCTCCCTCCCTCCCTCCCTCCCTCCCTTCCTTCCTTCCTTCCTTCCTTCCTTCCTTCCTTCCTTCCTTCCTTCCTTCCTTCCTTCCTTCCTTCCGAGGTTGTATTCTATAGAGTTGTTCCTTCTGTGGACTCCTTTGGTGTGCCCATATTGCCGAGTTAAATTTCCCTTTTGTTGTTAGGCCTTCTGGACCAGTTAGAGAATTGTACTAATATTACTTTCCAGCAGATGGCACTGTATTAGATTTTTATTTGGTTGAATTTTATCTATTTATGTTTTGCCTGTTTCTGTGGGAAATGAAGTTTTTGTATCTGTAGTTGCTATATTAGTAGAATAGGGGAGGGACTTGGAGGGCTCAAGTTACTATTGAGAATGTGGTAGGAATATGGTGGTTTGGCTCATATGTTAGTATGTTAGTAGTATCAATGATATATTTGCTTTCTGGTGACCTAAATCTATGGCTCAACAGTCTGGCTGCTGTCAGTGAACTTTATGAGGTAGGTGGCCATCCCCAGGGTTGGAGAGTAGGGAAGTATTGTTGAGAATGCTTCTTCTACTCCTTGCACTGGCACAGCTTGTCTGGAATACACTAGCTCCTTGTATTGACTTCACCTGAAAAAAAAAAAAGGCATATTTCGCCACATAGTTTTTGCTTTCCCTTCCCCAGGGCCCACCGCTGGGCCAGCTGCTTTACCACCTGGGACCTCATTCTGGACCACAGTCTTCACATGCCTCTTTGCACCCACTTTCTGTTCAATGAAGCATGGATATCCTAGGTGTCTTCCTTATTGTAGTTTATGATGATCTCACAGAAATATAGAGGGTGTTTTTATTTTTACCCTGATATGTTATGACTATCTCATTGTCCAGCTTCTTCTAGTTAATTCTCTTCTTTTAAGAAGCAGCAAATGTCATCTTTTATTACCATATTTGTCTCAGAAGTCCATGGTATTTTTTAAAAGATTTTATTTATTTATTAATGAGAAAAGTAGGAGAGAGAGAGGAAGAACCAGACATCACTCTGGTACACGTGCTGCCAGGGATTGAACTCAGGACCTCATGCTTGAGAGTCTATTGCCTTAGCCACTGTGTCACCTCCTGGACCAGAGTCCATGGTATTTTTATGGTTATGTTAGTTTGTTTTTGCCACCAGGGTTATCTCTTGAGTATGGTACATGCACAGTAATACCATGGATTTTACCACCCCCTTTCACTTTTTTCTTTTTATTTTCTGATAGAGACAAGAAAGCATAGAAGGGTTGGAGAGAGAAAGAGATGCCTACCGCATAGCATCACCACTGGTGAAGTTTCCCCCCCTGTAGGTGGAGACTGGGGTCTTGAACCCAGATCCTTGTACATAGTAGTGTGTACATTGTACTGGGTGTGCCACTCACTACCAAGCTCCATGATTATTATTTTAAATAATTTATATGCTTTTCCAAATTGACAGCACAGTGCCCTCAGCAATATGCAAGAACTCCAATTTTGCCACATTCCCTCAAAACTTTTGATAATAGTTATTCCAGCTAGTAGGGAATAGTATTTCCTTGTGGCTTTGATTTGTATTTTTCTAAAGTCCGACAAGGTTGAGAATCTTTCCTTGTGCCTGTTGAATGTCATATTTGGAGAAATGTCTATCAAGTTCAGTCAACTTTTATAATAAATTCATGATATTGTTTTTATTGAAAGAGCAGATCACAGAGTCTATTTCAACTTGGAATTTCCCAATGTAGGGCTTGAAAATTCTCAACAGATGATCATGAAGGAACTCTCTATGATTTCAAGTCTACAAATAAGAAAATAAGTAAACAAATAAATAAATAAATAAGGGTCCTCTCCCTGGTCAACTAGGAATATCAAAGGAGGTCACCTGGGACTGCAACAAGATAGGACTAAAACTACTTTAGCAACCCACCAAATCACCAGTGAGTGCAAACACATGTGGCTTGTGGACAGAGAGTAGCCCAAGGGAGAGTTTCCTGGGGCTAAAGCCCTTATCTACTCCTGATTGGCTTTTTGCCTGTTGTAGCACCACCTTCAGTCTATTTTTTTTTTAATTTTTTATTTAAGAAAGGATTAATGAACAAAAACATAAGGTAGGAGGGGTACAACTCCACACAATTCCCACCACCCAATATCCATAACCCACCCCCTCCCATGATAGCTTTCCCATTCTCTAGTCCTCTGGGAGCATGGACCCAGGGTCATTGAGGGTTGCAGAAGGTAGAAGGTCTGGCTTCTGTAATTGCTTCCCCGCTGAACATGGGCATTGACTGGTCGGTCCATACTCCCAGTCTGCCTCTCTCTTTCCCTAGTAAGGTGTGTCTCTGGGGAAGCTGAGCTCCAGGACACATTGGTGGGGTCTTCAATCCAGGGAAGCCTGGCCAGCATCCTGGTGGCATCTGGAACCTGGTGATTGAAAAGAGAGTTAACATATGAAGCCAAACAATTTGTTGAGCAATCATGGATCCCAAGCTTGGAATAGTGGAGAGGAAGTGTTAGGGAGGTACTCACTGCAAACTCTAGTGTACTTCTGCTTTCAGGTATATATTTTGCAGTAGTTTATGGATACGTCTGAACATAAGCTCTCTCTCACAGAAACTAGTGTATATCTAGGTTTTGGGACTTTGTTAGAAAGTGAACTACCTGAGATGAAATTAGAGTGTACTATAAAAGGAAAGGTCTCACCCGAGTAATGAAGCTGAAGGGTTGTCATTCCACACGTGAAGTCTCTGGACACAGTCTGAGGTGAAGCATGTTGAGGTGGCAATAGTTGCGTTGGTTAGGTTGTGATGGGCGGATGCAATATTATTTGGTTTGGATTGGGAGATGCATACGGGAAAGTGGGCCCTATCCAAGGGTTCCAGGACTGGGGGAAGTAGGGGCTCTATAGTGGAGATGTGAGGTTCCTGCTATCTTAGGGTTCAAAATGACAATCGATAGTTAATGTTATCATCACATTATTTGGTAATTGGGTTAACTTTAAAAAGTCTTTTTGTTATGGTTTGCTGTACAGTATCCAGTATCTTGTATATAGCTGTGCTATTGGATGCTTCTAATCTGCTTGGTCTAGGCTTTTGAGAGAGTCCGCATATCAAATACACAGCCTATATCAGTCTATTTTAACAACAAAAAGACTGCTGAGGGGAGGAGAGGTCTCCCCTAAGCCTCACCAAATGCAACTGAGAGTCTGCATTGCCACTGCCTCTCAGAGGCAGGAGCAGCAGCCAAGAGGCCGTCTGTTGACATCAGGGGCCAGAGAACTGGCCAGGAAACTCAGGAGATTTACACCTGGGTGGACTGGGAGTCTTTCCACATTGTTCTCCTGATGAATCAGGATACATGGTAAATAGTTGCCTTAGAACTCACAGGTTTTGTTTGGAAACTCACAGGGCCAAGTTGTGCTGCCAACTTAGTTCTGGCTGCTGGCAGAGCAGCTGAATTGAGCCTGAGGCTTTGGATCCTCGGGGTGTAGGAGTGTCTTTGCAGAACCACTATGATCTCTCTACCTCATGCTGATTTATCTTTTGGTCAGGAGTGATTGATTAAGCTAAAAAGGCTACTTATAGTTAAAAAGCCATCATAGACTACAGGGAAGAAGAACAAAAGATGTTTTAACAGGCAGTGTGCTTCAACTCAGGGACTGAGATAACACTGAAACAACTGTTAATTTCTACAACTGTGAATTCTTTAAGTACCTTACATAGGCAAGAATTATCAGTAGATAGAAAAGTACTAAGAGAGGGACCTCATAACAGACTATATACAATGGCTAAATCAAGAAGAAACATTGGAGAAATGAAGCAGGACATAAGCCCAGCTAAAAACTGGGCTGAAATGAGTTCAATTTAATTGAGGACTTAGTCACAGGAGTAAGGAAAGAGTTTGCAAGTAAAGTCAATCAGAAATGGGGAAACAACAATTAGACTCTGAAAGAAAACACTATCTCAAGGTAATTAGAGAGCTGAAAGCTGAAATAGCTGATCTAAGAACACAATTTGCTGAACAAACTAATCCAATATCAGAAAAAGGTCACAAAATAGCTGAGCTACAGAAAACAAGAAAGAGAGAGAATAGAATAAATGAGGCAGAAAACAGAATTAGCAAGATTGAAAAAAACTAAGAATGAAGTATGAGATCTCAAAAAGAGATTAAGAGATACTGAAAACAGCAACAGAGACATGTGAGATGACTTCAAAAGAAACAATATATGGATTATTGGCTTACCAGAGGAAGAAAGAAAGGGAGGGGAAGAAAGCATTCTATAGGACTTAATAGCTTAGAACCTCTCCATTCTAGCCAACATAAAAGACGTAAAATTTCAAGAAGCTCAGAGGATCCCAAACAGAATTAACCCAGACTGAAAGACACCAAGACACATTATATTGAGGATGATAAAGAATAAGGATAGAGAAAGGATTCTGAAGACTGCAAGAGAAAAACAGAGTCACCTACAGAGGAAGACCCATAAGATTAGAAGCAGATTTCTCCACACAAACATTAAAGGCCAGAAGGGAATGGCAAAATATCTATTGAGTGCTCAATGAGAAAGGCTTTCAATCAAGACTACTGTATCCTGCTAGACTGTCATTCAGACTAGATGGAGGCATAAAAACCATCTCAGACAAGCAAAAGTAGAAAGAATCAACTATCACCAAACCTGCCCTGTAAGAAGTTCTGAAAAGTCTCCTATAAACAATCAGATCCCCATGTGCAATATGAACACTCTTAAAAATACAATAATGGCATTAAAATGTATTCAATGTATAATATCAATAAATGTTAGTGGCCTGAATTCATCTATTGGAAAACACAGAGTAGGAAGATTGATCAGAAAACACAATCCAACCATATGTTGTCTGCAGTAATCCCACATAACTCAACAAAACAAACACAGACTCAAGACTCAAAGTGAATGGATGGAAAACTATCATACAAGCCAGTAGCCCACAAAAAGGGGCAGGAACAGCTATTCTCATATCTGACAGGATAGACCTTAAACTAAATAAAATTAAAAAAGATAGAGATGGAAATTACTTAGTGCTCAGAGGATCCGTCAGTCAAGAGAACTTAATGATTATCAACATTGATGTACCCAATTAGAGCCATCTAAATACATCAAACATCTACTGAAAGAGCTAAAGCAATGCATTAATAGCAACACAGTAATAGGGGACTTCAACACCCCACTCTATCAACTTGACAGATCAACCAAGGAGAAAATAATGAAATGAGGGAGATAAATGAAGGGATAGATAAACTAGAACTAGTGGACATAAAGGAAGAAATCAAAATCTTTTGAGAGTTCAGTGAAAATGAAGATGGGAGATATCAAAATATTTGGGACACAGCTAAGGCAGTAAGTACTGTGAGGGAAGTTTATAGCCATACAAGCACACATTAGGAAACAAGAAAAAGCTCAACTAAACAACCTGATTGCACACCTTGAAGACTTAGAAGAAGAACAAAGGAACTCTAAAGCAACCATAAAGACTAAATTTATGGCAGAAATAAATAACATTGCAAATAAGAAAACCATACAAAAATATTAATGAAAGTAAATATTCTTTCCTTGAAAGAGTAAACAAAATCAACAAACCTTTAGTAAGATTCACAAAAAAAAAAGGGATAAGACCTTTTATAAAGGTCTTTTAAAAATAAATCAGATTATAAATGTGAGGTTTTTATGAACAACTATATGTCACCAAACTAGAGAACCTGGAAGAAATGTACAAGTTCCTAGATACCTAGAAACTTCAAAAATTAAATAAAGAGGAACTAGAAAATATGAACAGGCCAATCACAGCCAAAGAAGTTAAAATGGTTCTTAAAAATATTCCTAGGAGTTGGGCAGTAGTGCAGCAGGTTAAGCGCACATGGTGCAAAGCACAAGGACCTGCGTAAGGATTCTGGTTTGAGGCTCCAGCTCCCCACCTGCAGTGGAGTCGCTTCACAGGCGGTGATGCATGTTTGCAGGTGTCTGTCTTTCTCTCCCCCATCTATCTTCCCATCCTCTCTCCATTTCTTGCTGTCTCAACAAGGATACCAGTAACAACAACAAAAATAACTACAATGATAAAAACAACAAGGGCAACAAAAGGGAATAAATAAATATTTAAAAAATGATCTAAAAAATATTTCCAAGAATAAAAGTCCTGCACCAGATGATGTTACAAATGAATTCTACAGAACCTTCAAGGAAGAGTTAATACCTCTATTTTAAAATTCTTCCAAAGGATTGAAGACACAGGGATACTCCCAGTTTCTACGAAGCCAACATCACTCTTTAAACAAACAAACAAACAAAAACAGCAATACAACAAAAAAAGGAAAATACAGACATATGATATATTTGATGAACATAAATGCTAAAATATTGAACAATGTTCTAGCCAACCAGATATAGCGGTATATTTAAAATGTTGTTCATCATGATCAAGTGAGCTTTAACCTAGCAATGCAAGGTTGGTTTAATATACATAAGTCAATCAACTTGATCCACCACAACAATAAATGCAAGACCAAAAATAACATGGTTGTATCAATAGATGTAGAAAAAGCTTTTGGCAACATCCAACAACCCTTTATGATCAAAACACTACAAAAATGTTAATAGATGGAAAATTCCTCAAGATAGTGGAGTCCATATATAGGAAACCTACAGCTAGAATCATAATCAATGGTGAAAAACTAAAATCATTTCCTCTTAGATCATGTAGTAGACAGGGCTGCCCACTATCACTATTACTATTCAACACAGTATTGGAAGCTCTTGTCCTAGCAATCAGGCAGGGATACAGATTGAAAAGAGAAGAAGTCAAACTCTCCTTATTTGCAGATGATATGTATGATAGTATACATAGAAAAACCTAAAGAATCCACCAGAAAACTTTTGAAAATTATCAAGCAATATTGAAAGGTGTCAGACTATAAAATTAACATACAAAAATCAGTGGCATTCCTTTATGCAAACAATAAGTTGGAAGAAGCAGAAATTCAGAAATCAATTCCTTTGACTATAGCAACAAAACAATAAAATATCTAGGAGTAAACCTAGCCAACAAAGTGAAAGACTTGTATGCTGAAAATTATGAGTCACTATTAAGGGAAAGAAATAGAAAAAGACATGAGGGAAGATTTAACATCATTAAAATGAATATACTACCTAGAGCCATATACAAATTTCTTGCTACCCCCATCAAGATCCCAGCCTCCTGTCTTTTAGGAGAGTAAAACAAAAGCTACAAATGTTTATCTGGAGCCAGAAAAGACCTAGAATTGCCAAAACAATCTTGAGAAGAAAGAACAGAACTGGAGGAATCACAGCCCCAGATCTCAAATTGTACTATAGGGCCATTGTAGTCAAAACTGCTTGGTACTGGAACATAAATAGACACACTGACCAGTGGAATAGAATTGAGAGCCCAGAAGTAAGCCCCCACACCTATGGACATCTAATCTTTGACAAGGGTGCCCAGACTATTAAATGGGGAAAAGGAGAGTCTCTTCAACAAATGGTGTCGCAAACAATGGGTTGAAACATGCAGAAGAATGAAACTGAACCACTCTATTTTACCAAACACAAAAGTAAATTCCAAGTGGATCAAGGACTTGGATGTTAGACCAGAAACTATCAGATATTTAGAGGAAAATATTGGCAAAACTCTTTTCCACATAAATTTTAAGGATATCTTTAATAAAACAAATCCAATTACAAAGAAGACTAAGGCAAGTAAAAACCTATGAGACTACATAAAATTAAAAAGCTTCCACACAGCAAAAGAAATCAAAATTATCCAAACAAAGAGACCCCCTCGCAGAATGAGAGAAGATTTTCACATGCCATACATCAGACAAGAGTTTAATAATCAAAATATATAAAGAGCTTACCAAACTTATCAACAGTTAAACAAATGACCTCATCCAAATATGGGGAGAGGACATGGACAGAATATTCACCACAGAAGAGATCTGAAAGGCTGAAAAACATATGAAAAATGCTCCAAGTCTTTGATTGTCATAGAAATGAAAATAAAGACAACAATGAGATACCTCTTCACTCCTGTGAGAATGTTATACACCAGAAAAGATTGCAGCAACAAATGCTGGAGAGGTTGTGGGACAAAGGGACCCTCCTGCACTGCTGGTGGAATGTAAATTATTCTAATCCCTTGGAAGAGCAGTCTGGAGAACTCTCTGAAATCTAGAAATGGATCTAATGTCTGACCATACAATTCCTCTCCTAGGTATTTATCCTAAGGAACAAAACATACCCATCCAAAAAGATTTGTGTATACCTATGTTCATAGCAGCTCAATTTGTAATAGGCAAAACATGGTATTAATACAGGTGTCCAGCAACACATGAGTGGTTTAGCAAGTTACGGTCTATATACACAATGGAACACTACTCAGCTATTAAAATTGTTGATTTCACCGTTTTCAGCCCATCTTGGGCAGAGCTTGAAGAAATCAACTTAAGTGAAATAAGTCAGAAACAGAAATATGAAATGGGATGATTTCACTCACAGGCAGAAGTTGACAACAATATCAGAAAATAAAGCATTAAACAGAATGTAGAATGGAGTTGGTGCATAGCCCTAAAGTAAAAGACTCTGAGGTTGGTGTCTGGGAGGGTTCAGGTTGGCAGAAAACCAACCTGATGGCAGAAAACCCAGTGGGTTCGTATTGTTATGTGGAAAGCTGGGAAATGTTATACATGTATAAACTATTATATTTACTGTCTACTATAAAACATTAATTGCCCAATAAATTTTTTTAAAAAATGAAAAAAGTAGAAGTAGGGGAAGAAAAGAAATGTCTAGGTAAATTTGGAATGATTTGGAGCTATGATTTAAATGAAGAGAGAGAAGGGTTGACAGGGGAGAGAAAATTTATTAATAAAACACACACACACGCACACACACACAAACAAACAAAAATAAACATAAATCCCTTAAAATTTCTCTTTCCCTAGAGTAAGAGAAAAGGGAGGAGAGAGAGAGAGAGAGAGAGAATCTCCAAAGTATGTTTCTTCCTCTGGGCTTCTGTTTAAATAAGTCCCTTTCAAGGCTCCAAAAAAGTCAAAAACCTCAAGTGACATTTTTAGGACATTTTTTTTCAGCATGGAGGTCTTTGATTATCTCACCATAATTACTATGTTTGTGGTGTTTTCCCTTGGTGGCTATATTTTAGTGAAACCAAGTTTTGAGTTGGCTTTGTTAGAAACATCACCCTAGGAGCATTGAATTTACATTGCCTTTTGTAACATAAATAATTTAAATTTAGCTCTAATGTACTTAAAGTCACTGATTTTAGTTATATAGATGAGAAACAGTCCAGGACAGTTGACAGAAAATCATAGCTCATTTATTTAATTTGATGACTAAGTTACAACAGTGCTATTTTGAGGAAGACTTCAGAATACTTGTGCTTTCTTTGAGCTGATGTGTAGGGTGAGATAGTAATTCTGGATTGATACTATACAGTCATTAAAATCTATTTAGAGATGTACATATGATCTTATTGAATAAGTCTTTGCTTTAATGAGGAAAAATGTTAATTATGATCTGATAGAGAATATCTGATTGATAGAAATAGCTAAACAATAGTGAATGTTTTTAGGATGTCTTACCACAGAATTTGTCCTAGAAAATACATTTTTATGTTCCCTATTAAACATAATTTATTTAAATAATAATTTATAGTATTTTATTCATATATTCATTTATTGGATAGAGACAGAGAAACTGAGATCGAGAGGTGAGATATTAAGGGGGAGATAGAGACACCTGCAGCACTGCTTCTCTGCTTGTGAAGCTTCTCCCCTGCAGATGGGGGCCAGGGACTTGAACCTGGGTCCCTGTGTGTAGTACCAGGTAAGCTCTATAGAGTGCACAACCACCCAGCACTGCCTATTGCACATAATTCCTAAAAAATATTATTTGCTAGTTACTTCTACTTAGAAGGATGAGATTCTTCTTATATGAACTGCTAACATATTCCATCTATTCTTAAACAAAAGTTAGACGAATGATATTATTTCTTTGCCATTTTTGCTATAATTTTTTAAAAATTATATTTTGTTTTATTAGTATTAGATGATGTTCATTATTTTGTTAGGCTATTGTGTCTCTCCTATAAAGAAATCATACTTAGTTTTCATCACTTGATTTACAGTGACAGAGAATTTTCCGTGCCTGTTGAGAACTCCTCCTTGAGTAGCAATACCCAAACTTTACCTTTATGAATCTAAGGAACTGGTACTTGTGAGAATATAGATTTTAGAGAAATGAATGTAGTTTTCAGTAAGAATTAGGAGGAATTTTTCTTTTTTAATTTACAAATATTTTATTGAGATACAGATATATACTGTGAGACTGCAACACTGCTTGGCTCTGGCTATCGTGGTACAGGGGATTGAACCTGGGACTGTGGAGCCTCAGGCATGAGAGCCCATTTGCATTACCATTATACTATCTCTCCCAATACCAGGAAGCATTTCTGAAAACTCAACTAGACCCTGTTTATCCCATTGTCCACCTAACACTATTATCTCCTAAAGGATAGAAATATTAAGCCTAAATGGCTGTAAGTGTTTTGGATGTAATTTTATTTACAACAACTAGCATGAAGTTGGTGGGCAATTAGTCCATTTGACTCATAGAATCTATCAGTTAAAGTTAATGTAAAACATAGAGTTACTTTAAGTTTCAGTACACAAACAGACAATTGCTGGAGCAGTTTTAAGGTATGCTTAAAGATTTCCGTTTTCTTTTCTTTTTTTAAAAAATTTTTTATTTAAGAAAGGATTAATGAACAAAAACATAAGGTAGGAGGGGTACAACTCCACAGAATTCCCACCACCCAAACTCCATAGCCCACCCCCTCCCATGATAGCTTTCCCATTCTCTAGCCCTCTGGGAGCATGGAGCCAGGGTCGTTGAGGGTTGCAGAAGGTAGAAGGTCTGGCTTCTGTAATTGCTTCCCCGCTGAACATGGGCATTGACTGGTCGGTCCATACTCCCAGTCTGCCTCTCTCTTTCCCTAGTAAGGTGTGTCTCTGGGGAAGCTGAGCTCCAGGACACATTGGTGGGGTCTTCAATCCAGGGAAGCCTGGCCAGCATCCTGGTGGCATCTGGAACCTGGTGATTGAAAAGAGAGTTAACATACGAAGCCAAACAATTTGTTGAGCAATCATGGATCCCAAGCTTGGAATAGTGGAGAGGACGTGTTAGGGAGGTGCTCACTGCAAACTCTAGTGTACTACTGCTTTCAGGTATATATTTTGCAGTAGTTTATGGATACGTGTGAACATAAGCTCTCTCTCACAGAAACTGGTGTATATCTAGGTTTGGGGACTTTGTTAGAAAGTGAACTACCTGAGATGAAATTAGAGTGTACTATAAAAGGAAAGGTCTCACCCGAGTAATGAAGCTGAAGGGTTGTCATTCCACACGTGAAGTCTCTGGACACAGTCTGAGGTGAAGCATGTTGAGGTGGCAATCGTTGCGTTGGTTAGGTTGTGATGGGCGGATGCAATATTATTTGGTTTGGATTGGGAGATGCATACGGGAAAGTGGGCCCTATCCAAGGGTTCCAGGACTGGGGGAAATAGGGGCTCTATAGTGGAGATGTGAGGTTCCTGCTGTCTTAGGGTTCAAAAAGACAATCGATAGTTAATGTTATCATCACATTGTTTGGTAATTGCGTTGACTTGTATGCTGAAAACTATGAGTCACTACTCAAGGAAATAGAAACTGATACCAAGAAATGGAAAGATATCCCATGCTTATGGATTGGAAGAATAAATATCATCAATATGAATATTTTCCCCAGAGCCATATACAGATTTCTGTTTTCTTAATGAGCTTGGTAGTTGCAGTGCTCTTTTCTAATTAGACAGGGTGCTAAAATTAATTAATTAACTTTCCCAGAGCACTGCTCAGCTCTGACTTAGGGTGGTGATGGGAACACAAAGCATCAGGCATGAAAGTCATTTTACATGACCATTATGCTGTCCCTCCAGCTCTAGGCTGCTAATTTTGAGGTCTTGCTTCCTTATTCTCCAGTAGTATGGTCTGGATGAGTTACCACTGTTCACCTTGGTTATTCACCACTCTGCACTTCTGTTCTTCAGTGGCTGAATGACAGTCATGAGAATGCCTGTAGGAGTTGAGAGGTGGCTCAGCTGGTAGAGTGCACACTTTACCATATGAGAGCCCCTGGCTACCACACAAGAACACCTGCAGTGTGAAACCTTATAAATGGTGAAGCAGTGCTGCTATGTCACTCCTTTCTTTTGCTCACCCTCCAGCTCTCTCTATCTCTTATCCTCTACCTAAAAGAAGAATATGGTCCTGGCAGTTTAGAGTGACGGAATCATGCAGACACTGAGACCAAGTGATAGCCCAGTTGGCAAAATAAGTAAATAAATAAAATAAAATAATGTCTTATTTTATTTAAGTGGTAGGAATGTAAAATGGGGATTTAGAAAAGGTGCTGGCAAATTCTGAGTGCTCAATAACATCATCATTAATTGACTTCTGTTTTTCTATTCACTTTTAAAGATGCACCTGCTCTTTTATTTTGAATATGATTTTACATATAAGTGTTATGTTAAAATTACATTAGAATCAGAGTAGCATGAAAAGGTTAAAGTAGATCCCATGGTGATGTTTCCAAACATAAAAGATTATATTGCAGTATGTCCTAAATCCTACATCATAACATAGCATGTGAAATATTAACTCCTGGAAGACTTATTGTCCTTAGTAAGGACCAATCCATATGCCTGTTGAGTTTTTGTTTGTTTGTTTGTTATTCCCCTTACTGCCAGGGATATCTTTAGGGCTGGGTGCTAGTATTAGCACTATGAATCCACCACTTCCAGTGGCCATTTTTTCCCTCTCCCACCCCACTCCTTTCTCTCTTCCCTCCCTTCCTCCCTCCCTCCTGCCCTTTCCTTCCTTCCTTCTTTTTTAGGAAACAACAGGGAGAAATTAGGAGGGATGAGGATAAAGATAGAGATAGAGAGATAAAGATAGACATCTGCAGACCTACTTCACTCATGAAGTGTTTCCCCTGCAGGTGGGAGCAGGGGCTCTTAACCTGGGTCCTTAAGCATTGTAACTTGTGTGCTTAACCCAGTGTGCCAGCACCCAGCCTTTTTGTTGAGTATTTGTACAACTAGCAAACACCCTTCTCATAGTGGTGTGTGTGTGTGTGTGTGTGTGTGTGTGTTGCTAAGTCTCCTCATTTAAACAGTTTTGATACTGATTCTGTGCTTATTGACATTTTATGGAGATGAACTATTATATCTTTTGATGAACTTTGTCTTCATTTTCTCAAAAGAGTGCTATCCTGAAATTAATGTGAATTCATCCATGCTTATTTCTGCCTTATTCAGCATATATTTGTATGCTTAACAAATGTAAACAATTTTTATAGCTTTATGAATTTGTAAATAGCTACAAATTCATAAATAATATGTGCTATTATGCTGTGCTTTCATGAATGCAACATAAATGGTTTTATACATGTCCCCATTAGTTATTGCATAAATTACTCTTTGGCTTCTTTTGAATTCCTTAAAAATAGCCATGGTCCAATGCTGAATGTTTAATGGCTCCCCATGTACAAGGACTCGCATTAAAGCCCCTGGGCCCTACTCAGAGGGCTGAACCTTTTTGCATGGTTGAGCTGTACTTCAGTGTCTCTCCTTCTCTCTACCTCCTTCTCTATTTCTCTTTGTGAAAGATTGAGAAAGAGTGGGGAACATTTGGCCATTGGAAGCAGTGGATTCCTCTTGCAGGCAAAAGCTATGGTGCTTCCACTTTGGGACCTTTGTATTTGCAGTTCTCATCGCCTGAGACACCTTTCCCAGATACCTAGAAGACCAATTCCCTGCTAACTTCTTTATTTCAAGTGACTTAATATTAGGGCCTTCCTGGAATGCCCCATCTAAAATTATAAATTTTTCTCTCCTTCATTTCCTTTTCCTTCTCCATTACTCTCTAGCATTTCATGGTCTAGATTACCAAACATTTTACTTATTTCTCCTTCATTTAATGTCACCCTCCACTAAACTGTGAGTTCACTAAAGACAGGGATGTTTGTTCATTATTCCCTTCTTTTCTTTCTATAATCTCTCTCTCTCTCTCTCTCTCTCTCTCTAGCCTGCTTTAATAAATTCTCTATCCTTGGTATCAACATAGTGATCCATAATATTTGCTGATTAAATAAATGTGTTATAATGGGATAAGACAATTTTTCCTTAAGAGAATGTTTTCTTCTGAAGTTTGTCCAAACTGGTATTTTCACCTGCTGCATTTTCAAATATATATATTTATTTAATATAATGTCTAGATATTTGAGTGTTTGGAAATCATGACAGATTAAGGTGTTTTTTTTGTTTTGTTTTTTGTTTTTGGTTGTTGTTATTTTACTGAGCTTTTTTTTTTTTGTCATCATTTTCATGGCTTCACTGCTCCAGGATAACATTCATATAGAAAGAGACAGAGGTATATGGTAGTAGCACACCAGGTTAAGCGCACATGGCGTAAAGCTCAAGAACTGGCATAAGGATCCCAGTTTGAGCCCCTGGCTCCCCAGCTGCAGAGGAGTCATCTCACAAGAGTTGAAGCAGGTCTGCAGTTGTCTATTTTCCTCCCCCTCTCTGGCTTCCTCTCCTCTCTCCATTTCTCTCTGTCCTATCCAACAACAACAACATCAGTAACAACAACAATAATAAATACAACATGATAAAACAACAAGGGCAACAAAAGGGAAGAAAAAGAAAAGAAAGAGACAGAGAGTGAGTCAAGGAAAGACATCATAGCATTGAAGCTTGTTTTTCATTTATGGAAAAGCAGGCACAATATCCAAGTAACCTAATTTGCCAGCTTGACAATTATTTTCCCCATAATTTTTCTTTTTTTTAATATTATTTATTCATTTCCCTTTTTGTTGTCCTTGTTTTTATTGTTGTTATGGTTGTTTTTGTCATTCTTGGATAGGACAGAGAGAAATGGAGAGAGATGGGGAAAACAGAGAGAGAGAAAGATAAACACCTGTAGACCTGCTTCACCTCTTATGAAGCGACTCCCCTGCATGTGGGAGTCGGGGGCTCGAACTGGGATCCTTACACTGGTCCTTGCACTTTGTGCTACGTGCGTTTAACCTGCTGTGCTACCGCCCAACTCCCACCATAATTTTTCTTTTATGAACTTCACCCTGGTGGGTTTTTAACCATTCTTTTCTGGGTGAAAGTATGAGAGTCTATCTTTAGTATATATTCAAAGGTGAAATTCTTATTTGTATCTAGTGCTGTGTAACAAACACTCCAAACTTACTGACTTTAAATAATAACTTGAACAATTCAATTGCCATTCTTCTGATAGTTTTCCTTGTCTAGTTGCAATCAGATGATGACTTGAATAATTTACTAGTCCAACGTTTCCTCACTTCACATTGGCCACTGGATGTATCCACAGATTAGGGCACCTCTAATCTCTAGCATATCATCTCCCATTCCCCAGTATGGTAGAAAGGTTTTGTCATGGCATGGAATTTTTGAAGCATTGTTCCATGTATAAGTTGCAAGACTTTTCAGTCCTAGGTTTTGGAATTTACATATCACTTCCACCTCATTCTGTTGTTCAAAGCAAATCATAGAGAAGCCTGCATTCAAGGGCATTAACTATTGTGACCCAGTTTTTCTAATCTAGTGTAGAGGATGTGGATTATACTTGTCTTCAATTCTGCTAGACATTGCCAAGTTTCTCAGTAGAAGTGTCTAGCAACTTTTTCTCCAGTTGGTACAAATTACTTGTTAAGAGGGAATGGTACAGACACATTCATGACAAAACAGAATCTTATAGGCCCCTCCAAAAAAATCTTTCTTTCTTTCTGCCATATCTCTATTTATTCAACAAAATCTAACTTAACTTAACTTGTGCCTCTGCACACAAGTAGGTCATATTTGCCAGTTCCACTATACTTAGGAGTGGCCATAATGACCAAGTTTGGGTCACTGAAATATAAATTACTTTGTTGTAATTTAAACTCTTGTCCCTGTTTGTTCACTTGCCATATATGAAGGTCTATTTGAGCTCTCATACAAGATCTGCTAGAAACTTATAAATCTGTTGAGTTCCTGCTCTGTCGTAGACACTGTTACAAGTACTAGTGATGGGATATAAACAAGGAAGAATAACTTGGATCCACTTGCATATCAGATTTCAGGCTCAGGAAAAAAAACCCTAGTAAATGCTTATTTATATTTAGTGCCAGAGCCTGTGTAACCTCTAAGTCCCTATTGGGCTGAGCTTATATCTCATGGTCACATCTGAGGAACATTGCAGGATGCATTCATTTCAGGACCAGTTTTTTTTTTTTCAAGTGGCAGGGAAGGATACCCCCAGCCTTCCTTCAGAGACTGGGGTTATCCCTACTGGCATTGCTTTATGGTAGTACTGAGAGGGCCCATAAGACATGTTCCTTATGGAAGCGACCAGTGATAGTGAAGAGAGGGACACTTTGGACAGACCATATTATTTACCATGTGTTTGGGAGTGGAAGAAAGACTGCTTTAGAAGCTGAATGAGCAGGATACAAACTTGCAGAGTAATAGCATGAGAGGACTTCAGGTGTCAGGAGTAGCATGTACAAGGCTGTTGAGGTGAGAACAAGATCAACATAGCTGAAAAAAAAAAGAAAATATCTGTAGTCATTTACCTAATAGAGCAAGAGATGGAAGGGCATATTAGTAAATATAATGGTATTAATGTTTTCTTATCCCACATGCTTATCAGTTGGAGAAGGATTTTTTTTACTCCTTTACTTGTGTAGATTCCTTAATATGTAAAATTTGACATCAACTGGAGTCTTAGATACAATTTTCCTGTTTTGAAATTACATTCTGGATTCCTGGTAGTGTGAAAAAAATCACCTGTTACGAGTACAAGTCTAAAAATCTGTCAGCAAGGCTATAAACGTTTGGAAACCCTAGAATAAATCTTTCCAAAGACCTGGATTCTTGTGTAAAATGAGTCCAAAGTCAAGTGGTATGCCAGGCATTTTATGGGAATAAATTGGGTGCGTTGTGAAGTACATTCATTTTTCCAAGCCACTGGGACCAAATTATTCACCATGTTGTTGCCACAATGAGTTGAATAGGTTTACAGTGGTTAGAGGATTTAGCTCTCCTTTCAGGATCACCTGGCTTGACCCCAAGGTGGAGTTCATGATTGTGTGTGGGTTGGGATGTCCTTTTATAAGTATATAAATGTCCATTTGTATACTTTCAATATAAATGTTCTATTTAGAAGGCATCAATGATGAGGAAAATGTTGGTGATTAGTTTGTCCTACAATCTAAAAATATTGTGATCTTATATATTGTATTGTTCAAATAATCCATGACTTCTAACATTTTAATAACTTGTTTATTGAGCATTCTCACTATGTGAGATAGAGTAATGAATAAGTATTTACTAAACAAGCCTTTGGACAGGACCAAAAAATTAAGAAATCATCCTTCCTCAGAGACTTTGTTAGCTCCAACAGTATTTCTGCATATTTCTTTCTTTTCTTTCTTTTTTTTTTTTTGCCTGCAGGGTTATTGCTGGAGCTCAGTGCTGACACTGTGAATCCACTGCTCCTGGAGGCTGTTTTTTCCCTTTTTGTTGCCCTTGTTGTTTATCATTGTTGTTATTACTGTTATTGTTATTGCTGTCGTCGTTGTTGGATAAGACAGAGAAATGGAGAGAGGAGGGAAGACAGAGAGGAGGAGAGAAAGATAGACACCTGTAGCCCTGCTTCACCGCCTGTGAAGCAACCCCCCCTGCAAGTGAGGAGCTGGGGGCGTGAACCGGAATTCTTACGCTGGTCCTTGTGCTTTGTACCATGTGCACTTAACCTGCTGTGCTACCACTCTACCCCCAGATCTATTTCTAATTGTTGTGATCATCTTGCTTCTAAGTTCATATTTAGAATCAGTGAAGATATTACTTTTCAGTATGTATATTGCTATTAATAAATTAAGAATAGTATCTAAACATTTAAAATATACTCAAAACAACTTATAACCAATGTATGTTATAAATGTGACTGTTGTATTTGATTTTATATTTTACATATTTCTACAGCAGTCTTTGTGTACCACATATCAGTCTCTTAAAATTTTAACTGAATTAAAATTATCATTTCTGTTTATTCTATGGGAACATCTATAAGCTGACTACAGTACTACAATATTTATTAGTATATTAGATGATTGTATAACCATATGAATTGTTCAATATCAATTTAATTTTAAAACTACTAAAAAGTAATAATAAGTATCATAGAGCTTTATGTACTTGTTATGGTTTAAAGCATTCATGGACATTATTATTGTCCTCACAAATGCCCATCCTGAGACTTAATCAGAGACATTTAGGGTAACAGTTGATTCCTTATCTACTATGGGTTTCACTCAAATAAAAAAAACATGCATGAAATATAGGGCAGGTGTACATACTTCAGAAAAAAAATGTATCTAAAACACAAGGCATAATTAGATACTTTAAAGGCTCTCCAGTTTTATCACAATAGTCTGATTGTCATATATATTTCCTTGTACCCCTAGGTACAAGGAAATAGGTACAGTTAGCGCCTGGAAGGAAACATGTTCAGGAAAGAAGCACACATCTTTCCCCTTGCCTTCCAGTGGTTGAATCTAGTTTTGTGGAATAAACTTTTAGAATCTTTCAAATCAAATGAACAAGCCAGTCTGATTAGACCCATATATCATCAATCAACAATTTTTGTAATTAGCTGGTTTCCTTTGGGGCATCATTCATATGTAAAAATGATGGTCCAGTTGGACTTTATTGCTTTCTTTGGGTATTTCTGTGTCCCTAAAGAGAACCTTTGTCTGTTCTTGCTGGTAGAAGAGTCATTCTTTCCCCTCTATCTGTGGCCTATATAGAGCACCCACAACCTAATTGCTCTCTTGACCTTTCAAGTTTGAGGGGAACAAGGAAACCATTCAGCTAGTGTTACCTGAAAATTTGGTTGTGTTCATATGAATGTGGTATTATAATTCATGGTATTTTCTACTTTTAGTTACTAGTGATTTTATTTTATAGAAGAGAAATTTCACTTCATTAAAGAAAAGGCATTTTAGTGTCTTACTATTTTTTTTTCTTCTACATATGGGAACTTGAAATCTCATTCATGCTCTGTGAAATTGAAGAAATTGGATATTTGGGCATGGAAATTGGTGGTCCTCCAAGCAATATGGGATCTAAAAGTGTTAAATCCTTTCATAAATAAACCTCAATGCAGACTGGAATGTCTTGGCTTGATCTTAAAGGTGATATTACAGGAGACATATAACCGTTGACTGGCCTTAAAGATAATTATCTGAACATTCCAGTCTTAGTCTGCCATCAGCAGGGTTTGGCTTGTGTTGAAGTCAGTGCTCTTCCCCTTATAAGAATATTACATTTAGATAGGCCCCCAGTCCTGAGATGTTTACAAACCACCCCAAACTTGTGAACTATGAATGCAAATGTTATCTCTTAAACCTTCTAGATTTTTTTTGATTAATACTTTATCTTGGTAATTTGAGTTCATTTCTAATTGGGCTTTGTCCTGCTATCTTTGGTTTTTGAGATTTTGGGGGGGAATCTAATCTAATAAATTAGTAAATTTGGACTTTTAATTCTGTTAAGTTGCACAGTAGACTCGGTTATATCACTGTGTGAATCTTGGTATGAAGCTGTGAAATGAAGTGTATTCACATGGGTAATTTCCTTAGGACAGAGGTAGTGAAGGAAAGAGGTAGGAGGGACAGTTACTCTGAGTCCTATGAGTAGAAGAACTGAATCCCTCATCCCTAACATGGTGCCACAATACATTTGGTTGAAATAATGACTGAAGTTATACAGAGTTTGTTTTATATATATTTAGTATGTTATATATATATATATATATATATATATATATATATATATATATATATATAGTATGTTTTATACTAAATACTCTACATTTACCCCCCCTCAAATGGAGGTTAGGTGGCAAAATATTACAGTGATTATTATACACTATGGAGCTAGATGACCTGGGATTAAATTTCCTTATCTTTTATTTTTAGCTAGATACAGAGAGGAAGCATGGGGGTGGGGCAGAGAGAAACCATAGAACCAAATATTCCTTCAATGCAGAGTGGCCCAGGGCCAAACCTGGGTTGCACACATGGCAAAGCAGTGCACCATCCAAGTGATAAGCTATTCTGCCAGCCCAAATTTCAGCTGGGCTGCTTACTATCTCTGCAACAAAGGACAACATATTAAACTTCCCTGAACTTCAATTTCCCAATCTGTAAACTGGGAATGATTGCTCCAAAGTGTGTTGCAAGAAATAGGTGAAATTATGAACAATTATTCATTACTATGAATCATATTAATTCCTGCTATGGGAAAAGTTTCACATAATTGCTAGTTAGTATTACTGATTATTAATGATTGATATTAGTGCTTAGGGATATCCTTTAGACTGTTTGGTTTGCCATTCAAGTGGATATAAAATATTTATCTTCATAACGACATATATATTAAAATATTTAAATATAAATATACCTTTAAATATGGTTTTATATTTGCTCTATTGAGTCAATATAAAGGTAGATCAAAAATCAGAATGCAGAATGAGAGAAGGCATTCCATATTCAGATGAACAAAATTCCTCAAACTGATGATGAAGTTTTCTCTGTGTAAATAGTTATAGTTGACCAGATGAACCACATGGTATTTGGGTGCAAAACATGTTTTGGGACTAGGGAAATAGCACAGTGATTTATGCTACAGATTTTCATGCTTGAGGCACTGGAGTTTCCAAGTTCAATCCCTGGCACCACTATAAACCAGAGTTGAGCAATGCTCTGGTTCTCATTCTCTCTCTCTCTCTCTCTGTCCCTCCTTCTCTCCCTCTTTCAGTCCTTATCCTTAAAGTTCATGAAGGGAGGGGACAGTGGCACAGCAGCATAATAGCTATGCAAAAAGGCTTTCATGCCTGAGGCTCCAAAGTCCTGCACCACCATAGGCCAGAACTGAGCACTGCTCTAGTTTCTCTGTATCTATCTTTTCCTCATCTAAATAAATAAAAATATATTTAAAATAAACAAGAGGTTGAAAATATGTTTTTCAAAAGGTAAATCTAGTGTCAGGATATAACTTAATTCCCCATCAGCCATGCTTGTGGAAAAATAACATTTCTTATATTGTGGGGATGGTTCTCTCTCCCTCAGGGTTCTCATGAAAACTGGTGGGTAATTCACCTAGAGTGGATTAGTTATCTGGTCCAAGTTATTTGGGTGCAAAACATGTTTTGCGACTAGGGGAACAGCACAGTGATTTATGATACAGATTTCCATGCCTGAGGCACTGGAGTTTCCGGGTTCAATCCCTGGCACCACCATAAACCAGAGTTGAGCAATGGGATGCTGGGGTTCGTGCCAAATGCTATTGCTGAATTATTCTTTCCCAGGGCTATCATTATTCTTGCCTTTAGCAATTGGTTCCAGGCTTCTTGTAGCCTCTTTCTGGGAAGTTGCTGCCATCTGTATAAACTACCACCCCTTCAGTCACTCCAAGTGGAGTCCAAATCTCTGAGCTTCAGCCATTCTATACTCATCCAAATACATTTTCGCTACTGAACTCCTTAGATTAAAAATCCAGATTTTGGGGACAAGACAGTAGTGCACCAGGTAGAGGGTGCATATTGTAATGCACGAGGACCTGGGTTCAAACCCCTGTTCTTTACCTGTCTGTGTGTGAGGGGGAGTTAGTTCCAGCAGTAGAAAAACGGTGCTCCAGGTTTTTTTTAAAATATTTTATTTATTATTGGATAGAAACAGAAATAAATTGAGGTGAGAGGGAGATGATAGATAGATAGATAGATAGATAGATAGATAGATAGATAGATAGATGAAGATATACCACTTGTGAAGCTTTCCCCCTACAGATGGTGACCAGGGGCTTGAACCTGGATCCTTATGCATTGTAATGGGTGTGCTCAGCCAGGTGTGTCATTGCCTGGTCCCTCAGATGTTTCTCTCTTTCACCACTCTCATCTCAATTTCTCTCAGTCTCTATCCTAAATAAATAAATAAATGTACAAAAATTAAATATAGTATTTAAGAAAAAAGAAGTCCAGAGTTTTGGAAACAAAAGCCTTTTACCCCTTATCTAAATCAGGAATGAATACAGAAACCTCTGGTATCCCTTGATCATCTCCAAGAGCACAAGAAGGGATTTTAACTTTTCTTTTTAATGTGTTTTATTTGTGTATTGTATAGAGACAGGGAAATTGAGAGGGAAGGGGGAAATATAGAGGGAAGAGAGAAAGAGCAACACCTGCAATACAGCTTCACTGCTCATGAAGCTTCCTCTCTACAGCTGGGGACAGGGATTTGAATTCAGGGTCCTTACCCATTGTAATATGTGCACTCTACCAGGCGCACCACTACCTGGTACCCACTTCACTTTTCTTGATACATCTACTGTTTGTTTGTTTGTTTTTTGCTTTGCCTCTAGTCACTGGGGCTCAGTGCAGGCACTGTGAACCCACTACTTCTGGCAGCCTTTTATTTTAATTATTTTTTATTCTATGAGACAGAGAAATTGAGATGGGATGGTAGACAGAGAGAGGAAGAGAAAGATAGGCACTTGCGGACCTGCTTCACTACTTGTGAAGCGACCTCCCTGCAGGTGGGGAGCTGGGGGCTCGAACTATGATCCTTGCATGGGTCCTTTCACTTCATACAGTGTGTTTAACCTAGTGCACTACCACCCAACCCCCTTCTTGATACATCTATAGCCAAGGGTCCTATCCTTTTACCAGAAGTGGTAGTCTGTATTCCAGATATAGGATATGAATATATTTTGTGAAATTGGGTAGGTTTCTTCTTTCTAATTGAGGCACTATTAAAATGTCAGATTTCATAAGGAAGATCAGGTAATTTTATTCTTTCAATAAAAGGAGTGGCCACCTAACAGCCATTATTTTTTTTGCCTGGTAAACTTGTGACCGCTAACAAGGAATTTTCCTGTCTGATGAGTCAGTCCTTGATAACCACTGATTTAACCGTCTGGTGTTTGGGTGTGTGACCCCTATTTCAGATGTTTTATAAGTACTATCACTTTTGAGAAGCTTCTCTTTCTCTTGCCTGGTTCTTTCAAATATATCATTGCCTTTTGTTTATGCCATGAACACCCTACTTAGGCCTCTCTTGTAGCAGAGATGCCATCTGTCTTGCTTATTGGTAGTTTTAGTAAATAATGCTTATCATCTATCAAGTGCTTACTAAGTAAGGGCAGGGCACAGGGCTGAGTGTTTCATGGACATTTTAATCTCCAGCCATCACCACAATCCTGTGTGAAGTATATTATTATCTCCAATCTACACATGTAGCAGCCCAGAGAGTGTAAATGGCTGCCTCAAGGTCACACAGCTGGTACTAGGCAGAGAAAGGATTCAAACCATCATCTATCCCACCTCAGTATCTATTGGGTTGTCAGGAAAGTCATGATGCATTTTTTTCATAGAAAAATATGTCATTATTTTTCCAACAACTCAGTTTCTTTCCTCTTGTTTTTTGCTGATTGCTCTCTCCCCTCACATTGGAAATTATGAGGTCGGCATGAATGCAGTTCTCTAAAGTCCTTACATTAGTGCTCACCACATCACAGATCACACTCCATCAGGGGCACAGAACTCTGGTTCATTTTTCTCAGTTAAAAAACTAAGTGGTCAAGAGTCATAACAGTGTCTTAAGCATTCAGTGTGTAGCTGACATGATGCTGATCATTTACCCGGCCCACTCACCTAATCCCCACAGCCATCCTATATGGCAGGGTATCTTATCTCTATGTCCATTTGAGGAACTGAAGACTCAGTCAGGTCAAGTGCCAGAATTGAATGGGGATCTCCTGCAGTTTTGTCTACCCACCAGCAGTTCTCTCATGTCTTTAAACCAATTTTCTCATAGAACTGCTATCTCAATAGTACATTCAACATTAAGGGGGCTTTAGTATGTTTCTACACATATGTACAGGTGACACAGTAGCCATTTTAGCCAGTGTTATCCGGCAGATGTTTTCTGAGTGGCCATTCTATGCTAGATAATGAGTGACTGAGTGAGTGAGTGGGTGAGTAAAGACCAGAATTTAAGGATAACTAGATTATAAAATAGACTAGCTTCTTTTCACCCCAAGATCCCTATTCTCACTTGCTCTATCCCCACCTTTTGGTTCCTGTCTATTAAATATTTTTGTCCTGCTTTATATCTTACTGCGTTTCAGCCATAAGTTGCAGATGATATTATGATTCAATGCTGACCTCCCTGGGCAGGTGAACTTACCAATGTGTTTGGGAATCTCACCGCTTCAGAGTTCTGCCCCACTAGGGTAAGATAGAAACAGGAAGAGGTTATGGATCAACCTGCCAACATCCATGTTCAATTGTGAATCAATTACAGAAGCCAGACCTTACACCTTCTGTGCCTCAAAAAGAAATTTAGTTCAGGAAGCCAGGCAGTGGTGCACCCAGTTAAACACATATAGTACTAAGCACAAGGACCCATGCAAGGAAATGAGTTTGAGTCCCCAGCTCCTAGCCTTTGGGGGGGGGGGAGATGCTTCACAAGTGGTGAAGCAGGTCTTCAGGTTTCTCCACCTCTCTCTCTCTCTCTCTCTCTCTCTCTCTCTCTTTCTCTCTCCTTCCCACTCCTATCTCAGTTTCTTTCTGTCCTATCCAATAAAATGGAAAGTAACCAAAAAGGATACTGGGACCAGTGGATTTATAGTGCAGGCATCAAATCCCAGCAATACCCTGGAGGCAGGAAACAAACAAACAAAAAAGAATTTTGGTTCAGACTCCCAAAGGAGAAATGTTAGGGGGATATAACCAGAGGGCTCTGAACTCCCAATTCTATCAGGACCCAGAGAAAAGAGGAAAAAGGGAAAGACATTCAGAAATAGTAATAGGTGTAGGTGTGACTTAGAAAGGAAGAGAAGGCAGGGCCATAGGGGAAAGGGGGGGCAAATATGTATAAATATAGATAGATAGATAGATATATAGATAGATAGATAGATAGATAGAGAAATAATAGTCATCTCATACCTGTGATTTTAGAACTATGCAGTTTCCAGTGGAGGGAATGGGGGCATGGAAGTCTAATGGTGGAAACAATGTGGAATTACACCTCTGTCACCTCATAGTTTTGTATATCAATATTAAATCACTAATAAAATTTTAGAAAAGAAAAAAAGGATAAATAGGTTAGGCTGGGTTTCTGTTCTTGAGGAGTTTGTTATCAAGGGGAGGCTGAGGAGGTAAGAACCCCTCTTTGCTGTGTGTATAGAGCAGGTAGCTCCAACGCTTACTGCCTGCATCCTCACACTCAGCCTGATCACTTTGCATGAGCCTAAATGAGCCAGAATATCCTTCTCATACACTGGTTTCATTTCACTGACCACCCCCCCAAAAAAAAAAAACAGCAGTTTTTGTAAACTTAGAATCCTTTCTTGGCTGAACAAGCATAATCCCTTTGATTATAAAGATAAATCCCCTGTGAGAACATGTCTGTGCTTCCTTTCCCAAATAGAGTCAAACCCATGACATCTGTGTTGAGTGCTCTTTAGAAAGTGGACATTGCTTGAGCCAGTACTTCTCAAACTTGAGCATATCTCAGTATTGGAGTCTGAAGGATATTTTTTAACACACAGATCATCTGACTTCTGGTTTAGTAGGCAGAGGCATGATAGCATGGCCAGAGGCCATGGGAATGTGATTCTAAGTGAATCCCAGGTGACATGGCTGCTGCTGGTTGGGTCATAGCCACCCTTCCCTTTGAGAACCACTGGTATGAGCACTGGGCATTGTTGTTTTGGCTAATTCTGGTTACAAATTTGGTGACTATTCATTAAGTAATAGCTATATGCTAAACCCCAACTGGGAATTATAGGTATAGGGGATTCTTGTCTACTGAGGGAAATGAGAAGAAATATGCAGAGCAGTCCTTAATTAATTTAAAATAGTCACATGTGTCATGAAAGTGACCAGCCTGGAACTGAGGTAAGGAATAGCATACATGGGTGGGAAGTATGTCTGATAGAGAGATTATAATAGGGGTTGGGAGGGGAGGGAGGGTGGTAGTGCACTGGGTTAAGCACATAGTATGATACGTAAGAACCTGCACTGCATAAGGATCCCAGTTCCAGTCCCCCCCACCTGCAGGGGTCGCTTCACAAGCAGTGAAGTAGGTCTGCAGGTGTCTATATTTCTCTCCCCCTCTTTGTCTTCCCCTCCTCTGTCCATTTCTCTTTCTCCTATCCAATAAAATGGGGGAGGAGGGGAGATTGGCGTGCAGGAGCAGTGGCCATTGATAACCCTGGAGTCGAGAGAGGGAGGAAAGAAGGGAGGAAGGGAAGGAGGGAGAGAGAGAGAGACAGAGAGAGAGAGAGAGAGAAAATAACAGATTGGTGATAAACAAGGCATGATCTTAGAGGAAGGACAGATCTACCTGGCCAGGGAAAGGTCAAACTGGTGTGGGAAGTGGTTGATGAGGCAGGTAGAAGCTAGACAATACAGGTTCCTGACTGGTCACAGGAAGAAGTTAGAGTTTCACTTACAAGGCAAAAGAAAAAGACTATTACTTTTAAAACTATATTTTTATTTTTGAAGTCTATAGTTATAGATGTTAAAATTCCTTTGGAGAGCGAGAGAAAGACACCTGCAGACCTGCTTCACCACCTGTGAAGCGACTCCCCTGCAGGGAGCCGGGATCTTTATGCCTGTCCTTGCACTTTGCACCACGTGCGTTTAACCCACTGCACTACCACCCGATTCCCAGGAATGGCTTTAAACACTTGATCACAGGTAGACAGAATAATTTACGAGTCGCATACTGCCTTGCCATGTGTCCAACCCAGGTTTGATCCCAGCCCCCACAACACTAAAGGAGGCTTTTGGTGCTGTGTTATATCTTTTTTGTTTTAATTTTTTATTTATAAAAAGAAAATATTGACAAAACCATAGGATAAGAGGGCTATAGCTTTGCACAATTCCCACCACCAGAACTCTGTATAACATCCCCTCCCCTGATAGCTTTCCTATTCTTTAAACCTCTGGGAGTATGGACCCAAGATCATTGTGGGATGCAGAAGGTTGAAAGTCTGGCTTCTGTAATTGGCTTCTGTAATTGACAGGTCGATCCATACTCCCAGCCTGTCTCTCTCTTTCCCTAGTGGGGTAGGGCTCTGGGGAGGCGGAGCTCCAAGGGACATTGGTGGGGTTGTCTGTCCAGGGAAGTCTGGTCATATCCTGCTAGCATCTGGAACCTGGTGGCTGAAAAGAGAGTTAACATACAAAACCAAACAAATTGTTGAACAATCATGGACCTAAAGGCTTAATAGTGCAGGATGAAGTGTGTGTGTGTGTGGGGGGTCCTTCATTTTGTAGACAGCTAGTAGACATATTTTAGTTATGTTTCAAAGTGCCTGTAGCTATACTAGTGGTTGTTTTTTTTGTTTGTTTTTTTGCCTGAGCATGAAATCTTATATGCAGGTTGGTCCTAATTATTGTCTGGGGAGATGATGTCATGGCTGAGAAAAGGATCAGAAAGCTGGACCACGGAAGAGAGTAGCTCCCAAATATGGGAAAGGTGTATAAATATTGTTGATTGTAAACCCCATTGATTTTATGTGATCCGGGGCCCATATTCAGCTTATAAGCCTAAGTGACCCCTACATCCCTCTAGATCTGAGTTCACATTCTGTGGTCATGAGTAGGAACATTCCATGCTGCCCCAGCATTGACCCATCTTCCTCAGGTATAGCATAGAGTATGTTGTCCATCCTCCCTTCAGAGGATGGGACATTCTCTACCATTATTAACCCATGTTGAGGGCAAGGTCCTATGAGGGCCCACAAAGGGGTCTATTTTGTTGTTCCTGATAGAAATGACCGGTAACAATGGAGAGAGGGATTTATTCGAGTTCTAAGCCCATCAAGTCTGTTTGGAAATCTCAAGATTCCCTGACTAGGGCCCCAGCTTGTGGAATGGCCTGATAGTGACTAAAGAGTCATCGTTAAAGTGATCTTTTTATTTCTCTATCAGGAAAAGAAAAAAAAAAACTATTTCAAATTGAAATGAAAGCTTGTGTGATTAGCAGTTACACTTTTCCTTTCTCTCAGAATCAGAGCAGAAGTTGCCACTAGCCAACTGTCTCTGTCCACAATTGGTGGTCACAAGTATGAAGGGTTCCCTAGCCAGCCTGTTTAGAAGCCTACCCTCTTCAATTCTCCTTCATAGAGTGGAATGAATTACACATTTTAGAATCATATAGATGAGAGTATGCCGTGATGATTTCTACAGTATTGGGAATTCCTG
Source organism: Erinaceus europaeus (assembly GCF_950295315.1). Classification (NCBI taxonomy): domain Eukaryota; kingdom Metazoa; phylum Chordata; class Mammalia; order Eulipotyphla; family Erinaceidae; genus Erinaceus; species Erinaceus europaeus. The sequence goes on from NC_080173.1 coordinate 35,129,817, forward strand.
CTTCTGTTTTTTTTTTTTTTTTTTTTTTTAATCCTCAGGTCTGTTAGAGCTGTAAAAGGAAGCTTTCTGGACATTAAGTCTATAGAAAAAAATGTGGAATAAGGTTGGCAAGTGAAGAAACAATTTGATGTAATAAAAGTAGGGTTGTTCAGAGCTGAGATGAGAGCTTTCTTACTGTTTGGTATTCAGATGAAATTTGGTTTGGAAGTCCCATCAGCGAATATTATATTTCTTTAGGACCTCAGCTGTGTTTTCGATCAAGGGGCATCTTTATTTCCCCTAACTTGTGCAACAAGTAGAAAAACCAAAGTTTCTGTTGACCTTTTTTTTTTTTTCCTTAATGTTTTTTAAAGTATGGGTACTTCAGCCATTAAACATGTTTTCAGTATCTATTTGGTACCTTAGAGAAATAATTTTGGCAAGGGCAAACATTTTGTGCCACCTCTTCCACACAGTTCTTTTCTTCTCAGGGCTTGCTTGCATTGGCACTTAATTTGTTACCCTATATTAGAACATTTCCCTATCACCTCCAAAACTGTCTCATAGGCAAAGCTTTTAGAACCCAAAATTTTAAACACCAAACAGGATTATGTATTAATCTCAGGCAGAGAAATTTGTGGGGGGGGGGGGCAGTGTAACCTGACAAGTATGACTCTGCTGTTGGCAAGCCCCTAGTGGGGTCACCCCCTGCTCCTGCCATTGACCTAGTGGACACAAGAATGGATGTGTGTTTGAGTGTAGGCATGACTTCTCTAAAGATCAACATTTGTACACACTGGAGGCACCTTTTATACATAGTGCTACTGACATTAACCAGAGAAGGGGTCCTGACAGCCCCAGCCTTAAAGCCAGCTCAGGAGCGGCCATGCTATGTATGCTGGGTTTATCTGAAGGGATTCAGCACAACATTACACAGCCTAATTGTTTTTCATCCAAAAGGAACTATTACCCAGATAGAGGCTTCTATAAGGTTACTGAGTGTGGCCTATCAAAATGGGCTATTCATGTCCCTATAGTTGCTAGTTATTTTAAACATGAAGGCTTTTTCTCCTCCTGAAACTCAGATATCATTTTGTCCATACAGCTAGTTAATAACAGTATGATTCTTAAAGAAAGAGAGAAGAGATAATTTTTAAACAAAGACATTCAAATATTTGAGTTGTAAAAAGGAGCAAAGTCCCACTCAGACAGTCAACATCCTTGAGTGAACATTTGGCATTCAAGTGAGGAATCCAGTATTTCTACTATGTTTGTCTTGAGACTACTTAATACTAGAAATATGTTTGATGCAGGGTTATGTTTAATCAATTTATATGAAACTACACTATCATTATATAGATAATGAAAATGGCAAGTTTTTAAAAATTCTAAATGGTGATTTTGAAAGAAGGGAACACTAAGAAAAAGTAACTTACTTTGAAAATAGAGTCTAAAAGCATGAATTGTGGCAAGTGTCTTCTTGAGTAAAATATCATCTACTTCCAGTACACCCTACAAGTATTTGGGGAAACATGCTATTTAGTATGTGAGTATAAACTGCATTGTCCCACAGAACCTTCAGTCACAATTGTGGAACTTTGAAGAACAAAGTGTCATGCATTAATGTTTGAATAGTTTTTCCTTTAATGTTTCTGTGCATCAGTGTAATCAAGGAAACAGACATTGCTACTATTAAACCTGCTTGGCAGGATGTATGGTTTGGTTGTTTTTATAGAAGTGGACTGGATTTGACCCTTGCCATCCACCTAGTCTCCACCAGGCTTCCTTGGGACCAATACATGGCTCCTGGCAGGAACTGGGGCCATTATAGAGCAGAGTCAGGTGAGAAGCAGTACTGACTGGTCCAGGAAGTCCAGTGTCATGACCCTACTCTCATTAATACAGCAGGACTAGAAAGTCTTCTTGCTCCCCAGGGTATAGGGGGGATGTTGAGAAGCACTGATGACTGTTGAGAGTAGTAGAAATGTAGAATTTAACAGATCTGTTGTGATCCAGTGGCTATTAATTCATTTGAAGATTGAAGACAAGTGGCTAGAGCCTCTTTTTAGCCTGAAAGTGCAACCAGGTTTGTACTATCAGGTTTTGCTGATGTGGCATCTATTATATTCCTCAGGAGTCATTTGTACATAGAAAGGACTATTTAGGTGGGCATCTTTGTTCATAAGTTTTTTCTTTACACGCCTATTTTCCTGAAGTTAACCAATTAAGAATTTTTTAATCCACATCATAGTAGTCACTCTAAGGGGTGGAAGCCAGGTTGCCATTGGGGACACTGTACCCAAGGGGAACATTGGGCAGGATTTCCTTCTCCTGAAGCCACAGGGTTAGCACAAAGTCCCTATAAAAATGTTTTAAATAAAAAGAGAAATTGAAGAAGAAGATTTCATTCTGGCAGTCATGTCTGGTTTTTGTTTTCCACCCACTGAAGAGTGAACCAAGCCAGCAGTCTGGAGGATGTATTTAGTTTGAGGATAATAAAGCTTTACTGTGAATTTTTTCAATAACCTGGATCATAATTATAAAAAAAAACAGTGCCTGGTGGTAGTCTTTATGTGTTATCCTATGACACAGGGGTAACAGTTGCAGAACATGGTGCTTAACACGTTTCATAGTGTTTGTGTGTAATAATTTGTTTGTTTTATTCAAAGGGGAACATGATTATGACATTTTTATTCCGTAACTCTTGGGGTGGACTTCAAACCCTGATTTAAATACAGACAGTTTTAAGTAGGTATGTAGTTGTTTGTAGGAATGGAAAGCAGTTTACATACTGAACATTCACTGCTGAAATCTTCACAGCTATTACTTTTGGTGGTAGTGAGGGTAGGGAGGCAATGCTTCAAGAAAATGGATATAGCCTAGATTACTTTATGTGAGTGTCTCCCTTCTTCCCTAACATTTCCCGTTGGTGTTCTCTTCCTCACCAAAATATGGGGGATGAAAAACCAAACTGTAGACTAGGAGAAATATTTGAAAACCACACACACACACACACACACACACACACACACACTTTCTTAGAAATCAACTAAAATTTATATTATAGTGACTGTATCATAGTACACCCAGTAGAATGCACATATACCATGAGCAAAGACTTAGATTCAAGCCTCCAGTCTTCATCCTCAAGGGAGAAACTTAACAAGCAATGGAGCAATGTGGTAGGTGTACCTCCTCTCTCTCTCTCTCTCTCTCTCTTTCTCTATCTCTTTCCTTTTCTACCTCTCTTTGTCTCTCACACTCTGTCAAAAATAAAGAAAATAATCACTGAGAGTGGTGAAGTCATTTTAAAGAAAGGAAAGAATTTTAAAAAGAAGAAAAATTATAATGCAATTCAAAAACAGATAAAAGACCTATACATTTCCTTGAAAAATACAGCAGGCACATAAAAATGATACACCATCAGTTATTAGAAAATTCCAAATTGAGTGTTGGGTAGTGGTGCACCTAGTTGAGCTCACACATTACAGTGCACAAGGACCTAGGTTCAAGACCCTGACTCCAACTGCAGGGGATGCTTTTAAGTGGTAAAGCAGTGTTGCAGGTGTCTCTCTCTCTTTTTTTTTTTTTTGCTATCTCTCCCTTCCCTCTCAATTTCTTCCTGTCTCCATCAAAAATAAATTAAATATTAAATAGAACTATAAATTAAAATCAAAAGGATGTCTATGAAATAGCTCACCTGAAATCACCTCTGCTTTGCCATGAGAGAGACCCATATTGCTGAACTGCCCCCCACATGACACCTGAGGAAGCCTCATGCTATCAGAACTCCTTTTCTCTCTCCTACTCCTAGTCTCTCTCTATCTGAAAAAAAAAGTTTGAATCTGTGAAGTCCTAGAAATTACCAAATAATTAATAAGCAAATCATGACACCACTAAGTATTATTACACACACATTTGAATGTCTAAAATGAAAAGTAGTGACAGTACCAAATGCTGCTGAAAATGCAGAAAAGCTACAGCCTTTATACATTATTGAGGGAATATAAAATGGCATAGCCACACTGGGAAACAGTTTACCACTTTAATTCAAGATGTGGCATGGAACTCCCATATGAACCAGCAGCTATACTATTTTATCATTTATCACAGAAGGATGAAAAATATATTTATACAAAAATATGAACATGAAGGAAGCTCATTTTTTATTATCTTTATTTATTGGATAGAGACAGCTAGATATCGAGAGGGAAAGGAATGATAAAGAGAGACATTTGCAGCTCTGTTTCAACACTTATAAAGCTTTCCCTCTGCTGGTGGGGTCTGGGGGCTCGAACCCGGGTCCTTGGGCATTATAACATGGCAGGCTAGCATTGCGGGTGTTTCTTCCTGGGCACGTGCTCTCTGGGTTGGAAAGAACTTGACTGCAGCCAACCTGGGCTGCTGCTTACTCAGTGACGTGGGAGAGAGACCAGGAACTCATGGTGGAGCGGGAACACAATGCAATACTTTTATTGATCAGAGACAATGCCTATATATATGTCTTTAACTGGAAGTGGCAGGTGGGAAAAGGAAATGGCTAGGAGAGGGTGTGGAGAAAAAAGCTGAAGGTATAAAGCTTCCATAGCAGCTGTTGTGAAGGTTCTAACCAGTGGGATTAACAAATACCTTGCAGGTAAAATGGGTCTCAGGCAAAACAATGATTATGTAAATAGACTACAGCATCAGAGCAGGGAAGCTGCCTGACAGTAACATGTGCACTCATCCAGATGTGCCGCCACCCAGCCCCAGGAAGCTCTCTTTTTTGCCTCCAGGATATTGCTGGGGCTCAGTGCCTGTACCATGAATCCACTGCTCCTGGAGGCTATTTTGTTGCCTTGTTGTTTTATCGTTGTTGTGGTTACTATTATTGTTGTTGTTATTGATGTCTTTGTTGTTGGATAGGACAGAGAGAAATCAAGAGAGATAGGGAAGACAGAGGGGGTTAAAGACACCTGCAGACCTGCTTCACCACTTGTGAAGTGACCCCCCTGCAGGTGGGGAGCCAGAGGCTCAAACTGGTATCCTTATGTCGTTCCTTGGGCTTCACCATACCCCCAGGAAGATCATTTTTGCAATGGTTGTAAAGAGAACTTAATTTTCAATTTGTCCTTCATGTGTCTACTGTTAATATGTATTAATAAATTCAATAATCTTATATTCTGCAACCTTGCTGAGCACATTTATTAATTCCAGGCATATTTTATAGATTCCTTATGACTTTCTACATTAGACAGTTTGTCATCTACAAATAAAAGCAAATTTCATTTTTATGTCTTTTGTCTTTCTTGACTTATTGCAGCAAATCAAACTCCAAATTTATGCTAAATGACAAGGATAAGAAAGAAAATCTTGCTTTGACTCTGCCTTTATAGAGTTAACATTTAGTCTTTCACCCTTTATGGATAATGACTATAGTTTTTTTTTTCTTCTTAATTCTATCAATTTAAATATGTGTTTTGTGTATACATTTTGAAATGCAAGTTTATATTTTAAAGGAACTAAACAGTGAAGTATTTTATGATCATATCCATTTTATTTTATAGTGTCAATATGTTGTTTTTAAGATCTTTATTTATGTGTTAATGAGAAAGACATGAGAGGAGAGAGAAAGAACCAGGCATCATTCTGGTACATTGCCCCCAGGAATTGAACTCAGGACCTCATGCTTGAGAGTCCAATGCTTTATCCACTCTGTTGCCTCCCAGACCATTTTATTCTTATTCTTATTCTTATTCTTATTAATTTAATAATGATCAACAAGACCATGGGATAAGAGGGGTACAATTCCATACAGTTACCACCACCAGAGTACCATATCCCATCCCTTGCATTGGAAGTTTTTCTATTATTTATCCTTCTGGGATCATGGACACAGGATCATTATGGGGTGCAGAAAGTGGAAGGTCTGGCTTCTGTAATTGCTTCACAGCTAAACATTAGTGTTGGCAGATTGATCCATAATTTTGGCATGTCTCTGTCTTTCCCTAGTGGGGCAGGGCTTTGGAGAGATGGAGTTCTTGGGTACAGTGGTGAGGTCATCTGCCCAGGGATGTCAGGTTGGCATCAGCATCATGGTAGCATCTGAAACTAGGTGGCTGAAAGAGCATTAAGATATAAAGGAGAAAAAATAGTTTAATAATCAGAAACCTAAAAGTAAGAATAAAGTAGATTTGATTTGGGGTCTTCATTTTGGAAAAAGAATAGTAGGTCTATTTTAGGTATATTCCAAGGGACCCACTATTTCACTAATATTTGTCTCAGCCCAGCTAACATGCCAGTGGGCTAAAGGGATTGACTGGGGAGGTGGTTTCAGAGTTGGGAATAAGACTAGAAAGCTGGATCAAGGAAGAGAGTAGCTCGCAAATATGGGAAAAGTATATAAATATTGTTAATTGTAAACCCCATCTATTTGATCTGGGGCCCATATTCATCACAGGAGCCTGTGTAGCTTCTGCTTCCCTGTAGGTCTGAGCTCGCATTCCATGGTCATAGCTAGGAATATTCTAGGCTATACTCATTATGGGACCCATCTTCTGTGAGTGGAAGAGTATGTTGAACCAACTTCCCTTTGGAGAATGGGGTAGTCCATACCAATGCTGACCCACACAGAGGGCAAGGTCCTGTAGAGCCCCACAAGAGGGTCTACTATCTTGTTTTTAATGGAAATGATCAGCAATAGTGGAGAGAGGAATCTATTAAAGATCTAGGCCCATCATGTCTATGTAGGAATTCCAGGATTCCCTGACTAAGGCCCCATTGATAGGATAGCTGGTAGTGACCAAAAGAGCCATCATTAAACTATTCTGATCTCTTGCCCTTATCCAGCTTTTGTAGCCAGACCAGTATTTTTAAATATCTTAAATATAATTGTGGTTGGCAGAATTTTAAATTGGTCCTTTAGATTTTCTCTCTCGCTCTCAACTGATGTTATCTGTATAGTCTTTGAGACTGTATATTTGCTTGTCGGGTTAACGTTGCTGGATAGAGAGGAGACCAGGAACTTGTGGCTTAGCAGGAACACAATATGCCCTCATTTATTAATCAGATACATTGCCTTTTATGTATCTCTTCACCGGAAATAGCAAGGGGAAAGGAAATGACTAGGAGAGGGGGCAGAGCAAAAAAAAAAGTGCAAACAGGCAAACAGAACATAGAAAGCTTCCATCTAACCAGTGGGGATTAAACTAATACCATGCAGGCAGGGTGGGTCTCAGGCAAAACAGTGATTATGTAAATAGATCACAACATCAAGCAATGCAGCACACCTGGCATAATGAACAACATCTCCCCCTTTCTTTTTATCTAATAGCCATAGTATCAGGAACGCAGGGTGCTTTTTGAGGCAGGGAAACTGATAGGAGGCACACCTTTGGGGTACTAATGTCCCTTCTTGCTCAACCTCTCAGTAGAGAAAGGCTAACAGGATGGACATACCCCTCAGGTTCAAGCCCTGCCAAGCTCAACCACATCCTCACAATTTCCTAACATCTCCCTCTTACTTAATGGCCATATATAAATGGGTCAATGTCTGTAAAAGACTCTGTATCTGTCAGGGGAATAACTGTGTAGAGGTAAACAGAATCCTATATCATGCAGATGTTTTCAAAAGAACTGGCACAAGACAGAGAGGAACAAGTAGGAGAGCAGTAAGAGCCAGTACGATGCCAAGCCTGAAGAGGCATTTCCTGCCTCAAAGGGCAGGGCCTATCAGGTGGAAGGATGTTTCCTGCCTCTGTGGGCATCTCGCCTCTGGGGGCATTTTCTGCCTCAAAGGGCATTTTCTGCCTCTGGGGGCAGGGCCTATTAAGGAGGGGAGGTTTCCTGCCTCTGGGGGCAGGACCTACAGATGAGGGAGCATGGCCTATAGAGTCCCAAGGCAAAGTCCATGGACTGCTGAGGCCAGTCTTTGAGAAACCCAGCAACGTAAAGGGAAGCTGCTGTAAAGTTGTGTCAAGTGTCCAAGAGGTGTACCAGTAAGTCCAATAGAAGTGTCAGTTCAATGTCGAAGATCAGGAGAAGAAATGCCAGGGGATGAAACACTGCACGTCTATCTCAATGGGGAAAGTCAGCCACTGGAATTCCACTTTTCTGTAGAGAGTGAGCTTTGGAGTCGGTGAATCAATTTCTTTAGGTCGTGCCAGGTCACATCATTGGTTTCAGGGCGGGGGGGCGATGTCAAAGGACAGGGGTCCAATTGGATTTCCAGGGATTCAATATGAGCAGATGCTTTTTCATGTGAATACTTGACAGCTGTAATTCACTTACTTGTGAAACAAAACTTGTAACAAGTTAGAAGTTTACTATAATTGATAACTCGATTATTATAATTGGTTTAAGTACCTTTATAGTTTTGGAAGTCCTTTCTAGTATGGTTTTAAGGTTGTTTAAACAGTTTAAGCTCAATAAAATGTGGAAAGGTAAACAGAAGAACCATGGTTAGAAGCCTTAAGCATGAGAATCATTAGCATAACCATTGTGCTATCTACCCTGCCCATACTCATACAGTTTTCAAGATTAAACATTTCACATTTATACCAAGACATAAAAAATCAAAAGAGAAAAAAAAACCAGATTTTTTGGACTGTTTCTGGACATCTCCAGAAATCATGGCTGTGTCCAGCATTTTTTTTTTTAGTAATGTCAATTAAGTTTCTGAATACTCAGAGCAAAAATGGGTCCGTACAAAAATTCAGTCATTCAAATCACTCTCTTAACAAAACACAACTGAAAGCAGACAGCAAACCTAAGATATTCAGAGAGTGTGAGGGGCGAGAGAAGTGGTAGGGAGTGCTTTTTTTTTTTTTTTTTTTTGGCACCTTGAACCAGATTATTTAGATCCCGCTATGTCGCATTATAAGTTCCCGGTGGGCATCCTACTCCAAAAAGCTCCTCAAAATTCCAGCTAGGATGGTTTTAACTGTTCCTGCAGAATTGCTGCAGGCACCTATCCCAAAAAAAGTCTTCCCATAGAAGAAAGAATTGCATCAGGAGGGTAGATCTAACCATGTGTCTTCATTCTTGGGGACTGCCAAGGTACTGGATAAGGCTCTGCAAGTTAGAGTCATCCTTCTTTGTGGGAAACACAGGAGAGGGAGTCCAGAAAGTCCCAGGGGGAAATCTCCACATATCTTGCAAGCTCTTCAATCACAGTCAAAAGGAACCAATGTGTGGCCCAGAGCAAAATGTTCCAGAGACAGAGAAACTGTCTCATGAAAAAAATAGTAGAGGCTTTGGGAAACTTTTTCATAGGCAGGAAGGTAATCCATGGTGGACAGGTAGCCAAGCAGCATATACTTATCTGGGGCATGGGCGAGTTAGGTCCCATGTGAGGGTCCAGGGTTCATGTCCCTGTTCAGGTGCCAGATGTCGGGTTAGCATCGCTGGAGAGAGAGGAGACCAGGAACTTATGGCTTAGTGGCAACGCAATATGCCCTCGTTTATTAATCAGATACATTGCCTTTTATGTATATCTTTACCGGAAGTGGCAAGGGGAAAGGAAATAACTAGGAGAAGGGGTGGAGCAAAAAAAAAAAAAGAGCACTAACAGGCAATCAGAACATAGAAATCTTCCATCTAACCAGTGGGGATTAAACCAATACCCTGAAGGCAGGGCAGGTCTCAGGCAAAACAGTGATTATGTAAATAAACCACAACATCAAGCAATGCAGCAGACCAAGTATAATGAACAACATTTGCTATGATGGTGGTCCTGTGAATATGAAATTTGATCTGCTAACACAAACCCCAGGGCATTTTAAAAGGGCAGTCTTTATGATGGACTGGGATACTTTTGTAGAAAAAAGGATCTATATAAGTTAAACATTTGACAAGAGAAAGATTTTAATTGCCAGCTATGAAAATTTGAGACAACATGACAAAAATGTGCATGGTGTCCAGGAGCTGCAAGTGACAAGGAAACTGAACCTTAGAACTTGATTGGCAAGGACCTGAATTCTAACTTATCCACATGAGCTTGGACAAGGATGCTGAGCTCCAGATGAGAATGCAGTCAACTAATACCATTTTTCTTCCTTTTTTATTTGATAGGGTAGAGAGGAGTTCAGAGAAAGAGAAATAGAGAGAGAAAGGAGAAGCACCAGCAATACTACTCTACCACTTGTGAAGCTTCGCCCTGCAGGTCATGATTAGGGGCTTTGAACCCAGATCCTTATTCATGTTAATGTGTATGCTTAATCAGGTGTGTCGCCACTTGGTCCCTGCTGATAACTTGACTGAATCTTTGTGAGAACCTCAGTGGAGAACCCATTCACATCATGTGCTCCTGCCTATTCTTGTGACCAACAAAACTATGAAGTACTAAGTTTTGGTTACTTATTGTATTGATAGTAGAAAAAAAATAAATGAAAAAGTTAACTAATATGTTTGGGAAAAGTCTTGGATTCAAAGGACATGATAAATATTCTACTTCAATGACTCAAAAAGGGCCCTGCGACCTCCTCTTCAACAGACCACAAAGATGTATTAGACTTCATATATTCATAGTGTTGTTTTTGACGGGTTAGGTTGTTTTCGCCGGGCTGGCTTCACGGGCAGGTAACAGACGACCAGGGACTCATAGTTGAGCTGTAGGCAGTATCTCTTTATTCATGCAGGACGCAGCACAATCTAAGACAAGCTAAGCTAAACTCAAGGTAAGGTACTCTAAAACTCACAATGCTGTCTTTATATATACTTCCCAAGTAGGGTGGAAACAGGATGTGACATAGAGAGGGTGGAGAGAAAAGTGACTGGTGAAAATCAGAGTGTGACAAAGAAGGGATCAGTGTGTGACAAGGAGGGGGTGGAGCAGGAGAGAATCCTATCATAGAACCACCAATGCCCTGGAGTGCTTTATGTAAAAGTGATTTATGTAAATAGACCAAAGCTTTGGATCAGTAAAATCCCTATATAGGCATATGGTTAAGCAGAAGCCAGGGGGAGGTGGCAACTACCCAACACATAGGATCTAGGTAACATACACAGAAGCCCCTATCTATTGCTCAAGATAGATGGCATTGTTATACAAATATCCTGTGATTAAAGAAAAGTACTTCTTTCTGGAGTCTGGCTTCGTTTAGCTAGTTGAAATTTGCCATGATTAACAGATCTCTCCTTCATAGCCAAGCCTTCAAGAGAACTCAGAGCAAAAGAGGTTTTCTTCTTTCTTTCCTACTTAGAATATCCTTTTAACTAGTCCTCACATCATTAAAAAGTTGGTCTATTTGAGAACACCATCTTGATTTGTTGAATGAGAGTGTATGGAGCTAGCTAATAGATGTCACCTCATGGCATGAACAAATGTTATTGAATTTTCTCCACCCTGACAACTTATTTTGAAAGCTAGAAAAAGCAAAACAAAAGAAATTATAAATTGCTAAAAATGTCCAAAAAAAAAAAAAAAAAAAGAAAGAACAACCAGACAAGTAAAGCATGAATTCTAGACTTCTAAAACCTATAGGAACTTTACTAGGGAACAAGGTGAAATGAGGCATTGGGGGCAGGTTGGAGGTGGCAGGAATGACTGTTGACAGCTCTGAAGTCACTAACACTCAGGTGAACCCAGATTAAAATCATCATAAATCTAAGTGGCTGTCAGGGGCAGAGCAGGCAGGCCTGAAAGTGTGGCCATTTTGGCTAAGAGTTCTCTTGCTAGAGTAACTGCCACCAGAGGGCCCCACCCTACTCTGGGATTATGCTTTATTTCTTCAGAAAATATATTTTACCAGTAATTATTTTTTCTGTGCAGACTTGCATTAAAAAACTTATCTTTTATATTAATAATTCATATGTATAGCAGTATGTATATGAAATCACATGATAGATGACTTGAAATATTCAAGCCTAGAAACACACCTGTCATAATTATTTCAAAATATTTCTTCTTGTCTTCTATGATTATACATTTCAAACACCACACATAGTTGGGATTTTGTATTCTGTACTATTTACTAATGTTACTATTTACTAATTCTTTTCTCACTGAGGATCTCATGAACATTTTTATTTTTAAATATTTATTTATTTATTGCATAGTAGCAGCCAGAAATTGAGAGGGAAAGGGCTGACAAAGAGAGACAGAGATAGAGAGACACCTACAGCCCTGCTTCACCACTCGCAAAGCTTTCCCCCTGTAGGTGGGGACCGGGGCTTGAACCTGGGTCCTTGTGCACTATAATGTGTATGCTCAACCAAGTGCACCATCACCTGGCCCTTATGAACATTTTTCTTTTACATTAAATCTTACTTAGTGTTTGAAGTTGGACCAACAATCAGATATCTTCCTATTACTTTGCAAGAGTTACACATAGATACATATGCCATAATTTAATTAGTTCTTTTGAACATGTGTGTTCATATGAATATGTGTGTTATATCCTAATTTCCTTTATGTTTCTACATTTAATTTTTTATTATTTATTTTCCCTTTTGTTGTCCTTGTTTTTTATTGTTGTTGTAGTTATTGTTGTCACTGATAATGTTGTTGTTGCATAGGACAGAGAGAAATGGAGAGAGGAGGGGAAGACAGAGGGGGAGAGAAAGAGAGATACCTGGAGACCTGCTTTACCTCTTGTGAAGCGATGCCCCTGCAGGTGGGGAGGCTGGAACCGGTATCCTTACACTGGTCCTTGTACTTCACACCACATGCACTTAACCCATTGTGCTACTGCCTGACCCCCTTACATTTTTTTATGATTTTTACAAGCAATACTTTGATAAACATGTACATTATTATATTATTAGAAAAACTTCCTCTGGGCATATTCTTAAAATAAACTTTTAAATATTCATTTATTTGTTGTATGGAGACAGAAATCAAATGGAAAGGAAAGCTATAGAAGTAGCGAGAAATAGAGTCACCTGCAGCACTACTACTTCCCCACTTATAATATTTTCCTCCTGCAGGTAGGGGCTCAGGACTTGAACCCAGCCATTGTACATGATAACGTTTTCATTTTAGCAGGTGCTTAACCCCCCTAAAAGTAAATTTCTAAAGTATCATCAACGGGTCAAGTGACAATTTGTTACCTATACTGAAGATTTAAGTTTGAAAGAATTTGAAAGTATTTGCAAATACTCAATCAGGGTAAACTTCCCATGAAAATTGGAATAAGACCTAAATATTACCATTGATCAGCAAAGCCGTAAAACTTGGTTGTTCTGTTTTTTTTCTTTTTGTTTGTTTGTTTTTGTTTTCCAATTTCAGTATCCACTGAATATATAGCTGCTTGATTTCAAATTTTAATTAATTAAATTTGAAATTCAGCCCTTTTGTTATACAAGTCACACTTCCCTTAATGTAGTCTTTGCAATGTGGATTAGATAGTGCCCCTTAGAACTTTGCCAGCATTACAAAAAATTCCTATTGAACAATGATGTTCTAACATTTTCCATACTTCCTTCATGACCATATTTGGAATTTAACTAAGTAAGACTAAAAAATGACCAATTCGCATTTTGCATGTGAGGTCAGTTGTCATAAATCAATTTTGTAGTAAAAATTCCACCATTCCATTGAAAATGAAAGAAAGTATGTCTTCAAGAAAAAAGAAATTCATCATTTCGCTCTGCTTGCTTGTCCTTTCATAATCTAAAAACTAAATGTTATTGTTGCTAATGATTGTTGCTCGTTCTGTCCTTGCCAAGCACACCGCTAGTATTATTACTCAGGTATCTATCTTCTCACAGAACTCCATGAGGGGAAGCTCTTATCCACATTTTACCAAGAAGGAAATTGATGTACATAGAGCCACAGTGCCTGTCTGAGTCACACAGTTAATACAGAGATTGATCCTGATTGGGACCTAAGTCCTCATCCTTCAGAGTTTACACTTTTACCCAGTCCTCATTCTGTTTCTCAAGAATGCCCAAGAGAGACTATGTGAGGGGAAAATCATCTGTTTGCCTTGATGCCAAATACTGCTCACATAAATAAAGAATGCTTCCCAGCTGCTCAAGATGTACCTACCCCCAAAATACATAGAAACAAAACTACAAGGTCTTTTACTCAGGAAGTCTCCACTGAGCTCAATCTGATCTGGAATATAGAGTGCCCAAGGGCATTTTAGAGAAACTTACTTATTTGTACTCCAAAGCCATTTCACTTAATGTAATCTGTTACATCAGATGTGTGTACTTGACACATTTCTTTTCCATCCATCTTCTATTATGGTATAAAGTTTTGTGAATAAGCCTGAGAAAAACAAATAGGGGAAAGAAAATTTAAGACTTCGTTGAAATCAGTGAGTTTGAGTCCAAACAGTCATTTGATGTGGGTATTTGTTTTCTGCTGAAGGATCAGAGGTGACATACTTCAGCAAAGGTCCTACTTGCTTAAATGTCATTGAGGAAAATAACAAATCCCCTAACACAGTTTTAAAGGTGGCCAAGACCTGGGTGAAAGCAGTCTGGGGAGTTTCAGTTTCAACCTTTTCCAAAAGGTGTCACTATAAGGCAGCTGTGGGAGGTGGAGATAGAAATGTCAGATAAGAGTTAATTGGAAAAATAAGATTAGTAGCTCTCCTTTTAACAGATCATTCAGCTTCAACATTACTCTCTGAGTTGTTGCTGTTGAAGTGGGAGGACTCCAGCAGTTATCTTCACCTTCTGCTCTCAGGTTGACCTTCTCAGTGCCCAGAGCAGAGCTGGGCCAAGTTCCAGCTATTCCCACAGGACCAATTCACATTCCGGTTTTGCCATAACCTAGGATACAGGGATTTTACTGGCTCTGTGCTATGCTACAAACTGAAAGCTACCATCCTTATGTCTTTAGGATAAAGTGAAGGCAGAAAACCAGTATGGATGATGAAGATTAAATTAGAGAATTTATGTATTTTATTTGTTTGTTTGCTTACCTCCAGGGTATTGCTGGGGCTTGCTGCTGGCACTACAAATCCACTGCTTTTAGCAGCAATTTTTGCATTTTTGGATAAGACAGGGAGAAACTGAGAGGTGGGGGTATAGAGAGGGAGAGAGAAAGAGAGACACCTACAGATCTACTTTGCCACTTGGGAATCTTCCCTTACAGGTGGGGAGAGCTGTGGGCTCAAACCTGGATCCTAATGCAGGCCCTTGCACTTTGTACTATGAGCGTTTAACTGAATGTGCTTCTACTCAGCCCCCAAGCCCCTGTATTTTTTATATACAGTCTTAAACATTGTTTTAAAAGTTTAAGTCATAATACAACATAGACACCAGCTCAATATCTACACATAATTCAAGGAAAATTATTTTATAAAAATATTTGAAGATTGCCAGGCGGTGGTGTATCTGGTTAAGCACACACATTATAGTGCACAAGGTCCCAGGTTCAAGCCCCTGGTCCCCACCTATAGGGGGAAAGCTTCACAAGTGGTAAAGCAGGGCTGCAGGACTCTCTCTGTCTCCCTCTCCCTCTTTGTCTCTCCCAATTCTCTCAGTTTTTCTGTCTCTATCCAATAATAAATAAATAAAATATTAAAAATATATCATACCTTGTTAAATAGGACTGCATGGATCAGGAAGAGACAGAGTATTTAGGACAGAAAACTGGCTCTTGGCAGATAACTGAGAGAGAAACTGGTTTGCAAATATTTGGTTAAACAACACAAATGTATGTGTAAGTCTAAAGCTGCACATGTGAATGATTTAAGGCCTTAAACAAGATTTTATTTTATTGTCTTAAGGCTCCACTATTCACTTATAAAGTTCTAAAAGTTTCCCAAGTGTTGGGCCTGAGTAGTAGACTCTTCTAGAAATCCATCCAATGCTTCATTATTCTCAAAGTGTAGAGAGTTATGAATCAGTCATTGGTAGTAGAGCAGTGCTGATAACCTCTTTATAGAAGAGTTTTAAAATATACTACATATACATATACACTACACTACCAATAAAAAAAGAAACAATACACTTATTTTTGCTGTTACCAGGGCCTTGCACATGCATGATTTCATGACCCAGATCCATTCTTCATTCCAACACATATAGGGAGGAAAACAGACATAAAGGGAGAGACACCACAGCACTCTAAACAGACCATATATTGAAATGGGGCTCAAACATAGGCCACATATATGGCAAGACAGACAACCTACTTGATGAGCTATTTCTCTAGCTCCACCCAGTACACAATTTCTCTAGCCCCACCTAACACATAGTTTGACCTCATTAGTGAGGTCAAATAGACCTATAGCTTGAAGAAGCCTTTCATTATTGTTTTATATCTGTGAGACCAAACCAAAAACATTTTAATATGTAACTTCAGCTTTCTATATGAAGAATCATAATTCAGGTTTTGACATATTTCAGAATCTTTTAGGAAATTATTTCCTGTGGAACATCTTAAGTGTAATAGAAGAATTCTGCAGTTGCTGTGACATCTGTATTCATCATGGGTAGCATTTTTAAAAATAATTAATTTATTTATTCAAGAGGAAGATAGGAGAGAAAGAACCAGCCATCACTCTGGTACATGTGCTGCTGGGGATCGAACTCAGGACCTCATGCTTGAGAGTCTAGTGCCTTAGCCACTGCGCCACCTCCCGGACCACACGCGTGGCATTTGAAGATTTAAATAGCTGGGGCTGGGAAGTGGCTTGCATGGCTGAGTATAGTGTGCAAGGACCCAGATTCGAGTGCCCCCCCCCCACAGCCCTCACTAGCAGTGGGTGAAAGCAGTGCAACAGGTGTCTCTCTCTCTCAATCTTTATCTCCTCTTACCCCCTCAATTTATGACTGCCCTATCAAATGACAAATAAATAATTTTTTAAAAATTAAATCTTCTCCCAGGAATATTGTCTTCTGAATTACTAATACATATGTATTTTGTTTATTTATTGTCACTGTTGGAGGTACACTGCTCTGCTCTGTTTTGCTCTCCTTTACATTGACTTTTCCAGATGGCGGGGGGGGGGGGGGGGGGAGGGGTTGGGGGAGGGATCACAGCACCAGAACTTCACTAGTGGTGGCTTGCCATGCAGTACTCCATTTAATAGGCTTTAGAAATCACAGGATTAATCAAATAGTTGTTTGAAATGAGTTTCTTTTCCAAACTAGATATCCTCTGAAAACAAACATGTATTCAGTGTACAGTAGAGTGGTGGGCACATAGATGCCATCTAATGAGGTTGTGGAAAGTAGGAAGGCCACTGTGCTTGCCGCCCCCCCCCCCATGCCTTGAGGCCAAGCATGTGGAATGCAGTTTCCTCCTATCCAGACATAAACTCTCAGGTATTGGTATCATGCTATCCTGAAACTCTTGTATGTCCAGGTGCACTGATGGGGTGGTGATGAGCATTGACCTTCCTCCCATCCTTCTGGTGAGTATCAGGGCCCCCAAATCTCCATGGCACAGAGAACATGCTGGAGTCAAACAGAGCAAAAACTTAAAGGGTGTCTGTCTGGTGTGGGGGGTGTCTGATTTATGGGGTCGGAAAGTTTCACATTTGAACTCATACTTCATCCATCATTGCTCTAAGTGGGTCAAAGGAGGGGGCTTCAGAATCACATCATTGCAGTCCCCTCCCTCCCATTCTGCAGATTTTTTATTGAGTGTGGCCACTGATGCTGTGAGAAGTGCCAAAAGGGCTTTCAGAGAATAGAGGTGTGGTCCTTTGCCCTTGGGGGGTGGGCGGCAATCCAATTGTAGCAACCATGCACACACATGAAATAACTGTGCAGAAATGTAAGTAGTATTGATTATGTGGCAGGAAGTTCAGTACACACAGTGAGAAATAAAACACTTAGGTTGATGCTAAAATGACTAGGATCTCATATCAGGGACTAAATAAACTGTCATGCAATGGATACTTCCAGAGGGTCCAGCAGAGAGGGCTTGATGCTTTAAATCTATTATGTCCCTTTATGCTTAAGTCAGACTTGTGTGGTAGCTTCCAATCCCTCCCCATTTAATAGAGAAGAAACTGCAGGCTTACAGAAAAGACATTGTTGTCATGGATGAACATTGCAATCACTTTGAAACTATACTCATCTTTTAAAAATATTTTATGTCTGTTTATTTTAGATATAGACAGAAATTGAAAAGGAAGATGAGGGAGAGGAGAGAGAGAGAGAGTGAGAGAGAGAGAGAGAGAGAGAGAGAGAGAGAGAGAGAAAGAAGGAGAGAGAGCCAGAGCCCTAAAGTACTACTTCACTGTGATACTTCCCCTTGTAGCTGGGGACTAGGGACTTGAACCCAGGACCTTGTACATTGTAACATTTGTGCTCAACTGGGTATGCTACCACCTGCCCCCCCCTCAATTTTTAATACAGTATTGATGCCAGAATCCCACCTTCAAACATTTTGATTTAATTGGTAGAAGTGTGGTCATGGCATCAATGTTTTAAAAGCTTTCTAGAGGATTATAATGGGCAGCAAAGTTGAAGAAGCATTAGGTCCTAATTGGTTGAAAGTCACAGGGAGTCCATATGCTTCTTAATCCAAGTTTGCCTGCTTTTAGGGGTCCAGCTTTTAATCACTGCACCTTGTAAATTCGACCAGAATCCTGTGACAGAACTTTGAGGGATAGGCAATTTCAGTAATTGGAAAGGTCAGCTTAGGTCAGTCCAGGGGTGTGTGTCTGCAGACATATGTATGGGTGGTTAGTGAGGGTATGTTACAACAAGCATAAAGTAATAAGCAAACCTCAAGAAGATTGAATCCTTACTTCCCAGGCACTGTATAAATAAAAATCAACACTTCTGTGGCACAAGGTATAAGGAATTGTTCTTAAGACATAAAGCATATTAACACACTGAATCATCACAGTAGCCCTGGGAGTTGAGACCCATTATTAGTCCCCACTTCACAAGTGAGTCTGAGGCTGAGACCTTTTATAACTCATGGAGAGCAACATAGATAGTATTAGGCTCCATCTTAAATTCTGCTCATAGCTGCTATGAAGTGCTGCCTCTTATTTTAAGAATATATTAAGTGCTTTCATATTTACCAGCCACTGAGTTAAAATATCACTGTATTTATTATTTCACTTAATATTTGCAATACCTCTTACAAGAAGTGTTGCTGTTAGAAATAAGTTAATTTACATTTTCCCCTCTTTCAACCATTCTCAGTATTTTACTTAATTAAAAAAAATCAAATCCTCAACATAATGCTGCACACAAGTCTCTGCTGGTTTCTGCTCCTCTTCCCACTTTAATGACCTATCATCCCCCAAACACTTGTTTAGAACCCCAGCTCCAGAGAATCCAATTTATATTTTAGAATATTACACTGCTGGTGGGAGTGCACACTGATGCAGCCATTATGG
This sequence comes from Erinaceus europaeus, assembly GCF_950295315.1. Taxonomy (NCBI): domain Eukaryota; kingdom Metazoa; phylum Chordata; class Mammalia; order Eulipotyphla; family Erinaceidae; genus Erinaceus; species Erinaceus europaeus. Next base: position 35,149,043 of record NC_080173.1, read on the forward strand.
AAAACAGTTTGAAGAATCCTTAAACAAATACAAAGGGGAATACTTTATGATCCAGCAATCCCACTCCTAGACATTTACCCAAAAGATATAAATAATACTGATTTGAATGAGTATATGCAGCTTCATGTGAATAACAGCTCTAGTCACAACAGAAAAACCTCAGAAACAACCAAAAATGCCCTGAAACAGTTGACTGGATAAAAAAGTTATGGGACATATACTCATTGGAGTATAGAAAAGATGATAATGTGTTCTTTGGGATAAAGTGGATGTAGTTGGAGAAGATTATACTTAGTGAAGCAAGTAAGGCGATAAAGGACAACTACAGAATAGTTTCACTCATATGCATAATATAGAGAATTGAACATATGAATGTGAGGGAAAAAATGTCAACCTATTCTGACTGTGGGAGAACTATAGTAATTATCAATGGGGGTGGAGATGGAGACACAAGCCTTTGAGGAAAAAAAAGGCTATACTGTAAACCATTGACCCCTTGATAAAACACACACACACACACACACACACACACACACACACACACACACACACACACCTTTCAGATAGTCATTTAAAAAGTGGGAAAAAAAGAATAGAACTTGAAAAATTGCTGCTTTTTTGGAGTTCCTCAAGATGGGTATGTTGGATCTAGGTCAATGATATTTTGATATTACTGGTTTCAATATTCTCCTGGTACTTAGAAAGCAAGTTATTACAGTAAGTCTTGAGGGACATCTTTGGATTCCAGAATCATGGGGCCTTGCTCACAGACAGTGAAGTTCACACAGTCAGCTGGAAAAAAATGTAGAGAAGAAAAATAGAAACAAAAGGTAGTCTTTCATCTTTCACTTGTATCCTTAAAAAACATTGAAATTGTCCTAGAAGTGATTCCTAGCAACACCTTCTCTCCCTCCTTTTCTCTTTCTCTTCTTACCAGTCCTTTCATTAACAAAATGAAATATTTAATTTCAAGGCTCATTCTTTCTCTTTCCCCTCTCATGTTTTTTCTCCCACTTTTAATTATTTAGATCATCATAATCTGAACTTGAAAATTCTAGAGCTTTGCATTACAGTTCACTTTGCTACCAGTCTAGTAATACCATTCTAAAATCAAGAGATAGAGATATGGTTAGGTAAATCACCAAGGATAGGAGTAAAGACAAGGCTCAGAGTCTCTCTCTCTCTCTCTCTCTCTCTCTCTCTCTCTCTCTCTCACACACACACACACACACACACACACACACACACACACACACACACACCTTTATCCCTATCTTAAATGGGAAGAGAGGGTAAGTCATGCCAGAAATGCTCCCAAGATGGAGCAACAGAAGCTGTTGACAGATGGGAAGTAAAGAGGAAGGAAGAAGTGGCAATTGTCATTCAGAGGGTCTTAAACATGTGTGACTTGGAAAACGCATAGTTTGGGATCAAAGTGGTGAGTGAATGTGTTAGGGAGTGGCAGGTTGAGAGGGTTAAGATAGGTGGTTGGGGTTTGCTTTAGGCAGGTACCCATGGATCATGAATGAGCAATCAAGAATTGGTTAACCGTATGTGAAGACATTCAGTGAATAAAAGAAAATAAAAATTCAGTAAGTATCTTTATACTCTCACTCCTAGAAGGAGTGCTGCAGAGACAAATTCTTACTCCTACCTTGAGAATTTATGCATATGCAAGGGAAATGTCTGAAAGTCAGTAGTAATGGAAGGGCCCAATGACAGAGTTGGGAAGATGAAGACATTCATTGCAAAAGAAGCAGGCAAAATAGGTTTCTAAACTAAGGATAACTTTAGAGAACCTGGAGGAGGGTTGATTTTAGGAAATTAGTGAGAATATATATGGCCCCACTTGCCCATGAAAAGTGTATTTCTAAGAGAATTTAATGTCAAGGAAAGATTCTTAGAATTTATTTGTTGATACAGTTTACAAAATTATATCTCTGTCTCTGTAATTTAGTAAATGGAATTACTAAACTGCTGGCAAAGTGAACTTTAATGATAAGCTCTAGTACTTTGAACTTTGGACCATGATGATCTAAAGGGGAAACAGAGGTAGCTGAGTCAATTCTAGTGTTTCAGTCCTTCTGCCTGGAAATGACAATGACTTTCATAGTCTGAAGCCCATCCAATTTAAAGAGTGATTGAAACTGTGATCCTACTATGTGTTTATAAAGAGAATTAGAATGTTATGATCCACTTTTAATGATTACCACAGCAGGGAAAACATACTTTGCTTTTTTAAGCGGTATTGCCTAAGCCAGAGTGGTGCTCTAGTTCTCTCTCTTCCTTCCTCCTTCTCTCATTAATGTAAATAAATAAAAAATATTTATTTATGCATTTATTTGTTTTTATGAGAAAGATGTTGGCAAAATAGCTCACTTGGATAGTGTGCTGCTTTTCCTTGTCCACTACCCAAATTCCAGCTTGGCCTCTACTGCATTCAGTGTTAAGCTTCAGTGTTAAGCCCCCCTCCTTTCTCCCTCACCCCCTTCCTCCACCCCTTCCTCCACCCCTTCCTCCCACCACCATCACTTTACCTCTCTGTCTCAATCTACAAAATTAAAAAAAGAACCAACTGAAAAAGAGAGAAGGCCAGACAGACTAGAGCACTACTCAACTGGGTTTTCAGACTTCAAACCCTGTGACTGAACACTAACCTGTCTTCTCAGTCCTGTATCTTGTTTCTTAATCCTCCTACTTTGGAAGCATTGAAGATACTTTTTAGACCTATAGAAAAAGTGAGACTCCAAAACTGACTGATTATTTGTACAGTCACAGGGATTAACAGTAGTCTTGAGTAGCTTAGAATGATTTATCTGAAGTCAGTCCTCTGTGTGCTCCTCAGCAAGCTATACGCATTGCCTAGGAGCATGTGAATTATAAGTAGTAAGTCTTGCTCTGAGAAGTTACTTTGAAACTCTAAAATAAGAAAATAAATAAATAACAAGAAATAATTTTTAAAAAGTTTTATTGCTGATTTCATAATGACAGGATTGTAGAATAAAAGGGGTAAAATTAATTACACACAATTCCCACCACCAGTGTGTCACATCCCTCCATTGAAGCTTCTCCATTCTTTTTTTTTTAATTGGGGGATTAATGGCTTACAGTTGACAGTAAAATACAGTAGTTTGTACATAGCATTTCCACATAACAATAAAACCCCTACTAGGTCCTCTTCTGCCATCATGTTCTGCCTCTCCCCCACCTTAGAGTCTTTTACTTTGGTTCAATACACCAACTCCAGTCTAAGTTCTTCTTAGTGGTTTCCCTTCTAGTCTTTTTTTTTCAGCTTGTGTCTGTGAGTGAGATCATCCCATATTAATCCTTTTGGGAAGCTTCCCTATTCTTTATCCCTCTGGGAGTATGGACCAATGATCTTTATGGGGTGCAGAAGGTGTTGAAAATAACAGCCTCATTTCTTATTATGAGTTACTAATGCTGGAAGTCAGTGGAAACCTCATCCATAAAAATGAAGATCACATCTCTTCAGTGCCCATATTTCTCCTTATAGTTATTGCTGAAATTAGCAGAGCCATCCTGTAAGTCATCACTTTCAAGTGTGAATGTTAATGTTTGGTTGATATAAAGTTACTGTAGTTGGTTCCTGTCCCAGCAAGTCAGGTTGTAGGTGAATGATGAATTTGAAAGCTCAGCTGAGTAATTGAGTGTCTACAAATTGAAGGTATCCTTAATACGGTCCTTCTTCTCTGGGATCACTTGTAGATTTCAAATAAAAAGCAACTTATGAAAGGAAACAGGGTCATGAGAACACAGTCTCTTCCATATTGAAGACATGGCTCAATGTATGCAAATTGACATTCGGGATCACCATAACTCTCAGAAATATAGAAAGGGTTCTGTTTTTGCCTTACTAAGTATTTAATCTATAGAAAGCCTTTCAGTCATATTTGTGATAGTTCATTAACTCCTGTTAGATACTAAAATATTATGATTGCTTATATGTTGTATATGCTTGTAAAATTGAATAATACCATTTATTTTCCAGTTAAGCAGGTGTAATTCTGTGACTTCCATAGGGTGTCCTTTATATAAAATCCTCACTTTCTAAATTGTTTTTGGTTTTGACTTTGACTTATATTACATGGCCATCAAGTTTCCTGTTTTCTGAATCTTAAAAGCCTGTAATTTACCTTGGATGCAAACTATAACTCTTATTCTGAATAAATCCCATGTAAAACTGTAGAAAGTCTTTATGAATTGGAACTTAACATGTCATTGACACATTTTGAAGGGCGTTCTGTGTACTTTAGTGATGGATGATCCTATTTTGCCAAGTTCAGCTAGAAGGGGTGCCTTATAAACCCAAACATCATCTCTGGAATCTAGAAACTTCCTGAACTTACGGCTTTAAATCAGCAGGGTGGATGCTGCCTGCATCTGTGTGAAGGACGGCATTTCACCAGCTTGCTCCATGGAAGCCTCTGGAACAGAACCATACACACCAGCCTTCTTTGTTGTGTGTTGGCTTCTAACCCCCCCCCCACCCCACCCCATGGCTTGGAGTGTATAAGGTGATGGCTTGGGCCCCTCTGGGCCTTTTTTTTTTTTTTTTTTTGTGGTGGGGGGACCTGGCCGAAAACCCTGGATATATGATAGTCTGGCTTATTTCTATGGTGTATTAGCACCCTATAAAAGTTACATGTCATTTATTTCAAGTTCAGAGCCCTCTCAAACTTCAGGGGCAAACCAAACTTGAACCTTTTGTGGCTGGAATTCTGTTTACCTTTGGCCAAACCTTGCTTCCTGAATGTGAAGCAGGGAGGTGAAGTGAGAGGGGTCTCCTGAGACCCATCAGGCATCAAATCACTTTTGCCTTTGATAGGTTAAAGGTTTTTAGGTTAGAAATAGGTTAGAAATGAATGGATCTTAAACACATACATTAACTTCTTGTCATAATATTCTGGGACCTCCACACAAAAGTATATTGTTCCTGGAAAAATGCATTTTGGATGTTTGTTTCCACCAATTGTGAGGCAGTGTCTTGAGATTCTTGCCAAGCTCAGGTTGAAGTTGGGTCAAAGCCATTAATTCTCTACTGCTAATAAAATACTGAATAGTTTCTGGGCCAGTAAGATAGTTCACTTGCACATGACCCAAGTTAGAGCCTATTACTTTGGTACTGTGTTATCTTTTCCTCTATCTCTGTCGCTATTTATCCAAGCGAAAAAGTCAACCTGAAGTGGTGATTCCCTAGTGATGACCAAAATAAATGAAATGAAATGAAATACAATGTTTCTGAACAGATAATTGGACATTTCAGTTGGACAAAGACATTTCTCTATTTGAGACATTTTTTTAACAGGTGACAGAATGAATTCCAAGACACAGTGCCCAGTACAAGCATGGTTATGATTCTTTTGAGTATAGACAAGGTAGCAAAGAATGTTCTATTGTTAAATTGAGAGAAATTACACTTCGCATTCCATGTGTCTTTTAGATAGAGGAACTGATGAATGCCTTGGAGAAGACCAGGCAGGAACTGGATGCTACCAAAGCACGCCTGGCCTCCACACAGCAGTCCCTAGCTGAAAAAGAAGCACACTTGGCCAATCTTCGGATAGAAAGGAGGAAACAGTTGGAGGAAATCCTAGAGATGAAGTGAGTAGCCCTGCTTGCTTTCCTATTTTATTTTCAGTGATGGCATAGAGACTAAAGAATATTTGAAAAATAATCAAAATTTAGGGAACACTTAACTGATTTGTTGTTTCTGGAACACTGCTTTTTTTTTTTTAATTGAAGTTTCATCATTCCAACTCACATGATTTAACACCCATTATTGAGAAAATGTCTTTCCAGTGTTAGACTTTATACACAATCTTTTGTGGATAGTGATTGTTAAGCTCTAAGCTGACCAAGAGACAGAGTCCCTGTTAAGTACAGTGATAATGTGAACACTACTTAGAGTAAGTGGAAACTTTTTTAAGATGGTATTTCACAATTGTGATGACAGTTTTGAGGATTGTATTCTTTTGACTGGTGTTGTGTTGTCTTTCCTTGAGTCTCAAGGTTGGCATCTCAGTTTAGAAAGCAGATCTTGGATTTTCTACATTGATAAAACCAGGCTTAGAAATCTTCCACCTTCTTTCTGTGGTATAGTTGGTGTGGGCAAGGGGAATAAAGCCAATGTCCTTATTTGATTTTATCAATACAGTGCAGCTACATGTTGGGAAATGGTTCTCCCTGTAGCCCTATGACATACTCTTCTCCACCTTGCTCTTATTTCAATCTCTCAATAAAACAATACCATCATGGAAGGACATAGGAGAAAAATTTGCTTCAATCTTTTTAAAATAATCAGTTGCTAAGAGTATGCTTCTAAACAAATAGGCAAAAAGCAGCTTCTCAATGAAATTTTTAAATGAAATAATCACTAAGCTATGACTTAAATCTGACTTTACTTTGCAGTAAATAGAAATGTCTATAATTACAATATCTTACGTCTGTAACATAGATTTTGAAATTGGTGGTGAGTTATGGAAGAATGACCTTATTCTGACCCAGTGAGTCTTACACATGGTTAACATTAAACCCAGAAAGCTTAGATCATGGAAAATATGGAATGAAATATTTTGAAGGATTTAATAATGAGGACAAAATTTTTATTCCTCATCAACTGCCCCAAGTTTCTCCAGGAACTAGGAGTAGGTTTTTTATATGCAAAGTCTCATTTTCCTAATAAAAGATGATATAATGAAGGCACACATTATTAGTCTCAGTTTAGAAGTGCGGAACTAAGACTTGGAGAAATTAAGTCTGTGAGACTCAAACAATTTGCTTAAGGCCATCATGGCAGGAATCAAACCCTAACCTTCTAGGCCAAGTTCCCTTTCTACCCCTGTGATCTCTACCCCTGGAACTTCTATCTGTTAGTCACTACAATAGTCAACTTGTGTAGAACTTTCCTAGTATATGGTCCGTACTCAATAACTGAATAAATGAACAAATTGTATCCTGGAGACTGGATTGCATATATCTGAGAATAAAAGTATCTCAAGCATCTTAGACGTGACCACTTTGATCAGTAATTTATTAACAATATTGATACATAGATTCCACTGGCCTTTTTATTATTGCCCTTTACCTACTCCACTCTTGTGTGTTGCATGTCAAGTTTAGCCTAGTTTCTCTCGTCATTCTCCAACTTTTACCAAGTTAACTCTGTATCTACTGGAGTCGTTCTTTTGTCCAGTTAAGAAAGCTCCCCTTACTTCCCATTTATATAAACAGCATTTTGAGAGATCAAGTAACGTCAAAGCAAGTTGATACGAGAATCAGAAGTTGGGGTTGGCTGGGGTGGGGGTGTCCTATTGGGTCCCCTTGTTGGCTGGTGACTTGGAACACAGTTGACCCTCTGATTCCCCTTTGTGACTTTCATGGGCTGGCTGTAAGGCAAGGCACTCAGAGGAAGCCTTTACACACAGAAAAGTATATTTGTATAAATGGCATGATCAGCCAATGAAAATATGTCATTTGTTTAGTATACTTTGTGAAGAGCATAATTTATCTAAAATTGGATTTATTTTTCTAAAACATATAAACCTTCTCCATGTGCATGTTTTCCATTTAATTTCATGATTTCAGATAGCACCTAAGACCACTTTTTGGTGAATTGCCACATTATTGATGAAGTACTTAATCTGCTGCCATTGCAAAATAAATATAAAATTTCTTCGTTAATTTCTTTGGTAAAAGTAACAAAGCCCTGCTTCATTGAACCCAATATGAACTCCATTCACTATTTAACTGGCCTAGAAAATAACTTATGGGCTTTTCCAGGAACTATGGGGATACAGGTATAGGGCAATGATATTGACTAAAAAGAGCTGCAACTGTATCAGCCTCTTGAGTCATTCAAGTCAACCAGCTAGCTTGACCAATCATGATTTTTAAGTTCAGTTAACATATTGATTAGCTGACACTAGCCAAGCCAGAAGAAGTAAGAATAGTCAGGTGTGTGTATTATCACTAAGTGTTGGCATGTAAGCTTTCTTCCAACTGCAGATATCATGCAGAAACACCAAGTCTACCTACTTTCCTGACCTGGTAGGAAAGGAGAGTTTCTGTCTTCCCGTTCTTTCCACTCCCTTCCCCTCAACTCCTCTTCTTCTCACCAGAGCACTGCTCAGCTCTGCCTTGTGGTGGTGCTAGGGATTGAACCTGGGATCTCAAAACCTCAGGCAAGAAAGTCTTTTGGTGGTCTCCACCAGCCCAGCTGTTTCATTTTTAGTTAGTTTTGTTTCGTGTTATATCATTTTGACCTATAGTGGTCAATATTTTAGAGGGGGCACTTTCTTCTTGGGCAGAAGAGGGAATTATCCTCATATTTTAAATTTATACTGAATTTATTTATTTTTAAATTTTATAAAGATATTTGGTGCTAGGATCTCATGCCTGTGTGATGTCACTGATACAGGTAGACTCATTTTTTTTTCTTTTAATTTTAGACAGTGTCAGAGAGGAATAAAGACATAGAGAGGAGGAAACTAAGTAGGGGTCAGCATGAGAGCTTACCTGTGAAGGTGTCTGGTTTGTCATGCCAGTGATCCATGTTCCACCCAAGCCCCTACCACATTAGAGAAAACTTTGGTGATGTGGTATAGTCTCCTCTTTCTCTCTATGTCTATGTTTCTCTCTTTCTACTTAAAAAAGTCATCCCAGAGCACTTACTAAACTCTGTTATGACAAAAACAAACAAACAACAACAAAAAACAAGAAAGAGACAGAATGGAGAGAGGAAGGAACCTTATAATTGGGATTGCTTTATTCACAGTAGAATTTTATTTTAATATTGTCTATAATTTGATATATGATAGGCATTAGTAAGCATTTGAAAGTTGAAAAAATTAGTAAAATTAAAAGTAAATATTCATTGAGCACCGACAGTAAGACAGACACTATTCTTGACTTTTAGTGTAATGGGTGAAAGAAAGGAATAAACTGATAAATAAGCAGATAAATTTAGTAACTAGATAACTAAAGTGGCTCTTTGTGTAACCAAGGACATCTGAAATTCAACTTACAAAGTTATGTCCAAAGGTCAGAATACTCACAGTTATCTGTGTTAAAGGGGGACATGGGAAACACGGTGTATCTTTCTATAATAGTTTGATAACTCTTAGAAATGGAGGCCAAAGAGTGCCTTGACCGTATTCCACATATGATTCTCCCTCTCAACACCCCCCCAATTCATTTTCAGTTTAATCTTTATTAATTGACATTCTAACCACCAGTCATTATTCCCCACTGGAAGGAATTAATAGTTCCCAATCATTTATTTTTAGTAGTTGAAAATAATATGAACCTGCCCTTGTGTATAACATGATTCTTTTCCTTACCTCTTGCTAATACATTTCATAATGACTCATCTTTGTTATATTTACTCTTATTTAAAAGGGATTTTGTTAAAAATAATATTAAGAACATCATTCTATATGTTTGGTTTTATTAATGCCAGCTAATAAGCTTACATTCCAATAACCAAAGCTCAGTTATTTAATTTGTGACAAGTGAATTTGATATCTGTGGCTACAAGGAATTGAAGGCTATGAGATATGTCAATAGAATTAAAAACCTATCTGTATGCACATGCTTAGAAGATTTAAACTACCATAGTAATTCAATAGGCAGGCATACTTGGTAACAGATATTTTCCATTCAGTATTAAATGCAGAATGAATAAAGGTTTTAAGAGTTGGTTAATAGTTATATAATTTAAAGTGTGTAGTTTAGACTTTTGCAATATTTTATGCTTTTTTATATAAAGATTTTTAAGGTGAACCCTTGTATCTTACACTCTTCTGAAGAAACTGTAAAATCCATCTTAATTCACTGTGTATTATTGCATTGTAGACATCTTCACCAGATTGCCCTAAAAGTCTTTGTATATACGGGGCTATTTTAGGAAGTTTACAGTGAAGTAAGGCAGCAGCTTATTCTAAGGCATTATCCTGTTGGTCTCTTTGATCTAGGATCCTTTTTGAGAGAGCCACTCATTAGGTAAGTACTCTTCAAAGGAGAGGCAGGGTGCAGAAAATGATAAAATCAATTTATTCTTTACTTCATGCCAACATGAGAAAAGACAAATCACATTTTCTTAGAGAGGAATTCTAAGTGCCTGGCAATTTGGACAGGATAAATGGACCTTAGGAGAGGAGTTTTGAAAGTTACTTAAAATTGATAAACTCAGTTGCAAGAGGACTATACAATTTTACGGAGATGTTTTGGGATGTGAATGACGATATGCACTCAAAAGGAAGGACTTTTTTAAAGCTGTAAAATACCATATATATTCCTATATGGTTATGCTACATATTAATATAAGACAGTGATACTGATTGTATCTCCAAATCCCCAAAGACCTTATGCTTTCAACATTTTTTTTTGCTATAATACATTTATTTCTCTAACCAATGGTTTGTTTAGAAAAAATTTGACAGGTCCCATTAAAAATATTAAATACTATGGCTATGTGTCTTAGAATGCCCCTCAAGCATTAGTCAACTAAAACACATGAAGTATGTCACTTTATCTAAGTCACCTGCAATGATTAAGCACAGGTGACAAAGACAAGGAATATGTGTCACCAAGAAATCTGCACATTCAACATTGATCTTGATTTGTGCTTCAGGCAGTCACATAAATACACAGTTCCTTATTGTATATGGTTTTCTCTTTCCCTATTTTAGCCCTGGGAGTGGTTACTTAGAGCCGTTAACAGGGGGAAAAAAAACTTTACACAAAACTCAGAAAGGACAAATAAAGCTTAATTAAAAGATTATAAGATAGTTAAATTATCTAATCAGCTTAAAGTGCAAGAAAAGTTAAATTCCACTTTCATACATGCAGCTCTGTACTCTGTAGGCCCAAGCATCCTTTCTGTCTTTATGCTTTGCCACTCTCAGCAGGTTTCCACCCCATGACAGTGTTTTGCTTTTGTTTCCATTCATCCCATCCACATTCTTGCCAGAAGAAGGAAGAACTCCCATGTCCGTTAAGTTTCACCTTCTGTTCACTAGTGTCTGAGTCACTTAAGAGCTCACTGGTATATAGTTGTTGAACATCACTCCATTGCCTCGGTTACTGCTCTGTAGCAAAGTGTCCTTTCTAAGTAAATAGGAAGGACAAAAATCCTTCCACTCATGCAAGATCTGCTGTTTGGATAGAAATTCACTGTACAACAATTAAGTCATATGGCCACACTTAAAGGAAAGGCAGGTAGGGAAACAAAACCATTAGCTGGATGAATCTGTGTCCAGATAACACATAAGGAACCTGGGACCATGGAACAAAAAGGGCAAGTGGGTAGTAGGGATGGTTAGTTGTCTTTTCTAAAATAAATAAAATAAGACAAAATTGCATTGACCTATCTGTATCTCACTTAACCTATAAAAAACTTTGTGATTACATTTTTAGAGATTATGCTTCAATCATGATAATACTCCTAACACCCATTTATTCATATCTGGCATGTATCTTAGTTCTTTGCTGAATACCATAGTTGATAAATTTGAGCCAAGTTATAAGTGAAAAAATTGAGTAAAACCTGATAATCTGATCATGCTTAGGATATCTGATGCATGGGGAATGGTACATCTAGAAAGTCAGGTGCTTCCTTCAAATCCTAACGGGGTAGCATGTAAAAAAGAAGTGGACTTGCTTTATGCGACCTCTGAAGACTGTGCTAGAGTTGAGGTGTAGAACTTTGTAGAACTTGGAAGCAGTAGAATTTCTGTTGCCTATCAATAGTAACTCCTGTGATTTGATAGCAAATCTGGAGTGCAGAGGGACATCACTATCTCCTGGATACAATGGAGGGAATTTCCTCTTCCTGCTCCTCCTCCATTTCCTCATTTTACTTCCCTTTCTTCTTTTTTTTCTTTCTTTTAGATAGACACACAGAGATAAAGAAACAGAGAAAGTGAATGAGACCACAGCAGCAATGAAATTTCTTTCAGTATGATGGGGACTAGGCTTGGGCCTGGGAACATACATTGCAAAGGAGCAGCAAGCACACTATTGAAGTGAGCTATGTTGTTGGCTCAAGTAGAGGGCATTTTCATCATTCCCAGGGATGATAGAGGGGAGTGATTGCCATAGTTCTTTCCAGTGATGAATTCTATCCTTAATTCTAGTAATTAAACATGGGAAATTGTTTATAAATACCTGAATTTCATTTATACCTTTATGTGAGGAACACTTTTCAAATACAGAAACTTATACCAAAAGCCAAAATAACAGTTTAATTTAGAACACTGCCCTCTATAATACAACTTACTTATATTTTGCACATCACATTTATTTTTAATAACAAATTGTGAATGGAAAACATATGAGGCAAGAGCCAGGGAGGTTGATAATTGGGTAAAGCACATACTGTGTATATGTGAGGTATTGGTTTTAATCCTTGACACAGCATATGAGGGAATAGTTCTTCTCTCTCCTTGTCATGTGTTTGTATGTATAAACACTCATATGATTTTTGAAATATATCTCTGCTTGATTCTTTACTATGTAAATATAGTTGTTGGTACATGCATAAAATTTCTCAATTTTTTGCAAAACATTCTAACCCCTCACTTCAGTCCTTCTCCACCATCCTGACCCAGGATCTAAGCTCCCCTCCCCATCTCTGGAGATACAATACACCAAACCCAGTCCAAGTTTTGCTTTGAGTTTCTCCTTCTGTTCTTATTTCTCAACTTCGATTCATAAGTTAGACCATCCCATATTCATCTTTGTCTTTCTGGCTTATCTCACTTAACACAATTCCTTCAAGCTTCATCCAAGATAAGGTGAATCAATTATTTTTCATAGTCATCCAGTATTCCATAGGTATAAATGTATAATGCAAATTTATTAGCTACTCATCTGTTGTTAGACACCTAAGGTGCTTCCAGATTTTGGCTATTATAAACTGTGCTGCTATGAACTGTTATATACACATCATTTTTTATTTATGTGTTTGGTTCCTTAGCATATATCTGCAGGAGACAAATTGCAGGGATATAGGGTAGGTCCATTTCTAGGATTCTGAGAATTCTCCAGACTGCTCTCTAAGGGAGTTGGACCAATTTACATCCCACTAGGGGTGCAGGAGGGTTTCTTTGCCCCTACAACTTCTCCAGTGTTTTTGTTGCTGCCTTTTCTGATGTACAATATTCTCACAGGTGTGAATTGGTATCTATCTCATTTTTGTCTTTATTTGAATTTCTCTGACAATCAATGACTTGGAGCATTTTTCTATATGTCTTTGGCCTCTTGGATCTCTTCTTTGATGAATATTCTGTTCATATCCTTTTTCCATTGCTAGATGGGGTCATTTATTTTTGTTGTTATTATTGTTGTTGCTGCTGCCACTACTGAGATTGGTGAGCCCTTCACATATTTTAATTATTATCTTTTTGTCTGATGTATGGTATGTAAAGATATTCTCCCATTCTGTAAGGAGTCTCTTTGTTTGGGTTTTAGTTTCCTTGGTTATGCATAAGATTTTTAATTTGATGTAGCTTCATTGGTGTATTTTTGTTTTAGTCTTTCTTGCAATTGAATTTGCATCCCTGAAGATGCCTGTAAGATTTAGATGGAAAAGAGTGCTGCTAATATTTTCCTCTAAGTATTTTATAGTTACTGGTCTAACATCCAACCCCTTGATTCACTTGGGTTAAGTTTTATGTATAGTGAAATACAGTGGTTCAGTTTCATTCTTCCTAAACTTTCAATCCACTTTTCCCAACAACATTTGTTGAAAAGACTCTCTCCTTTCTCCATTTAATAGTTTGGGCCCCATTTCCAAACATTAGATGTTCATAGGTGCCCACACCTATGAGACCTTATTTTTGAGCTTTCAATTCTGTTCCTCTGGTCATTATCTAATTTTGTTCCAGTACAAGGCAGTTTTGATTACAGTATCTCTGTAATATAGTTTAAGATCTAATGCCTCCAGTTATGTTATTTTTTTCCCTCAAGATTGTTCTGGTGATTCTAACCTATAGCCAGCATCATACTCAATGATGAGAAAATGGAAGCATTCCCATTTAGATCAGTTACTATGCAGTGCTATCTCCACTACTATTCCGCATAGTTTTGGATGTTCTGGCCATAGCAATCAGAGAAGATCAAGGAATTAAAGGGATACAGATTGGAATAGAAGAGGTCAAACTATCAGTATTTGCAGATGATATGATAGTATACATTAAAAAACCTAAAGAATTCAGTCAGAGGCTCATAGAAATTATCAGGCAGTATAGTAAATTGTCAGGCTATAAAATTAATGTAGAAAAGTTGGTGGCATTCTTTATTGCAGACATTAAGTCAGAAGAAAACAGTCCCATTAGCTATAGCAGCACAAACAATAAAATATCTAGAAAAAAACTTAACAAAAGAAGTGAATACTTGTATACTGAAAACCATGAGTCACTATTCAAGAAAATAGAAAAAGACTCAAAGAAATGGAAAGATATTCCATGTTCATGGAGTAGAAGAATCAACTTTATCAAAATGAATATTTTACTCAGAATCATATGCAAATGTAATGCAATCCCCACCAAGTTTCCATCAATTAATTAATTTATTTATTTATTTTGGAGACTGAACTACAAAAGCTTATCTAGAACCAGGAAATGATTTATTTTCATTTTTCTTTTATTTATTTAAAAAGGATAAATTAACAAAATCATAGGGTAGGAGGGGGTACAACTCCACACAATTCCCACCACCCAATCTCCATATGCCACCCCCTCTCCTGATAGCTTTCCCACTCTATCTCTCTGGGAGCATGGACCCAGGGTCATTGTGGGTTGCAGAAGGTAGAAGGTCTGGCTGTAATTGCTTCCCCGCTGAACATAGGCATTGACTGGTTGTTCCATACTCCCAGTCTGCCTCTCTCTTTCCCTAGTAGGGTGGGTCTCTGGAGAAGCAGACCTCCAGGAAACATTGGTGGGGTCTTCAGTCTAGGGAAGCCTGGCTGGCATCCTGATGACATCTGGAACCTGGTGACTGAAAAGAGAGTTAACATACAAAGCCAAACAAATTGTTGAGCAATTATGGACCCAAAGCTTGGAATAGTGGAGAGGAAGTGTTAGGGGGGTACTCACTGCAAACTCTAGTGTACTTCTGCTTTCAGGTATATATTTTGCAGTAGCTTACGGATACCTGTGAAGATATGCTCTCTCTCACAGAAACTTGTGTATATCTAGGTTTTGGGACTTTGTTAGAAAGTGAACCACCTGAGATGGAATTAGAGTATACTATGAAAGGAAAGGTCTCACCCGAGTAATGAAGCTAAAGGGTTGTCATTCCAAACATGAAGTCTCTGGACACAGTCTGAAGTGAAGCATATTGAGGTGGCAATCGTTGCGTTGATTAGGTGGTGATTGGCAGATGCAATATTATTTGCTATGGATTGGGAGAGGCATACGGGAAAGTGGGCCATATTCAAGGGTTCCAGGACTGGGGGAAGTAGAGGCTCTATAGTGGAGATGTGAGGTTCCTGCTGTCTTAGGGTTCAAAAAGACAATTGATAGTTAATGTTATCATCACATTATTTGTTAATTGGATTAACTTTGAAAAGTTCTTTTGTTATGGTTTGCTGTATAGTATCCAGTATCTTGTATATAGCTGTGCTATTGGATGCTTCTGATCTACTTGGTCTAGGCTTTTGAGAGAGTCCACATATCAAATACACAGCCTGTATATTAAAAAGATTCAGTATGTGTTTTAAAAACTTTGAGACATACAATTGATTTTCCTCCCTAATATTAATTAACTAGTGATTTATATGACTACATTTTACTAGGAGTGTACATAAACACCATTCCCACCACCAAAAGACTATGAACCATCCCTCCCACCTATTCCCATCCCCCACTGGCCCAGGAAGCTGCATGTCTACCCCTCACCACAGGGTTTTTACTTCGGTGCCCTACTTACAATTTGGTCAGGTCCTGCCTTTAGTTTCCCTTTCAGGTCTTCTTCCTCAACTTCTATTGATGAGTGGGATCATCCCATACTCATCTTTATCTTTCTGACTTAGCTCATAATTCCTTCTAGCTCTGTCCAAGATGGGTCAGAGAAGGTGGGTTCATTGTTCTTGATAGCTACATAGTATTCCATTGTGTATATATACCACAGCTTTCTCAGCCACTCATCTGTTGTTGGGCACCTGGGTTGCTTCCAGGTTTTAGCTATTATGAATTGTGCTGCTATGAACATAGGAGTACACACCTCTTTTTGGTTGGGTGTTATGGAGTCCTTGGGGTATAACCCCAGGAGAGGAATTACTGGATCATATGAAAGGTCCATGTCTAGCCTTCTGAGAGTTTTCCAGACTGCTCTCCACAGAGGCTGGACCAACTTACATTCCCACCAGCAATATAAAAGGGTTCCTCTGTCTCCACAACCTCTCCAGCATTTTTTGCTGCTGTCTTTTTTGATGTATGCCATACTTACAGGAGTGAGGTGGTATCTTAGTGTTGTCTTAATTTGCATTTATCTGTCAATCAGTAACCTAGAGCACTTTTTCATATGTTTGTTAGCCTTTTGGATCTCCTCTGAGGTGAATGTCTTGTTCATATCCTCTGCCCATTTATGGGGTCATTTGATTTTTTGGTGCTAAATTTGCTGAGCTATTTATATATTTTGGTGATTAGTTTCTTGTCTGATGTATGGCATGTGAAGATCTTTTCCCATTCTGTGAGTGGTCTCTTTGTTTGTTTAATAGTTTCTTAGGATGTGCAGAAGCTTTTCAATTTGATGTAGTCCCATTGGTTTGTTTTTGCTTTCGTCTTCCTTGCAATTGGGTTTCACTCATCAAAGATGTCCTTGTGATATAGTTGGGAAATTGTTTTACCAATGTTTTCCTCTAAATATTTGATTGTTTCTGGTCTGATATTCAGGTCTTTGATCCATTTGGAGTTGATTTTTGTTTCTGGTGAGATAAAGTCGTTCAATTTCATTCTTCTGCATGTTACAACCCAGTTTTCCCAGCACCATTTAGTGAAGAGAGCCTCCTTCTTCCATTTAATCCTTTGGGCCCCCATATCAAAGATTGGATGTCCATAGGTGTGGGGATTTATTTCTAGGCTTTCAATTCTGTTCCACTGGTCTGTGTGCCTATTTTTGTTCCAGTACCATGCTGTTTTGATGATGATGGCTTTATAATATAGTTTAAGGTCTGGGAGTGTGATGCCTCCATTTCTCTTTCTTTTCCTCAAGATGGTTTTGGCAATTCTAGGTGTTTTCAGGTTCCAGATAAATGATTGTAGTGTTTGTTCTATTCTCTTAAAGAAGCTTGGTGGAACTTTGATGGGTATTGCATTAAATTTGTATATGGCTCTGGGGAGAATATTGATTTTGATGATATTTATTCTTCCAATCCATGAGCATCGGATATCTTTCCATTTCTTGGTATCAGTTTCTATTTCCTTGAGTAGCGACTCATAGTTTTCAGCATACAAGTCTTTCACTTCTTTGGTCAACTTTATTCCTAGGTATTTGTTTGATTTTGCTGAAACAGTAAATGGGAGTGCTTTCTGGATGTCTTCTTCTTCAGATTTAGTGTTTGCATAAAGAAATGCCACTGATTTTTGTACATTGATTTTGTAGCCTGATACCTTGCTATATTGCCTAATAACTTCCAGTAGTTTTCTGCTGGATTCTTTAGGTCTTTCTATGTATACTATCATATCATCTGCAAATAGTGAGAGCTTGACTTCTTCCCTTCCAATCTGTATTCCTTTGATTTCTTTCTCTTGCCTGATTGCTATGGCAAGAACTTCCAATACTATGTTGAAGAGTAATGGTGATAGTGGACAGCCCTGTCTAGTCCCCGATCTGAGGGGGAATGCTTTCAGCTTCTGTCCATTGAGTATGATGTTGGCTGTAGGTTTGCTATATATAGACTCCACTATCTTGAGGAATTTCCCATCTATTCCCATTTTTTGTAGAGTTTTGAGCATGAATGGGTGTTGGATTTTGTCAAAGTCTTTCTCTGCATCTATTGAGATAATCATGTGGTTTTTGGTTTTGCTTTTATTGATGTGGTGAATGACATTGGTTGACTTACGGATGTTGAATCAGCCTTGTATTCCTGGGATGAATCCCACTTGGTCATGATGAACAATCTTTTTGATATGTTGCTGTATCTGGTTGGCCAAGATCTTGTTTAATATTTTGGCATCTATGTTCATCAGAGATATTGGTCTGTAGTTTTCCTTTTTTGTTCTGTCCCTATCAGCTTTTGGTATCAGGGTGATGTTGGTTTCATAGAAGATGGAAGGGAGTATTCCTGTTTCTTCAATCTTATGGAAAAGCTTAAGAGGTATGGGTACTAACTGTTTCCTGAAAGTTTTGTAGAATTCGTTTGTGAAGCCATCTCATCCAGGACTTTTGTTGTTGGGGAGATTCTTAATAACGGTTCAATTTATTTGTCTGTGATTGGTGCATTTAGATTTTGTAGTTCTTCTTGGTTCAGTTTTGGAAGGGTATATGCTTCTATGAATTGTTCCATTTCTTCCAGATTCTCTAGCTTGGTGGTGTATAGTTCTTTATAGAAGTTTCGCAGGATTCTCTGGATTTCTGTGGTGTCAGTTGTGATCTCTCCTCCATCGTTTACAATTCTATTAATTTTGAGTCTTCTCTCTTTTTTGTTTGGTGAGTCTGGCTAGGGGTTTGTCAATTTTGTTTATTCTTTCAAAGAACCAACATTTGGCTTCATTGATTTTTGTATGGTTCTTTTATTTTTGATGTTGTTTATTTCTGCTCTAATTTTAGTGATTTCTGTCCTTCTGGTTGCTTTAGGGTTCCTTTGTTCCTCTTCCTCTAAGTCCTTGAGGTATGCAGTAAGGTCGTTCATTTGAGCTTCTTCTTGGTGTTTAATATGTGATTGTATGGCTATAAGTTTCCCTGTCAGTACTGCTTTAACTGTGTCCCAAATATTTTGATAGGTTGTGTCTTCATTTTCATTTGTTTCCAGGAACATTTGAATTTCCTGCTTGAGTGAGTCTCTGACCCAGTGGTTCTTAAGGAGTATGTTGTTTAGTTTCCAAATTCTGTGACTTTTAATAATTGTCTGTTTGTTGTTAAATGTTAGTTTTACTCCACTGTGGTCTGAGAAGATACTTGGGATGATTTTGATGCTCTTGAATTTATTGATGCTGTCTTTGTTGCCTAACATGTGGTCTATCCTTGAGTATGTGTTATGTGGATTTACAAAGAAGGTGTATTCCAGTTTTTTGTGGTAAAGGACTCTGAAAATGTCCAAGAGGTCTAGTCTTTCAATGTCTTCATTCAATTCTCTTGTATCTTTATTGGTTCTCTGCTTTGTTGATCTGTCTAAGTGTGAGAGTGGTGTATTGAAGTCTCCCACTATTACTGTATTACTATTGATGTATTTTTGAAATTCTTTTAGTAAGTGCTTGACGTATTTAGATGGTCCCTCATTGGGTGCATAGATGTTAATAATTGTTAAGCCTTCTTGGCTTATTGATCCTCTAATCATTATGTAATGGTCTTGCCTATCTTTTATTACTTTATTTAATTTAAAATCTATTGTGTCTGAGATGAGAATGGCTGTTCCTGCCCTTTTTTGTTGTCTGTTAGCCTGTATGATAGTTTTCCATCCTTTCACTTTAAGTCTGTGTTTATCTTGTTGTGACAGATGGGATTCTTGCAAGCAGAATATGGTGGGTTATGTTTTCTGATCCATCCCCCACTCTGTGCCTTTTGATGGGTGAGTTTAAGCCATTGACATTTATTGATATTATGGATTTAATGTATTGTAGTGCCATTGTTCAAAAAAAAATTTTGTTTGCTCTGATATATTACAAGTATTATAGTGATGTTCTTGTTTATAAGAGGTCTTTTATAACCTCTTTCAGTGCTGGTTTGGTGATGGTTGCCTCCAGGAAATGATTTTTTAAAATCATATTGCCTGTGTGGTTGAATCAAGAACCTTTCACCATTCCTGCATTACAAAGTGTATTATCTTTGATTAAAATGCCTTCAGAGAATTAAACTTGCCCAGATACATATGAACTATTTAGTGAATGCAGATTTGAGGTGATAAAATGAATATAACCAATGAACATTTATTTGGTTTTAATTCAGAGAGAGAGAAACAGAGACTATAGTACCACAACTTCTTTCAGTGTAGTGGGCCAGGCTCCAGCCTTGGTCTCACACATGGCCAAGCAAAGCATTATTCAAGTGAATTATTTCACTACCCCTCCACAAATATTTACTGTGTTTTTTATTACATATCATGCAGGCAGTAATGCTGCCACTTGTGAAATGGGGAACTATTACCACTCCCAAACATACTCAGTAGATGCAGAAACTGAGCCTCATACACCTAAGACTCAAATATAAGCCAATTTTATATTATACCCCATGAAGTTAACTACTGAGTGTACTGTCCCATACTAAAGAAACTAGAATGTCAGTGTAAAAGAATTTAAGTCTGGGAGTGGGACCAGTTATGATTAAATAGTAGAATGCTGTGGGCTGATAGGTGCTTCTCCCAACTTGCCTCAGGGAATCAGGACAGCAGGCTGGGGTGTGGGGGTCTACCAGGGCAAGGAAAGAGCAAGTTGGAGGAAGTCTTTGAAGTTGCCTTCCTTATCTTAAACAAAATAAGAAACGCACTGTTTTCTGGCCAAAAATATGCACTGTATGTATAGTTTTAATAGTAAAAAATGTCAGTCAAGAGAGCCCTTGACCTGGCAGTTTTTAATAGAAATACAAACATTTTCCTAACTAGTGCAGTATAATCTTTCAGCTTAAATAATCACAATCAGCAGTTAAATAATCTAAATGCTTGTGAATTGTAAAGCTGAAATAATTCCAAACACCATACTTCTTGTTATCTCCATCTCCACAGCAGCTCCACAGGGACTAGGGAAAGTCAACTATTATAAAAGGGACAGAGAAATGCATGGACCTTCCAGTTTCTTAACACATGGCATGGCAAGCCAAAAGGGCCATGTATGGTCTTTTCTTCAGTCCAAGAGCAACATCCTGTTGGTGGAATTTCATTATTAGTGCTTGATGTAACACAGTATGAGGAGGGGGCCAAGGGGCACTGACAGGTTTCACTCCAGGAGACAAGTGATGGGGCAGCTATATTCCATAAAGGGAGACCAAGGGACAAATAGTATGGGCAGGAACATAGGTTAAGTGTTGACACAAGCATTTCCTGATGCAGTGAGCAGCGATTCCAAGACTTGAATACATAGCCTGAATCTGCCAGTTACGAATGAGCAATTTAAGGCCAGTCTGACTTGATCTCTCCATCCATGAACAATAGGTTGTGGACTAAGATGACCTAGTTCTGTAACAACAATTTTTTCTGGAGACACAAATGTGATGGTGTGTGTGTGTCGGTGGTGGTAGTGGTGGTGGTGGTGGTGGTGGTCACTCAGTTCTCTAATAGCAAAGGCATTGAGGACTGTATAGCTTGAAGCCAAGCTGATAGTCAAGGATATCCAGTCTTGTTTCCCTGTCACATAATTTGGGAACCAAACAGATTGTGAAAATTGAAATGTAGAGTTTGGCTTGATTTTTAGGTTAATCCCATATCCCTGGGATCTTAATTTGGACCTGCAGGAGGCTGTGGCTAGCTTTGAGAGTCTGCTGTTTCTCTTACTTGAAGAGTTCTGCAGAGTGCTCCATAGCTAGTACCAGCCTGTAGTTATAATAAAACTGAAATAGCTGTCTTTGTGTTCTGTTTTGAATATTCTGTTTGTTTGTTTACTTCACTTAGCCCCTGACTTTGGAGCTTCTTTCTTTTTGTCTCTCAAAGTTTTCTTGGAAAGCTTTCTCTTCATTGCATTTCTTTAAAAAATGTTTTGTTTATTTATTTGCTAGGATAGAAATTGAGAAGGGAGGGGTAGATAGAAAGGAGAAAGACAGATCTACAGTACTACTTTACCACTTGTGAAGCTTCCCCTCTGCAGGTGAGGATCAGGGCCTCCAACCTGAGTCCTTGCACAATGTAACATGTATGCTCTGATAGGTGTGCCACCACCTGGTCCCCTTTTTCCCTTTGTTTAACATTTATGGAAATAAAGAAATTGAAAGGGAATGGAAAGACAGAGGGATAGAGAGACACCTACACTATTGCTTTACCACTAGTGGAGCTTTCTTCTTACAGGTGGGAATTGGAGCTTAAACCTGGGTCCTTGCACATATTAATGTGTGCACTTAACTGGCTGCACCAGTACTTAGCTGCTTGCATTTTGAAGATCCCTGTTAGCAGTCTATATTCAAAAGCAGAATGGGGTTAGGCAAGTCCAGTGGTTACCTCTAGCTTTCTCTTTCACCATCACCCCCATCCCCACCCAGCCATTCTTAGGAGAGGAGACTTGCTCTTATAGCAGCATCCTGTGGGCTACATGGCTAGGCTGCCCTTGCTGGTTGACCTCTGGTTTGTTACAGGACCAGTTGAAAGCACTTCAGGAGATTTGGGGTCGTCAGGGTAGGGGGATGGTAGAGAATTTCCTTTCCATTCCCTCTTGATGATGTTTTCATGTCTCTGGCAGTAGCTCTTCTTTCTGTGACTATATAGATTACTCTCAACAGTGCTCAATCTCAATCCATGGCTCCCACTGTCCTTGGGATTAGCTCATGTCTTATTTCCCCCTCTAATTTTAGTAATGGCTTCTTTCTGTTTCTGGGTGCCCTAGCATGTGTTGTTTGTTTCATTAATTTTTCCCATCTTTCCTCCTATAGCACTACATTGAAATCCCCTACTTCTTCTTTGGCAAGTGTAATAGTTTCCTGCAACAAGCTGACAGATACAGTGAGAGAGGTGATGATGCTGTGGTCAGAGGTGGTAAGATTTTCTAGGATGATTTGAAAAGGCATTGTTATCAAATCAAAATGCTTACATTTCCCATAACTAAGTAATTTTAAAAATGAAAGCAGATTTATTGATGCTAAAGTCAAAACACTTAAACAAAATCTTCATTCTGTGGTTGTCAGGTGTCTCTTCAACATGCTGTTGCCCTCACACCAATGGGGATGCTGATGATACTGAACTCTATCTATCTCAGTCCTCAGACTAGTGGAACCAGCCCTACTTCCATCAAATACCAGGAAAAGTTGTTCCCCCCAACACCCACCTTGTTTCTGCCAACTAGGGAAAATTGATGGGGCTGGGTATGGAAGATATTCTTAAAATGGAAGGAAAGAGAACAATCTAGGGGTCCTTCAGTGGCCTCCAAGTCATGAGTAACATCATTTCAGCCAACCTTAGAGCATCTGGTGGGGTTCCAAAAAGCTTGAGGCATTGCAGCTTTGAGCAAGAACCATTCTCATGCAAGTCTCTTGGAGACAAAATGAGCACTCCTCATCACCTCAGTTATTTGTTCAGTCATTGACTCATTCACTTTATCATGAAAGAATTTGCTCTAGGAAGTCAAAGTTATCTATCAAGAGATGGGTGAACAATCTAGTGTCCAGATGCTGGGCTAGCATGGGGGTGCCTCTTCCTGGGCGCGTACTCTCAGGGTTGGAGCCAGCCTGGGCTGCTACTCACTCAGCGACACAGGAGAGTCTTGAACTCGTAGCAGAATGGTAATGCAATGTTTATTGATCAGAGAGTCAATGCTTTTATAGCTAGAACTGGAAGTGGCAAGTCAGAAACAGAAATGGCTAGGAAAAGGGGTGGAGAAAGGCAAAAGCAGGCTGGGAAGGTATAAACTTCCTTAGAAACTGTTGCAGTGGTTTTAACTGATGGGATTAATGTTATCCTGCAGGCAGGGTGACTCTCAAACAAGACAGATCGAAGGAATGGAATGGGTGGGGATCTTTCAGGCAAAAACAGTGATTATGTAAATAGGCCATCAGCAATGCAGGGTGGAGCTGGGGGAGCTGGCTTAATGCCTGACATCTCCCCCTTTCTTTTTATCTAAAGGCCATAATATCAGGAATTTGGGGGTGCTTTGTGAGGCAGGGAGTCTGATAGGACGAGGCACACCTTTGGGGTTACTACTGTCCCTACTTGCTCAGCCTCTCAGTAGAGAGAGAGACTAACAGAATAGATGCACTCCTCAGGTTTAAGCCTTGCCAAGTTCAACCACATCCTCACAATTTTCCGACATCCAGATATCTGAATATAGAATTATAGCTGGGATAATCCCACCTCCATCTGAAAGTACCCTCTTCTTAAAAAAGTAATATTTTAAAATTATTTATTTACTTTCATGAGACATAGAGGAGAGAGAGAGATTATTCCATTCTTGCATATAGTTGTGCTGGGAATTGAACCTCTGCTAAGCAAGTCTGGTGTACTACTTCTATTTAATTTCATGCTCCTCTCTTCTGATAAGTTTGGAAACCCTAACTATTTGAAAGCATCTCCTTTCTGTATTCTGTACATTCTCACTATGGACATTCCATCCTTAGTCACAAAGCACTTACTGTGGGCAGGGTATATGGTCCAAGGAACACAACCTCTGAAACATATACAGTAATGAGGAAGATAGGATTAATTACTCTGAACAGGAAGGTCCTGAGGGTTTGGGGGCCTGCTAGTCCAGGCTGGCAGGAAGTATGAGGGCTAAGGGGAATTTTTAGGGGGGAAGGATAGCAGATGTGACGCCTGTGGGGTGAGAAAATGAACCTTGATCAAATAGAGTATTTAAATGGCCAATAAAAATAAGTGGTCAAACATACTGGCTTATGCTTAAAGCTAAAAACACGTCTGGAAGATTCTGTTGAAAGTGTCTTTTTGGGAGCTGGGCAGTGGCGCAGTAGGTTAAGCGCAAGGACCAGCGTAAGGATCCCGGTTCAAGCTCCGGGCTCCCCAACTGCAGGGGAGTTGTTTCACAAGTGGTGAAGCAGGTCTGCAGGTATCAGTCTTTCTCTCTCCCTCTCTGTCTTCCCCTCCTCTCTCCATTTCTCTCTGTCCTATTCAACAATGATGACATCAATAATAATTACAATAAAACAGCAAGGGCAACAAAAGAGAATAAATAAATATTTAAAATATATAAATAAATAAATATTTTTTTAAAAGAAAGTTTCTTTTTATATGGAGATAGGTTCAAAAACTGTCACTACTACTAGCACCACCACAACCTATGAGTGAATAATAATAGCTAATCTTCTATAACAAGATCCTTGACTCTTAATCTTCTCTTTGCCTTAAAACAAATTGTTTCCTTTCATTAAGAATCAATGCTCCCTGTTTCCTCCATTCTCACATGCATATTAACACATGTTATTTGCAGATTGACTATTAACTCAATTCATTTTTCCCCAGGCTGCCATTAGAGATGTTGTAATGTTATTTACATTGGTTAACTGTAGTTGGATAAACATTTTTCATTACATTTCCTTTCTGTTGATATTAGAATTAATTCATATGTTTATAATATAATATGACACACACACACACACAAACCCAACAAATTACACAAAGAAAGTACCTCTGCATATTACCACCTGGAGAGAAGCTTTATAAGTGGTAAAGCAGTGCTGCAGGCCTCTCCCTCCCTCCTTGCCTTCCTTCTTTCCTTCCCAACTCTCTTCTCAACCACCAGGTTCCAGATGCTAGCATGATGAGACTTCCCTGGACAGACAACCCCACCAATATGTCCTGGAGTTCTGCTTCCCCAGAGCCCCACCCCACCAGGGAAAGAGAGAGGCAGGCTGGGAGTATGGATCGACATGTCAATGCCCATGTTCAGTGGGGAAGCAATTACAGAAGCCAGACCTTCCACCTTCTGCATACAATGACCTTGGGTCCATACTCCCAGAGGGTTAAAGAATAGGAAAGTTATCAGGAGTTCTGGTGGAGGGAATTGTGTGAAGTTGTACCCCTCTAATCCTATGCTTTAGTCAGTGTTTCCTTTTTACAAATAAAAAAATTCATTCATTCACTCATTTAAAAAATGAAGGACTACTACAGAAAAAAAGGGGGGATGATAAAAATAGTCTCAGGGAGCAGTGGTTATCATACAGAAACTGAGCCTCAGTGGTAAGCTTGAAGGGAGTTTTTTTTAAAAAGTATCTCTCTGTTCTAGAATTTTTTTTTTCATTTAGAGTTTATTTATTTTTGTCATCACTGGGACTTCACCTCTCTGTGACAATTTTTTTCCAGATAGAAAGAGAGAGAGAGAAAAAGAGAAAGAGAGACAAAGAGAAGTAGAGAGACAGAGGAAATAAAGACACCATAACACCAAAGTTCCATCCAATGCAATTGGGGACAGACTCCAAGTCAGGTTGCACTCATGATGACAAAACAGACACCCTGCCAAAAGTGCTATCTTGTTGTTGTTTTTGACGGGTTAGGTTGTTTTCGCCGGGTTGGCTTCACAGGCAGGTAACAGACGACCAGGGACTCATAGTTGAGCTGTAGGCAGTATCTCTTTATTCATGCAGGACGCAGCACAATCTAAGCCGAGCTGAGCTAAACTAAAGGTAAAGTACTCTAAAACTCACAATGCTGTCTTTATATATACTTGCCAAGTAGGGTGGAAACAGGGTGTGACATAGAGAGGGTGGAGAGAAAAGAGACTGGTGACAATCAGAGTGTGACAAGGAGAGGATCAGGGTGTGACAAAGAGGGGGGGGTGGAGCAAAAACATATCATGAAACAGTGGGGATTGAACCAATGCCCTGGAGGGAGGTGCTTGTTAACAGCGATTATATAAATAGAATGAAGTGGTTATGTAAATAGAATAGTGTTAAGCAGGGGGGATTTAAACCAAATGAAACAGAAAGGGTCTCATGCATACCAACATCTTGTCATCTCTGGAGTTCAGAAAATATACATGAAAATCTGCAACAGGTGTGTAGGTTCAAACTACTTTACATCCTATGGCTTAATATTTTATGATTTTAGTTTTTTTATATAATACAACAATTTGACTAAAAAATACCTTACAGAGAAAAGAGAGTTTACTCCTGAGAAGGCTGATCAATGAAAATGGATCTTTGCCCCTTAGTATCTCTGAAATTGTATTTTCTTGAAGTTTTATTATTTAAGGCAGTAATGATAAATATTATGGGACAGGATGGTTGTTTTATTGAATAGCAGAATAGTAAGAAGAAGGCCAGGAGAGCCTTTACCTCTGATGTCAAAACTCTCTTGGATTATCCAAAATGAGCTGGAGAAACTGAGGGGGGAAGCTGGTTTCTGTAACCCAGAAGTGAGTTTTTTCTTTGTTTTTAAGCTGACTAAAAATGTCTCTGTATTCTGAAATTATCTTAGTGTCATTCTCTTGGGCTTCTGTGGTACACATAGTAGAACTAAACAACTAACCATAGGATTGAGGGTTAAGTCCACCCAACAAACAGCTTGTGGTGATCCAGGAGTTATTTATACTTAGACATATTATATATTCTGAGGATCTTACTCTACATAAGGAGCAAGGCCAGCCTGTTGTAGAAGCAGTGTTGAAGTGTGCAGGACCATCTGTACACATTAATATATAGAAATGTACAGAGGAATACCAAAGGAGATCATCTGGGACTGCAAGAAGACAGGACTAGAACGACTTCAGGAACCCACCAAATTACAATAAACTTTAAAATAAATTAAATTAAAAAAGATAGGGATGGACATTACTTAATGCTCAGAGGATAAGTCAATCAATAGGACTTAACAATTATTAACATCTATGCACCCGATGAGGAGCCATCTAAATACATCAAACATCTACTGGAAGAGCTACAACAAAACAGTAATAATTGGGGACTTCAACACCTCACTCTCTAAACTTGACAGATCATCCAGGCAGAAAATCAATACAGAAATGAGGGAGCTAAGTCCACAAGGGTCATTCTCAAGATAGACCATATTTTAGGCCACAAAGACAGCATCAGCACATTGAAGAGCACTGAAATCATCCCAAGCATCTTCTCAGACCACAGTGGAATTAATCTAACACTTAATAGTCAAGAAAAGATTAGTAATAGTCCCAAAATGTGGAAGCTCAACAGTACACTACTTAAGAACTACTGGATAAAAGGAAGAAATCAGAATGTTTCGAGAGTTCAATGAAAATGAAGACACAAACTATCAAAATATTTGGGACACATTTAAGGCAGTACTGAAAGGGAAGTTCATAGTCATACAAGCACACATTAGGAAACATGAGAAAACATAAATAAAGAGCCTGATTGCACATCTTAAAGACCTAGAAGAAGAACAAAGGAACCCTAAAGCAACCTGACAGACATAAATAACTAAAGTTAGGGCAGAAATCAATAACATTGAAAATAAGAAAATCATACTAAAGATCAACGAAAGTAAATGTTGGTTCTTTAAGAATGAACAAAATCAACAAGCCTTTAGCCAGACTCACAGACCAAAAAAAGGTGAAGACCCAAATAAATTGGATTGTAAATGGATGGGGAGATATCACAACAGACACCTCAGAATCATGTGAGACTGCTATGTATGACTATATGCCAACAACCTAGAGAACGTGGAAGAAATGGACAATTTTCTAGATACCTACGAACTTCCAAAATTAAGTAAAGAGGAACTAGATAACATGAACAAGCTCATCACAGCTAAATAAATTGAAATAGTTATCAAAAACCTTCCCAAGAAAAAAAGTCATGGACCAGATGGTTTTACAAATGAATTCTACAAAACCTTCAAAGAAGAACTAATACCTCTACTTTTAAAAGTCTTCCAGAACATTGAAGACACTGGAATACTCTCTTCCGGCTTCTATGAAGCCAACATCAATTTGATACCAAAAGTAGACAGGGACACAACCAAAAAAGAAAACTACAGACCAATATCTCTGATGAACATAGATGCTAAAATATTGAACAAAATTCTAGCCAACCAGGTACAGCAGTATATTAAAAAGATTGTTCATCATGACCAATAGGGTTTATCCCAGAAATGCAAGGTTTCTTTAATATATGAAAATCAATCAACGTGATCCACCACATCAATAAAAGCAAGACCAAAAACCACATGGTCATATCAGTAGATGCAGAGAAAGCCTTTGACAAGACACAACATGCCTTTATGATCAAAACACTAAAAAAATGGGAATAGATTAAAATTCCTCAAGAGAGTGGAGTCTATATATAGCAAACCTACACCCAACATCATACTCTATGGTGAAAAACTTGAAGCATTTCCCCTCAGATCAGGTACTAGACAGGACAGCCCACTATGAACATTATTATTCAACACAGTGTTGGAAGTTCTTGCCATAGCAATCAGGCAGGAGCAAGGAATTAAAGGGATACAGATTGGAAGAGAAGAAGTCAAACTCAAAGACCTAAGGAATCCAGCAAGAAGCTTTTGGAAATCATCAGGCAGTAAAGTAAGGTATCAGGCTACAAAATTAACATACAAAAGTGTCATTCCTCTATGCAAACACTAAGTTAGAGGAAGATGAAATCCAGAAATCAATTCCTTTTACTATAGCAACAAAACAATAAAATATCTAGGAATAAAGCTAACCAAAGAAGTGAAAGACTTGTATACTGAAAATTATGAGTCACTACTCAAGGAAATGGAAAAATATTCTATGTTCATGGTTTGGAAAAAATAACATCATTAAAATGAACATACTACCCAGAGCCATATACAAATTTACTGCCATCCACATCAAGATGCCAACCACATTTTTAGGAGAATAGAACAAATGCTACAAAGATTTGTCTGGAACCAGAAAATACCTAGAATTGCCAAAACAATCTTGAGAAGAAAGAACAGAACCGGAGACATCACATTCCCAGATTTCAAACTGTATTATAGGGCCATTGTAATCAAAACTGCTTGGTTTTGGAACATGAATAGACACAATGACCAGTGGAGTAGAGTTGAGAGCCCAGAAGTAAGCCCCACACCTATGGATATCAAATATTTGACAAAGGTGCCCAGACTATTAAGTGGGGAATATAGTCTGTTCAACAAATGGTGTTGCAAACAATGGGTTGAAACATGCAGAAGAATGAAACTGAACCACTGTATTTCACCAAATACAAAAGTAAATTCCAAGTGCATCAATGATTGGATGGTTAGACCAGAAACTATCAAATACTTAGAGGAAAATATTGGCAGATCTCTTTTCTGCATAAATTTTAAAGACATCCTCAATTAAATAAATCCAATTACAAAGAAGACTAAGGCAAGCATAAACCTATGGGACTACATCAAATTAAAAAGCTTTTGCATAGCAAAAGAAACCACTACCTAAACCAAACGACCCCTCACAGAATGTGAGCTCTTCACATGCCATACATCAGAAAAGAGGCTAATAACCAAAATATATAAAGAGTTTGCCAAACTCAACAACAAGAAAACAAATAACCCCATCTAAAACTGGGGAGAGGACATGGACAAAATATTCACCACAGAAGAGATCCAAAAGGCTGAGAAACACATGAGAAAATGCTCCAAGTCTCTGATTGTCAGAGAAACTCAAAGACAATAATGAGATACCACTTCACTCCTATGAGAATGTCATACATCAGAATAGGTAGCATCAGCAAATGCTGGAGAGGTTGTGCGATCAAAGGAATCCCCCTGCACTGCTGGTGGGAATGTCAATTGGTCCAACCTCTGTGGAAAGCAGTCTGGAGAACTCTGAGAAGGCTAGACATGGACCTACCCTATGATCCTGCAATTCCCCTCCTGGGGATATATATCCTAAGGAACCCAACACACCCATCCAAAAAGATCTGTGTTCACATATGTTCTCAGGAGCACAATTTGTAATAGCCAAAAACTGGATGCAACCCAGGTGTCCAACAACAGAAGAGCTGATCAAGTTGTGGCATATATACACAATGGAATGCACTCAGATATTAAAAAACGATGACTTCACTGTTTCAGCAGATCTTGGATGGAGCTTGAAAAAATCATGTTAAGTGAAATAAGTCAGAAACAGAAGGATGAATATGGGATGATCTCACTCTCAGGCAGAAGTTGAAATACTGGATCAGAAGAGAAAACACAAGTAGAACCTGAACTGGAGTTGGCATATTGCATCAAAGTAAAAGACTGTAGGGTCTGTGGGAGGAAGAATACAGGTCCAAAAAGGATGACAGAGGACCTAGTGGGGGTTGTATTGTTATATGGAAAACTGGGAAATGTTCTGCATATACAAACTATTTGTAAAGGCTGGAATAATCTAGATGAAGAGTTGGGGCACGAGGGGGTCTCTGTTTTGTAGATAGTAGTCTTATTTTAGTTATATTCCAAAGGGCCCATGACTATATTAATGTTTTTTTATCTGAGTTTGACATCTGATATGGAGGTGGATCCAAGTTATTGTCTGGGGAGATGCCATGGCTGGAAAAAGAACCAGAAATCTGGATCAGGGAGGAGAGTAGCTCCCAGATATGCAAAAGGTGTATAGATATTGTTGACTGTAAACCCCATTGATTTGATGTGATCTGGGGCCCATATTCAACTGAGGAGCCTATGTGACTTCTGCCTTCCTTATCTCTTTTTATAACTGAAAATGTCAAAAATAAATGACATTGATCTTGAACCAGATTTAACTTTTTATAACATAGAAATTTATTAAAAGAAAGATGAAAGCATTTGCCTAAGAAAATACTTAACATTTTAATTTTTTTCTAGTTCCTTTTACTATGTATACATTTTTTTTATTGCCATATGGTTATCTCTGGTGCTTAGTGCCAGCACTGCAAATCCACTGCTCCTGGTGGCTTCCCCCCCATCTTTTTAATAAAATTTTAATAGAAAGGACAGAGAAATATTGAGAGAGGATGGTAAGATAGAAAGGTAGCGAGAAAGACAACTGCAGACCAGCTTTACTACTCATGAAGCTTCCCCTCTACATGAGGGGGCCAGAGGCTTGAACTCGAACTCAGGTCCTCTCATATGGTCATGTGTCTTCTCAACTAGGTGCACCACTGTAAGCCCCCTTATGTATACAATTTTTTTTTAGCCTCCAGGGTTATTGCTGGGGTAGGGGAGGGGGGGTTCAGTGCCTGTACTACAAATCCACTGCTCCTGGAGGCTATTTTCCCCTTTTTGTTGCTCTTGTTGTTTATCATTGTTGTTATTGCTGTAACTGTTGTTGGATAGGACAGAGAGAAATCAAGAGAAGAGGGGGAGACAGAGGGAGAGAGAAAGATAGACACCTGCAGACCTGCTTCACTGCTTGTGAAGCAACCCCAGGTGGGGAGCTGGGGGCTCAAAGTGGGATCCTTGGACTTTGCGCCATGTTCATTTAACCCACTGTGCTACCACCCAGCCCCCCAAATATATTTTCCTATACATAATTTTCTATAGTCATGTTATTTTTCTCTGTGACTTTTTCATTTATATGAAGCAATCATTCTTGCTCTGTTGTTATTGTAAAATGTGTGTGTTTCTAAAAATTAACAATGAGATGCCACTTCATGCATGTTAAAACACTCTGATAAGAAGAGATAATAATGAGTGTGTATGAGGAAATGTAGAAACTGGAAACTCCATATATTACTGATAGAATTATAATGTGGTACAATTTTTTAAAATTTATTTTATTTATTTTTATTTTTTATTTAAGAAAGGATTAATTAACAAAACCATAGGGTAGGAGGGGTTCAATTCCACACAATTCCCACCACCCAATCTCCATTTCCCACCCTCTCCCATGATAGCTTTCCCATTCTCTATCCCTCTGGGAGCACGGACCCAGGGTCATTGTGGGTTGCAGAAGGTAGAAGGTCTGGCTTCTGTAATTGCTTCCCCACTGAACATGGGTGTTGACTGGTCAGTCCATACTCCCAGTCTGCCTCTCTCTTTCCCTAGTAGGGTGGGTCTCTGGGGAAGCGGAGCTCCAGGACACGTTGGTGGGGTCTTCAATCCAGGGAAGGCTGGCCAGCATCTTGATGGCATCTGGAACCTGGTGACTGAAAAGAGAGTTAACATACGAAGCCAAACAAATTGTTGAGCAATCATGGACCCAAAGGTGGGAATAGTGGAGAGGAAGTGTTAGGGAGGTACTCACTGCAAACTCTAGTGTACTTCTGCTTTCAGGTATATATTTTGCAGTAGTTTATGGATACGTGTGAACATATGCTCTCTCTCACAGAAACTGGTGTATATCTAGGTTTTGGGACTTTGTTAGAAAGTGAACCACCTGAGATGGAATTAGAGTATACTATGAAAGGAAAGGTCTCACCCGAGTAATGAAGCTGAAGGGTTGTCATTCCACACGTGAAGTCTCTGGACACAGTCTGAAGTGAAGCATGTTGAGGTGGCAATTGTTGCATTGGTTAGGTTGTGGTCGGCGGATGCAATATTATTTGATATGGATTGGGAGAGGCATACGGGAAAGTGGGCCCTATCCAATGGTTCCAGGACTGGGGGAAGTAGAGGCTCTACAGTGGAGATGTGAGGTTCCTGCTGTCTTAGGGTTCAAAAAGACAATTGATAGTTAATGTTATCATCACACTATTTGGTAATTGGGTTAACTTTGAAAAGTCCTTTTGTTAGGGTTTACTGTACAGTACCCAGTATCTTGTATATAGCTGTGCTATTGGTTGCTTCTGATCTACTTGGTCTAGGCTTTTGAGAGAGTCTGTATGTCAAATACACAGCTATATATTAAAAAGATTCAGTCTGTGTTTTAAAAACTTTGAGACATACAATTAATTTTCCCCCTCATATTAATTAACTAGTGATTTATTTATTTTTTTTAAATATTTATTTTATTTATTCCCTTTTGTTGCCCTTGTTTTTTTTATTGTTGTAGTTATTATTGTTGTTGTTGTTGTTGGATAGGACAGAGAGAAATGGAGAGAGGAGGGGAAGACAGAGAGGAGGAGAGAAAGAGAGACACCTGCAGACCTACTTGACCGCCTGTGAAGCAACTCCCCTGCAGGTGGGGAGCCGGGGTTTGAACCGGGATCCTTATGCCGGTCCTTGTGCTTTGCACCACCTGTGCTTAACCCGCTGCGCTACAGCCCGACTCCCTAACTAGTGATTTATATGACTACATTTTACTAGGAGTGTACATAAACACCATTCTCACCACCAAAAGATTGTGACCCAATCTTCCCACCTACTCCCACCCCTCCACTGGCCCAGGAAGCTGCATGTCTACCCCTCACCACAGGGTTTTTACTTTGGTACCCTACTTACAATTTGGTCAGGTCCTGCCTTTAGTTTCCCTTTCAGGTCTTCTTAGTCAACTTCTGTTGATGAGTCGGATCATCCTATACTCATCTTTATCTTTCTGACTTAGCTCACTTAACATAATTCCTTCTAGCTCTGTCCAAGATGGGTCAGAGAAGGTGGGTTCATTGTTTTTGATAGCTACATAGTATTCCATTGTGTATATATACCACAGCTTTCTCAGCCACTCATCTGTTGTTGAGCACCTGGGTTGCTTCCAGGTTTTAGCTATTATGAATTGTGCTGCTATGAACATAGGAGTACACACCTCTTTTTGGTTGGGTGTTATGGAGTCCTTGGGGTATAACCCCAGGAGAGGAATTACTGGATCATATGGAAGGTCCATGTCTAGCCTTCTGAGAGTTTTCCAGACTGCTCTCCATAGAGGCTGTACCAATTTACATTCCCACCAGCAATGTAAAAGGGTTCCTCTGTCTCCACAACCTCTCCAGCATTTTTTGCTGCTGTCCTTTTTGATGTATGCCATTCTTACAGGAGTGAGGTGGTATCTTAGTGTTGTCTTAATTTGCATTTCTCTGACAATCAGTGACCTAGAGCAGTTTTTCATATATTTGTTAGCCTTTTGGATCTCCTCTGTAGTTAATGTTTTGTTCATATCCTCTGCCCATTTTTTGGATGGGGTCATTTGATTTTTTAGTGCTAAGTTTGCTGAGCTATTTATATATTTTGGTGATTAGTTTCTTGTCTGATGTATGGCATGTGAAGATCTTTTCCCATTCTGTGAGGGGTCTCTTTGTTTAACAGTTTCTTTGGATGTGCAGAAGCTTTTCAATTTGATTCAATTTGTTTCTGCTTTAGTCTTCCTTGCAATTGGGTTTTACTCATCAAAGATGTTCTTGAGATATAGGTGGGAAACTGTTTTACCAATGTTTTCCTCTAAATATTTGATTATTTCTTGTCTGACATCTAGGTCTTTGATCCATTTGGAGTTGATTTTTGTTTCTGGTGAGATAAAGTCGTTCAATTTCATTCTTCTGCATGTTACAACCCAGTTTTCCCAACACCATTTAGTGAAGAGAGCCTCCTTCTTCCATTTAATCCTTTGCGCCCCCTTATCAAAGATTAGATGTCTATAGGTGTGGGGATTTATTTCTAGGCTTTCAATTCTGTTCCACTGGTCTGTGTGCCTATTTTTGTTCCAGTACCATGCTGTTTTGATGATGATGGCTTTATAATATAGTTTAAGGTCTGGGAGTATGATGCCTCCATTTCTCTTTCTTTTCCTCAAGATGGTTTTGGCAATTCTAGGTGTTTTCAGGTTCCAGATAAATGATTGTAGTGTTTGTTCTATTCTCTTAAAGAAGCTTGGTGGAACTTTGATGGGTATTGCATTAAATTTGTATATGGCTCTGGGGAGAATATTCATTTTGATGATATTTATTCTTCCAATCCATGAGCATCGGATATCTTTCCATTTCTTGGTATCAGTTTCTATTTCCTTGAGTAGCGACTCATAGTTTTCAGTATACAAGTCTTTCACTTCTTTGGTAAACTTTATTCCTAGGTATTTGATTGATTTTGCTGAAACAGTAAAGGGGGGTGATTTTTGGATGTCTTCTTCTTCTGATTTAGTATTTGCATAAAGAAATGCCACTGATTTTTGTACATTGATTTTGTAGCCTGATACCTTGCTATATTGCCTAACTTCCAGTAATAACTTCCAGTAGTTTTCTGCTGGATTCTTTAGGTCTTTCTATGTATACTATCATATCATCTGCAAATAGTGAGAGCTTGACTTCTTCCCTTCCAATCTGTATTCCTTTGATTTCTTTCTCTTGCCTGATTGCTATGGCAAGAACTTCCAATACTATGTTGAAGAGTAATGGTGATAGTGGACAGCCCTGTCTAGTCCCCGATCTGAGGGGGAATGCTTTCAGCTTCTGTCCATTGAGTATGATGTTGGCTGTAGGTTTGCTATATATAGACTCCACTATCTTGAGGAATTTCCCATCTATTCCCATTTTTTGTAGAGTTTTGAGCATGAATGGGTGTTGGATTTTGTCAAAGTCTTTCTCTGCATCTATTGAGATAATCATGTGGTTTTTGGTTTTGCTTTTATTGATGTGGTGAATGACATTGGTTGACTTACAGATGTTGAATCAGCCTTGCATTCCTGGGATGAATCCCACTTGGTCATGATGAACAATCTTTTTGATATGTTGCTGTATCCGGTTGGCCAAGATCTTGTTTAATATTTTGGCATCTATGTCCATCAGAGATATTGGTCTGTAGTTTTCCTTTTTTGTTCTGTCCCTATCAGCTTTTGGTATCAGGGTGATGTTGGCTTCATAGAAGATGGAAGGGAGTATTCCTGTTTCTTCAATCTTATGGAAAAGCTTAAGAAGTATGGGTACTGACTGTTTCCTGAAAGTTTTGTAGAATTCATTTGTGAAGCCATCTCGTCCAGGACTTTTGTTGTTGGGGAGATTCTTAATAACGGTTTCAATTTCTTTGTCTGTGGTTGGTGCATTTAGATTTTGTAGTTCTTCTTGGTTCAGTTTTGGAAGGGTATATGCTTCTATGAATTGTTCCATTTCTTCCAGATTCTCTAGCTTGGTGGTGTATAGTTCTTTATAGAAGTTTCGCAGGATTCTCTGGATTTCTGTGGTGTCAGTTGTGATCTCTCCTCCATCATTTACAATTCTATTAATTTTGAGTCTTCTCTCTTTTTTGTTTGGTGAGTCTGGCTAGGGGTTTGTCAATTTTGTTTATTCTTTCAAAGAACCAACATTTGGCTTCATTGATCTTTTGTATGGTTCTTTTATTTTCGATGTTGTTTATTTCTGCTCTAATTTTAGTGATTTCTGTCCTTCTGGTTGCTTTAGGGTTCCTTTGTTCCTCTTCCTCTAAGTCCTTGAGGTGTGCAGTAAGGTCGTTCATTTGAGCTTCTTCTTGGTGTTTAATATGTGATTGTATGGCTATAAGTTTCCCTGTCAGTACTGCTTTAGCTGTGTCCCAAATATTTTGATAGGTTGTGTCTTCATTTTCATTTGTTTCCAGGAACATTTGAATTTCCTGCTTGAGTGAGTCTCTGACCCAGTGGTTCTTAAGGAGTATGTTGTTTAGTATCCAAATTCTGTGACTTTTAATAATTTTCTGTTTGATGTTAAATAATGTGGTACAGTTTTGGACAATTTGAGAATATGTGGTAGTTTCTCAAGATGTTAATCATAGATTTAACACAGCAATTCTATTCTTGGGTACATGCCTAGCAGAAATAAAGGTATAGACTTATGTAGAACCATATACATGAATACTCACAGATGCATCATGAATCATAGTCCCAGTGTATAAACAACACAAAAAAGATCTTCGAATGAATTGCCCGTAAATGATAATAAAAAGAAATGAAGTACTAATGGATGAAAGGAGCCTCCAGTTGTATGATCCACATTATATTGAATTAGGCAGATATAGAGGTAGACAACAGATTAGTGTTTGCCAACAGCTGAGGGGGTGGGAAGGAGGTAGAGAGTACGTGCTAAAGGTAGGAGGTCCTGTTTTGAGTATGTTTTCCCAAAATTCATTTTTGTTACGATTTTACAATATACAAAATCCTATTTAATTATGTATTTTTTTTTATTTTTTAATATTTATTTTCCTTTTTGTTGCCCTTGTTGTTTTATTGTTGTAATTATTATTGTTGTTATTGATGGTGTTGTTGTTGGATAGGACAGAGAGAAATGGAGAGAGGAGGGGAAGACAGAGTTGGGGAGAGAAAAACAGACACCTTCAGACCTGCTTCACTGCTTGTGAAGCAACTCCCCTGCATGTGGGGAGCCGGGGGCTCCAACTGGGATCCTTACACAGGTCCTGCACTTTGTGCCACGTGCTTAACCCGCTGCACTATCGCCAGACCCCCTAATTATGTATTTTAAATGGGTGCATTGAGTAGTACATAAGTTATATCTCAATTACACTGGTACTCGTATCTGCTCAATATTGTGAAATCTATAAAGGTATTTATTCATAGTGCCTAATATTTAATTTTCCCTTCTAGCAATGTGTAGTGTCTGTGTGTGTATGTATGTGTGTGACTGTGTGCTTGAGGGCAGATAATACAAATCCATGTTCCCTAGCACAGTAATTGTGAACCTTACTGGAATATGGAGAATTTGAAATGTAACTACTCCAAATTGAAGTGCCCTGTGAATTTAAAAGAGATCTAATTTCAGAATTTTAGTATTTTTAAAAAGTCAAATAGAAATTTTCTCAGTAATA
The DNA here is from genome assembly GCF_950295315.1 of Erinaceus europaeus. NCBI lineage: Eukaryota > Metazoa > Chordata > Mammalia > Eulipotyphla > Erinaceidae > Erinaceus > Erinaceus europaeus. Next base: position 35,187,426 of record NC_080173.1, read on the forward strand.
AATGTATGTTGATTACTTGTTCAAGTGATAATATTTTGGATATATTGGGTTAAATGTTAATTTCACTTGCTATTATATTCTTCATGTGGCTGTTAGACAATTTTACATATCAATTTCTATTTGTCAGAGTGCTATAGGCACAAATGGATTTCAATGTCCTTCTCAGTGTACTGTGGGCAGATTCAGGAGGAAGATAATTCAAAATGGCTTTTAGAAATTGGCCCTTGACTGTTGTGAGCCCAATTCTGCTCCAGTTTCCTTAGGAAAAAGGAAGGGGAAAAATCTAGTCTTTAAAAATCTATATTTTGAAAATTGCAATATAGACATATTCTCTCCCTAATGTCCAAAAGAAAATTCTAGTGGCTCAAAGTTTTTCCATGTACTTACAGTATTTTCTTTGCTTTTACTTTTTATGCTCTCTGTGTTCTTCTTGTCATCACTTTATCAAAATATTGAGGCCCTGGCATTGCGCAAGTAGAGATATTCAAGATACATAAATGCCTCACTTATTCAGTACTGAGTTTATCTGAATCACTTGGGGATTGGCTAAGTGTATAAGCATTCAGATTTCTCCGAAATTGAGACCATGCCACGCCATGCAGGATTAGCAGAAAGAAAAGTGTGTCAGTCTCATGGCGCTGACAATTTGAGCTGTCAGGGTCAGGACCCTGTGGTCTCCCTCTGCTACCCTAATCCCAACTAAGAAGGTAATTTAAGTAGAATCCTGGGGTGCTAAATTAAGGAGGTTCTAATGGGAAAATGGGAAGTGGAGGTTTAAAGGACACCTATTAATGTGCTCACTTCAAGATGTATTCTTCTTGCCACTGCTTCTGAGGAAGGCACATACTCACCAGCAGTGTCTTTTGTTTTTTGGAGTACAACCAAAAGCAAGTGTGGAGATTTTTAACATAATATTTTGGAACTCAAGGGAAACCAAAATATCAAAGGCAGTGATAAAACCACGATTTAGTAATTGTGTTGTGTGATCCTGCAGCATGCCATAGGGCTGTAAGGAGGGTAAGTGTGATGATTTGGAGCAGCAGACACTCTGCATCTCAAGTTGCCATCTAATTTTTGCTTAAATTAGGTCCAGGAAAATCTATAGGCTGGTGGAAAACCTCTTTTCTATGTAGCTACATCTTCTAAACCAGAAATAAATGAGGTTTGGTGTCAGCTAGAAATCTTGCCTGCTCCAATAGCAAGCCCATAAATTAAGTACTATATTTTCTCCTCCTCCTCCTCCTTCTTCTCCTTCTCCTTCCCTTTCCCCATCTTTTACCTTTCCCCCTCCTCTCACTCCTTCTCCTTCTTCTTTTTCAGAAAGAGAGAGAGAGAGAGAGAGAGAGAGAGAGAGAGAGAGAGAGAGAAGGAGAGAAAAGAGAAAGTGACCCCATCTCCGAAGCTTCCTTCTGTGTGTTGGTTGCTGGACTCTAACATGGCAAAAACAAAACATTTCCTAAGTATAGTTTTATTTTGCCAGCCGTATATTTTCTCATACAATAGATCTAGAGGTAAATTGTCCAGAAAGTGCACACCATTTCAGTATTTTTATGATATTCTGTCTTGGCTACTTTTGTCTTCATGTTGCAAAAACTATTGCTATTGCTCCAGCATCATATTTGTGTTCCAGCGGAAGAAAGAGGAAATGTTAAATTAATTCATTGGTTTGAATTAATTCATTCCTTTGGGGAGATACTTCCTCTTTTGAGGACTTTTTTCCTTATCATTCATCTGGAGTGGGTCACAAGAATTTCACAAAAGATAGAGACTAAGTAAATAAAAAGAGACTAGAATGTAGAACCCATAGAACTTGTTTGCCATAAAAAGAAAAGATAAAATTCATGTAAATAGGTCCTAACTTTGTTCTTGCAGCAGTGTTGATTATCTAAAAATGGATATTAGAGCAACTGGACTATTGTAGTTAAGATAAACCAGAGAACATCTGTATCTTCTAGAAGTAGAAGTGGTTACTGTGATTGCATAGTGGTTAGCTCTTCACTGGATGTGTCCTTTCTGCATGAGCAGCCTATAGAAAACAGGTGCAAGAATCAGTGCTTTCCCAAACAGATTACAGAGAAAGAAACTGAGGCACAGAGGAGCTAAGCCAACTAGATTTAGGTATATATTTAATATAAAGGTGTGGAGTAGAGATAGGATGCTAACCCTTCCCTTCTCCCTGTGCCTTCATAATCTCCAAACTCTCCTATGAGTAGAAAACTCAATGGGTAGTTGGTTTGCCTCATAAATCACCACCCAAGTTCAAATCCTAGAATCATAAGACTAGATCGCATAGCATAAAGGATCCCCCTTCCAAATGAAATCAAGATTAGGGTAGCCTTGGAGTAGTTGGAATAGGCCTTTATATCAGATGTTGCTATAGGCCTCAGTGATGCTAAGTTCTGAACTCTCTGAATCTTGGAATATTTTACATGGGTTTTTGTTTTGAGGAATTAGCCTTGTTTTCACTTGAGTTGTCTGAGAACAAACTCATGAAGAGTTAGGTCATTTGATGCTGGGTGCCATTCTGCATTGGGGTGGGTGGGTGGAGGGTTAAGAGTCATGTACATGTTTGGGGGTGAAACCAGACCCCTGGTAGAGTGGCCTCTAGCTGCCATGAGATCCAGTAGCTTGGAAGATAGGGGAGATCAGAATTACTTCCAAGAAACAGAGGTTCCCCAAGAATAATGGATCTGCCTTTGATGTCTCACAGCTTTCAAACAGCACAGAAACGATACAGATGCATGCCAAAAGGGGGGAAAACAACTTTTGATCTAGTTAGAATTAATTAAACTTCCAATGTGCATGAAAGAAACTTGAGTGTTGGCCAGTTGTTTGCTATGGATGGGTTTTGTCAAAGAGTGTAATGAAAATAATGCAAGTAAAGCAAACGCTTTCCTGAATTACTACTTGTGGGGAATTAATCTGGGGATCCTTGCTCTTAAGATGTTAGAGACTTCCCCCCTTGCAGGCTGAAATTACCTGCCTTCTCTTTTTCCCCTTTCTCCAGTGATATTAAGAATGATGTTTTTCTTTCATGGTTTCTCAGAAACTCACCCTTTATCCCTTCCTTATTGTCCTATCTTGTTTAGTCTAAAGCATGTCTTTTGTTAGTATGTACACTAAAAAAAAAAAGGTAATCTAATTAACAGTAGAAGGTAAGAAGTCTGCAGGATTTTAGCAAGAGAGAAAAAAACAAAACAAAAAAATGGGCTCTGGTATTTGATCAACAACTCACACTTCAAGCTCACAAACCTTACCTCCTTAGCAAGGGAAGTTATTCCTCTTGCCAGGCAGGCTTAAAAAAAAAAAAAGTTAAGTGTATATTTGACAGGACAACAGTCAAGTCTGAGAGTGGCTTTCAAAAATTTCAACTGCCTTTATTCAGAGCGACTGGTTCGATAAATGTTTGGAGGGTCCTAATTATACGGTGGGACGATTAAAACACTGTGGATTTATGCTGTTTTAGTACAGAGAATGGTTTACTCCACATACCAAGTAAGGGGGGGGCTAAAAAGGAGGAAAGAAAAGAAAAAAGGGAGGCTGTTTGGGGTGGGAGGGGGCTATATACCACCCCAGCTTGGAGAGGCGGCCTCTTGGTAGAGCATATGAATCCACTTACATGTAAATTGCTTGTCGCTATGAATTAAGGGAAGGCTATGAAAGAACTGCTTTGCCGTGTTTACTATAGGATTTTTGACAGACTCTTTCCTCTTTCAAGTAAATTTGGCTTAAGTCCATAGTCAGTCCAGTTTTAAGTAAACTCCTCTTTTGTTACATTAACAAGGTTATAACATCACTGGGGCAGATTTCCAGCTGTAGGAACCAAGGCCTAAGTATGGGGCTGAGGGTATAATTAAAACCTTCGGGTAGGAGAGTTAAACTCTCAAGTAAAATTGGATAAAAGGCTAATTGTCCATAGCAACATAATACATGTTTTAAATATCTGTGAAATGAAGATGAATGGTAAGGGGGG